>NW_023494785.1:39423904-40083904 GCF_904425465.1 Colossoma macropomum
GCAGAACGAGCTTCGCTGAAGATAATTAACTCTGATCAGCTCTCAGCTTCATTATTAGAGCGAGACGAAGGAGAAAAAGGTGAGATGTGTTGCTTTTCCACCGTTTACAGGCTTTAACTTCTGCTCTGCGCTGCTGCCATGGTAACGCTGAATGATGGCGCATGTGCAGTGGAAAAAAAAGCACATGAATTCCGATCTGAGCATCACATTAAGGTCACATGGCCATGAATGGGATACGTATCCGATCTAGGACCATATATGAAAGTAGCTCAGGTCGGATTTGAAAAGATCAGATTTGTGTCCACACAGCCCTGAAAACGTCAGATCTGAGTCACATTGGGGCAAAAAATCGGATTTATTCCAATTTAACCTGGTAATGTGAACGTAGCCAAAGTTGTTCGCTGGAGACTCCATTCATGAGTTAGCATTAGCATTAAAAGCTACCTATAGTGATCGTTAGTTGGTTTCGTCCATCTAATCTGTTCTATCACGCGCAATAATCATTTATACGCACTGATTAAATGTTTTATAATTTGTTAAATAACAACAAAAACAATAATAGCAATAATAAAAACCATACTAATATCATTATGCAATTACTATATCAATAGCTAGTTAATTAATAAACAAAATTTGTTTCTATTTGACTGTCATTGTGAAAACATACTTTTAAATTTTAACACATTTTTACAGTAGATATTATCTTTAATGTTAAACCTTGATCAGTAACAGTTTTGAAAAAGGCAAAGACTAGAAATGATTCAGCATATTATTCTGTAAAACTTGACAAATTGATGATGCGATGGGGGCTTCTTACTCCAGGTAGGGGGGCATATTGTCCTGATAACAGGGCAAGATGTCCCTTAACAAGACTTTCTTTCCTGTGCTGTGAACTGCTATTCCAGTTTATTCACTTTAACTGTATGTAGGTTTGCATCCTGTACACACACAGATGTGCTTTAGCTTTACAGTAAATGGTCATTGTTCTTAAGGAGGGAGACCCAAAACAAAATACATGTCATATTAATACAATAAGCATTTAGTGTCATTAGTATAAATGATAAAAAGTCTTTTTTCTTATTTGTTTTTAAGTGTGAAGATGTCTATGAAGATGAAGTTCCTGCTGGAACGGATTCACCATCACTTCCTCTCTCTCCTTCCTGCTTTGCTGTTCACTGATGCTGTGTGTATATACTCAATATCCACTGCTTGTTAGTAGCTCCACTTTGCTGGTGTACAGTTAGAGACTGTTGTTGCCCAGTTTGTCATACCATGTCAGTGTCACTGCTGATCTGAAAATGACTGACAGCCCAAATATATATATATATATATATATATATATATATATATTCGTATGCACAAGTTTGGGAGCCCTTTTTTTGCCGTTTTACTCATTTTCACTGTATGACCAGCGGTGTGCAAACTTTTGCATATGACTTTGTATGTATTTTATATATATATATATATATATATGTAATTAAATAATAGATTAATATTTATTAAATAAATATGAAATTACATGTTTATTATTTTCATATGCACACAATATACACACAAATATTTGTAATATATAAAATATATTGAGACATTAGATTTATACTATGAAATTGAGGTCCAGCTGTTTTGTGGAAAAAACAGAAGACACTTTCTACTAGTCCAGTGGAAACAGGGAGGGAGACCAAAGCCTTTCATTGACTGTTATGCTACAGGGTATAAGACTCAAGTGTCAAACACAAGGGCCCGCGGGCCAAATCAGGGCCAATCCTATTCGGCCTGCAAGATTATTCTAATTTTCTAATAATATTAGCCCATTTCACCCTGAGCTGCACTACAGTTCCCAGCATGCACTGCAATGTAACGTGTGCTCCCACCCCCTTCCCAACAACAATCTATGGCACTACACCACAAAAACAGAACAAAGAAAAAAAGATACCAGGTGTCCAGTTCAAGCCAATGGGCAGTTTCAACCTCAAAGAAGTTTATCAGTTATCTGCAGTTAATGTAGTCTATTGTTTTATATAAAAAAAAATTTTATTTAAAGTTTTTTGAACCGTTTTAGTATTCATTGCCTATTTGTTTGCCGTTGTAGTTTTGGCATATTTTAAACAAACAATGGCCATTTGGGTTCGGGGCAAAATCTTAGGTAAAATGAAATAAAAACAAGGCTGGCCCACAGATTTGTTGAGATTTTTTAATATGGCCCTTTTAGTGGTTGAGTTTGACACCCCTACTGTAAGTGTTCATACTGAAGCAATTTTGGCTCGCAGGCAGGCTGTCAATTAAATAGTTTACATTTGTTTGGCTTAACATTATTTCAGAGCCTTGAAGCTGCTGTAGGCAATGTCAGCAAGTCTTGACTAGTCTTAACCGCCCACCACCCCAACCCCGTCCCCTCCATTCAAACCTTTCTATAAGACACACAAGCAGTACAAGAGAATTAACATAGAGTTGAGCATCATGATGCAGAACCTGCCCGACTCCACATTACAAAACTTAGCAGTTCCTACACTGTTTTTATTTGTATTCAACAAATTTGTATTGATTTAGCTGCTCAGTTGGACAAAAAGTGTGTACCGTTATAGCACTGTTATAAACTACTTATACATATTAACTACTTATAAATTATATAAACTACACTCAACTACTAAACGGTTCTTCAAGAGTTCTTTAGTACAGAAAATGGTTTTATATAGAACCATGAACACTCAGAGAACTCTTTGCATGATTAAAGGGTTTTTCAGATATATGGAGAACGTGCTGTAAATGGTTCTATATAGAACCTTTGTGAAAAGGGTTCTATATAGTTCCCAAAAGTGTTCTTCTGTTCTTACAAGCTCATATCAGAACAGTAGCAGAGGTTCTATATAGAACCATTTTCTTTAATGAAGAACCCTTAAAGAACCATCTTAAGGTGTGTACTTTTAAGCTTCCTTTTAGAGAAGCGCCTCATATATATATATATATACACACACAAAATCTCGTATCTCCTTTTTTGTTGTTTTTTTGTTGTTTGTTGACATAATTTGAAAATGCCTGTTGTCCTTTACATTGTGTTATAAATTTCCTTCTCCTGTAAAGTTACCATTTTGGAGATATGAGGTTTTGTTCTTTATAAAAGTCCATTACTTCATCTTTCAGTAGCAAATGCAAGTCTTAAAATCTGAAGAATTGTAAAATGTCAGTGCGATTCAGTGTTTGTATATAATTCAGTTCAGTTTGCCTTAAACAACACAAACCAAACCAACACTCAGTACCAGGTGTGTCTTATAATGCCAACACATTGTAACTGTATGGCAAGTATTTATAGTTGTTAAGCTGTGGAAGCTGATGAAATGAAATGCTGTGCCAGTGCGTACACAATTATTCATTATTCAGTGGATCTGCCTTGAAATAGACTGAGACTACTCATCCTGGTTCAAGACAGGCCTAAAGCAGTCTTCTCTGTATATAGTACTGTGCAGTCTTAGATACCTGAGAAAGTTATATTTGAAAAGCTATTTGTCTGAGCAGTAGGTATAAATATGCAGTATATCTGTCAGCGTGTTTGTTGGACCATTCCAAACGTTCCCCTGAGGAAGCCGAGTGTTATCTGTAGTTACCATCCAATACCCGGTTTATCTAATCAGTACTTCATTATGTTAAATCAAGTGTGCTGTGATAGAATTTAACAGATCTATGCAAGGGCTGGAGGTGTTGAGGAGTGTCACTACATGCTACTTTTTTTGGAAATACGAAAAAGTCTTGGTACTTTTTACTGCATTCATTTTTTTTTTTTTTGCATATTTACGGTGTTTTTACTGGTAAAACCATACTGCTGAGATAAAAGGTTTTCAGCTATTTGCACAGACTTTTGCAAAGACTTTTGCACAGTCTTGTAGTTCATAACAACATAAACCACATCCTTAATTAAATGCCCAGAGGAAATCCTTTATGCAGTGTGTTTGGTGGGTTAGCATGGCTCTGTGAAGCAAGGTGGAAAATATGTTGTGTAAAACTGTATCATTTCACAATAGGATTCAATTTAGTTTTACTTTAGCAACTATAGGAAGCCACACTGAGGATATTTATTGCATGACATATTGAGTGTACATTATAAATATAAGAGAAGTATTGCTTCTGTCATTTATCATGTTGTTTACATTATTAAACAAATGCCAGCTGTTCTTTACATTGTGCCAACATGTCATGACAAATCGACCAATAGAAAAAGTCCATAATTACCTAAAATGTTTTATATCGGAGTACAGTACAGTTAGGAAAGTTTTTGAGGTCTTATCATGGCAGTGACAATGCAGAATTTCCTTTAAGATAGTGATGTTTATAAATGGCACAATCGTGTCTTTTTGCTTATCTGCTTCGGCAAATGTAACTTCTATTGCGTTCTGTATTTCAGCAGCCTTCTCTTTTTATATATATGTCACTGCTAAATGCACTCTAGACCAGGGGTCAGCAGCATGCGGCCCTTTACAGTCCTTTTGCGGCTCTGCAGCAGAATTAGATTTGTAGGTAAAAATAAAATAATCCTCCTTTACAGTAAAATAAAGCTCTGCTGATCGTTCAACACAGTTTTAACAATAAATGGTCTTAAACGCTGGAGTTAAAGTAGCCTGTATCTGCTAATTCACCAGCCTTTAACCCTGAAGGTCGGCGTGCAGACTGCTGGTCACCATAGCAATGCAGACAACAATCTTAGAAAGTAGCTAACGAAAAGACAGAGAGAAAGATTTAAGATGAACATCGATAATTTGGAGACAAATGGACTTATTTGCATTCATAATCACTCTAGCTGGTTTCCTGATACGTTTAATCTGCAACGAGAAACTGTCAAACACTAAAAAGTCGTGAAGCTCTCAGCTTCTCATTTGCCAGCTTCTTATTCGAATTTTCCCGTTCCACCTTAAATGGTGCAGCAGTTAAATTCTGGGCACCATTTAAGGAAAAGCTGACTTAAGCCTTGTAAAAAGTTAAACATTGAGAGACATTTTACAATAAACTATTCTACTTTTATGGAAAAGCGGCTACAGCTGAGTTAATATGGGAGGCGAAACCGGCCAAAGAAGAAATTATAATTAAAATGAATAAAATGTAAATGCAAAAGCCATTTCTTTTTCCTACCATCTGCAGAAATATCCTGCCAAAATTGAAAATGAAAAATACCCACATTTGCAATTAAATTTTTCACATAAGCACGAGTAATTTGTGACAAAAATAAACAGCTATTTGTCATTTCATTTTATTCATTATTCTGGTGTTTTATGAATGTCCTAACATGTACACCGTAGCCCTGCCTGCTGTTAATTAACATATATTTACATGTTTGTTAACTCGAAAACGAAAAAGCAAAGTGGGAAATGAAAAGTAAATCACCAGCAGGTGGCGCCTGTGTCCATTTCCGTTTGCATTTTTACTGTGACGCTTAAAGCGCGTCCACACCGAAAACTGAATCGCAAACTGTCACTTTGCTGTTGATTTATCCATTTTGCAAATGGTTTAAAAACTCCAGCAGCACTGCTGTGTCTGATCCACTCAGACCAGCACAACACACACTAACACACCACCACCACGTCAGTGTTACTGCAGTGCTGAGAATGATCCACCACCCAAATAGTACCTGCTCTGTGAGGGTCCATGGGGGTCCTGACCACTGAAGAACAGGGTAAAAGGGGGCTAACAAACTAACTACTTCTATGACAGCTCAGTAGCCCAGTTAACTTAATGGAATTCTGTAGATCTAACTAAATCCTATTAACTTTAAGTTCTTTTTTCACTTTAATTAGTAGAACCATATTAAGTTATTACTAATGTTGGAGTAATGCATAAACATGACATTTGTGTGATTTACTTAGTTACCAATTCCTTTTTTAGGACTGAGTCACTTTCAAGAGAATAAGAGGATTGGATATATTATTATATAATTAATACTCTATTGCTTTTCAACCTAACCTCTATCTGCCACATCTGTATCGTCTTGTCACAAACAATAGTTTACATACTTTAGAGTCTTATCTACTTATGTGTGTAGTCTTATCTCTGTATCAACACAAAGGCTGGACTGGTGATGAGTTTTTTCTCTATAAGTACATTCAAGAGAAAGAGTTAGAGGATGGAATTTTCCCTAGATTGCACAAAAAGCATTCAAAACAGCATTCAAAACCACCCCTGTTCGTTTGTGGGGGAGTAGGTGTGAAATAGAGCTAAAGCTTATGCAGAGTTGAGCGTTTTGAACGTTTGTTTCGTCTCTTGAAATTACTGAGGTGTCACCTATTTACCAGGGGGGTTTTGTGCTCATCCTGCGTTATTTTAAAATTTCACATAGTTTAAATTGCTTACATGGTCACCAAATAAGTGAACGCAGTGCACAAATATCAGCCATCATTCGTTAAATGTCAAGCCATCAGTCTAACAACTGCTGAATGTAGAAGCCAGAACGCTGGCTGTAGCCGTTAGGAAAGTGCATTCCAACTCGCTTTGATATTCGACTATCTGCAAAAGTTTCTGAATGGATATACTAAACTTTGGGGAAGGAGAATAAAGCACTGTGGCCAGAGTTAAGAGAGGTCTGGAGACTCACTTATGTAGGTACAGCTCTGGTGTTAAAAGCCTGAAAAACAATAGCACTACAAAAGTAGCAGCAAGCAGAGCAACAGCCTTTAAAATATGCTTTATTATTCAAAAAAAGCAGTTTTCGTGCAGATGAGCAACTGGTGCTGCCTCTTCAGATGTGAGCCTAAACATCTGATATCTGATGATATATAGATTTAAAATATATGACATACACTATATGGACAAAAGTATTGGGACACCTACACACTACGCCTCCTATAGGAGCTTTTATGACGTCCCATTCTAAATCCATAGGCATTAATATGGAGTTGGTCCCTCTTTGCAGCTATAACAGCTTCCACTCTTCTGGGAAGCTTTCTACAAGATTTTGGAGAGTGTTTGTGGGAATTTTTGCCCATTCATCCAGGAGAGCATTTTTCAGCAGAAGAGCTCTTTCAGTGCGATTTCGGAGATCATCCAGTGTTGGGGAACCAACGACGAACACTCTGAGCTGTTGGAGGTTCACTGCTGACAAAAATCACACTGCACAGTTATGACGGATTCACTCGTATTGAAGTGGAGAACGCAAAACGCTTTCTGCTCAGGGGTCTCATCTCCTCGCAGACTGAAGGGAGCCATCTTCCAGAAACTCTATGACCCCCTCTTTCAATTGGTATGTGATTGGTTCCTAGGTGCCTCACGGTTGTAAGAAATATGGCGCTTTGAAATGGGATTAATCTTATTGAATTACCCTGTATAATGTTGATTTTGCAGCTTCAACTCAAGTAGAAATACATCAAGGACTTCTACTTTTACTCAGGCAGTATTCAGGCAATATACTTTGTACACCCCTGCCGCAGGCCCTGCAGGAAGCAGCTCACCCACCCGCATGTCCACTGTGGGAGAAAGAGGGTGGAGGGTGGTACCCTCCTAAAAATTCTCCAGAACTAAGACAATAATGGGTAGCAGCTGATGAGTCAAATCTACAGCTTCCAACAAGTCAGCGCCAAAATGAGAAAGGGACTTGCCAAGCAAAGCTGATCTGCTCCGATTTTTAGATTCCATGGTGTCCCACCCACGACCATGAGTGGTCCCTGTCTGTTTCTCCTCATAAACTCAGTGGTTTGTTATCCTGGGACATTTCACACTGTGTTGGATCATAGAAGCTATTCACATTTATAAAGCAATTCACAAGGGGAACATGTGTATTGGTCAAACAAATATGCTTATAAACTCAGTACAGTGATGCAAGCTTTAAACGCTGGAGGCAACAAGCCACAATCCACATCACCAAGCCATAGACTACACATGTGTTACACCAGCACAGCGAAACCATTAAACTGTGGTTTCTTTTCAAAGCACTGGTGGAGGATATGAGGGAAAATTACGGAACGGTTTAACAAGCTACTTAAATTAGTGAAGGCCCGTCCCACTTTACCACATCACTTTACATCTTTTTATATTTAAACACTGCAAGCACTGTAGTAATGCTCTTACTTCATTGTTACGTTTTGGTTGGAAACAAAACCTGAAGCACCCCACAGAAAATGACCCAGCAGTAAAATAATAGTGAAATGCTGAGTGCTCAGCTGTTTAAGCCCTTAAATAGCCAGGGCCCACCGACCGGCACAAAGTTCTATTACACACTTCTAAGAATTGGTCAGCTTTAATACGATGACAGCACTCGCAGAAAACAAATTAAACTACATTACCTTAAAAACTGCAGCGCTATGAATATTCTGTCACCATTTGATTGTGTAGGCCTGTAATCAGTCTACCCGTGGCTTTGCCCCTGGCTGGGAATGGTCTTTGAGTCAGACATCAGATGCTTTCGCAGCATTTTGAAGCGGTGAGACAAATTTGATTCCAGAATGAAACCAGGAACAGCCCCCTAAATCAACTTCAACTCGGGCTGAATCAGGAAAGGCTTGTAATGACTTAAATGAGGCTTGTAGTTACTCAAATAAGGCTTGTAATGATTCAATTAGCTTTGATTGATTGACCCTTATTGTTCCCACAACGGGGAAATTTCACCTCCACAGTCTAACCCATCCGTGCAGTGAAACACCACATACACACTAGTGAAGACACACACTGGGGGGCAGTGAGCACACCTGCCCAGACCGGTGGGCAGCCCTATCTGCAGCGCCCGGTGAGCAGTTCGGGGTTAGGTATCTCGCTCAAGGGCACCTTTGTTGACTCAGGGAATCAAACCGGCAACCATCTGGTCGCAAGGCTGGTTCCCTAACCTCCAGCCCATGACTGCCCCTTTAAAGTAAAGTATAATGATAAGCCACATGTGGGCCAAGTGACAGATCATTAGAGGAGATAATGAAGTTGTATACGAACTGGGCAATAGGAAGAGTCTCTGAGAAAAAAGGCATCAAAAATAATAGGCAATAAATAATCCTGGGTATTATTAAAGAATGTATGGCACTGATACCAATACCAGCACCTACTAAACTATTTTCATTGAATTATTGTATCATCTGGACTGGCCTGTTTTGTGTCATTGTGTCCTAGAGTGTGATTTAACTATTTAAAAAATATTTAAAGTAGTAAAATTTGTATGTTTTTCTAAAAGTGAGGATACAGTACAATCCCTTTTTATGATTCCTCATATTTCTAATGTAATATTCCTAAAAAATATAACAGTAAGGACTCACAATGTTTAATTAACTAATCATTAATAAATGATAAGTCATTCATTGGCCCATTGATAGCCTACAACATAGGGCCGGGCATTTAATCACTTTTCATTTTTGATTTGGCTTACAACGATTATGAAATCAAAGAAACTCGAGATAAAATTATTATTGTGCCATATTTTGTTTTATAATGATGCTCTCGTTTGGTCTTGTGTTATAGATCCAGTGCACCCCTTTCCTTTATTTTTTAAATGTTTTTCAGTTGAATCCTATTTAAATCTCGATTAAATCCACTATTAAAAACAAGCTTTTTAAAAGTTCAATAAATGCATGATGTTTCAAGTCAATGAGTAACCGTGTTAAATAAACATTATGTCAATATTGACCAAAGTAATCATGATTATGATTTTTCACATAATCGAGCAGCCCTACAACAGATAGTTTAACCTCAGAGTCATACAAAACAACAACCACAGCCTCACTTCATAAATCGTCCACACTGTACGAAATTCTCCTCTTGCAGGCGTGCACGAGTCGTCCATTTGAATCGGTTCTTTTCCGTAACTCTGAAGATTCGATTCATGAGTCTAACTGAATCACTCTTTTTTTGCAGTCAGTGCAATGTTGGTGTTACAGGCTAAAGTGTTCGAATAAAAAATCGAATAATTTGTAATGATTTGACAGCATTAAATCTTAATAGAACATAACACACTATAATGTAACTTATATTAGCCTACTAAGAAAGCCCTGTTTGAATGGCGTGCATTTTCTCTCTGTGGACTGCTTTGTGTTTAGTACTGACTCTACTAGTGAGATGAACTAAGGGGTTTCAGACTCACACAAAACTGAGAACGAAATTAACTAGAGAGAAACGAATCACCGAATTTCAACGATCGGGCTTTAGAATCGTTGAAATGGGCGCTTCGCTAAGAAAGAATCGGCTCATTAAACTGAATCAAACAGGACTCGGCTCGGGGTCTCGTCACTTTCTGAGGAGAGAGATGATGGCTAATTTCAGCTTCTCTCACATAACGGCTGTTTTGTTTGCTTGTATTTGGGCTGCTGTGTGTGTGGAAGGTGAGTATTCGGTGTTTTTAACCGTTAGTTGTGTCTACCACAGTCCCGCTTACCCCTCACAGTGACGGAGTGAGGGGCTTTTATTGCACGTGCGTGCCGCTGAAGTGGTGCGAAGTGTTCACCAGTTTACAGCTAGAAAAGAAGGTCGAGCCCGTTTTAGGCTGTTCGCCGAGGTTAACTGAGGGGCAGAGAGCGGCTGGTCTTCTGAAGCTGAACGCCTCAGGTCCCCTCGTGAAAGCGCGAGCTCTGTTTCGCTAAACCGACTTTTGAAAGGAGGCGCTCCTCCAGTGGCTCGCGAGGAACGTCTGCGTCGCTGCGCCTTGTTCTGACGTGCACGCCAGCCGGTGTTCTCGCGCGCACGCATGCTTGTATTTCCGTCTTTATGGGATGTTTTCATGTTTCGTCGTGGATGTCCGTCGAATATTAGTTTTGGTGCACACGAAGCGATGAATACATGTCGCCTGACTCACCTTTACCTGGAAATACTGTAAAAAGTTGTGACTGAAGCATGTTATTGACTGCCTATTGGGACTGAGCGCGCGAGTGAACGGGGAAGCCTTTAGCTTAATCCTTTAATGTCCTCACCAAGAAAAAAGCAATGGAGTTTTATTTTTTTGTATTTTTTATTTGTTTGGATAATAATAGAAACCCTTGGTGTTTTTTATTTTCGTTTTTTGACCCCACAATTTTTTAAAATATTCACGTCTACCAAACGGTTGAGATGGCGCTTTGTGGCATGTATGGTGACTCAAAATGTGCTCTACCAAATGGTTGAGCAGAACATTAAAGGGTTAAAAAGGAAACAGTGAACTGGTCCGACGCTGCAGGTCGACTGTGAGTTATTCGCAGCTGTAAGTGGAGTTGGAGAGGCTGTCAGTGCGCTGTGGGACGGAATTTAGGCGACTTGTGGTTTATGAGTCAAAACTTCACCATTTCTTCACAGATCCGTTCGGGCTGTGGGGTTTTGTTTTATGTCTTGTTCAGACATACAGTGCAGTTGTGAAGACCTGTGCTGCCTTGTCGAAATGCCCTACTGTATATTTACGAGTAGATCCCCACCTAAAACTATAGGTAGGATATTTTTGATAACCTGTTCAGTATTAAAACTGTAGGTACGAGGTTTTGATGGCCTTAAATCACCTTATCAGGAAATATTACCAGTATTAAAAGTATAGATAGGAGGTTTTGATGGCCTTAAATCACCTTATCAGGAAATATTACCAGTATTAAAAGTATAGATAGGAGGTTTTGATGGCCTTAAATCACCTTATCAGGAAATATTACCAGTATTAAAAGTATAGGTAGGAGGTTTTTATAGCCTAAATCACCTTACCAGGAAATATTACCAGTATTAAAAGTATAGGTAGGAGGTTTTTATAGCTTAAATCACCTTACCAGGAAATATTACCAGTATTAAAAGTATAGGTAGGAGGTTTTTATAGCTTAAATCACCTTACCAGGAAATATTACCAGTATTAAAAGTATAGACAGGAGGTTTCGATGGCCTTAAATCACCTTATCAGGAAATATTACCAGTATTAAAAGTATAGGTAGGAGGTTTTGATGGCCTTAAATCACCTTATCAGGAAATATTACCAGTATTAAAAGTATAGATAGGAGGTTTTTATAGCCCAAACCACCTTATCAGACAATATTACCAGTACTAAAAATATGGATAGGAGGGTTTTATAGCCTAAATCATCTTATCAGAAAAATGACTAGTATTAAAAGTATAGATAGGAGGTTTTTATAGCCCAAATCACCTTATCAGGAAATATTACCAGTATTAAAAGTATAGATAGGAGGTTTTTATAGCCTAAATCACCTTATCAGGAAATATTACCAGTATTAAAAGTATAGATAGGAGGTTTTTATAGCCCAAATCACCTTATCAGGAAATATTACCAGTATTAAAAGTATAGATAGGAGGTTTTTATAGCCTAAATCATCTCATCAGAAACTATTATTAGTAGTGCTGCACTTAAAACGTTTTTAAGTGCGGCACTACTGGTTTGCTGGTTGTAGCTCATTAAACCCCTGAAAGAAAAATGAATATCATGATAGAAACTGTGAAAAGTTCTTTAAGTATCATAGTAATATATTTTCACCTACCATTAATATATGTGCTTTCTCTCTAATTATACAACAGTTAGTTCCGGCCACGCAAGCTGATTGGTTGAGAAGCGTTCTAACTGTGCTGTTATTTCACCATAACATCACAGGTTTTTCACAAACACTGTATCACTCCGCTGAGGCGCTGTTGCTAAGCAACGACTTTGACAGCTGTAGGAGACACTCAAGCCATTTGAACGGTTTTACTTCTTACTTTGCCACAAACAGAAAATGGGTACTTTTAAGATCACATTTGACCGACAGCCGATTTGGTCAGACTCTGAAGATGAGACCACACTAAATTCCCAAACTGTCATCACCACTGAGCAGCTTTTCAGTCGGCAGCTGTGACAGAAGAACAGCTAAACAACCTGGAATCAGCCAGAAATAAACCGAAGACCATTCACTAAACAAAATGGGCTGTAAGCTGCTTTACAGACTGGCTGGAACAAAACAACATTAATATTGATCCAGCAAAAATTGACAAAACTGAGCTAAACTTGATATTGTAGCAGTTTTATGGCTCAGTCTGTACTACAGAAGGCGAGGCTTACAGCAGACGGTGCAGCGAGTGGGCGGAGTTCGTTACTCTGACGTAGCAACAAGCTGCTTGTTAAGGAACTATAATTTGGTGAAGGAACTGTGAACATTAAAACATATTAAACGCCGCGTTCACGACCCAGTTTATTAATTTATTACTTCATTTATTTAACTGATGTATAAAAGCAATAGAACACTCGAGGTCGTGTGTTATCGCTGATAACATCATGCGACCAAATCACAGCCGTGATGTTGTTTCGCGACAACACACTCCCTCTTGTGTTCTATTGCTTAAACGTTTCTGCTTTTTGCCATCTATTTGTTTACTTTTGTACGCAGAGTACTAATCAGCCTGTATCAGTGATGCATAACTGCACCTTATATGTTTCTGTTTCAGTATTATACAGTTACATCCTGTTACAGAAGTAAGTGTCGTCCTTCTGTTTCTTTTGAACACTTTCATTTTCTTTGATACACAGTTCAGGGTTGAGAAACGTTGTTTTTTCATAAGTAGGTATTTCTAGTCTTGCAAAATTATTATTAATTATTTGTTTTTTCTGTAGTTATCAAAGAAACCAGCCCTGAACACATTTCACAGCCAAACGATGGAGCGCATAAGTAGAGTATAATTGTACAATTATAATTTGACTCAACAATTCATTAAGTAGCTTAGCAATTTGCAAGATGCAGCTTGCATGAAATTACATTAATCTAGACAACTTAGCTGTTTTTTGTTTTTTTTGCATGCTTTGACAGCTAACCATAGACGTCGGTTGCTTGTGTTGGTTCCCCTGGCAGTGTTTCTGGCTGTGGTGGTCGTGATTGGGGGCACTCTGGCAAGAGGCTAGAGATGCAAAAATGTAAGTAGAAAAGGTGTAATTTTATTAGGGGTGGTCTGAAATTTCAGCCACTGAAAGTTTGCAGCTAAAATTGGTCAAGCAAGGCACCTTTATCTAACACTTAACAGATCATTTGAATAGTAATGAAAGTGACAAATAGTGATTAAAAGTACTATGAGTTTTCTTTGCTCTCCAGTACCAGTCAGCACAAATGTGTTCAAATGGTTTGAGCAGCAACAAATCAACACTGAAAAACAAACACTGTCCACTCCAGAAAGAAAAATTCCACTGATGTTTTTAAATTTCTGCAAAATGAAATGTTTAAGATGTTAACAAAGTCACTCAGAGTGGTCTGATGTGAGATGCTCCATTCTAGAGAAACTTACGCAGTCAGAACTGTTCACAGTGGTGGTGATAGGAACCAGACTTCTGAAGTGCTTAATGCCTCTAAAAGCTCCCTCACAGAAAGTTACAACATGAACTGGTTATGATTACATTGCGTGATGTCTGAGACATTATGCTACTTTTTAGAGAAGGTTTTGGCCTATAAAGGTTTTTTCAAAATCCATTACTGGTGGAGAGGTACATGCATGGCCGTTTAAGGCAAAATAGTCCCCAAAGAAAACGTATTTGTTGCCATTATTAGCACTATTTTCAAATTCTAAACATAACATTAAAAACTCAGATGACCTGTAGAGTCAATTATAGTATAAGAAAGTAAATAAAATAGTAAAAAAAAAATGTTTCATGTTATCATAGCAGAGGCGCTCTGGAATTCAGCTTTCGATGCCTTTAGGAAAACATGAAGTGTTACATATATGTTTATAATTTTACAACTTTTAATGTTTAATATTAATTAGCAAGCTGTTTAAAGTTAAATTGGTCTTCTAGTTCTCTCACTTCTTCTTCCAACATGCTGATTATCACAATTGAAACAGTGTCAGCATGAATACATTTATTAGAAGCATAAATAAACCTGTGCATTATATGTAAAAGAACCTTTTCTTTTGGTTTTGGGTTTTGGGTTTTGGTTGAGTTTATTGGTTTCAGTTAAGAATTCTCATTTCAGTGCATCACTAAGTTGTATTGTTTTCCTCCAGTGTCGATAATGACATTGGAATTGTTTTTGTCATGGTATTTTGCTTGACATAATGTTGCATAATGAATTCCACGTTAGATTTACCTTCTTTATCAGGTTACACTGATGTCAAACAATGACAAAATCTTGGTAGAAATGTAGAGGATGTTTTTTTCCTCTCACAAAGCAAAAGTGTACACACAACAATAACCTTTCACCAAACCCAAATAATAATAAAACATTTTCTCTTCTACTTTCAAACACAAATGAAACTTAAAGCTTTGAATTTTCATTGCTTCTAAAAGCAGAATGATACTGATCTTTCTATCCCAGATCAAATGTCAACATTAATTTTATGCATGTTGTAAAATCGAGATCGTAGATGTGTAACATGAAAAATGATCCAGTAGTTTGCTGTGTATTATTTTGGTAGTTGAGGCAGAGGCTGTTTATTCAGTTTATGATGTCGCTGTGTTATGTCTTTACAGCCAGGCGTCTGTACAGGAAACAAAGGTAAGTATCTTTCCCAAATAATTGTTGTGCACCTTATTCTTTTGATTATATTAAGCTGTAAAAGAAAAGTTTTTTAAAATACATGATCTTACTGGAGCTTTAAATTCACTGTAGTTTGTATGTGAATTACCACATACAAGCACACATTAAATACAAACACACATTAAATCTGTTTTGTCACATGCAACAATCATTTATACTCCCCAGTTAAATGTTTAATAATTTCAGTTGATATTGTTACAGAAACAACAACAGTAATTATAATATCATTATATAAATACTATATCAGCTTTAACAGCTATTAAATTTAGAAACAATATTAACATTTCAGATTTTTCTATTTTATTATCTTATCAGAGCTTATTAAACTGTCATTTTAATTTCATATGTTTTATAATATAATTATCATTTTAAGGTAAAAATTTATATTTTCCTATATAATATTTTTAATGTTAAACTTTGATTATTAAGAATTTCTGAAAAAGCCAACAACTAGAAATGATTTCACTTTTTTTTTTTTACATAAGGTGGGCTTCTTACCCCACATAGGGGGGCATGTTGCCCTGATAGTGCTTCAAGATGTCCTTTTACTAGACTTTCTATCTTGTGTTCTGAGTTCCTCTTTCAGTTTATTTGCCTTAATTGTATGGTGCTTTTTGCATCATCATCCTGTACATGATAAATTCATATACAGACAAATGAATTAGCTTTATGGTAAATGGTCATTTTTTATATGGGGGGTGTCCCCTATTTTCTACTTAACAAAATATATATAATGTAAATAAAACAAGCATTTAGTTAATGCATGAAAGGCATTCATAGAAAAGGGTTAAAAATTATTCTTTTTCCTTTTCTTATTTGTTTTTTAAGCATGAAGATGTGTCTGCTGGAATGGATTCACTATCACTGCCACTCTCTCTCTCACT
The DNA here is from genome assembly GCF_904425465.1 of Colossoma macropomum. Taxonomy (NCBI): domain Eukaryota; kingdom Metazoa; phylum Chordata; class Actinopteri; order Characiformes; family Serrasalmidae; genus Colossoma; species Colossoma macropomum. The sequence goes on from NW_023494785.1 coordinate 39,440,181, forward strand.
CCTGCATTCCTGTTCAATGCTGTATATATAATATACTGACTATACACTTTATTAGAAACCCCTCCACCTGTTAGTAGCTCCACCTTGCTAGTGTACAGTTACATACCATGTCAGTGTCACTGTTGATCGGAGAATGATCCACAACCCAAATACTATGTAAACAGGGGTCATGTGGTCAAAAATGGACCAACGATGAGTGGGGTAGAAGCGAGCTTTTAGCAGAAACAGAAACAGATTAGCTCAAGTCTTAGTGTACAACTATGCATTGGGCCTATATAAAAACTTTGGTGTAGCTGAAAGTAATACCTACAGTTTGAATAAGTAGCAAATGCAAGACTCTAAAACGTAAAGAATATTAAAATACATATAGGCCCAACATAGTGAGCATATATAAATGCACACTTCTGTTTATACTTCTGCACATTTTTGCACATTTCTGAAACCTTAATGCACATTTACTGTTTATTTACTAGATTTAACATATTGGAGAAAAAAAACCCAAAATATGGCCTGTGCATAAGTTATGGTACATTTAATATTGGTTGTTTCATTACTTTATTTATTAATTAAGTTCCCTACAGGGGATGCATTAAGTTATTTTCACTTTAAGTTGTTTTCACAAAACATGTACACTTTTGCATACGACTCTGTGCGCATATGTATATATGTATGTATATAATGTGTGTAAATGAAGTCAGTTCATTTTGCCTTTATGCTGTTGGTTTGGGGGGTTAGCATGACTCTATGAAGCAAGGTTAAAAATGTGTAAAGCTAAGTTTACAATACGCTTCGTTTTAGTTACACTTCAGCAATTATAGCAAGCCACATTGAGGCCATATTTATATTGAGTGTTATATAATTAATATCACCTTAATATCACCAGCTGGCCTTAGCATTCTACAAACAGGTCATGACAAATGCATCAAAATAAATGGTCAAAATTTACTTTAAATTGTTTTAAACTAATGAGATTATGAATGTTTTTGAGGTTTTAATGTGACAGTGACCATGTGACCTGTTTGTATTCATAACTTCCTCTACAGTGATGTTTAAATGCCACTAATCTGCCTTTGCAAATGTAATTTCTATTGCTTTCTGTATTTTATTGACCTTCTCTTTTCTTATATATACATTAATAAAGTCTAAAAGGTTTATGATCTGGTTTCACCTTGTTAAATAAGTGCTTCAAACACTGTTAGCTTGCATGGCTAACAGTGACAGTTAATGTTGCCTGTTAGCATCCTATGATGTTGAAGAGGAATGTGAAGTCATCAGTGGGCCACTTTTACTATGCAATAGCATTTGTAAATTCTCAGTATCATTTATGAATGTAGGTGGTACTACAGAATAGTCTTGAACTATGTACAATGCATTGTTGCATAAGCAAATGACACCCAGTTGCAAGTAACAGAAGGCTGGTTAAACCTCAGCATGAGTTGGCGGTTTAAAAAGAAACCTTTTAACCTGTATCAATGCCAGGGTGCCTAAGGGACGTCCCCTGTGCTGCAACCTGTGATTAAAGCAATCACAATAGCCCCCAGGTTACAGTAAAGTCCTAGACTTCTAGCCTAAGTTCAGCTAAGGGAAAAAAAGAAAGAGAAAAAAAACATCACCAGAAGAAAAACATGTCTCAAGCATGTTTTACGCAGCTAATGTGCTGCAGTGGGAAATTCCAGTTTGCTCAGTATTAAAAAGTGGTAAGCTTTTTAGGGATTGGTAGGTTTATGCTTGAGCCATTTACTATTTAGACTGGTGCCTATTTATCAAATGCACAATGCTGGAGAGAGAGTTCTCTTTGTCACCAATACAGCAAAGGAAAAAAAAAAATGTAGTGCTGCCCTCACAACAGCCTAGCCCACTAAAACAGATATTTCCCAATAGCCCATATAGACATAAATGAAAAACTGACCAATGATGAATAGGGAGAGGGAGGCTGATAGCAGAAACAGATGGTCTACAGTCTGTGATTGGACACCTGTCTATAATGTTGGGATTATGATGTATACATTTTAATATGCCTCCGGTTTTAGAGTCTTACGTTTGCTGCTCATTCAGCTATAACTACAACTAGAAAGGGAAGGCTTGTGAACGAAGTTGACTTGAAACGTTAAAATGGTGGAAGACTGTTGGTGGTTGTTAAAATGTTGCTAAGCGGATGCTGCAGTAAGTGCTATGTTAATTGCAGTTCCACCTTAAATTCAGTGCCACCTTAATTTTGGTGCTACCTTAAATGAAGTTCAACCTTAAATTCTGTGCCACCTTAAATTTAGTGCTATGTTAATTGCAGTTCCACCTTAAATTCTGCGCCACCTTAATTTTCGTGCTACCTTAAAGAGAGCTCCACCTTAAATCCTGTGCCACCTTAAATTTAGTTCTATGTTAATTGAAATACCACCTTGGATTCTGTGCCACCTTAAATTCAGTACAAACTTACATGCAGTTCCACCTTAAATTCAGTGCCACCTTAAAAGCAGTTCCACCTTAAATTCATTATTTGTGCTGATACTGCTGTGCATTGGGCTGTGAGCGTGTGAGTCTGTGTGTACTGTGTGTGAGTGTGTGTGTTAGAGATAGTTGTGGCAGCTGATTTAAATGTCCCAAACATTCTGGACATTCATTTCCTATGGGAAAAAATATTATCTTTGAGCGATAATTTTATGAAAACCACGTACATGGGATTGCTTAGAAAAGCACAAGCAACCTAATCAGGTATAGGTCCTACGATCCTGCACTGTTTTGTGGTTCTTGCTCAAAACTTTGGGAAGAGTAGCATTTACTTTTTTGAGCATAGAATAATAATAAGAAGATTTTGAGGAACCGTAAGTTGGCTTTTTTTTTGAGCCAACTTAACTATAACTGTAGTCACCAGTCAAAGAAATAACAAATATTATGCCACTCAGTCCAGCTCATCTCAGATTTGATTAGATTCAGGATGCTGGGTCCATGATTTGATATTTACGGTTATTATGATATTATTATTTTAAACAAAATTTGAATGAAGGAAAATGATGACTGTAATGATGTTGTTGCACAGCTTATTAACGGCACTAGAGCTGGGAGGCAGAAGAAGTGCTGGAGGGAGCTGCTGATTTATACTGAATGTTTGCAAACGCTGGTGTTTAAACAATGCAGTTGCATTAGATGGCCTAATTAAGCATTGTCACACCTCCAGGATGCACATTGTCACAGTGTTGCATTGCAATATTACAAATTTGCGATACATTTCTATACCTCTAAATCTAATAAATCTAAATGTACATACAATAAATCTAAATCTAATAAATCTAAATGTACATATAATAAATCTAAATGTAATAAATCTAAATGTACATATTTGCTGTAAAGGAAGTGTTAGCTTCTTTTCACTTGGCTCCAAACATCAGACTGCTAAACGTGTGTAAGTCAGTGACTTCCAAAGCCACGTGCACAGGCCTTATCTAAAGAATAATGTTTTCCAGTGTTATAGCGGAAGTTCTCTGGAATGCCTGTAGGAAATTATGAAGTATTTTAATTAAGTAACTGAGAAAAGGTCAGCTTTTCTTAACCACTTGCCATTTGTATCAATACAGTTATAAAGTTAAAAGACTTCTGCCTAGTAACACTTGTCAGAAATCTTGTGAAGTTGAGATTGTGAAAATAGTATTCTTCAATACATAGTCTGAACTTTCACCAGGAAACCCCCTCAAGACCCTACACCACAATTCGAACCCTGACTGTAGGCCTACCAACAGTTTCAAGAGAAATTTTCCAGTGTTCTTAGCTAGCTAGCCAGCACTATTAGCTAATGTTTAGCTCTTTTGTTTCTTGGGCTGAACATACACATGCTTCATACTTTCTTATAGGCCTGGATGTCAGTGAGAGCGTTTTAGGAAGCAGGTATTAGGAAATCAATTAACGTCAGAGCAGGGAAAACACCCAAAATATCCAGTGCAGCGTGGCTCCACAGACTTGAATAGTCATGCCTAAGCAGGGGAATCACCACCTATCAGCTAAAACTATGATATTAAAGTAGGTCACCTCTTCTTGTGCAGCTCTCCATGACAAGGCTTTCACCAGCAGCAGTGCATTTAAAAAACAATACATGACATTAAGCAGTTGAAGAGGCTTTGAAGTGTGTGTGAAAATAACACCAAATATTGCAAATATTGCAGCAGAACTGCACCAGCTGCTGTTTAGCATTATGAGCGTACTGCAGTGCATTGTCAAGTCCATCTCCTTGTTTCTACACTCTTTGTCCATTTTTTCAGCTCCACTTACTATATAGGTGCACTTTGTAGTTCTACAGTTACAGACTGTAGTCCATCTGTTTCTCTGCATACACTGTTACTCTGTTCTTCAGTGGTCAGGACCCCCACAGGACCCCCACAGAGCAGGTATTATTTGGGTGGTGGGTCATTCTCAGCACTGCAGTGACACTGATGTGGTGGTGGTGGTGTGTTAGTGTGTGTTGCACGAGTGGATCAGACACTGCAGTGCTGAGAATGATTCACCACACAAATAATATCTGCTCTGTGGTGGTCCTGCGGGGGTCCTGACCACTAAAAAACAGGGTAAAAGGGATGCATGGACTACAGTCTGTAATTGTAGAACTACAAAGTGCTCCTATATAGTAAGTGGAGCTGGTAAAATGGACAATGAGATGTATTTAATGAAGTGGCTGGTCAGTGTGTAGCAAAATCTAGAACGTAGTAGTACATACTTTCAACTTGCCTTCTTAAAACCGATCACATTCTGTGTTGTTGTTGCTTTCAGTTTGAGTCTGAGTGTTAGATCTGAGGTGGCCGTGATGCTTTGTCACCCACTGGATCTCTTTCTTTGCTAAGAAAAGCAATGTATGTATTTTGCACAGAGATATTTAGTGCATACAGTCATATGCAAAAATTTGGGTACCCCTGGTCAAATGACGTTTTGTTCACTTTCTAAGTGTAAATAAGTTAACAAATCCTCTACAGAGAACACAATTCTGCACATTTTAATCCACAATTTCTGTTTATTTGCTGAATTTAACGCACTGGAAAAAAACCCTGTGCAAAAATTATAGCACATTTTATATTTTATGCTTTTTCCCAATATGTTAAACTAAGGAAATAAAAACTGTGCACTAAAATTAGCAGGAAAATGGATATTTAAGTTTGTTCTCTGTAGAGCAGGCATATCAAACTGGGGAACTTCCAGGCCAAACATCAGTTTTTATCCTCATCTAATGCTCTGAATTCAGTTCGTGAAGGCTTTGCTAATTCGCTGATGAGCTGAATCAGGTGTGTTTAATGAGGCAGTGGGCTGAAGTGAATTGGGAGGTGTCTTTTTAAGCACTTTTGTTCATCACACAAAGGCATCTTGATGAACAACAGAAATATCTGTTGTTTTTATCACTGTTGTATCAAGAAATCATGTATTAGTATTAGTACATGTATTAATATGCCTAATAAAATAAGAAAACAAAAACTAAATATGTGTCAATCTAGCCACCCGACTACAAGGGGTGGGTCTTTGTCCCAAAAAGTGGACCTTTGAAGGGACCATATCATAGAAAATGAATTTTACACACTTTTTGCAAATAAAGGAGTTTGAAGTAATATGTAAATGTTGGTAGTTTAAAATGTACCATTTACTACTCAGTGTTGAATTGTGCAAATTAACAGTAAAAACGCATTAAAATGTTCAGAAGAATCGAATCTGTAGACGATTTTTATAATTTTGCATACAACTGCATGTGAAAGAGTCGTCACTGAAACAATTCATTCATTCAATTCTGAACATTTTAATGCATTTTACTGTTAATTTGCTCAATTTAACATATTGAAAATAAAAAAAAAACTGTAGCCTCTGCAAATGTTAAGGCACATTTTATATTTTATGGTTTTTTTATATGTTAAACTTAATAAACAGAAAATGAACAGAAAATGCCATGTTTAAGTTAAGTATAGGATTTGTTAGCTTGTTTTCACTTAAAAAATCAACAAAACAATGTGTAATGGTTAAAATGGAAATTTGACTGTGGGTACAAACTTGCATACGACTGTATATCCACCTCTTCAGCCTACAGCAGTTTATTTGTGCTGAGGTTATAAAGATTGTTTCATCTCTGTGCTTTTTGAACAAGGCACAATACAGGACAATCAAAACAGACATATATGAGTCTTAAAGGCGCAGCAACAAAAAAAGCCCAGTTTAATTCTAAGGGATAAGGAAAAGGCGACAAATAGGTATGTAAAAATGAATTATGACTGTGTTTGGTAAATAAAACCATACAAATGTTATAAGTGGAGCAAAATCCAATGAAAAGGGCAGCATTTGACCTGATGCTACCATTGCATCATCAAGCACAGCTACATCATTAACCACAGTAGGTAGGTGGGTTTTTTCTCCTTCCGTATTCAAGCACTTCCACTCACTGATTCATAATTTACACTGTCACTTTTTTAGTTTATGAAAATAACTCTAACATAATAAATAGACTAGACTGAAATACATTCACAGATATATTTACTTTCCTTTGTCTCATCATATGTCTTTTATAATAATTGCATTTTTAAGAACACAGTCAAGTTAAGAAAATGTTCTTCGGTTATTTTATTTGATACACCTCGTCTGGTATCTGACACATTATTGGCTTATTAATGTGAATATGTCAGAACCACTATCACTTTTTTTGTCAAGCATGTAACACATATGAGGAATTTGTCTCAGCAAACATGTATGATATGTAACATACTGAGCAGACCAGACAAGACACAGACTTAACAAATATGAACAAGATTAACTTACATTTTCTGCATAATTTATATTTAAGTTTAACATATTGGGGAAAAAAGGAAACATAACATGTAAGATATGCCATTATTTTCATACAGACCACATTTAAAACTGTATTATTTTTTCCAATATGTTAAATTCAGCAAATAAACAGTAAGTGTGCATTAAATGTGTCCTCTGTAGAGAATTTTCACTTGGAAAATCAAACATTTCATTTGACCCCGGGGTGCCATAACTTTTGCAAACGACTGTAGGTCGTATAGGTAGGATATTTTGATAGCCTAAATAGCCTTATCAGATGGTAAACAGTCATTAAGCTGAGCCTACATAACACACTTGAATTAAAGCTGCATTAACATTAAAACACAATAAAACATCAGAAAAACTAAGTTAATGTACGATAATAAAGATATGCTCATGCACAGTAGAACCACCGGTGGTGTAAACATAACATTAATTCTAAGTAATAATTGATTTTGTGTATTCTGGTAATAATTGTTAGGTTATTGTGTTAACATTGAGTGCGTTTACATGCACTTAATAATCCGATAACTGTAGAAAAACAGATTTTGTCTAATCAATGCGTTTTTACATTATGCGTAGTTCTTTAAGCATGTAGGTCGTTTTAGTGTTGCTCCGAAAGTGTTTTGCTGCGTGTCACTTCAACGCTGCTTGCTTATTTCCACTATCATCGTCTGTTTTCGCACATGCTCAGTCTAAGAAATACGAAAGAAATCAGAGTAAGAGCTCACATGCACTGAAAAATTAGCTAAAATCCGGCTCTCTTAATCAGATTTCTTTATCGAATTTCTAGACCTTACTCCAATCTAAGCAATCAGCGTTTGCTGTTTACGTAATCATTTAAATAATCCGATAACTGCAGAAATCGGATTATTGAGTGCATGTAAACGCACTTCATTGAATTCACTTGGTTTATTAATAGTCTACTTCCACCTCAAAAATATATGGCTTTGACTATGCGCTTATGTTAAAGATACAGTAGGATTTAATATGAATGGGGTTTATGACATTTTAGGCTCTTTTTTGGGGTAGGTAACACAATCCCCCGAAACCTTTCAACAAAACCTCTGCAATCACACAAATGACAGGGGATTTACATGATGAGGACATGAGGTGATGAACTAACACCCACTTATGAGCAAAAGCCCCCTCCTCCTCAGACTAAAAGCCATTTCATGGTATGAAGTGTGCCTTCCTTCAAAGGGTCAACTGAATCACGTTTCTGAGTGTTGTTGTTTCCATATATGTGCCTTTGCATTGATGGCTGCATGTACTGGACGAGGGGGCTGAAAAAATAACAGCTGTACGCAGCTCACACTGTGGCCTCCCATTTGAGCTCCTTCCAGCTACAGCAATGAAACAATGAAATAAGCTGTCTAGCGAGCTGCAGGTTTAAATGTCGATGTGCGCCGAATGCTATAGCAAGCTAACAGAACAATCATGGCAGCAATGCACTATTTATCAACTACAACATCAGCAGAACATGACAGTATTTAAGTTCAAATAAACACTGAGGGACGCAAATTATAAAATATATCTTTCCTGAATGTCTGTTGGAAGCAGGTCTAAGCTTTAAATGTCTGTGTTAGAAGCTCCAAATGCCTCTGAACTGCTACTAGAGCAGCCCTGTTGGCATGGTACTAACATAACACTGCAAATCCCATAAGGAGCCTTTAGGAAATTAGCATTACTGCAGTGGTGTAAATTGGGTAAATACAGGCTTCTTACGAAGCAAATTAAAATATTTCAGCATTGAACTTGTGACTCTCAGTGAGAGCAGAATTATTTTATGACTTCGAACATGTCTCAGCCAATCGGATTACAGAACTGACCTACCCACCCCAATGAGTATGACTGCAGACTGCTGGTTATGAATAATGACTCTAGGGGGTGTTTCACTCTGTGTTAATACAGACTCAAAGATCTAGGCCGAGCGAATCTACAGCCTGGGATGGATGTAAATGAGTCCCATAGTATGCTGCGTTTGAGTGTTGTGGGAAACTGGGAAATAGCAGGTTTCCACTTGAAAATTGTGCTCAAATGGCCGACAAAGTCGTATTTATTAAAGCTAAAAAAACTAGATGATATACGAGTTTACGAGATATGGCGTATAATGTAATTTTTCACTTTTTGCACGAGTGAAAAATGCTAAACTTGCAGTGAATGTGAGAAAATATACATCTGCTGTGCTTCTGTTAGATCTATGTGCTTTTCAACACAGCAAAGAAAAAGCAGGATGTGTTTTCAGATCTCCATGCTTTCTTTTTCGGTGTGATGGGTGTATCTATAACCAAGCACAAGTCAAGTGGTATGCACAACCTTCCAATGAGCAGCATTAGCCTATTGATTTCTTTCTTACAACCAGTGGTGGACAGTAACGAAGTACATGTAATTCGTTACTATACTTAAGTAGTTTTTTGTGTCTGTACTTTACTGAACTATTTCCATTTTGGGTGACTTTTTACTTTCACTCCACTACATTTCAAAGTCAGATATCTTACTTTTTACTCCACTACATTATGAGAAATCTGTCGTTCCTTTTGGTTTATGTGTGTATAAAAACGTAATGTCAAAATGAAAGAAGCGCGAAGGAAGAACACCAATCAGGGCACAGCGCGCACTTAGTTTTGAGCTTGTTTTGGCCTGTTGGTCATACCGACCCAGTGCAGCATACGGTTCAATGTAAGTGCAGCAGCGTAAAATTTTGGGAGTGTCTGTTCAACATAAATGATGAACTAACCTAACTTTGTGTAAATAGACCTCAATATAGAAATATGTACACATAAGTAGTTGTGACTGACGTGTCTTTTTTCTGAATTTATACAAACACTTTCATTTTATAGTAAATTAGTTTTGGCTAGTTTATGTTTATGAACAGAGACCTACAGATGCAGTTTAGTAAAGGAAACTCATTTAGTTTTCTCACATAGTTTAAAGCAAGTTTTTATTAAACTTAAACTTGTAACTAAGTTGCAAATAAACCTTAAACTGAAACTTTGCTTGTTTGCTTCATAATTAATCTTTTAGTACTTTTACTTTTGATACTTAAGTACATTTGAAGGCAAATACTTTTGTACTTTTAGTCAAGTGGAGGTCTAAAAGGAGGAACTTCTACTTTAACTGGAGTAATATTTTACCTTGGGTATCTCTACTTTAACTCAAGTACATGATTTGTGTACTTCGTCCACCACTGCTTACAACCTTTTGGTGGCGCTGTTGTTGTTGGGTTCACAGAAGTCCAAAATAATCAACGTCTAGTCAGTAATTAACAACAAGTAAAATGATGTGGATGCCAAGAATGAAAACCTTATTTTAATGCCTTTTCTGTCTGAAAGAGAGGGAGGGTTTATGCTGCCTTCAGGTGCTCACCAGAAGTTGTACGTACCAGATGGTTAACTAGTAAACACAACTTCACTATGTTTGGGTATTTGTTGAAAGATAGGCTCTTTACGTGGGGAAAGAAAGCAAGTAGGTCTGGAGAAAACCTATGTTTCATTTTCTTTGCTATATTAAAAAGCACATGGATCACATCAGGTAGATTTTTTCCCATTTTTCACCAGGGGAATGTTATAGGTTATAAATAAGTCACACTTCATAAACTCATGTTAAAGAATTCCCAGTTTATTAGTTAATTCCCACTTGTAAATGTGAATATGTTGACTGTTCAAGCACAATTTACAAGAAAAAATATTGCACAAGAAGCAATATTGGTACTTCTTCTCAGCATTACTCAGCATTAGCCCCACTAGTCAGCCAGCCGCCCATGTTCCTCTGGATTTAGCTGTGTGGTCTATAGCGGTTTATGCTGTGTTGCACTATATCACACTGGTGAAACAAGCATGAAGAATGAAAACCTACTGACTCAAAAGATATGCATCATTAGTGTTTTGCGTCAACAGGTTTTCACATGGAAAAAAAAATCTCCAAGTTTATTGGAATTTGTTTAAAGTTTACTTTCATATGATCCATTTTGCTTCAATTGACCTCATTTCTGTCCTCGGTCTTATGCTTTACCCACACCTTGCCTGCTGAATGTCCCCCTTATTCCTTTAACAACAGCAGGTGAGGGCGGGTGGCGGAAACTAATACGATTTGTACTGGAAAACAAAACAAATCATTGCAGCCCCCCAGAGAAAGCACAGGAACGGAAAAACCCAGATCACAAAACAAAACAATCAGATAAACAGTTTTCTACTTTCCAGCATAAAGGGGAAACTTTTAGTGCCCAAATAGGATTTATGTTGAAGCTCTCTGTTCTTGAATGAGCTAAAGATGGTTTACATGGTAAAGCAGCAGCTTGGAAATATCATAACAGTAGACATTTAAATAAATCACTCAGAAAGCCGCTGCAGTCTAGCTGGCTATTTAGCTGTAAGGCTAGTTAATCAAGTTAGCAGCTCGTATTTTTGATATATTATGCAAATTATGTTTTGATGAAAATAAATGAACACATCCTCTACAGAGAACCCACTTCTGCACATTTATTGCACAATTACTGTTTATTTACTGAATTTAACATAATGGAAAAACAAAATATAAAATGTGCCATTCTGCACAGGCCACATTTTAGGAGATTTTTCTTTTGAATTTTAACAAATAAACAGTAATTGTGTTAAAATGTGCAGAAGTGTGTTCTCTGTAGAGGATGTGTTCACTTATTCTCACTTAAAAAATCAACAGAACATGTCTTTTGACTAAGTGTGTTCAAACTTTTGCATATGACTGTACATTGTACTGTTCTTACTATACAACGTTATCAGCAATGTCTTATTTACATATTTGCAGCAATTTTGTCGGATTTTTTTCTAAATATCTATGCTTCTTTGTTATATATTGGACCTTCTAATCTGTTCTGTATACGTTGAGCCTTTGAAAATGAATGTTCAGGTAGCCATTACATTTATAGCTTACTTGATATCTCGTTTATTCTGTCCTAGCAGCACAAGAAGTTCATCCTGGACTGCATCTCGGTCTCCTCTTCCTTAATAATGTTGAACCTATCAAATGAATCTGAGCTCTGTGTAAAATTCAGAGGGCATCGAGAGAGGAGAAAATGAATCTAGCTAACCTACATCAGTTACGAGAACCTCTGCTAGAAAAACTAGCATATGTCATGTTTTGAATGCTGGTATGCTGGTCAACCAGCCATCGCAGGTGATATCAGTAGCGTGTTAGCAGCCCCTGGAGCAGCAGCAGACAGGCTACGCACAAGTTTAAAGGGCAAACTTTTTCACAAGATTTTTCACAAATTCATATTACAGAAACAAATCTTATGTTAATTTAGGAATCTCATCTTACAGCATCCTACCCCAAGTTAGGAAATCTTAACTTACTTAATCAAAGTCGACAATCAACTGCCATGCCTGTTACCTAGCAACCGACCATACTCACAGTGGAAACGTAAACGCGTAATCAAAATAATCAAGTTAATGAGCCAGACAGCTAACGTTAGCTACTGTTACTGAGGTAAAAAAAAGGTCAAACAAAACTAAAGCGCGATAAACGTGAAGGTAAGAATATCGTTACAGCGCTTCGTGCTGTTTATCAGAGCGTCGCCGCCCCACAGTCTCAGTTTCATTTCCCAAACGCTTTAGCCGAGCGCGCTAACGTTATTCCTGCTAATAAACACGCACACCTTCAGCTCTGTCTCCTCATTACTCACCACCATCTCTGTAATATTTCATTATCAACATTCACACACGACGATAATGAGAAGGGACAGTGGAGATCGAGTCTGTGGTGTCTGGGGTTCGAAAAAACCTCAAGTCAAAGCACCGGTTTCAGTGTAGATAAATGTAGGTTAACCTCATTATGCCAGTTATAGTGAACTGTGCTGTCTGTCACTGCATAAAACAATAGAAACAGACGGTTAAAACAGACGTTAAGTCTTAAAGTTAGGACGGTATTTAGGAAATTTTGTCTAGTTAGGAAGTTTCTGTAATACTGTTTTCTTATCTGGAGTTCATTACCTTATTAATATTTCTGACCTTTGATGAGGTCATTGCAGCTATATATTCTACCTACAGTTTTAATGCTTATAGTGCTTTCTAATAAGGTGATATTAGCTATTAAAATATCCTAAAAGTTTCAATGCTGGTAGCATTATTGATAGGTAATCATGAAAATATCCTACCTGTAGTTTTAATGCTAGTAGTATTTTCTGATAAGGTTGTTTAGACTATAAAACCTCCCACCTACGGTTTTAATAATGGTCCTATTTCTTATAAACGGAGGGGAAACCACGCCCATGCTACTTTGTGCTGAGAGTGTGCACACATAGTAAAAGGAAGAGGAGGCTACTTCACTGGAGAGGGTGCAGAACACATGACTCCAGCTCGCACGCTACCTTCCCACTGTTCACCAGGGCCGGATTAGTGCAGGATGATTGTGATTTGTAAGTATTTTCTTTTTACCATTTGTGGTTCGTTAAACCTCCGTCCAGCTGTCTTACGTAGTTTATGAGAATGATAAGGTAGTGAATGGTTACAGGAAGGAAACATGGGTTCTCTGATACAGTGAGTGCCTCTGTGTGCGCGTATCTCCTCGTTGTGCAGCTCCACATGTTCACCAGCTGCTGAGAAAGTCTCTGCTCTGTCGCTGATCTGGCAAAGCATGTTTTATGATTCAGTAATACAGTAAATCACCATTACAAACAGCCCGGCTGGAAGAATCAACACAGAAAATCTGTCATTACTGTCACTGCTGCGGTTCTCTACACTTGTTCCACTTACCAATTCATTGGTTTTTGGTTTCCACTTGGTACTTCACGGTTGCCATTGTTAGGGGAAAGCGGGGCATCTTGTACAGTAGTTATAATATTACAAACTGTATAAGTATTGCATTGAACGCAGTCTCAGGCATGTATTTTGTATTCTTTATATTTTCATCATTTTTTTTAAAGTACAGATTTATAAGGATTTAAATAGGGAGTGTGACAAGTTGCCCCATCAGAGGGTAAGTTGTCACACTATGTGAGGTAAGATGTCACACTGGTTTGTTTCCAGCAAATAAAAGCAATCAGTTCATTGTTGTTTGTACTTCAAATTAACTTAATTATTTACTTCAAACTAAATTAAATACCACTTTAGCTTGATTCCTCATAGAACCTGATTAATCATTAATCGCTCAAGCAGGGTAGAGCTCGGTAAAACAGTCTACAACAAAAATCATTTCAGATCTTTCAAATGAAACATTTTGAGTATTCGAATAAAATTATAATTTGTATTTTTTACTTATGTTTCCATAAATGTATTCTAAACTGCTGCTATTCGGCTTCACTAATAGGTCTCCTTTCACTAATAGTGATAATAACTCCAGTGCACTCTTAAAAAAGATGGTGCTTCAAGGGTTCTTTAGTAAAGACAATGGTTTTTTTTATAGAACCATGAACACTTACAGAACCCATGCATGACTAAAGGGTTCCTTGCATCGTGAAAGCGTTCTCCAGATTGGTGGAGAATGTGCTCTATATAGAACCTTTTTGAAAATGGTTTTATATAGCATGCAAAAGGGTTCTTCTATTGTTATGGTGTCAAGCTTGTAACAATAGAAGAACCATTTGGGTGCTATATAGAACCCTTTTCAAAATGATGCAAAAAACCCTTTAGTTATGCAAAGGGTTCTTTGAGTGTTCATGGTTCTATATAGAACCATTTTTTTGCCCTTGAAGAACCATCTTTTGTACTACACATTTGTCCCTGCACACATGCATGTTAATCCATTCTGACTGCATAGCTTTCTTATTGAAACTGCTTCTTATTTATGACCAGAGAAATAAGTTTTTATTTGTTTTCAGGTTATTTTTCAGGGTATTTCACAGTATATGTATTATTATCATTCTACCTAGCTGGTTCAAAGTCTGAGATGAAAACACATTTTAGACTGTTAACTAAGTTGGACTTTAGGGTAAAATCATTTTGCTCTGAGTGACCTCATACGTTATATATATATTTATTTTATTTAAAAAAAATGCACATTCTATTTTGACACTAAAATTAAAATTTTATGTTCTAATGTGTATTGACTCCACACACCCCGTCTCGTCTCCAGGCTTTTTATTTTATTGTTCTGTTTTAAAACATTAGATTATGAAAAGGTATAAATATGTACTTTTCACCTGGAAAAACCTATTTAAGGTTCAGATTCAGACCTTAAAACCACTGTTGTACCTTTGAGGGAACATTTATATTGTTTGTACCTTGATGAACAACCTTGAGCAGAACCTTTATTTCTAAAAGTGTCCACACATAAAGTCATCATATTTTTCATTAAAACACTAAAATGTTTCCTTAACTGCAGAAATAGTTTCAGTAGTAACAATGTTTAATGTTCCACACTGATTCTGAAACGTTTACTTCAAAACAGGATCTAACTGCCACGTGGCCATGAGGGACAGGCATGCAATCTCCCTTGCATGGCTAAAATAAGGCTCTGCTGACAGACTAAAACGTTTGGTAGTGACATGAAAACATAGGACAGCATTTTTAATTTTTTTTTAATTAGAAACTCATGATAAATGTAAATCTTTCAAGTACAAAAGATATATATCACTGCTGTCAGAACAAAACCTCATACCTCCAAAATGGTAACTTTACAGGAGCAGGAAAAACCTACTTTACTTTTAATAGTTAATTTTAAGTCATTAACTACTGTAACTAATTTGTAGAATGCTCCTTATAGATCTCTGTATACCCTTGTCTTTTCTTCTGCATATATCGGTCATTCTCCATTTGGAGTGGGAATTCAGGTGGATACATTTTTTTTTATTTCTTTCATCCCAAAACTAAATAATCTTAAAATGTCTGTTAAACTCTCCTATTATCATATATGCAAAAGGGTCAAACCTGTGTGTGCTAGCGGCCACGAGTGCTGCAGCTGTTTAAAAAGTGAGGGGGTGAGGAAGACAGTGCTCAGCACGTTCGTATCCATGTACCACCTGGAAAGTACAAGAAATATTCAGTAGTCATTTCAGTATTTAATTTAGAAAGAAACAGTTAATCACAGTCAATGCCATTCAAAATGCAAAAAAGGTCATGTGTAGTGGTTTTGAGATAAAAGGTTCCACTCTCCAGGAACTTGCTACCTCAGAATTATTTGCAGGGGTGGTGAATGGAAAATGCCTCTAAATGCTCCCTCACAGAGTTAAAAGTTATTACAAGAAATCATATTACCTTAAACTATTAAATATGTTGCCTGAGGCTTGAGTCATTGTTTTATAGTAGTTTTGAGATAAAAAAAAGTCCAGAACATATTACTTTATGATAGTTTTGAAATAAAAAAGTCTTGAACTTATTATTTTATGATAGTTTTGAGGTAAAATAGTCTGGAACTTACAGTTTTATGATAGTTTTAAGATAAAAAAGTCTTGAACTTATTATTTTATGATAGTTTTGAGGTAAAAAAAAGTCTTGAACTTATTGTTTTATGATAGTTTTGCGGTACAAAGACTACGGCTTATTATTTTCAGATAGTGTTGAGATAAAAAAATCTAGAACTTATTGTTTTATGATAGTTTTAAGATAAACAAAAGTCAAGAACTTATTGTTTTATTATAGTTTTAAGATAAAAAGTCTAAAACATTGTTTTATGATAGTTTTGAAATAAAAAAGTCTTGAACGTATTGTTTTATGACAGTTTTGAGATAAAAAAAAGTCTTAAACATATTGTTTTATGATAGGTTTGAGATAAAAAAGTCTAAAACATGTTGTTTTATGACAGTTTTGAGATTAAAAAAAGTCTAGAACTTATTGTATAAAGCTGATTCATGGCAGAGAGCTACACTACAGGGCCAAAAGTATGTGGATGTTAAGTCCTAACTTAAGATAGCTGAGTAATGTGGGGTATGTCCTCTTTCAAGTATAATAGACTTAAATTATTGGGTATAGGTCTTGTTTTACCAGGCAGAAATCATATGAGACATGGAAAAACACAATTCATTCCTTTCTATTTGACTTTTTTACATTTTAAAATGGGTCAGTTTAATTCATATCAACTCGAATATCAATTCACTTTGTTTTCTTAACATGTACAGGAGCCAGCTCTATGTTTTTTGAGTGCAGATGACTTTTCAGGATACATGTTGTTGAGAGTGGGCTTTACACATTCAAGAAATATCAATTTTATTAGAGAAATACATTTTCCATTGTATGGGAACTGTTATTACAAATTAATATACAGCATTTTGGAATGAAACTATGCTAATGTATTTTTACATGTATTTTGTATCAGGTGCGTAAAACCTTTACACAGTACTGTGTGTATAAGTAGACATTATAGGACATCTATGGCTTCACATTCGGCCTGTATTGTTTTTAAATGATCGTTTTTATGCATACCAAGGCATACGAAGCTGGGGTGAATTACCATCACACAAAACAAGTAATGATGTACAGTCATATGCAAAAGTTTGATCACCCCTGGTCAAATTACGTAAGTACTAAGGGAAAATAAGTTAACACATCTTACAGGGAACAAATGTTAATATGGCATTTTTAGTTTACGGGACAATTTCTATTTATTTACAGAGTTTATCATTAAAGTAAACAGTAAAAATGTACCACATTTATGGTTTTATTTGTCCACACTATGTTAAATTCAGTAAATAAACAGTAATTGTGCCTAAGATGTACAGAAGTGTGTTCTCTGTAGAGGACGTGTCACTTGCATACTGTGTATACTGTGTATATTGTGTGTTGTGTATTGTCTGTAAATTATTTGTACATTGTATATTGCATTTAATAGAGAGACACCAATGGCTGGAACCAAATTCCTTGTGTGTGTCAACATACTTGGCCAACAAATCTGATTCTGATTCTGACTCAGAAAATCAACCAAACATGTCATTTCAGCAGGTGTGACCAAACTTTTGCATCATACAACTGAATGTACATGAAGAGAAGAACCCTAAAAAGAAGGAACGAATTGAATGAATGCATTGATTACTTTTTGTCTGACTTACTGACCAAAACTGGCTCCTATTCCCCATTTCATAGTCGTCATCATGTTCCTGAGGCTCCACATGACTGAGGCAGCTCTCACCTGCCAGCAGCTCAACGACGGCACCCTGTACTTTATTGTGAAGGACAACCAAACATGTGAAGAGTACAGCTGGAAGATTAACGTGAGTATTTCACTACATAAAATACTGTATTCATCATTTTATTGTGAAATCAATTTTAAATATATTCTGTTATGTCAGCATTATGGGATACGACAGCAACTGAGAACTAAAAAGGCATAAAAAATTTAATAAAAAACAATTTACGACTATTCAAGTTTTTGTATTTGTAAGACTTGTAATTTGTCTGTTAATGCTGAAACGCTGCCATACAAAAATATTTTCTATATGAATACAAAAAATGGTATTTTTTATAGATATTGCCAGATGTGAGGATGTGAGTGTTTAGTCCTGTTCGTGTAAAATTACAAGTGAAGTTAAACATATGCATATTGTGAATAAATATGTTAATTGATATTGTTTTATTATTTATCTTCTACTTTACTTAAATATACCAAAAAAATCATCAAATTAAAAGTCAATTGTAAATGTAAATTAGTGGCTACTGAGCTGTATTACATTTACAGTAGTTATGTAAAAGTACAGATTACTGTATTGTAATTATAGCTTATTAATGTAAGTGTAAGTGCAATCTTGTGGTGCAGGTGACTCTGGAGTAACAGTATACAGCTGCTGTTTACCTATTATTTAGCACTAATAGTACTATTGATAATACTATTGATAAAAGTACTCTGAAAGTAATGCAACTTCAGGGGCATCACTAGAGGCTTATGGATGGGGGGCTCGGCCTTTACTGGAGAGTTTTTTTATGCACCCAGAACGGCTGTTCATCATTTTGGAGTAATAATGGGCATAAAATATGTCGATTTGGTAAAGTTCACAGGAGATTTGTGTCTTTATAGTTTGTATTAGGCACAAATCTAATATGATTTAAATGCTGTCTGTTCACTTAATACAGGAACAAACCAAGCAACAGTACTGAAGTCAAGCAATGCTGTCTTCTCTCTCTTAGATCAGCTGCAGCTCCTAAATATGTTATTTCAATATAGATCATAGAACCTGGTCAGTCCTGCTCCTTCAGCCCTGTCAGTCTCCTTCAGCTTCCTCGCCTGTGTTTTAGTAACACCTTATTTAATGGAATTTTAATGAGAGATCAGTCAGTTAATTTTTTTTATTTGAACTGGCAAACATCTCATCTGACTGTCCTTCAGTGGAGCTGCTCCTTAAATTTTTTGAATTTTTTGAATTTAAATGACGTTATGATCAACACCATGTGATCTTTTCACTGATGTTAACTAACTGTTAACAACAGCGTTTCAAATGCTAAAGAGACACATGAAAGCGAAGAATATAAAAAGCTTTTTATTTGTTGTTCAAACTCTCACTGTCTGTGAAGTTTCTAAAAAATCACACTTAGACTAAAATAGTTAGCTTACGAATCTAACTATAAATAAATATAATGCATGGACACAGCTTAGTAAGGCATGAGAATGAGATAATTAAGTTGTGGCCACAACTTAGTAAGTCGTGGGCATTAGATAATTAAGTCGTGGCCACGACTTAGTAAGGTGTGGAAATGACATAATCAAGCTTTGACCACAGCTTAATTCCCATGCCTTACTAAGTCATGGCCACGACTTAATTATCTCATTCCCACGCCTTACTAAGTCGTGTTAATACGACGTGGCCACACATTATTTTTATTTATACGGGATGTCACCAGCAGGGCTCCATATTAGCTAGCTGAACAGTTAGCTCACAATGGTGTTATATAACTGATCCCCCTTTTCTTCACCGCATGTCAACCTAAAGTTAGCTAGCTAACAAGAAACCAGGTGAAGACTCGATAGCCAGCTGCACTGACCATAATATTATATAATATCATAACTCCATTGTGTGTTACTGTGTAACTATTTACTGTTTCACTCTGTATATTTTACACAAATAAGGTCTAATGATTATTTTAATGCGCTTGTAGCCAAAATCCTGTCACAACTTTAGAGGTTGAGGGCCGACGTCACGGAGCAACACCTGAGCACCTCCCCCCACGGTCTAATTTGATTGGCTTACAGTTTACAAGGTCTGATGTGATTGACTGAGCTGGGCTTGGAAAATCTCTAGAGCAGCAACGCCCCCTCCTGTTCACGCCTTGCAATCACAGTTTTTTGACACTATTGATGACAAAGTTAAATAATAAGAAATTAATGAGAAAAACTATTGATGATACGAATGAATAACACAAATAACATGAGGCCTACTGACACCGCTGGCAACTCATAGACACTAATTTACCGTAATTTTACAGTTAATTACCTGACTGTATTTCTTTTGTTAGAGTGCTGGTTAACTAATTTTATTCAATTGAGGCTGTAAACTTTGGAGTGGGGCACAACCGGACCTTCAGTTTTTGCTGAACAATTTTAAAATGATTTGCGGAATATGAATACTTTTCGAGACAAGCAACATACACACCTCTGCTACGAATAAAAACATAATCTTTGTTTCCAGCACCTTCTGTTTATGAACAGTACAGCTGGAAGCAGAATAAGTGGAAGGCGGGGTTAACTGTCATTAAACAGTCATTAAATTATCTGGCATATCAATGCAAAACATGATTAATTCAATACAATTCTATGATGTTTGATCCAAATGAGCTTTCTAACAATGTATATTTCTGGTGACATACTGTTGACTGTTTTGAATTCATATAGGAGGATATGGATTTCCTTCATTGTTTACTTTTGGAGGTTGTAACACTGTGTTAAAACTAACCCCCTCGTGTGGAGGCTGCGCTTTAGCCTGGTGCAGTATTACAGACACCAACAGAGTGATGTAAATAACATTGATATGAACTCTGTGACTTCTCTTTAGTGTAAATCTTGAGGAATATTTGTATAAAATTAGCAGATGATGTTGCTAAAGCAAAATAAGATGCATGTTTTACTTTTTAACTTTTTAACTACGTAAACTATCCATTTTACTCCATGTTAATTAGTGTGAGGCTCCCCCCACAGGGTCACTATACAAGTCGCGTGTAAAATGAAAGTTGCCAAGTCTTATTTGTGTACTCCACCTGAATGAGAATCTACTACTACTTTAACGCTGTGCTTTATCTGTGTGTTATTAAGGGCAAAGTGGTAGCACATGACCGAGATGTCAACGAGACCTTGGTGCTGAACCATGGGCCTTACAGCATTAGTTTTAAGTCCTGTTTAACAAATGTCACATTCACTTGCAACAAGGTGAGTAACTTGTCAGCTTATCAGCAGCTGTCTGAATTAAATGAGACTTTCAGTAAGACGGGGAATACGAGGTCAGCATAACTTCTTCAAAAGTAAGTAGGGCCGTCATGATACATGTATAGCATTATAGAATTAAACAGGGCACCACTATAAAATACACTATATGGCTAAAAGTATGTGGACACCTGACCACTGCACCTATTTGAGCTTGTTGGACATCCCATTCCAAAACCATGGGCATTAATATGGAGCTGTTTCCCTCTTTGTGGCTATAACACCCTCTACTACTCTCCTGGGAAGCTTTCCACAAGATTTTAGAGTGCGTCTGTTGGAATTTATGCCCATTCGGTCAAAAGAGCATTTGTGAGGTCAGGCACTGAAGTTGGATGAGAAGGCCTGGCCTGCAATCAACATTTCAGTTCATTCCAAAGGTGTTCAGTGGGGTTGAGGTCAGGGCTCTGTGCAGGTTACTGGAGTTCCTCTACACCAAACTTGTTAAACCACGTCTTTATGGACCTCACTTTGTGCACAGTGGTTCAGTCATGCTGGAACAGGAAAGGCCCAAACTGTTGCCACAAAGTTGGAAGTACATAATTGTATTAATGTATAAATACTGTAGGATTAACATCACACTTCACTGGAGCTAAGGGGCCCAAACCCTGAAAAACATCCCCAGACCATTATCCCTCCTCCACCAAACTTTATTGTTGGCACTGTGCTTTCTGGAATGTAGCGTTCTCCAGGCGTTCACCCCCGTCAAGCATGATTTATCACTCCAGAGAACACATTTCCACTGCTCCAGAGTCCAGTGGTGGTGTGCTTTACACCACTCCAGCTGACACTTGGCATTGCACATAGTGATCTTAGGCTTGTGTACAGCTGCTTATCCATAGAAACCCATTTTGTGGAGCTCCCGATGCACCGTTCTTGTGTTGATGTTGCATCCAGAAGTGGTTTGGATCTCTGTAGTGAGTGATGCATAGAGGACAATTTTTACATGCTTCAGCACTCGGCAGCCCCAGTCTGTGAGTTTGCATGGTCTACTGCACTGGTGCCTGAGCTGTTGTTGCTCCAAGACTCTTCCATTTCATAATGATAGCACTTACAGTTGTCCAGGGCAGATCTAGCAGGGCAGAAATTTCACATACGGACTTGTGAAAAAAAAGGTGTCTGAATAATTAGGAGGGCTGTCCACATACTTTTGGCCACATAGCGCATGTTTCATGCGTGCGGTTATTCAAAAGTGTTTTCTTTCTCCACAGGACACAAGAGTCACATGTGCCTGTAAGTCACTAAAACCCTTCCAACATTATTATGTGATGTTATTGATTCACTGACTGATGTTATTTGGCAGGCTTTTACTCTTATAATTCTACTGATTCTCTTAAACTGTCATAACCTATATAATTTTTTTTTCTGTATTACAGATGACTGCAGCACAAAACCTCTTATTTCAGGTGAGCAAAAATGACAGTCCCAGCTAGTGTAAAAAAGTATTTGCAAGCTGTGATAACTGTCAAAGGGGGTGTTAATAAGTACTGATTTTTTAATTAATCAATTTTTAATTAATATATGAAGTAACAGTGCATTAACTGCATAGGTTGTTTCTTATCAGTTAAAAAAATGAAAAAAAATAATTTTGCCAAGTGTATCATATATACAATGTGTTATGTGGTTATAGATGCAAATAAACTCCTTAAAGAAACTGTTGCCATAGTTGGTGGGGTTCTGGCTGTCATCTTTATCATCATCAGCATTGCCTGGTGGAAAAGGAATAAGCTTAAAGAGTAAGAGTCCCACAGTACCCAGTATTTCCCTAATTGATTATAGATTTTCTGATTATCCAAAAAGAAACATTTTTCACTTTGTGTGCACAGATGCTGTCAGCCTGAGAGGGATTCTCCCATACAAGACAACAAAGCAACACTGGAACAAGCATGAGACTTCGCCTCTTGTTCTCAAGCCCACCATGAAGAGGTAACTGTGGAATAGGCGTGATCAGCACAAGTGCAGTGGAATGCTGTTTAGGCCACTTTGACAGATGCAGGACGTTGTGACTGTGGTGGCTAACACAGAGCTAGTGTGGAGTGGAGACTTAATGATGGCCAGGGGCCGGTCGCACCAACAGGTCTTAACTAAGATGGTCTTAAGTGCTAAGTCAGTCGTAGCTAAGACCAGTTTTCAGAGAGCACCAACCAAAGTTACACTTAGGCGCAACCTAAGACTGGTCTTAGTGGTGCGCGTTCACCTGAGAACATATGTAACAATGGCGGTTGCTTAACACCAACAGTGAAATTTGCATATTGATTAAATTATATAGTCTGTTTAATGTCACAGTGATGGATAAACATTGTAGAAGGTGTCAGCATGGGAGGGTTTGGGAGGACAGTGCTTACTGGACTAGCGTTTCTCAACCTTTTCAATCCATGACTCTCCAGAGACGTATTTTAGGGCTGGTGACCATAGATATACACAGGCTACATAGATGTTGCGTTGTCTGTTGTTCTCAATGTGAGGCAATCCACCATGTTGGAGCAGTCAAGATCCGCTTATAAACAAATACATGTGTATTGAGATAGTTCAAGCAAAGAACTAACTTGTTTAAAGATGATTTTATGTCTGGTTCTAGCTAGCCATAAAAGTTACACCCAGTTTTAGTGAAAATACAGCTTATGCCCAGTTGGTGTAACGGTCTTGAAGTCACATCCAAAAAATCACAACAGACTTAGCTTGCAACTAGAGGTCTGCCCTACCGCGGACTCCCGCGGGACCCTTGGGACCCAACACAATATCATGTGGCGCGGAACTAATTTTCAGTGTTGCTCGCAGGAGCAGGCGGAAATCAGACCCATTCAGATGGGAGCGGGCGCATCACGCAGCTAAATACACTGAAATAAGCCATGAAAATCAATGAAAATTAAACAGAAGCCTGTATAAAAACTTGAAGAGGCAATTTTTATGTAATTCATTTTTCAATTTTATGTAATTCATTTTATGTAATTCATACTAGTTAAACATTCCGTGTTGCAGACAGATTTTCCGGTTGCTCTATCAGGCTTGAAAATTTGCCTAATAACAAGTCAGAATGCTGTCCAGGATAAACAAATATACCATGTACATTCATAAATTATATTTTTGCTGAGCAGAGTGACTGAAGTGACCATCTAGGCATGTCTGTGTAACTTGCTTGCTGCTCCGCAGCACAGACGCTGTATGTATGAAAGTCTAGCGCGTTGGAGCTGTAGGGCTCACGCTGCCGCGTCACTCATGCCACGCAGAGGCAGCATGTGTGAATCAGGTGTTTGAGCGATGGCGGAGCCTTCAGTCCATCTGCCACAGCTGCCCTGCAAAACACCAAAAATAACTGCTCTGTGGTTTAATTCCTGCTCATTGTTTACTGGGAATAAATGGCATTTGATGAAGTTACTCACAGTGAGTCTGATGACCCTGACTGCTGTGTTATTTCAGCAGAGGATCATGTATTTGTGATTAGACTGTGTCAGATATTGGATGTGCGCAGGAATGCGTGGGCAGGAGCGGGTCACAACGTCTTGATTGCAGGTGGGAGCGAGAGAAATGATTCAGATTTTCTGCGGGAGCGGGATGAAATCTCACGGGAGTGGGCGGGAGCGGAACTGAAAAAACAGTCCCGCACAGACCTCTACTTGCAACCAGGCATAAACCCTGTTGGTGTAACCGGCCCCTGGTGATCAAAATGTGTAAATATACTAGTTTGAAATCATAAATGCTAGTACAGAACATTTAAATTAAAGTTTCCACCCTTCACCGTGTAAGCAAGGGTTATTAACTCTTTGAAGTCTCAGTTATTCTCAGCGACAACAAACCTATGTTGTAATTTAAACCTTAATTGACATAAAGCCATAAGCAAAAGTTTGGGTGCCCTTGGTCAAATTAGATATTTTGTTGTACAGTCCCGCTTCCAAAAAAAGTTATGACTTTTGTGAAGTGATTCAAAAAGGGGATATATATTTTAAAAAACAATAAAATGTCTAATTTGATATGTTGTCTTTGTACTACTTTCAATTTAATAAAGGGTTTAAATGATTTTCACATCATAGCATTTTGACTGTATTCTCTCTGAACACAACTGTAGTCCAACAAAATGCTATCTGAAACCGACGGTAGCCCAAACAAATTCTGTCTGAACCTGAGTGTAGTCCAACCAAATTCTATTTGAACCCAACCATTCTGACAAAATGCTGTCTGAACCCGACTATAGCCCAACAAACGTCTGTCTGAACGTGACTATAGCCCAACAAACGTCTGTCTGAACGTGACTGTAGCCCAACAAACGTCTGTCTGAACGTGACTGTAGACTGACAAAATTTTGTTTCTGACTGAACCATTGCTTTATCTGTTGTACATAGTTGGGCTGAGCAATTTGGGAAAAATATGTAATTGCAATTTTTCTAAGCAATATTGTGACTGCGGTTGAAATTGCGATTACTGACTGTAAATCAATGGTTACCTTAGCCAAGATGACCAGAATACAATTTTTTTTCTGACTTGAGGCTTAGATGCAGAATAAAGTACACAAGTCTGCCAGTTAGTTTACTATGATAACAAAATTTATCACAATAATGATAAAATATGGTCAATTGTTCACCTCTATATGGGTGTTTGGTTGCTTTTGTTTGGCCTAACTCATTAACAGGCAGATCAACAGCTCTATGTTTTTTAAAGCTTAAAACTCAATAATCAATAATGATGTCAATAATACAGGCTATAATTAAAATTGCAGCTCTTTATTTAAAAATTCCACTTTTTTAAACTGTGATTCACAGTTTTTAGAGGTTGTGTGGGCGATGGCTGAGAGAAAGTTGAGACAGATCACGTCAAATCAAAAGAATGTTGAAAAGCCACGAAGTTGTGAAACTACAAAGAAGTGTAGTCTGGAACAGAATATCGACATGGCTGAAAAGGCCCAGGCCATAATAGTCTAACTTCCAAAATCATCCCAGAGTTCCATACTTACCAGAACGAACAGTCTAATTAACATCCAATCTGATCCCATAATGCCATGTTAACCAGACCTAAACAGTCTCATCAACCTAGAAAATAATCCCAGAGTTCTATGCTAACCAGACTAAAATAGTCTTATTAACCTACACAATAATCTCATAGGTCTTTTTAACAAGACTAAACAGTCCAATTAACATCCAAAGTAATCCCAAAGTTTTATACTAACCAGACAAAACAGTCTAATCAGCCTACAAAATAATCCCATAGTGCTGTACTAACTGGACTAAAACAGTCTAATTAACCTACATAATAATCTCATAGGTCTTTTTAACCAGACCAAACAGTCTAATTAACCTTCAAAAAACCCCCATTTCAGCATAGTTAGTTCAAGAACCTAAGATCTTCCTCCACACCCCAATGTCCTCACTCGTCTTGTGATCAAGTCATCTTGGAACAATTAGCCCCATAAGCGTTCCCGTATCCACTTTCATTCATTCCTTCCTTTTTTCTCACATCATTTTCTTCCCACTCTGCCTCTCTAACACAGTTTCCACTGCTTTATTTTAGACCATGACACAGTGAGTGAAAGGGAGAAAGTCACTCTTTTTTCCCCAGAGTTGAAAGGCCTGGAATGTATGTGGGATACACCAGAGTGCCCTCCAGAATTATTTTCACCCGTGATAAAGATGAGCTAAAACTGGCCATCATAAATGTCTTCATTGTTCGTGTGACACGTCTTTGTTGCTCAAACTCACAATGAAAATATTTGAAAAACCTAATCATTTCAAGTTCTTGACCTTCTTATGAATCTTGACCACTGCATGAACTTCCTTTTTTACACCAAACCTCTGATGTTTCCCAGAAAGTTCTAGTTTTGTCTCATCTCACAAGAGAATCTAGTTCCACTCCAAGTTGTAATAGTGAACTCATGTTTATGGGCTAATAATAACAGACGGCTTGTTGGCACAGAGGTAGTGTAGCAGATTTGGCAGCAACACGTTACCTCTTTCATTAACAAGAATTACCAGCATGTTATTGGTGGAATTTTAATTTTCACATGTGCAAATTTAATTCCTGATATCTAAGAAAAATAGGAAATAAAACAGCTATAAACAGCTCTTATTTACTGTGCCACACATTTTGCGTGGCGTGCCACTTTTACCGCCGTATTTCTGAAGCTTCCTCTCTTTTATCCCAAGTTAAGATCTGATAAGGTCATTTTTCACAATTTTTTACAGAAGCAAATCTTATTTTCACTATATTGTGGCTTTGACGCAGAAAGAGATGCAGGAGAGACCATTGTATTTCTGCCGTGAGAAGTGCTTTTTTACTTACACCAGCAGAAAAGGCACAAGAAAAACAGCTGGAAGTAGCAGGCAGGTCATTTCTAGCCATACAGATTCACTTTATGGCAGACACACTAACCCACACAATTAACCCAACACAATAACACACCATGAACACATACACACATTTCAAACCACACAGCAACAGCTATTGTCTTTTCTAACGTTGGGGGGCAGCATATGTGGCACAGTTTTGTATGCCATGCCCCCCGAGCTCCTCTTGAAATGTGTGGCACGTCACAATATTGTACTCTAGATTAGGAAACAGTATTACAGAAGCATGCTAACTGGACAAAATATCCTAAACACTGTCCTAACCTTAGGATAAACCTCAACAGAGTCCTAACTTCCATTTCATTTTTTTGGCAACCCTGTTCAACAGCAGGTGGCGCTGTCATAGTATTCTTAACTTCCAGTTTATCTCACCTTACTTTTGTTCTGACAGTTTTTACATCGGAAACGGCAGCTGTCTTGCTAACTAACTTACATTTTTAGCATAACTTTGATTACATATTCACATTTCAGCTCTGCGTGTAGCATCAGTTGCTTGGAAACAGATGTGACAACTGATTATTGATCTTGAGTAAGTAGTTTAGGATTTCCTAAATGGTGTTAGGATAAGATTATGAACTTAGGAACTGTTGCTCTGTAATAACTGCTGTCCAAAATTCAGTCGTGGTGACTAAACAGATAGGATACAATCTCTACCGCACACTTGTGATCACCCGTCAACTGGACAGCTAGACGTGTAGCCGTTTATACCATGCGTCTTGAATGCATCTTCAGTGATTGAGTTTCATGACTGGAGTAAGGGTACCACCCACATTTACTACGTCAGTCTCTGACTTAGTGTGATTCCGTGTTGGTGTAGGTAAAAAGCTGGTAGACCACATGAACTGCTAACGTAACATGAAAACAAACGTAAAAAGTAGAGAAGACGAAAATTTAGCTACGCAGTTGCTTTCCTCTCAGCTGTGATGATGCAGCTGGTTCTTCATCACTGTCGAAGACGCATCAAGACGCTTTAGCATTCACATTATTAATGTTATGTGGTCAGATGCATCCCTGACCACCTCCGAAGGCGGTTTGAGTGATTGGATCACAGCATGTCTCTAAGACACATTGTACCCCGTTCACATCTGTTAATGCTAAATGTGAGCAGGGCCCGAAAGTGCAGAGGGGTCAATGGAAAACTTCCACAGAACTCCATACACTGGTTATGTAGAGCTGCTGACCTGAATCGCTTTGATAATTCTATAAGGCACCTAGGTAGTCAGAGGGAAAATTCATAGCGTACTCTAAAACACACTCTCATCTTGTTCTGGTTTATTGACTTGGATGGAAAGTGAGAACTCCAGTCTCTCGCTGACAGCCTCCTGCACAGGACTGTCATGGTGCATTCAGTCATTCCCTCAGTGTAGCCCCAGGGGCTGGATCAGGGGCTATGCATCCTTCAAAAGACACGCCTTAGTGGACCGCGTCCTTCGAAGGATCCGTAGACCCGCAAAGGCTGAACTGAAACAAGATGGCCTGCTCTACGACGGATTTTCTGTTTGCGTCACAGCACCACTGTTCCCACCCTTACAAATGCGCCACGAAACACCACTCTTGCCAAGTTATTTTAAAGTTCTTTAAAGATGGAGCCAGAAACTTTGATTTTATTTTTTTTTTTTTCATTTGTTAGAGCTGGAGATGCTTCACCGCCAGTTACTGATGAGATTTTGTTTATATTTGCCTCAGTTTAAACCCAATACTCATATGTGTCTCTTCAGCCGCCGTTCTCTTCTCTGTTGATGCCGCCATGTTCTCGAATCCTCACCGGCACGCAAAGAACCTCGGGATATGTTGGCTGGCGAAGGATGCACCTGATGGGTCCTTTGTTGCCATGGACAAGAAGGACACATTTCCCGACCGCATATGAAGGAGTCTTCGAAATGAGACAGTCTAGTCGCGCCGCTGTGACGCAGTCGGCCTTCAAACGCAGCCTCCGAAGGACGCAGCCCCTGAAATGGGACACACTGTCTGTCAGCTCCAAGTCAGAAAACTGATACATCAAATCATAACTGCCAGTGTGCTTTTGGATGGTCATCAGGAACTGGTACATTTATCATGTGAATAATACATACAAGCACCGAACTGCGCAAAAGTCTTGGGCATCTGAGAAAACAATATGTAAAACTATTGATCTGTTTATTCGTTTCAGAAAAGACCGAGAAACCTAATAATAAATACAAATAAAGAAACGTTGTGATTTGATCTGTGAGTGTAGCTTAAATCAGGGGTGCACAACTCCAGCCCTGGAGAGCTAGTGTCCAGCACAGCTTAGAGGTTTCAAAAAGCTTAGAGGTACAAAAACATGAAAAGCATGTTGGGGAGTCAAAAAAAGGAAAGAGAGGAAAGGAAACTGGAAGGGAGCTTCCTGTTTTTTTTAGAGGAAAATTGCTTGCAAATTTAAGAATGCTAAGCTAATTAGCTAAGCTAATATGAGTATATGTTAGTAGGCCAGACTAGCTGTCTAAGCAGGCTAGCTCACTTGCAGAAATTTGCATCATACCTAGCTTCTAGCTAGAATTATGGTAGCCAACTCCAGTCCAGATGGCCAGTTAGAAGAATAGAAAGCAAAGGAAATCTTGACCAATGTGGCATGTGAAGTCAAGGAGCCAAAAAAGAAAATGTAAATGACCATGAACGAAAACCTTCACAATGTAGAGATACAGTGGCCTGAAGACTGACATCGGTCTTTAAAGAAATGAGTTTAGCGTATGGTGATGTAATGTATGGTCAGTCACTATATATAATAATTTGGATGTGTTTTATTGTGCACATCTCTCTGACTCTACACTCAGAAGGCAATGCATAGCTGCTAAATTCCATCAGTAAATGTTCATTCGGGAAGCTTGAAAGTCATCAAGCCACAGCTGGCACTGAGAGCTATGCTGCCGTAGGGAAAAGGATAATAAAACATAATAAGTGAGCTGTTAGGGCCCATTTAGGAGCAGTGGTGGAGGACCTGGAGGAAAATCAAAGCACAGCCTAGCCAGCTGAACCAGTGAAGGCCCAGTCATACTCACACTGAAGAGCACTGCTCAGCATATTCCTATTGCTGTGGGAAATTCCCAGTGTTACATGGAGAGGGCTCGCAGACAGGGAGCATAGGGATTTCTCTGATAGAATGCCTTACAAAAGCTGTTAATATGAAATATTATCCAACATGATTACATTAGCTTAAGCTTTAGCTTTTCTGTATGGGGAAAACGGAAGGGGGTTTTTGCTACTATCTTACACTGTGGTCATTCAGCAGCCAAACACAAATAGTGCTAACACTCCTGCAACACTTTGCATTTCTAATTGAACTGCTGACTACTCACTTTCATCTCTTACACTTTACCTTCTCCAGTCACCCACTTTGAAACTTTAACCTCACTCACTTTAGATGCATATAAAGTGAGTGAGGTTATATATACTTTATACACCGATCAGGCTTAACATTATGACTACCTTCTTGTTTGTCTTGTTCGTTGTCCATTTTATCAGCTCCACTTACTATATAGGTGCACTTTGTAGTTCTACAGTTACAGACTGTAGTCCATCTGTTTCTCTGCATACTTTGTTAGCCCCCTTTTACCCTGTTCTTCAGTGGTCAGGACCCCCATGGACCCTCACAGATCATTCTCAGCACTGCAGTAACACTGATGTGGTGGTGGTGTATTAGTGTGTGTTGCGCTGGTCTGGTCTAAATGGGCCTATATTGCAAGAAAAACTCCTGGTATGGTATTATGGTATTTGTGCTATTATATTGTTATAGAACAAAAAGTGTAACGTAACAGATTATGAATAAGAAAACAGTATACTACATCGTCATTGCCATAAGAAATCTTTGCATTTTCTGAATGATGACTTATAAGAGAAGATAAAAACATCATTAACAGATTTTATTTCAAGTACTTCTTCACCATTTCTATTAGTCAATTCATCATAAAATGTTCCAACAATACAAAAGACAGCAAACATTTTCAAATGGTGTAAAAAAAAAATAAAGAAAAAAGATTTAATGAAGCTTTGATATGGCAGTGACGGTATATAGTATACATATATGTACCTAATTCTTACTTTCTGAAAAAGTAAAGTCTGATATTTTATACTTCTGCGAAGATGCACGTAAATGTAAACAAGACCTGAACAACACAAGACCCGAACCAGAACTAGCTCAAAAACAGAATGGAACAGTTTTTGGAAATGGAAAGATTTTGTTCAGATCATCTTTACATCGTGATGATGTTTGCGTAACAACACTGGACAGTGGATTAAGGAATAATTAGTCAAATAAGCTCGGAAAGGGTGTCCGAACTTATGCACAGACCGCATTTTATGTTTTATTTTTTCGATATGTTAAATTCAGCCAACAAATAATAATTATAAATCAAAATGCATAGAAACATATCATACTTAAATTTGTTCCATGCAGAGGTGGTTTTAACTTCTTTTCACTTAGCAAATCAACAAAATGTGTAATTTGACCAGCAGTGTCCAAACTTTCTCATACCTCTGTACATCTGAACTCAACTGTATATTGCTGTATATTGCTGCTCTGGTTGCTACCTCAGTGACTGCTATGCTCATATATGCTAGGCTATCTGCTAAGTTGCTAATATGTCATAGTGTGTCACATCCTCCTTTGCACAGCTCCACATACTCTCAGTACCATACACTGCCTGTTTTGAATTTATTGTAAGTCTTTCATATTTATTTATTTATTGTACTGTATTTTCTGGGCTGTGTTTATTGTATTATCTCACACTTGTGTTCCTGTGTTGGTCCTGGAGGAACGTTGTTTTGTTTCACTGTGTACTTGTATACAGCTGAAATGACAATAAAGCCTGACTTGACTTGACTTGAACTTGTGAATATGTTTATGTTCACTACTCTTATCTTTAACTGTTTAAACTGCGGTAGATTATGACTCTAACTAACACCTGTTAGGGGAAAAATTTGGTAATGGGGCAGGCACAGTGGGTAGCGCTGTTGCCTCACATCAAGAAGGGCCTGGGTTTGATTCCCCAGTTGGGCAACCAGGGTCCTTTCTGTGTGGTGTCTGCATGGGTTTCCTCCTGCAGTTCAAAGACATGCAGTCAGGCTAGTTACAGATAATAGATTGCCCCTAGGTGTGACCGTGTATGTTTATGTGTTTGCACTGTGATGGACTAGCATCCTGTCCAGGGGGTTTCCTGCCTTCCGCCCAATAAGCGCTGGGATAGGACAGCACCCCTGAGAGAACTTGCCACTTGCTAGGATTGCCCTCATGATCTCTTTGGCTGGTTTTCCAGACCCTGGCCTCGACTAAACGAGCAAAACACAATTGGAAATGCTGTTTATGTCCAGGAAACCAGCCTCTTGAGTTACACTATCAAAGCTGCAGACTACTAGGCTACTTCAAAGGTGTAAGACAGATATACTAAAGTCGAAAGGAGAATAAACGTCTTTAAAAGTTTGGACTTCACAGATTCTAAAAGTATACATGATCAAGTAAAATGCAAACGTTTGAAAAGCTATTTGTTGCCACAGTTCCAATAATTGCCAGTGCCAATAATTTCGAAGAAAAAATGTGTCAATGTGTGGCAGTCTTCCCACACTCCAGTGGGGAATCCCAGATTCCGAAGACCAGCTCCACTTCAGGCTCAAGGAGAGAGGAGTTAAATCAAGTCACAGAGTCATATGCATTTATAGATTCTAACACACACAACTTTGCTTTTTACCACTACATCCCCCCCCCCTTTTTATGGTTTAACACAAAATAATATAAAGATGCAAATTTTGAGTAAAATTATATGCAAAAGATGACACCATCCCGAGACCTGCGTCTGCTTTCAGTCTCGGCAGCATAACTAATGCATTGTACAAAAAGATCAGGCTTGGATTCTAACACACCACAGGTATAACACCAACAGCAGAAAAGGAAACTGTTACATCAAATCTAATTACTACTCTACAGTTAGAACACGCACACTTACAGTACATGATCACAGGCTGTGGCTGTGCTTTACGCTGTAGGAACAGGGTCCTCATGCTGTGTTGTGGCAAAGACTAAATGATAATAAGAATATTAGTGATTTTGTCTACTAAGCACTTTGATGTTTTTTGGTGTTTTGACTGGGTTTAAAGACACAGATGGGACTAGTACAACAGATACTCCGCTATACAACAGTTTGCACTTGGTTACTTATATTTCTGAAGTCTTGAAACACTACAAGAGATTTATCCTTCATTTGACCTGATTCATATCAGGCCTTGTCAAACTGATGAGCTCAATGCCGTGTGGAAATACTGTATATAATCTTTGCTCCAAGCTTCACTTTAAGAGATTTCAGTTCTTTAAGTAGACTTGTATCCTAAATTATCCTCCTTATCCAAACCCACTTAACATTTTATCACTTATATGTCTCTTATTTAAAGGTTGGATGAGCTGAAAGAGGAAAAACAGGTCCTTTTTACATCTGATAGCCACATACATTTGTAATTCTTTGGGAGAATATGTGTTCTTATGACCATGATTCTAAGGTCTGTGTCATATGATCAGCCTTAAAGTCCAAGGCGTGTTGTATTAGAAGTTGTATTATATTGCCTTCCATGTATAATACTTACTTGTGATATCTGAGCTCATCAGTGCATGGCTTTTAATCCTTTAATCATAGTGGATCAGGATAACAGGACACCTGCTGAACACCACAAGAGTATATGCTCAAATATGACCACAGGATTTTAGCCATCGCCTCTGTGACCCAGTCTATAATAAGTGCATTTAATGAGTTTCCCAAAGCCATCTGGAAGCAGCTTGTGTCCAACACAACTGCACACAGGTCCTTAACGTGGTGTAAACGTATGATCCCATGGGAGTCATTAACTGCACAGCTCTTGTTGTGGAAAGCACCTTTAGATCTGCCATCTGAAGATATTAATTTCTCGAGCAGGCTTCTCGGAATCCTTAGTCTTCTGCAAGTCTTCACTACAAGGGGGGAAAACCAGGCGGCAAGAGGGTTTAAAGTGCTGGTAAGTAATTAAGCAGCAATGAGCAGCACCGAAGTTGGCAGGATATCAACAGGGCAGCAATGCCAGCAGAGGAAGGGAAATTTTGTCAGGTACTTTTTTTTTGTACCATTCTTTGATATGATACTAATATTGAGTGTATATTCAATATCCAGTAAAGTTTGAATTAAAAACATAATAAAACAGCTTAAAATCGCTTGTCAGACCTGAGAACTGTCTGAGTGTGGAACTAATATTATGAGCACGAGTAACTGACCAACCTGTCCAGGGTGTATCCTGCCTTCTCCAGCACCCATCCACCATCCAGTATGAATCTGCAGTGTGTGTAGTTTTACAGTCTGACAGTAATAATTGTGGAGTGATTTTAATCCAGTATGAATCTGCAGTGTGTGTAGTTTTACAGTCTGACGGTAATAATTGTGGAGTGATTTTAATCCAGTATGAATCTGCAGTGTGTGTAGTTTTACAGTCTGACGGTAATAATTGTAGAGTGATTTTAATCCAGTATGAATCTGCAGTGTGTGTAGTTTTACAGTCTGACAGTAATAATTGTATAGTGATTTTAATCCAGTATGAATCTGCAGTGTGTGTAGTTTTACAGTCTGACAGTAATAATTGTATAGTGATTTTAATCCAGTATGAATCTGCAGTGTGTGTAGTTTTTACAGTCTGACAGTAATAATTGTATAGTGATTTTAATCCAGTATGAATCTGCAGTGTGTGTAGTTTTTATATTTACAAATATGGGTCAGAAGCCACAAAATGAAATTAATTCAGCTTTGTCTATCAATCAAAACAATTTGGAGGTCTGTCATGCTATAAAAGTATTGAGGATCACCGTTCAGGATGACTCATGCTGGGACAGTCAAGACCACATGGTGTCTTCAGCTAAGAGGAAGCTGTTTGTCCAGTGCCACCTTAAGAATTTGTTCTTGATGAGGAACTGGTTTCCTTTTATACAGACTTTGTGCAGCCTATTTTGGAATGTACAGCTCTAATCTTGCATTGTTCACAAAATGCTGGAAAACATCACGAAAAGCTAGCAGAGTTATCCTAGGCCAAAGATACACAACATATATAAATGCATGTGCCTTGTCTTATAGAGACGCAAAAGTTGTTTCCGCATTTTGCCAAAAAACTGTTCAAGTTGGACTTGGAGACTGGCTACCTTCCCTCAGACAGGAGGTTACAGGCCGACAAACAAGGAACTCAAACAGGCCAGTCATCACAATGTGCCGAACTGAGAGATATAAGACATCAACTTATTAAATATAACGACATCACGGCCCTTCAGTTACAACACACAGTCATTTATTGATACCTATCTTACTAATTAGTCTTTGAAAACGTATTCTGTGTTGTTGTTGGTTTCAATTTGAGGTGTCAGTGAAGTATCTATACCAGCTCTGATATGGATATGTTTCTGTTATCATCTCCTTTTTCTGTCATTTTCTTTTTCTTTCTTTTTTTTTTACACACACATGTGAAAATGACAGCTGCCAATGTGTTAAAACTTCATAATTAGATTTCTTCTGTAAAATGACCATTTTGGAGATACAAGGTTTTGTAGAATCAGCGATTATTTGGAATTTATATTGGCAGTGGTCACAACCACAAACACATCTGTGGCCAACCATTCAGCCTACAGCATTTTAGCCTGCTCATTCATGTTGAAGAATAGAACAGCCTGTTTCACTTGTAAGTAAAGTTGGAAAGTGGACATGTAATAATCAGTTTTGGGTCCATAAACCCACACGAGTGTTATAAATGGACCTCAGGTGGGAAAAAAATAAGATTTAACGCTGGGCCTTTGACACAAACCGCCAGCTGATTCACTGTTAATGGAGCTAATGTGTAAAACCATTTGGGGCAGTATGCTTCACATCTTGTTTAGATAAGTCAGAGGAAAATCTCTCCACCACAGGCCGAACCCCAGACTGCTTTCATTGAAAAACCACATGAAAGGCACAAGAGAAATGAAAGGCTGAAAGGTGAATCACCTTCCACTTCCACATCACTAAAAACACTATCACTAACACTATCTAGCAACACGTATTAGCCAGAAGGAGAGAAGTCAGTTTTCATGAGTGATCTAATCATTAGTCCCAGCGTCCACATCGACTATTTCTCAAGCAGCGTAAAGGAGCTTCACGCAGCAAAAATACTGCATCAGCAAAACACTGCCATCCACAACGACTTCTTCTACTTCCTCTCTCCTCGATGACTGAGCTTTATAGTCTAAATTCACAACAAACTCTAGAGCAGTGAATGCAGCACCATGTCTAAGCAGGCAGTCCTTAACCCTTAACACATAAAGTGCTTCAGAAAGTTTAGAGCAGAGGCCACTAACAGGCGGACCATGGTCCAAGTGCAGACCCTGACGCTGTCCTTTGCGGACCTGGGCCTACAACTGATAAACTAATTATTTCATTTTGACTGGGTGGTCCTATTTTAATCGGCGTAACTTTTCTAGCCTTTACTGCACCGATTTAGCGGCCCGGGAGACTCACAGACCAATCGCATGTGTTGTAAATATCACACGTGACGCTACTCAGCCAATCAGATCTGTGCATTATGATGAGCACTGAGACTGGAGTGAGTGACGCACAGACAGGAGAGGGATGAGATGAGACACAGCAGTCAGAGAAGAAAGTGAGCCAGATTATTTTACATGGCGTGATCTAAAAAGAGAAAACTGACAATAAACATTGTTGAAATATGACTGAATTGTACTTTATTTGATTTGATATTCAGTTGTTGACTGTATAAGATGTTGATACAACTACTACTTCAGTAAACAGTATATGGCACTGAATCATAATGCAAGTTAGACCTTATGATGTTCCGGACCTTTGCTTGAGGAAATTTTCTTTGACTGGACCTTACTGAATTTTAATTAAAGACCTCTGGTTTAGAGGTCTAAAAACAATCGGGTTACAATATTCTACCCATTAAAATGGACTAGAGCAACATCACAAACAGCATAATTACATTCATACTAAACACTATTAATAACCACTACAATACTAAATATACATTCAGATCTCATACTGTAAACAGTCATTACTAGTTTTCAATCTGCTTTGTCAGAGAAGGACACTCCCCAGAACCTGCAGAATGAAAGAGGGGGAGGGTGCAGAAGCAGGGAGAAGTAGAGAAGAAGAGGAAGAGAGGATTCACTCAGATTCAAAAAGAACTCTTTACTAAATGTATCCACATATTTTCTCCATTGAAGCATCTTCCCAACAGAGAAGCTGTATTTAAATGTTTTATTCTGTTCCGAAACTCTTCATCAAAGCTTTGGGAATGTAAGTGCTGATATTTGTCATGTTACAGAGATGCACTTCTCCATGAACTTCTTGTTCTAGATGAGTGAGACATCAATTAGGTGTGTAGGTTAAAGCTTAACATCAGTTTTGGGATAGCTACTGAAAAATTAGTAGTTAGCTACTTTGTAGCTACTTTCCCTAAATTTGTAGCTGCTACAATTTAGCTACTTTTCCAGGAAAAGTAGTGGCTACTTTTTATCTACTTTCAAAGCACGATTATCAGAATGTTTGTGAATCTCCACCTGATACCCCAAACAAGCCCAACTGACAGTGTGAACAAGACACTGCATTTAATCATGTGCCAGAAAGAAACATACAATTGAAAATCTACAAATATACAAAAAGATCACCAAAAAGTGTAACCAACAATCACACTTACATAAACAAAGTATGCACAACCACATCCAGCAGACTAAGTAAAGGCAAAATCAATCAGTTTTCCTATCAAAAATCAACAAAAATAACTGAATACAAACCAAACAATTTTTCTCCAATTTGAACATTTCAGAAAGATGTGTATATAAATGACATTCAGAGTCCTTTGTTACACTGTAGCAACAGTTTAGCCTCAAAATTCTCATCAGTGACCCCGGCTCTGGGCAGTGCTGTTAGTAATAGTCTATTACGAAAATGTTTTTTCCGCTTTAGCTAAGCCAGGGATCGGCAACACACGGCTCTTTTACTGCCCTGTTGCGGCTTCACGGCAGCACTAGATTCTTAGGTAAGATAAAATAATCCTCCTTTGCTGTAAAATGAAGCTCTGCTGATCGTTCAAACACACGGTTCTAACATACGGTTCTAACACAGTTTTCAGAATAAATGGTCGTAAACGCTGGAGTTAATGCATAATTGCTAATTCACCCTTTAACCCTGAAGATTAGCGTGCAGACTGCTGGTCACTCAGCGATGCAGACAATCTTGCCTAGGTAGTAACGAGAAAGATTTAAGATAAAAGACAATTTGGAGACGAATGGACTTATTTGCATTTATAATCACTCCAGCTGGTTTCCTGATATGTTTAATCTGCAACGAGAAACTGTCAAACACTAAGTTGTGAAGTCGGCTTCTCTTTCATCAGCTTCTCGTTCGAATTCTCCCTTTCCACCTTAAATGGCGCAGCAGTTACATTCTGTCTCAGTCAGGATTGCACAGTCGCCACCAGCTCAGTTAATGACTGCGGTCTGTGGTTCCGATTTTGTGCGGGTTGCCTGAAGCCTGTAGCGAAATTGTAGCGAAAATTATCACTATAGCTACACAAAAACTTGTAGGCGCTACAGCTACTAGCTGCAGTTCATATAACTGTAGCGGCTACAGCTACTAGCGTTTGTAGTTAGCTACAAAAAGTAGCGCGCTACTTAGTTACCCCCCCATCCCTGCTTAACATAAACACATCAGTCTCAACAGTTATTGTTTTATTTCAATAGGGTTTAAAACTACCTGTGGACACATGATAGGCCTTTGACACACACACACACACACACACACACGCACACACACACACACACACACACAAAGATGTATTGATTCATGGATATTGGTGGTTTTAAGTTGAACCCTAAAACCACATCACACCTCATTTAGGGAAAGCTCACCAGGGGCAGGGAAATCTCTCCGCCGCAGACCGAAAGCGAGATTGCTTTACCACTGAACCAACGCTCTTTAGAAAGATGGTTCTTCAAGGGTTCTTTAGTAAAGAAAATGTTTTTATGTAGAACCATGAACACTCAAAGAACCCTATGCATGATTAAAATGTTCTTTGCGTCATGAAAGGGCTCTTCAGACTGATGGAAAATGTGCTGTAGATGGTTCTATATAGAACGTTTTTGAAAAGAGTTCTATGTAGCACCAAAAAGCGTTCTTTTTTGGTGAACACTCCTCCTGTTTCCAATTATGGAAAGAAGTTATTGTCTGTGGTAATCGACCGTACAGACGCAGCAGACAGACATTAGGCTGAAAAAAGCTAATCTCTATCTTTCAACATCATCTAATCCTCCTGAGAGAGACTCGGTTCAGTGTGTTGGTGTCAGCAGAGCTAATAAGCAGCTCCACTTTCCACAATGAGACAGTAATTCAGCAGAGATCGTGTCTGAAAGTAACAAGAAGCAATTTGTTCTCTTCAGGAACTGCAGCTCTTTGCCTCTTCTGACACTTCTTCACAATTTTTCACTTACCCCAAATGTAGTCAGCCTGCCAAGACATAATTGGTGCCCAAATCATGCTTTGTTAGTTCTAAACCGGAGCTATGAGGCTAACCTTCCTAACAAACAGTAGTCAATAGTCACCCAAACCTTTATTTGGGGTTTTCTCAAACCACATCTAGGCCTTCATTATGGTCACAGTCTTGTCTGTGTGGTTCAGGACACAGTATGACTTACAGTGAACTGCAAACATGAACGAAACAGCTCAGTGCGCATGGAGCGGGACGCTAAGTGCCAATTCTTACATCAGCTAACACACGGCTAGCGTAGCAGCAGTGCTTTGCATGTGTCCTTATCTACGTATTGAGTCATGCCAAGCAGATTTACATTATTAATGTCTCTAAATGCAGTACGT
Source organism: Colossoma macropomum (assembly GCF_904425465.1). Taxonomy (NCBI): domain Eukaryota; kingdom Metazoa; phylum Chordata; class Actinopteri; order Characiformes; family Serrasalmidae; genus Colossoma; species Colossoma macropomum. The sequence goes on from NW_023494785.1 coordinate 39,480,469, forward strand.
CTTTAGGTCCATTTGAATGAAAATTCCGGTACACAATGGTAAACTAATGTTATACCGGTGTACAGTATTAATGTTTCTACTTCCACGCTGTAAGCAAGGAGTATTTAACCCTTTGAAGTCACAGTTATTGCCAGCGATAAAAAACAATCTTACTTTTGAACATGCAGATTCTAATCTTGCAGCTGTTAGACTTTTATGTTTGTAAGTAAAAGAAGAAATTTATGAAGCGTTTTGATAAAGTTATCAGGCTTTGTTTTGTGGACAGAAAAACATTCTTTACATGGCACTATGTAGTTGTCATTGCTTGAGATTTCATTTGTGTGACTGACTAAATGCCTTTATGTACTATATATTTACAGTAAGTTATCTGCCTTGAGAGTTGATCACTACTTTTCAAAAACAAGGGCCTCTGAATGGTAATTGTATTATAATGTTATACAGCCTTCTGAATTATTTTGAAATCATCTACAGAGGCTAAAACCAATAGAGGCCGCTAAAAAACACTCACTCTCCTTTTTATGATTTATGGGCCTGGATGTGAACTCCCTCACAACCACAACATGTCCTGTCTGCCTCCGGCATGAGGAGAGAACTCCAATGACTCACAGCTCCATTTGACAACCTCCTATAAAGGATTCTCATTGTGTTTTCAGCCATTCCTCGTCAACTCCAAGTCAGGAAACTGTCACATCAGATAATAACTACCAGTTATTTGCTTTTCAGCATCGCATCTGTATCATGTCATCATCACTATTTATCTGGGCAGTAAGTATTTATTAGTTTAAAAAAAAGTAACATTGGAATAAATACAGATAAAAACATAAAAACACTGTAATTCAATGTGTGAGTGTTAATGCTTCCAAAGCTCTTCTGGAGGAAGTCCAGTATCTAATAAATTGTCCATTAAATTAAATCCATCTAATGGTTGGAGTGCAGTGTGCAGTCTTCTGACCTACATGGTTGGGGTGCAGTGTGCAGTCTTCTGACCTACATATTTCAAAAACAACAACAAAAAAAATAAAATAAAGGATCTTCTAGTTGTCCAAAATGTCATAAGGAAATGACACTGTGGATGGAACTGTGGATGTCAAGGTAAGAGATGGAAGACAAAGAAAACTCTCAGATAGAGCTGCTCATTTGGTTGCCAGAAAGGCAAAGCAAAACCCCCATATGACAGCCAATAATCTGCGGTAAGGTCTAACTGACACAGGAGTGGTGGTGCATTCTTTTACTGTGCAATATTGCTTGCACAAACATGATATTCATGGAAGAGTCATCACAAAGAATCTTCCCTGCAACCTCATCACAAAAGTCAACTTCTGAAGTATGTGAAACAACATCTAGATAAGCCAGAGGCAATTTAGAAACAAGTGCTGGGGTAAAAATGGAACTCTTTGGTCACAACAAGTATTTGATGAAAAGAACACCTTGCAAGCTGTTAAGCAAGAGGGTGGATCTAGTATGCTTTGGGGTTGCGTCGCAGTCAGTGGCACAGGAAACAAAGCACAGGTAAATGGACAAATCGATTCCACTGTTTTTTTTTTGATTAATAAATGCTTACTGCCCAGATAAACAGTGATGATGACATGACACATTTACTAGTAGCTGAAAAGCAAATTATTATTTCCTGCCTTGGAGGAATTCCTCCCTTACGAGGAATGACTGAAACCACAATGAGAATCCTTTATAGGAGGTTATCAAGTGGAGCTCTGAGTCATTGGAGTTCTCTCCTCATGCTGGAGGCAGACAGGACAGGTTGTGGTTGTGAGGGAGTTCACTGTCATCCAGGCCCATAAACCAGAACAAGGAGAGTGGGTGTTTTTTAGCAGTTGGGAAAAAGCCATCAGCATGTCTATTTGTGCTGGCTTTGATGGCCCTGAATCTTCTACCAGATGGAAGTGGCTGGAAGAGATGGTGTCCAGGATGAGAGCGTTAGCTTGATTGCAGCATGTATGTATCATTATTTGTATTTTGACTGCTAAATGACCTCAAAATTCAGACGATCCTTGTCAGAAATATGTACGCAGGACAAAATGTATTGGCTTTGTCTACCACAGAACGCGGCAATTTTCAACAATGCCATTCATTCCTGTCATTAAGAAAACCAGCTTTTTTTTTAAGTGCTGTTACAGAGGAAAAGGAGCTACAAATGCTAACAGTGTTTTAAACTGTGCTGAAATCTGCTCAAATAGGAATGTTTCGAGCCTGGATTTCAGAGTGTCCAGTGTTGGGACTCATTTAATGCTCTCTGTCAACTGGTTCCATTTAAGAGCAGCATAGTAGCCAAACACTGCTTCTCCATGTTCAGTCTTTACCTTCAGCAGGACTGACTGACTAGATCCTAATGATCTGAGAGTTCTGCTCGGCTCATATTGCTGCAACATATGAAATATGCTAAGATGGGCAAGATGTCGAATACAGAACAAAGCATTATGTCGGAGATCTGTACGAGCAAATATTGAAATATTGAAGTAAAGAGGGTTTGGACTAAAAGTTTTAGTGTACACTTTTCATTTTCGAAGGGTCAAAATTAAAGGAATACTAGCAAAATGAAGAAAGTTGAAACCCTAATTTTGCATCCATAGAAAAGGAAGCGCTCCCCCTTTGTTTGGGCACAATGGTACAGTCCACATTCTCACTAGCTTTGGTAGCTAATCATGGTGACTGCTAGGTGTGCTAACATAAAAAAGTTGAGGAGTCAAAAAAAGGAAAGAGAGGAAAGGAAAATGAAAGGCAGTTTCTTTTTTAGAGGAAAGTTAAGCTTGCAAATGGTTTAAAAATGCTAAGCTAATATGACTATATGTGTTGGTAGGCTAGACTTGGTAGGCTAGGCTAGGCTGTCTGAGCAGGGTAGCTAGCTTGCAGCTACTAGCTAGAATTATGATAGCCAACTCCAGTCCAGAAGGCCAGTTAGAAGAATGGAAAGCAACGGAAACGTTGACTAAATTTGAGGATTCAAAAAAAGAAAGGGAGGGAAAAATCCATGGAAACGACTTGCTGGCACAAATACAATATACCAAACAGAAAGCTTCCAGAAAGCATGGTCATGTATAATAATTATGTATAATAATAATAAAAATGTGTTTCATTGTGCTTGGAAAAGGACAGAAAACCCTGTGACTCAAAACACCTCGTAATAGAAGATGGGCAGGTGCTGAATTCTGTCAGCCAAGGTTTATTCAAAATGCTTTAAAGTCAATTAGCCGCTGCATAGAGAGCTACACCACCACAGAAGAAAACAGTTCAAGTGTGGGAAGTGGCTGTTAGGGCTCATTTAGAAGCACAAAGCAAGATTTCTCAGTTTAGCTAGGTAACTTTAGCCCAAAGTCAAGCCTGTCCAATAGGAAAAGAGCTGAGGGACAATCCCATTGGACAGTCCTCATCTTTGGGCTCAAGTTATCTGGCTAACTAAGATATCCTGCTTTGTGGAATACCTGCCAGGTCTTCAGGTCACACCAACTTTTCAAAGTCAAAACAAGAATACACGGTGGTGCAGTGGGTAGCACTGTCGCCTCACAGCAAGAATGGCCTGGGTTCGATTCCTGGGCGGGCGACCAGGGTCATTTCTTTGTGGAGTTTGTATGTTCTCCCCGTGTCACACTCCAAAAACATGCAGTCAGGCCAGTTGGAGATGCTAAATTGCCCCTAGGTGTGAATGTATATGTCTGTCTGTCTGCCCTGCGATGGACTGGTGACCTATGCAGGGTGTATCCTGCCTTCTGCCCAATGACAGCTGGGATAGGCTTCAGCACCCTGGATGATGTATGTATGTGTTTGTGTAGGTCTCTCTCCCTTCATAGGTGTACCTGTCTTGCCATCAGTCATGTGAGGAGGACCATTGAAAAATCAGAGTCCTGGCTGGTGTAGCTGGGGGAGGAGCCTAAGCCTGAAAAAGAGGCCTTCAAGGTGGCTGGAGAAAGGGGACTGATCATGTGTGCTGTGCTTTAGTTTGTGGTTTTTAATCTTGTGTTGGTGCTTTTATTTTAGGTATTTTTCCAGTGTTTCTTTTAACTTTGTTTTACAAAAAATGATTATTTGTACCACCTGGGCTTTCAAACAGGTAAGAGGGCAATTTCCACCATGTCTTGATCCCTAGGTCATATGGTGGGCACCGCCACATGTACTTTTGATTACTGGCCAGGGAAGAAGTGTAGAATAGTTTTCTTTTGTAGTTTAGCTAAGTATTTTTGTTTCAGAGCAGGCAAGTGTGGTTAGGTTTTGTTCTCTTGTGTGTGCTGTTTGATTCTTCAAGTTTGGTACTGGGCATCATAGCGCACCATTTTATTGTGGTTGGTTTTAATAAAATTTGGTCAGTTCCTCAAGCTTTTAACCAGTCATCACCATTTCAGTCTTCTAATGCCACATGTTACTGATCTCACAGCGCCCTAGACAACATGTGGGGTCGCAACGTCTAACAACTTCTCTCAAGCCCAAAATAGTTCAAATGTGTCATTGTGGCACTCTCAATGCACCAGTGGGGGAATCCCAGATTGCTCAATATTGGTCTGTTTTCTTTCGGCTCAGGCATATAAACACTGCAAAAGAGCAGGCTTGTTGGTTCTGCAACAACACAAATTGTTGCAAAAGAGATACAACAGTTAGATCAAAGCTAATAGGTGTAGTCAGGGCTTTTTCTCAAAAGCCTATGTTAAAGTTAGCATGCCCACGAAGGTTTGTGCCTTGTGGGCAGCCTCAAAATTTAAGTGTTGTATTTGCGCTAATATCATATTTGAGGTAATTATATTGTATGTTCTATGTGTATTAGTTGTAATATCAAAGGTCAAGGTAAGTATTTCAGGCTGTTAATCTAAATGGTCGAGGAAAACGGGATACTTAAACACTGCAAGAGTACACGCTCACAAATGACCACAGGATTTGAATCTGCACCCCTGTTACCCAGTCTAAAAGTCTAAATCATGGGCTTCCCAAAGTCTTTTTGAAGCAGCTTGTATCCATGTACAAAGGTCCTAAATCCAGCGTAAAAGTCACAAAACCTGGACCTGTGCAATGGAACAAAAGTAATCCTTATTTAAAGATGTGTAAGGAAAAAAAAAAATGGATTCGTTCAAACCAGTGTCCACTGCCAGCATGATCTGTGATCTTATGGGAGTCATTAACTGCACAGTTTTTGTTCTGGGAAACATTATTTAATCTGACGTCTGAAAACTTTGGCTCCTCTGATCCTCTTCAGGCATACACTTTAGTCATAGACAGAAAGCTCTGGCTGATTCATGTTGTTGAAATGTTAAAGCATTGGAGAAAGTAACCCACTCGAGGACTGTAAGGACCTGAGCAGTCAGCAGAGGAGGAGATCTGCACATTCACCACATCAAAGAACATGTGGGATTATAATGACAGCCTCAGCCACAGATCTCAGTCTCTGGGAAACAGTGTTATTGCAGAGTATGAGAAACTTCTGCCCTGACTGTGTTTTGTGCTGCTTATTTTTTGGGCAGTGTCATTAGTATAAAAACGCACAGTATAATGCGTCTTTAAGTGAAACACGGAATAGTTTTGTACTGCATAAATTACTAATACTATTGATATTTCCTATTTTTATTCTTACCGATGATACTGATAATAGTGATGGCTAGCTAACTGCAAATCAGGCACTTTTTTAGGTTGTTGCACTCCTCCTACCAGACGTAAGACTGATCGTACCGATACACCACAAATGAAACTGATGATTAATAGAACTGTTACATTTGCATACGTTCATTTTACAGTCAGATCTTATCGTACACAACTTTGATGTACAGGAGCCAATGTCTTTTGACTCTGTGCTTACAAATATATATAAATTGTGTGTTCATAAACATGAACAAGCATAGGTTTAAATAGTGTATTTAGACACCACAAATTAATAATAATAGTAGCATTTTGTTGCAAAGCCGTTGTTGACAATTACAGCTTCTAGACGTCTATAGTAAAAAGTACTTCTTTGAGGTTCATTTTTGGATCATTCCTCTCAAAAACCATCTTCAGTTCCCCAAGTTATGAGGGTCCCTCTGATGGACTCGCAATTTCAAAATCCTCCCTAAATGTTCAATGGGATTCAAGTCAGGAGACCTGCTAGGCCTTCTTTAGAAACCAGCCTTGAGTTATTTTGGCTGTACGTTTGAGGTCATTGTGTTCTTTAAACACCCATCTGACCTGATGAGGTTGGCCCCTAATATCTCTTGATACATCTCTCCATTCATGTTTCCTTCAATAACAAGTAATGCCTCAGTAGCCCCATAACATGATGCTGCCACCACCATGTTTTATACTGTTTCATGTAGAGTATTTGTTCATTTATTTTCATTTAGAAAATCGACAAAGCATGTAATTTTACTGGGGATGTTCAAACTTTTGCATGCATCCATTTTATTAGTTATTCAGTGCCGTCCAGTCGTTTCCAACTGCTGGTGACCACATGTAGGATACTGTTCCTCCAGAATATCCTGTCTTCTGTTTGGGTCTTTAGGCTTCTGAATGGCTTGTTCGTGATTTCCATGACTGTATCCATTCATCATGTAGCTGGTCGTCCTCTTCCTCTTTCACCTTCAGGTGTTTCAAGCATAATCACCTTTTCCAATGAATTGGTTTTTCCAGGAATATGTCCAAAATAAGAGCTTCAGTTTGAGTATCTGGACTTCGAGTGAGAGATGAGGCTTGATTTCGTGGAGGAGGCATTCATTTGATTTCTTTGCCATCAAAGTTTCTCTTAAAAGTCTTTGCCAACATCACGTTTCAAAAGCATCTAGATTTTTCATGTCTCATATGTTTTATGTCCAGCATGCAACTGCATGCTGTGTCTGATCCACTCATACTAGCACAACACACACTAACACGCCACCATCACATATACATAGACATATATATTATTCATGTTAGTGGTAGATTGACTTCCCGTAAATATAGGATTCACATAGTAAAACTAATCTTAAATGTGAAAAACGTAAGTGACTTCAGCTGTGAAATCGGATGAATAGTATTATATTAACTAATGGTCACGTTGATAAACCAATAAACCAAAGGACGCTACTCACTCCTGTTACTGTTACTCAGGCCTGTTACTCTTAGATGAGTTTTTAGCATAGAATTAGCAAACACAATAAATATGATGCCACATTCTAGTTATTTACCAATAACTAGCATTTTTAAAATAAACAAATAACATCTAAGAAACAATTTAGGGAACATTAGGTAAGTACATTTAATTAACCTTCTCAGTCATAGTTACAAAATCATTGATATACAGAAAAAATATGAGAGAATTCACTTTTGGTCGTCCCACGGCCTTCGGTGGATCCAGGTGAGGCAGCTTTCCATTAAACATGTGCCTTGTGGAACGTCCCAAGTTTGTCAGAAGCGGGTGTGTGTAAGGGTAACAGGACTGAGTGAAAACCTGAGGACATGACAAAAATGTGTATTTTAACTAAAATATTATACATTTCTCATGAAATAACAAATTTAAAGCATAGATTGAATATGGAATCGCACAACAATGCAAACAAGATTATTTATGAAGGGTTTTAATCATTATATGATACAGTAAACTGAAGTATTAGAGAGTAGAGACAGGTAAAAATGCTATTTTTCAGGGCTCTAGGTGGTTTTTATGAACTTTTTAAATTTATATATCTTACATTTTCGATTAGATCAGTGTGTAGGACACTCCGCGATGGCACCACCGTTTGGTGAAACTGGCGCCCACTAGGGGGCCGGAGCTACTATAAAGGCTCAGAGCGCGGCACATGTTGGTTAGTATCCGAGAGAAGAGCGGCTGGGATGGAACGAGAGAAAGCAGGAGTCACGTCGATGCTGAGCTTCTCCTTTATTTTAGTCCTGTCATGGAGCTGCACAGCTGCTAATGGAGAAGGTGGGACTTTCCTCTCGTTTCTTTGCTCGGTTTGAAATGTTGGCTAGAAATCCTGAGTGTAATTTGAGCTCCGTCAGCCTCCGAAACCGGCCGACCGGTGTGTTACAGTCTGACTCTGACACTAATGACCGTGTCGTTGTGCTTCAATCGCTGTTGCTCCTTTCACTCGACCGTCTGACTGGAAAACAGTACTGGAGCGCAGAAAAAAGACGTTTTAACTATTTCGTCATGTCTGTCAGCGAGTTATTATGGGTTTGCTGCCCGTCAGTCCGTCTTCGGGCCGCTTATGAGGCGGAATGCGGAGCTTTTCTCACAGCTTCCCTCATAAACACGAGGACGGCGGAGTCCGACAGGTGAGCTCTGAACACTGTGTGAACTGTTCAAAGACGCCACCTGAGAGGCTCCACCGTCGCTGGTGCCTCGCAGACGCCCGAAATATATTGTAGCGACCCGCTACTGACCGTGGGCGCGCGGGGGCCTTGGCCAGGCAGAGCGGCCACGCGCGGGTAGCGCCGCAGGAGAGACTTCAATGTGTGAATAAGTTGCTGTATGGATGTTATTGGGGCTGTGGGGCTGGTTAGGGGGGCTGTGTGCCCACCGTAGGGGACAGCTGTGTGGCTGGCAGTGACGTGCCTGTTTCCAGTGTGGGCGGTTCTGTCTACTGCAGGTGAATATCTGGACCTGTGAGTCCGCATCGTGTTGTGTTGTCCCTGGTAGACAGACAGCCACCTGACGCTGGACGTCATGTAGTGCACCCTGGCTTAAAGCGCACGAGGCTTACGTCACGGGCCTTGACGTGTTTACAAAGTTACGCATTCCTATATGAAGTTATGCCCCTCCCATTCGGAGCTTTTCCCGCCAAGGCCGGTAATACGCTATACTGTACTGTACTACGCTGTACTTATTATGGACTTATCATTTCTAAAGTGTTATTGTGTTTTTTTCATGTCAGTTAGCCTTTTTTCAAGTGTGTTAAAAAAGCTTAATGTTACTGCTTACCTTTGATAAAGTGATTTAGGCTCCTATCTTAATATCCTACCCGTAGTTTTAATGCTGGTAATATTTTCTGATTTATTCTTTCTGGTTATTCTAAAGTGTGTTTTTGTTATAAACAAATAAAAAAAATTATGTGTAAGTTTCATGAAGAACTGACCAAAAAAATGGCCCAAAATGACTTGGAAAACGTTCTGGTTCCATTGACTTACATTAAAAGTCAAGTAGTTTTGTGCGATTTACAAGCTGTTTCTTTTGCAAAGAAATCTTCAAATCTTGGGCTGGTTTCGGCTTTTGAAATTTTCAGCTTTGAGTTTTTGGGTCGGAGATTTGTGCGTGTCCTGGCAACCCTGCCTATTAGTTCTTTTTGTCGTTCAAAGCTGTTTTGTTGGGTTTTTTCCTTTTCCCTTTCATCCATCAACATAACGGTTGTAATAAGATGCAATTTAAGTTTTGCATGTTTTGTTTTTTCTCTTTATCTTACTGTAGGTGGTGGTGAGGGCAGCACTGACGTTTCGGCTCAATGCGGCAGAGAGAGTAAGTACATTTTATTCATATTACACAAATTATACATTTATTTTTGTACAACATTAGAACGCTGGGTCATACAGCATGGCTTAATATGAGGGGGGATGCAAGGGGATACCGTCCTCTCGGTCAGAGAAATGATGATCTGAAACCGGTATTGGATGATGACAACTAGTAATATTGGGCTGAAACAAGGAGCTGTTTGAGAATGGTTAAACAAACACTTATGTAAAATCACTGCTTATAGTAATGTTATTTGTATTTATTCTGATATTAGACTAGTAATACAATGCTTACTGTCCACATGAATAGCTTTAAATCCAATTTCCTCAGGGGCCTAAAACCTTTGCACAGTACTAAACTAATGAATTGGCTTTTTTTTAGTTTAGCTGAGTCATCCTGCACCCCTGCACTGCATATTTGAGGTGTTTATCTCTTCTGATGCACCTAATTCAACAGAACAATCTTCTATTTAGCAAGGCTTTCATATGGTTAAACTGCTGTGCTAGATTGCAGGAACCCCACACAGCCCACCTTTTTACTCTAACAGTCTCCAACACAACCAGATCTACTTGGTGGGCCACAGTTGTGCTGAAGTGAAGTAAACGATAAGGACTGTCTGGACTGGATTGGGGAAGCACTACTGTAACCTACCCAGTGATTTACTCAGTGTGGAACTGTTTGATTTTTAGATTACACCAGTGTTTTCTGTAAGAACGGCACCGTCACATTTGTATTGGAACAGCACATTACAGAGGAACACAGAGACTGCGACCCTGGAATTTATGACAAGGTATACGTTTATTATTCTGCACTACATTTGTTTAATGGAATTAAGTAGTAGTTTTTGTTGGATTTTAGGGAAGTAATGTATGGTGTATTAGGGCCCCATCTTATTTATACTTTTCTTCTTATGCTGGTCTTGACTTGTAGGACTGTGCTGTACATCTTGATGTGCGTATGACTGTTGATCTTTCAAGACCGTTGAAACAACATCAGAATGTGACCCTCGACGGCTGTCCTTCTGAATTTTGCCTGAAGCTGCAGTGTACCGACACGATGGTAAAAAGTGTGTGTGTGTGTGTCTGTTTGCTATCATGAACAGTGGAAACAGGTTTTTGAAGTATGGAGGCTCGAATAAGCATTTACTTTTGTTCTCTGCAGCTAAAATTAAGCTGATATGCCATGTTACTGTCCCATCTCACTTTAACAGCTCAGAACATGTAAAAATACAGAAAGATGATTTTGTGTTGATGTTGAGCTGTGAATTCCACAGCTAATGACACTGTTAGTGGCACGTGTGTGTATTCACTGTGTATTCATGTGTGTATTAAGTGTATTCACTTAAAACAGCAAGACAGATGAATAGGATAAACAAAATAACGGCGTATATACTTTGAACTCTTGCAAAATTTGAGTCGCCACTCCCATCGCCGTCATTTTATACTGAGATTTCTTATCGCGTGTGAACTGGTCATAAACATTACAGACGTCCTGTGGTAAGCGGGCTTTATCCCGCCTCCCCATGGAAAACTAATCCAGTCCGAATAGTGCCCTTGACTGTATTAAGTTATAATAGCTTAACAGGGTTGTCGAAGTGTTCAGGTGGCTTTAGTGAGATTTTCAGGTGACTGGAGTGAGATTATTAATTTTCCTGGACAAGGGCTTATCCACTGTTACACTGTTAAAACTTTAATTTAAACCTCAGCTCATTATCATTAGTATGTAGTCCTGTGGCTCTCAAACCAGCTCACTCACTGCATACATATGAGAGAAAACTGATCCATATTCTTTATCCATACAATCAGAGTTTCTGCAGTACTTCTTTAGTAGCGCTTATGGAGCCAGTTTTAAACCAGGAGCGACGCAGCACATCTGTCAGGTCACAGTAAAATTCTTTTGCTGCCAGGGATGTGCATTCCAACTAATTTTGATATTCAGTGATTAGTAACAGTTCATTAACAGATATACGGCTAACCATTGACAAAGAAACAATACAAAAAAACTTGGCTGTAATCGGCTGAATGTTAAGAAGTGGCTTACCTGGATGGCAACACAGGAATTAGCATCATACAGAGGAAAACGTTAAATAAGAATCATTGCATCTACAATTTTTATGGCAGTTTTTAAAATATGGCACTAGTAGTTCACTGTGTCTGTGTGACAAAAGATCGTGCTCGGTATTGTGTGTTGTGAAAATGTCTAAGGGCTGTGATATTTTTGCCAATACGCCCACCCCTATAATCGTTACATTACCCCACCTCCACATGTAAAACTAATGTCTTCTGTGCGTTTTTTTTTTGTTGTTTTTTCAGAACAACCGGCCGTTCCGTTTCAGAGGTGAGTGCCACCTGCTATTCCCTTCAAACATTTCTTTCATTTTGGGGGCTCCCAAGTGGCGCCCCCGCCTAAGCGTTGGCTGTCTCATCAGGAGATCGCGAGTTTGATCCCTGGTAATGCTACAGCCGTCTGTAGCCAGGAGTCCAAAAGAGCACAACTGGCCTCGCTTTCTCTGGGTGGGTAGGATGCCCCCCCTTTCCCCCCCCCCATCACTCAACGCGATGCTAGTCAGCGCAGGCGTCTTTTAGCTGACGTGACAGAACTGGCGGTTGGCGCTTTCCTCCGAGCGCGTTCAGCTGTCCAGTGACGTTGCATGAGCGGCAGTTCGAAAAGAAGCGGTGGCTGACTTCACAGGTCTCGGAGGAAGCCTGTGTTAGCCTTCACCCTCCTAACATTGATAGTAACTGGGGGAGTCCTAACTAGCGGGTGGAATTGGAGACGACTAAATTGGGGAGATAGTTGGGTAAAAAAAGAAACATTTTTCATTTTTCACACCCAGTTTATTGGTGAGGAACATCGTTGTCATATGGAGGGACTGTGTTTCAGATCTTACGAAATGCAGCTTCACATGTTTTCATGTAGCTCTTTTTTGTGTTTCTGTAGTTGTTAATGACACCAGTCCTGACCCCCAATCACAATCAAGCAATGGTGCATGTAAGTAAAGTATAATAAAATAATAGTATAATGATCATTATCGGATTTGAGTAGCTATCTGATTATTCATGTGGTCATGTATACCTGTATGACCTGTATTTTTGCTTAGTCATTGGCTTTTACTGCACATGCAAATTTTACACCCAATTTTGATTTAGCAGTTAGTGGATTATTATTATGCATCTAAACGCACTCAATTACAGCTTCTCTCATTATTTAATTTACTAACCTGCCAGATACTTTTCCTAAAATACAATACATGGCCAGGACTACACTGTCAGAAATAAAGGTGCTGTGCAGGTACATTTTTCATTCATCAAGGTACAAACAATGTGTACCTTAAATAAGTTTTTCCCAGTGAAAAGTTCAGTTTAGTATCTTTTTTTCTGACAGTAGTGGTGGGATACAGCAAATATGTAATATAAAAGTACAAAACTTTATGATCCATGATGCGTGACTGTTTTTTGTTTGTTTTTTGGCAAAACAGACCAAAGAAAAAAGAACCAGTGGTGTTAAATTGTAAAAAGTACCATCAAAAACTACAAATGCAGATTATGGTCTCTTTAATTACAGATGATCTTCAAAATATACTGAATATACTAAAATCATATTGTGACATACTGGGCCATAAATGATCACAATAATAATAAATATTGTCATATTGTCCAGCTTGGACTAGTTTTTTTTTTTCAGCTGGAATTCTGCCATTTTAATCACTTTCAGTTTTAACCTCTTTCACATTTTTCCTACACTTGCTGAGAGATGTTTTTAGCCTTTTAATGTGTATTATTTTCTGTATCTGTGTTTTTCTTGTATGGTTTGATAGCTGAACTTTGTGTGTACATCCTGAGTGCTGTGGCTACAGTCATAGTGATTGGGCTTATTATCTGGCGTGTGAAGGTGAGGTGCCAGAAAGGCAAAGATGTGAGTATAAAATGTGTGATTATATTGTTGTTACTGTTTTGATTTACAGTTTAAATGTAATTACATGATTAATGACATAGTTACATATATTTTAATAAATATTACATTTACATCTGTTTACATTCGCAAAGCAACAAATTGTAATAAAATATTGTTTTACTTACAAACACAAATGTGGTACAGATTGAAAGCTTAGAATCTGCACTTTCCAAACAATGTCTGACAAAAGTGAGTGAGGAACATTTGAGAAAGTAAAGGGAATAATTGAGCTCAAATGACACCACACTTATCAGCGGCGATAACTAAAATGAAAATTTAATAACATTTCACATGATACAAAAGTTTATAAGTGTTTTCCATGTATTATTTGGGTAGTTAAGATAAGTGTATTTGTTTATTGCCTTACAGCGAAGTGTAAAGTTCTCTGAAGTGAGCCAAGAAGGTGAGCATATTTTTCAATTTATTATTTGCTTTACTCTCGAGATGTATAACTACTTAAATGTGTTTTCTGTATCTCCATGAATAGAATTATTAATAATAATAATAATAATAATAATAACTTTGTACAGTAAAAAACTAATTAAAACCTAAGTGTCCAATGTTTGACGAAGTTCCTGCTCGAATGGATTGACCATCGCTGCTTCTCTCCCTCATTCCTACTTACCTGTTTGCTTGTCCTGTATATTCGCAGTCTTCACTTTATTAGAAACTCCTCCACCTGTTAGTAGCTCCACTTTGCTGGTGTACAGTTAGAGACTGTAGCTCATCTGTTGATGTACGGTTTGTGTTGGTCATTCTTTAGACCTTTTTATTGGTAATTTCTTCCCAATTTTAGTTATGTCCAGTTGCACCCATTAGTCAGGTAATGGGTTAGTCCCTAATCACACAATGCTACCAGTGCTAGGAGGGTGAAGCACCACCACATCTTTTCAAGCTGATGTATTTTCAAATACTGTGTCCCAATTCAGGGGCTGCATCCCCTTTGTAAAGGCTGCATAGACCTGTGAGGGCTGAACTGAAATGAGATGGTCTGCTCTACATTGGATTTCCTGTTTTGCGTCACAGCACCACTGTTCCCGCCCTTACAGCTGCATCATGAAATGCCGCTCCTGTTCTTTAAAGATGGAGCCAGACATTTCGAGTTTAGTTTTTTTATTTATTACAGCTGGAGATGCTGCTCTTTGCTCCCTAAAACAAATTGAATTGTTAGCGTAGGTTTTGCTTCAGACCACGTTGGCTACATTTGTATCGTTAGCTATTCGCCTCAGTTTAAACTCAATACTTGAGTTAAAAGTGTCTCCTCAGCCGCCGTTTGCTTCTCTGTTGATGCCGCCATGTTCTCGAATCCTTGTAACGAACCTCAGGATATGTTGGCTGGCGAAGTATACACCCGTTGGATCCTTCGTCGCCATGGAAAAGAAGGACACGTTTCTTGGCCGCATATGAATTAAAATGGGACAGCCTAGCTGCGCCGCCATGACGCATTTGGCCTTCAAATGCAGCCTCCGAATCGGGACACAGCTAAAATGTTATTTTATAGCTGAAAACATTCAGAGAAGAACACTGCAGTTCTTTTACGTCAGCCATGTTGGCTAGTTTTTGGCTAGTGATGGGGGAGAGGGAGGATCGTCCTGCCCCACCCAGAGAGAGCGAGGCCAATTGTGCTGTCTATCCCTTTGTTCACACTAGCAGGCGGCAGAGCGACAAGCGACCAGTCGTTTCCTTTGGGAGTACGCAATTTGAATTAGCAACAAGAGGCAAGCGACATGGTGACAGAGCAACAAGCGACAATTTGAGTTGAGATTTTACCAACTTTATGCAACTGAATTATTATTATTATTATTATTATCATTATTATTATTATATAACATCCCAAGAAGCTGGGGGTTAGAGGACTTCAGCTTCTACTCTATGATCTTTTGGCTCCTACTGGCAATTCATTCCTTTTCTCAACAGAGAATGTTTACATGCAAAGATTTTTGCCAATCCAATTGAATACATTCCAATTATAGATTAAGACTGAGGTGTTTATATGCTCACTCTGCTTAGTCTTAGTCTGCTGTCGCTTCCTTTCCCATTCTCTATGAACGGTATTGTTTCTAGTGCAGATAAATACCAGCTTGGGAGTCATAGTTATGATAATTCATAATTATGCGTCTTTTTTCCTCCAAGTATATAGATTTCAGGCGGGAATAGAAGTGATTGGATGGTCAGTGTTTAATAATCTGTAAAACACATAATTTAGACTGTTAGGCACATCTAATTTGAAATAAATTTATTTTAATTATATAATGATATTATTAAAGATATATATTTAATAATGCAGGCAGCCTCGACCCCACAAAAGACAAACTTGGGGTGACATCAATGACTTGTTGCCTGCTAGTGTGAACGCAGGGTAAGACCCCAGCCACGTATGGCTGTGTCATCACCAATGATCAAACTTACGATCTCCTAATGAAAGGGTACATGAATTTTAATAATCTGAAGATTTTAAAGCATTAAGCTTTAGTGACCTAAACATATTGAACATATTCAGTGACTAAACATAATTAAACTGACATATATGTTAAAACAATAGATAAAATCTGCATCATAGTGCATATTACAATGTACTTAACTACACACATTATTTGCATGTGATGCAAATAGATATTCTGAGTATGTTAAATATATGAATACAGTATATTTAAAATAACTCTTTTAAAAGGTTTATCGCCTATTATGCCATAATGCTGAACCGGCTATTTTGTGGAAAAATTAGCATCAGTTAGCAAACAGTGTCGGTGTTGGTGCAGAATTTTGTTCCATCTAAGCAGCTACACGCCTGATTCCACATCAAGACACTCAGCACTTCCTACACTGAGTAAATTGTATAACCTGCTAGGTTGTAAATGCTCAGTTGGATAAAAAAGCTGCACCTACAGTGGC
Organism: Colossoma macropomum; assembly: GCF_904425465.1. NCBI lineage: Eukaryota > Metazoa > Chordata > Actinopteri > Characiformes > Serrasalmidae > Colossoma > Colossoma macropomum. The sequence continues at coordinate 39,496,703 of NW_023494785.1, forward strand.
ACTTTTTCAACTACACCCGAGCAAACAGCGCAGACTGACAGGTCTGTGTTGTTTTTTGTCTGTTTAACTGTAAAGGCAAGTATTTGTAGTTGTTAAGCTGTGGAAGCTGATGCAATGAAATGCTGTGCCAGTGTGTACACAATTATTCATTATTCAGTGCCATGTATGAGATAACTGGTTCAAAACTAAGTAGTTTTTTATTTAATGTGATTATATTTTTAACTAGTATAGCAATAAACTTGTGCCTTGCTTGTGTGTGTGTGTGTGTGTGTATATATATATATATACATACACACACACACTATACTATATATATACTATCCAGGTATTTGCGAGTACTGCATTACTGTTTTTACTATTACTGCATTACTATTGTCCAATCACTGCATTACTTCAGCATTAAATATGTAAATCTTATGTGTGCTTTCAAACCAATACCTGACCATTTTACATAAAGAGAGTGCCTTATAATATTGCTGTGGACCAAAGGAACTGTCACTTTTCATCATGAAACATAATGACCTTAATTTTCTGTGCACTTGTGTGGATTTATGGATTTTGCACTGGTTTTATTGGTCCAAAGAATGTATAATTTAGCAATACTGATTTTTTTGTAAGCATAAAACAAGATTATGCTAGTTATTTTTTAGATCGCCCAAGCATTTTACTTACTTTTGGAGAGGATTGTGTGAATGAAATCGATGTGCACTCAGGCATAATTTCCTACATTAGAATGATTAAATGCATGCATTTTCATCTTATATACTGTATAGATTATGGTGCTGGTTGGGGTTTCAGGTTTGGTGGTTGGTGCTGTTTTTTTGCTAAAAATGTCTTTTCTGTTTCTTTCTATCTTTTATGGAATTTAATAAAGCAGTGGTGAAAGATTTGTGTCCTGGATTGAGTGTGTTATACTTGTAGTTCAGTGCTTGCATGGCCTAATAGAGATGCTATATACTACATCTAGTGTTGTTATTGGGGGTATACAAGCAGAAAATTCTGGATCAGATATTGCAGGAAATGAGAACAGATCTGATCGAATTCTGTAACAAAGCCTGAAATATCACAGAATTGGTGTGGTACCATGTCAGATAGCTAACAATAAAGCTAATGTCACCTGTTAGTATCTTACGGTGGATATTAGCAGGGCTCCTCAGCTACAGCCAACAACAGAGAGCCATTTAGATTCAGTAGCACTTGTGAATTTGGAAGACGTCCAGTTAATAACCTGTTTAATCTCGTGTGAATGACATAGACCTCAGAGTGCTTCATCGCCAGCCCTCAGGCCTGAGTGGCTCATAAGGGCTTATTATAGTCTGTAAATCTGTGTGAACACTGGCCTTCTGTTTGGTTTACTAAAGCCCTGAAGTGTTCAAGGCTACTAGAGATGATGGGCAGTATTAGGCTGAATGGCTGTAACACGTCCGTTTATTTACTGAGAGTTAAAGTCAGATTTAGCAACTTTTAAGTAAGCGCAAAATCAGAAGGCAACAGCTTTGAGTAGAGCATTACTGCTTACTGGAAACTTGCAGACAACTCTGATGACAAAGATCACACACATCCTCCGTCAACAAAGGCATTCTCATAATTTAGAAGTTACCAAAAACCTAAACTTTTTTTTTGAAAAATGGGTTCATCATGTCACCCAACCACTTAAAAAACCAAACGGCTTCCCCTCAGCGGGAGTTCCTTTTCAGGAAGTGATGCTGCCCTAATCTTATTCTCCAGGGTATATTTTGGTTTTTCCATCTGAATTTACATGACCAAATCGTAAGGCAAATTATTCAGTAACTGCATGAAATGAATGTACATTTTTATTTTATTTATTTAATTTTTTTTAAAAGCTCCCATCAAATGAACAGAACATGTGTTTTATGATCTACACATATTGCTATATGCTTACAATTTACTGCTGAAAGCCAAAAATCTTAGACGCTCTTTGTATTATTTTATAAAAATAATTTTTACAGAGCAGATCACTGAAGAGACGCCATCTGTTTATAGTTTATAGCCCAGATTTCTGGAAAAATGGGTCGACTTTCAGTAGAAAAAAAAAATTGTGAGTTCAGCTTTATCTATTATAAGAGTTTAAAATTACATTACTCATCTATTTGACTGGAAAGAAGACAGTTACAGCTCTCATACGACCCCCACCTTTTGAATGTAGCTCATGAAATATGAAAGTCATGAAGAAAATGATGAAGTGCGTTTTGGAACCACCGGTGGTCTCAAGGAGTTGAAGAGGTTGGACAGCATAACGTCATAATAAGTTTATTATCAGCCCGGAATTTTGATTTAGAGACAATCAGGGGGTCCAAGAGATTAATTAGGGGGTCCCTGTATTGTGCACCTTGCCAGAAATGCTATGCAGCTAGGTCCTTCAGTTTGGGATAAGCTTTATTGAACTGTTAAATTCTACTTTGTGACCCTTTTACAGTCCCTTTGTAGTACAGGTTCGCAGTACATTTGAGAACTGTATCCAGACATTTTCAGTTGTTTCATAGTTAAGAGGATGGCTGTGCCAAGCATTTGGATTGTCTTCGGTGGTCATTTGGTTTCATAAACACTAAACCAGACCTAACATTCAAACACAGCAGACAGATAAGAATGAAGCACACACTGTGGCAGACAGAGGCAGAGACACATACCAGCACACAACACAGCAGCACAGGGTACTGTGGGTCTGAGGGTGTCTGGGTCAGACACAGAGTGGAGACGCAGTCAAAACAGTGACAGATAAACAAACAAAAACGTCAATTAGTTGTGCTCAGAGACAGAAAGGTTTGGAAGAGTACAATCACTAGTACTAACTTGCTATGACTACTGAATGCCAGATTAAAGAACGGTCACAACCAGACAACTGTGCAGAAAACTGTAGACAAAAGCCTAAAATTGCGCGTCCACTGGAACAACTGTTTTTTCAAATCGTCAGATCATGTTGCTGTTGTGCTGATGGTCAGTACCTGGATCCAGCACTTCCAGTTTTCAGGTCAGTTTCAACTGTAGATCCCAAAGGTGGTTGTCATCTGTGTGAGGCTCATGAAGCCGCCATTATACAGAGATTTATACATGTAATGATAGAGATATACACAGATCAGGCATAACATTATGACCACCTCCTTTTTTCTACACTCATTGTCCATTTTATCAGCTCCACTTACTATAAAGGTGCACTTTGTAGTTCTACAATTACAGACTGTAGTCCATCTGTCCACTTTTACCCTGTTCTTCAGTGGTCAGGACCCCCATGGACCCTCACAGAGCAGGTACTATTTGGGTGGTGGATCATTCTCAGCACTGCAGTAACACTGACGTGGTGGTGGTGGTGTGTTAGTGTGTGTTGCGCTGGTACGAGTGGATCAGACACAGCAGCGCTGCTGGAGTTTTCAAACACTGTGTCCACTCACTGTCCACTCTATTAGACACTCCTACCTTCATCAGTGGTCACAGGATGCTGCCCACAGGACGCTGGTGGCTGGATATTTTTGGTTGGTGGACTATTCTCAGTCCAGCAGTGACACTGAGGTGTTTAAAAACTCCAGCAGCACTGCTGTGTCTGATCCACTCAGACCAGCGCAACACACACTAACACACCACCACCACGTCAGTGTTACTGCAGTGCTGAGAATGATCCACCACCCAAATAGTACCTGCTCTGTGAGGGTCCATGGGGGTCCTGACCAATGAAGAACAGGGTAAAAGGGGGCTAACAAAGTATACAGAGAAACAGATGGACTACAGTCTGTAACTGTAGAACTACAAAGTGCACCTATATAGTAAGTGGAGCTGATAAAATGGACAATGAGTGTAGAAACAAGGAGGTGGTCATAATGTTATGCCTGTGTATATATGAACAGTATATTTATGAAAATAATGCTCTTTGCCTAGAAAGCCAAAAAATACAGAGATTAGAAGTGGAATGCTTTTTTACACCAGTATGAATCTACAGTGTGTGGCTTTTACTGGAAATTGGGGAAATAACACAGGCAGGATTCTTTCTGTCTGTCAAAATCAGCCGGACAAGTCCTACACATTACTTCACAGGAGCTCCTCTGGGTAATCGGCTTTATCTCAGCACTGCCTCTTTGTGAGTAGAGTAAGTGGACTTTAATGAACAGCGAGAGAGAGAGAGAGAGAGAGAGAGATTTGATTCATTGATTCTATCAGCAGAGGCTGTGTTTATGTTCCAGTAGCTACTGCTGGCCTTTTCTTACACATTAAAACACGGCCTTCACCTTCAACTAATGTTTCTCTGAACAGTCATACTTTCACAGTTTTCCCCATCACCCTCAGTGTGGCTGATCAGCCAAGGCAAGTTTGCTTCTGTAGTTTTGCACTAATCAGGGCCCGATCCAGCTTTTTGGGGGATCCTAAGCAGAATTTCTTTCTTCACTCCCCCAGACCTACACGGTTCAAAACTAAATGATCATTTTTAAAACTAATATTGTGATGTCACAAAACATCAATGTACTAATTAATTAAAACTTTATCTTTAAGCTTCTTCTCCTTATCTTTGCTTCTTCTTTTCCGTTTTTTTAATCTCCAGATGTGTATGTTTGGCTTTGAGACATGATTAACCAGCTGCTTTTTTCCTGTCACTCAAGCATCTTTGACATCATAATGGTACAGTAATTACCCAGAAGTTGTTAGAGGGCCTCACTGGTGGTTGCGAGTTCATGAGTAGCTGCTTATGTTGCTTATTAGTTAGAGTTAGCACTGAGGCTAATACAATAGAGGTCTATGTCACCCAAAACAGTTTGGTTAAGGGGAAAATTGTTATCATCATAAGATTATTCTTGTAAAATCTGCACCATACAACACCAATAAGTAAGTCTTAGAAAAGGAACATCCACATGATGAAGGCTGAATGGTGATAAGGGCTACATTTGAGAGAAATGACACTCATTTTCGCATGTTTCCCTGCTGCTGCATTCGAGTGGGGCTGGAATCTAAGAAATATCAGTTTTCTGATTTCAAAATGGGACTCGTACAGCCGACGAAGCTGACAAGTGGGAAACCTACGATTCTAGCAGATACACAAGTTTGCCAGATCTGATGTATAACATGACCTTTCACCTTGTCCATCAGTGAAAAATGATAAACTTAGCATTGAATGTGAAAAACAAATAATCTACCAGAAACCAGTGTCTGAAATACCCCCTGGTATTTGGGGGGTCCTATGTTGGCTTAAGAGGTTATTTAGGGGGTCCATGTATTTCGCACCTTAGATTAGTAGATTAGACTGATTGGAAAGGAAGTTGTTCCTTAGTTGTTCCTTAGCTAGCTGGGGAGAGACAATCATCTCCTGTAGGAATATAGGCCGGGGGGTTAGGAACCCAGCCGCGGGATCAAGTGGCCCTTTATCCAGATCAGTCTAACTTCAAAGTGGAAGCTGGTGTAGCGTTGGTCCAGCCTCTTGAGATTTCCCGGGGAAGTCGGATGACGCCATAAGCTCAGACCCCGGGGGGAAAGTCTTGCCAGCAGGCAAGTTAAGTAGATGTTTTAATTTGTCTCATATGCTTTCTTTGTTGATATGTGTTATTTAAACCCCTTAAAATCCCAGACTTACATACTAAGGCTTATTATTCAGTAACTACTGGGACGTCAATGCAAACTGGCTGAGCTGTTCTTAGGCTATAGGAGTGTGTAAAAAACTTAGGTCCTGGTCATTTAAGGGGTTAAATAGTGTAGAGGAGTGAGGGAAGTAGATGAATGGGTTAGTAAGCCTGTGGGTGATTTAAGGGACCTTTCCTATGTTTGGTTTCCCTTTAAGGGAGTTTTGTAGTGTAGGTTGTTTGCAGTTGTGGCTTCCTGGACTGAGAGTGAATGTTTATTAGGTAGTTGAGTGTGGTGGCTGTTTTTGGTTAGCAGTGACCCATATGGGTGGCTCTTCTGGCTAACTCTCGGGACGTTTTTCTTGCCTGAACCTCTCTTCAGATATGAACAGTCAAAGATGAGCTGATTAACTTACTCCTGTGTTTGTATACTGTGGTGCTCAAGCCTCTGGTCCTACCTTTATCAGGTTAACCAAGGTGGTGGCATCATTATGCTACCTAGTTAAATTCTAGGTTTAGTACAACATACAGTCGACTCCAAAATTATTGGCACCCCTCAAGGAACTGGGCAAAAACAATCATGTAGAATAAACAACATAGACAACCATTTATGGCATTTATCCAGAGCAACTTATAAAAGTGCTTTGTCCACTCCGAGAATGTGTCCTAGCTAGTACAAATAGGTTAGAGTACAAACTACCCCTGAGCTCAGATACTGCCAGAAAACGTACGGGGCGAAATTATTGGCACCCCTGAAGAATATTTTAAATAAAACCAAAGCAATGTTCATCTTTGAGGGAAATAAACTTTACTCTCTAGGAACTCTATTGTCGTCTATGACCAGCTCCTGTTTCTCTGGGTTACAAATGAGACAGAAGGTTGTGGACCTGCACAGATTAGGATATGGCTATAAATAAATGAGAAGCCAGGCGAAACTACCCTCAAAATCAGGGCTCTAAATTGTGACGCTTTAAAATTTATGAAGAATAGACAAGTTGAAAATTTGCCAGGAAGAGGACACGTTAGTGTTCTGCCCCAACATACAATAAGAAGGCAAAGAGGAGCCCAGAAATCACAGAACTGCACAGTTCAGATGAATCTTGGGGTTTGCAAACTTCAGTATCCACTGTCAGGCTTATTTTTCTGTACAACTTAGCCAGGCAAGACATTAGAAATTACATTACAGAACTTCTTCTGGGAAAATCAGATTATGATCAACACCCTGCCAGAGTTTATCCATCCTCCTGTTTCCAGAGGGTGACTCAGTGCAGCCTCTTTGTATTAGAAGATCTGATAAGTGACTCCACTTTACACAGTGACAGGCCTTGAGTGACAGATTCTGTCAGCAGAGGCTGTGTGTGAGAATGTTCCTCCAGCTACTGCTGGCCTCTTCTTACAGATTAAAACAGTCTTCACCTTCAACTAATGTTCCACTGAAAATGATTTCACAGTTCTCCTTATCGGCCTAAATGTAGTCGATAACCAAGGCATGTTTGGTGTCTGAAGTCAGCTTCTTTTGTGTACTGGAGGTTTGAGGCTAATCAGGGCCAGATCAAGCTTTTTTTTGGGGGGGGGGGGTCCTAAGTGGGATGACCATTTCCTGTTCCCCTGGGGTACAAACGAGACAGAATGTTGTGGAACAGCACCAATTAGGAAAGGGGCTCAAAATCAGGGCTCTAAATTAAGATCCTAAAGAAGTTTTTAAAAGCATAGAACAGTTGAAAATTTGCCAGGAAGTGGATGCATGAGCATTCTGCACCTTTATACAATGACAAGGAAAAGAGGAATAGATGAATCTTGGGGTTTTCATATTTCAAAATGTGAGTTCCACGAAAGAAGCTTCTACATAAGAGCAAGCGACAATATACAGTGTGTGAACAAAATGTCCTTGTAACTACAAATGAAATCATGTGATGTGGTCAGATGAGGAAAAAGCTGTCATGTGCACCATTCTCACGTTTAGCAAAAAAGGGACTGCATACAATCAAAAGCAGCTGACACCCACTGTCAAATATGGAGGCGGATCATCCATGCTCGGGCCTGTTTTGTTGCTGGAGCTCCAGGGTGTCAGGTGACAATCAATGGCAAAATTAATTGCATTAAATACCAAGAGATTTTAGCCTGAAATTTGTCTGCCTCTGCCAGAAGGCTGAGACTTGGCAGGGAGTGAACTTTTCAGCAAGATAATGATCCCAAACACCCATCAAAATCTACATAAAAATGAATGTGGGAACACAAATTCAAAGTTTTAGCAATGGCCCTTTCAACCTTCTTGGCCTCCAGATTTGAACCCAATTGAAAACCTGTGGTGCGGACCTAAGAGGACAGCCCACAAGTGAAGACTCAAGAATATCAAGGAACTTCTGTATGTTCTGCATGGTGTGTTCCCCGAACTTGCTAAGCATTCCAGAAAGCAGGTCAGTGCTGTTATTCTCACAAGGGTGGGCTTTTGTCCCAAAAGACAGTTTAAAAACAAAATATGCAGCTTACATATTTGTTCAAACTCAAAATATCATTAATTTTAGTTCATTTTCATTAAGCGTACCAATAAATGCTGGAGCTGTCGGTATCAAAGAAAAAACGGGGTACGTTTTTTTCTCCAGACCTCCATGGTGGGCTTATCTTTCAACAATCACTCAAGTGGAGTGAAGACATGTTCGCTAGTCAACCATCCAACCTTCTCATGAGCACAGCATTAGTAACTGAACTGAAAAATCCACTGACCCATAGTTCTCCTAATTTAGGCTTCTGTTGACACAAAGCAAACGTCTATAGGCTTCAGTTATGAGCATGTTTTGAGTCTGTGCAGTAGATAATATCTCAAAAATTGCTGGAATATTCTTTTAAATCACATGATTTAAAGAGAAAGGGAGGCAAAATGGATTTTCTATTCAATTTAAGAGTGATCATTGGTTATTAATAAGTGTAAGCTGAATAAAATCTGTAAATGTTATCGTAATGCAGTACTTGACATTGTTGTATTATTTAAATGTAGATTTAACCCCTTACATGACAAAGTTTTATTACAAACATCTTTAAAAAGCTACACCAATTTGCACTGAAGTCCCTGCAGTTACTGAATAATAATAATAAGTCTATGTATGTAATAAGCCTGGGATTTCTACCAGAAATCTGGTCTTATCACACTCTAGACCTCTCGGATTTATGATTGCTTCTGAGAAATAGCACCATGTGAGAGGTATGAGTCACATCCCTCATCTGAGCAAAGGGAGGGGTAAGCAGGCCAGCAGCCGGGGCCAAAACAATAGCACTCCGCAGATGAGTTCAAGACGAGTTCAGTGTGACTGTCAAAGAGCTGAAAATAAGCTACCAGATGGGCTTCAACACCTTATATAGTAAAGCAACAGTTGAAAACTTACAACTTTTTTTTTACTCTCTGAAACACACATTCACTTTTCTTCTCAAAGATGTGGTTTGTTCCTTCATTAATATGCATCATGCTCATGAATATGCAAGTAACTTTTTTACACCTGTCTAATAAATACTAACTTCACGAGCACAACCTCTGTAAGTCTGTTCTTAAATCTGAAACTGCCCTTAAACAAGATCGTTCTTCAACGGTTTATTGGTATATAGAGCTCATGGTATTTACAATTATTAGTTCTATACAGAACAATTTGCACGCTTAAAGAGTTCTTTGCACGGCGAAATGGTTCTTCAGCTTAATGGAGAATGTGTTGCATATTCTATATAGAACCTTTTTGAAAATGTATAGAACCTTTTTGAAAATGGATCTATATAGCACCAAAAAGGGTTCTTCTATTGTTACGATTGTCAAGCAGAACCATTTTTGGTGCTATATAGAACCATTTTCAAAACCATTCATAAGCAGGGTTGGAATGTAATGGAATACAAGTATTGGGAACATGTACTCAGAATACAGAAATAAAAGTATCTGCATTTAGTCCAAGTTACATTTTATAAAGACAGTATTAAGAATACACTTATATTTAACATTTTTAAGAAAATACTTTTAAATTACTTAACCACTAAATACAAAAAATATATACCATTTAAAAAAACATCAATGCTTGTTTATTAACTATTTTAAAATCAATATGCGGTGTGTAACATCGTCAGTTTTGTTACAAATACTGAAGGTCTGGCTAAAGCCTGAGTAGACTGATAAATTAATTTGATGATCAGTTATTAACCTCAGTGTTTCTGAGCTCTGCTAAAGCCTGAAGACTGATAAATCAATGTGACGATCAGTTATTAATCTGTTTCTGAGCTCTGCTAAAGCCTGAGTAGACTGATAAATCAATGCGATGATCAGTTATTAATCTGTTTCTGAGCTCTGCTAAAGCCTGAGTAGACTGATAAATCAATGTGACGATCAGTTATTAATCTCAGTGTTACTGAGCTCTGCTAAAGCCTGAGTAGACTGATAAATCAATGTGATCAGTTATTAATCTCAGTGTTACTGAGATCTGCTAAAGCCTGAGTAGACTGATAAATCAATGCGACGATCAGTTATTAATCTCAGTGTTACTGAGCTCTGCTAAAGCCTGAGTAGACTGATAAATCAATGTGATCAGTTATTAATCTCAGTGTTACTGAGCTCTGCTAAAGCCTGAGTAGACTGATAAATCAATGTGATGATCAGTTATTAATCTCGGTGTTACTGAGCTCTGCTAAAGCCTGAGTAGACTGATAAATCAATGCGACGATCAGTTATTAATCTCAGTGTTACTGAGCTCTGCTAAAGCCTGAGTAGACTGATAAATCAATGCGACGATCAGTTATTAATCTCAGTGTTACTGAGCTCTGCTAAAGCCTGAGTAGACTGATGAATCAATGTGATCAGTTATTAATCTCAGTGTTACTGAGCTCTGCTAAAGCCTGAGTAGACTGATGAATCAGTGCGATGATCAGTTATTAATCTCAGTGTTACTGAGCTCTGCTAAAGCCTGAGTAGACTGATGAATCAGTGCGATGATCAGTTATTAATCTCAGTGTTACTGAGCTCTGCTAAAGCCTGAGTAGACTGATGAATCAGTGCGATGATCAGTTATTAATCTCAGTGTTACAACCTTGTACACAACACATTCTCCATCAATCTGAAGAACAACGCCATGCTAAGAGCCATTTAAGCATGCAAATGGTTCTACAAAGAACCACCAAAGAACCATCTTTTGAAGAGTGTATGCTGGCAGTATAGCTCAAATATAGCTTAGTATATAGTCATATACGCATATGATACATATTCTTGGCACATTTGCATCTCTTCTTTACAGTTGTATACCATCTCATTAGCATATCCGTACATATCAGCTGTATATCAGCTGTCAGTGAGAGACGGGGCGTGTCCGCTGTGGTAACATGATGCAACAGGAAGCGCACAAAGCTGCTGTAGCGGCGCTCGAGCGTCTGAGGCAGCGGAGTCTTCAGTGGAGTACCTCCAGCTCGGACTTTTTTCCAGAGGCAGCACACGGCGAAATGGGAGACAGACTGAATCGGCGACTTCATCAGAAACGGACAAGCACGGTGACCAGTGTCAGGACTGCGCTTTGTAAGTGTTTGTTCCTTGTCTTTGGGGAACCGAATGGCTTTACGGGCTGAACACGTGAAGCACCGGCGCAGTCCGAGTCTCTGCTCTGATGTAACTGTTATCCTGATGAGTTGGAGTCTCTCCGTCTGAGCACATCTCTGTGTTTTGGCTCTTATATCAGCTCGACAGGCGATAATCCCTGAGTTCCAGAGTCTCCCAGCTCAATCTACGCGTTTACACCTCCAGACGTCTGTCACGTTTTCTTTCTAGCGTATTTGTAAAGGTCGTAGTATAATTAGCAAGCGCAGCTATAAGACGTACTGTGTGTTGGGAAGACTTTCTCTTCAGGTTTAAAGTCTTTACCACCAGAGCGTGAAGGCTTTCTGAAGCTCCAGGCGTTTTCATGTCTATAAATGAGTGCTTTTGAGCCCCATACCTGCACATGGAGCAGGGAGGTAACTTACTGAGTATGAATGGGGTGGATCGATACTGAAATATCGATACTTACGATTCTGGCGTTTCTTTTTAAGAGATATTATCGATACTAGGTGTTTTCTACGGAGCCCTGCTGGTGACATCCCATATAAATCATAATAATGCGTGATCCTAATGCATGGCAACGACTTAGTGAGGCATGGGAATGAGATAATTAAGTGGTGGCCACGACTTAGTAAGGCGTGGGAACGAGATCATGCTTTACTAAGTCATGGCCCCGCATTGGGATCTCATCCCCATTGCCTTACTAAGTTGTGGCCATGCATTAGGATCTCATCCCCATGCCTTACTAAGTCATGGGGATGTTCTAAACAGAACTGTTCCCTTCACTAAAGAACCCTTGAAGAACCATCTTTTTGACAGTGTAGTAACTACTTTTCCTTCCACTTCTGCTTCTCTCACACAGGCACAAGGTTAATGTCCACTTTTTGCTATTTTTGTCTGTTGAAATCATAAAGAGTTCCCCCTTTTGAAAGTGTCGGCATCTGTACTGTGACGGGGTATTAGCCTTGGTAGTGAATGGTATTGGATTGAAATTAATGGTATCGCCCACCCCACCACTGAGATGCTGGGAGTCGATCCTACAAAGAATGGATTCCTCCATTCCAGGCTTTCGGGAACTAAGCTGATTCCACAGAGTGAGGCTCAAGTTTTTTCAAGATATAATTAAACAGACTGTCTGAAAAATGCATCCCTTCCACAACTTAGACATCAATAGTCCAGCTGCATTTTACTTTAGACAAAGTGGAAAACACAGTGAAATATAAAAATGGTGACGTCTGGTTCCTGTCAGCACCACTGTGAACAATTCAGACTCCAGAGGTTTCTCTAGAACTGAGAATTTCACACCAAACCACTCTGAATGACTTTGTTTACATCTCAGCCATTTAATTATGCAGAAATGTGGAACAAAACAGTGGAGTTCCCCTTTAATGCAGCAACGAAGTGACGAATATATCTCAGAGAAGTGAACATGGAGGGTTTCACTATTACCGAATGATGTAGTAATCACTGAAGTGATGACATAGCATGTATATGATGAGACAAGCATTATGAGACAAGCTTTTGGGAACTGATAGACTGTGTTACGAATTGTTTGTTATGAATTTGAGTTAATTTGATTACAAGTTAATTAAAGTACTTTTTGTTCAACTTCCTGACTAAAATGTCTTTTTCACCCCTGTACATCTTAGTCGTCATCATGGTGAAGCTGGTCATGATTGAAGCCAAACCAGCCTGTCGTCAGGACAATGACACATTATCCCTTCTTGTGACTGGGACTCAAAACTGTGAAGAGCACAGCTGGAAGACTGATGATGTAAGTATTTCTCTGTGTAGTTTTTACGTCAGTATACTGTATAAAAGGTAGACCTGTCTTCTACAGGACAGCTAGAGGACGGCTATCACAGATCTTTCGTAAAAGAGAAGCTGTAGTCTCTAACTGTACGCTCACAAGGTCGGTGTGTGCAGAGTTTAAAAGACCTCAGCAACACACTGCCACAGACACTACCGTGCCAACAATGTCAGTATCACAGCTGTCCTGAGAATGGCCCACCACCCACACAGTATCTGATCAGAGGCATCCTATGGTGGTCCCATTCTATCGATTAATCAGCCAGGCTGATAAATTGTGCAACAGTAGATGGGTTGCAGTCAGTCACAGTGCACTTACACCGATCAGGCATAACATTATCCTTGTTTCTACGCTCATTGTCCATTTTATCAGCTCCACTTACTGTATAGGTGCACTTTGTAGTTCTACAGTTACAGACTGTAGTCCATCTGTTTCTCTGCATACTTTGTTAGCCCCCTTTTACCCTGTTCTTCATTGGTCAGGACCCCCATGGACCCTCACAGAGCAGGTACTATTTTGGGAGGTGGATCATCATGCTGAGCGCTGCAGTAACACTGACGTGGTGGTGGTGGTGTGTTAGTGTGTGTTGCGCTGGTCTGAGTGGATCAGACACAGCAGTGCTGCTGGAGTTTTTAAACACTGTGTCCAATCACTGTCCACTCTATTAGACACTCCTACCTTGTCCGTCTCCCTGCCGTCCCGTAACACCTATATAGTAAGTGGAGCTGATAAAATGGACGATGAGCGTAGAAACAAGGACCTGATTGGTGTCCAGCTTTATTTAGTTAAAATGATGAACATGATCTTGAACATTGTGTGTGCTATGCAGGGCACTGTGCTGGCATATGATGAAAATGTCAACAAAGCTTTCGTGCTGAGGACTGGGCAGGGGCCAGGACACTACAATATCACCTTCAGGACCTGCCTTCCAAATGTCACATTTACTTGCAACAAGGTGAGAAATTTAACTGTGGTAGATATTAGGTGACATACAGTAGTGTGCATAATTCAGAGACCACTGGTCATTTATTTAATTTCCAGTCAAAATGGCCACTACAAGGATGGGTCACAGATCAGTGCTGTGTGATACTTAATTAATAATTTGGTATCAATCCGATACCAAGTGAATACAGGTCCAGCCCCACCACAGGGTGCATTTAAATACATTTAAATGCACCCTTTGGTGGGGCTGTGATATCATGTGTAATATCGTCTGATAGTGTCTTCTAGCCATTGCCACCAACAGGCCGTCAGAGCGCAAAGAAAATAAGAGCAGTAAATACAGACAGCAGGGTGCTGTTTGTCCTCACGCACACTCACCCCCCACCCCACTCCACAACCCCCCCAACTTTGCTTTGATGCTTATTCAAAATTGGCTGGCTGCTGCATTGACAATTTGCACCATTTTAGCATGATTATATTCGGAGAGTCTAAATATTTGAATTCTATTGGTCAGATCAGCTGTCAGTCATCCCTTTAAGTTACTCCTTTCTCAGGGAATGTTTCTGAGGAGATTAGATATAAAGTCTACATGCATAAGCAAGTGAAAGTCAAAGGAAAATAAGTGAGGAAAACTCTTCAATACAGAGAAAACGGGACTCCTAACAACCACCTGGAAGACCTGGTAGACACCAACACTGTCTCCATCAGATAAACAGCACTTAAAGCTTTCATCTTTGAGAGAGAGGAGAAAATCATCCACAGGTGTTTCTGTCCATCCTTCCACTGTGAGAAGACGACTCAGCGCTATGGGTCTGAAAGGATGTGTAGCTGTCAAGAAGCTTTTATTTAGTTCTGTGTAATTCTCTTCTATGTTTTCTGCTCTTTTTCTGAAACTCATAAATGAGTAACTTAAATGTACTTAATTGCCATTTTGACTGGAAATTAAATAAAACACTGTGAACTTTTGCACAGTATGTTACAACATAGTTTATTTAGACGTAGAGCTGCATAACTTATATTCCACAGTGAGCAGGACCATCATTATATGCATGTATGATGTTATAATGCTATAAAGCTGCATGCGTGTTATTAAAAAGCCTTTTCCTTCTCTCTACAGGAGCCAGTCAGCTGTGAATGTAAGTGATGTCGTTCTTACTTTATCACATCATGTCATAAATTCTCTATTTGTCTTTTATTCTTCAGATTTTATTTTTAAAATACGACCGCTAAACATGAACAGAGCTTTAAGGAATTGTTTTTTTGCCTGGCAGATACCTGCCCTGGACGATCCAATCCAATCCGCAGTCTAGGTGAGTGATTTCTTGTGCTTTGTTTGGTCATCTGAGGTAATTAGAATTAAACATCTGTTTATTCTGGGTGTTTATTTGCTCAGAAACATACAAATATTGTAATAAACAAAAATAACATTACTACGTTAAAGCAACCAGGGGCGTCAGACCTGACGAACCAGAGCCCTCCATGAAAGGGAGGGTCATCCAAAAGCCTCGGAAATAAATTGATTTTGGTTTCCAATTTTGATACTAAAATATAAATAATATGCATTTTCCATTATCATCTTTCAAGTTCTTCTGATCTACCTGTTGTTTCTGTTATTACTGCTCACAACATCTGTGCTTTTCATTCTATAGATAAGTGCTCTAGGGAACATAGTGCTATTATTGGCAGTGCTCTGGTTGTCTTCCTCATCATCATCATAATTAGCATCAGAGCATTGTGTGAAAGGGCTAAGCATAAAGAGTAAGTCACAAAGTCACTAATATTTTTCATCTATTTTCTGAATGTCCAGTCTTGTCCAGCTGAATCCATCTACATGATTAACACATTCACTTTGTGTTTACAGACATTTTCAGGCTGAGCGGGATTCCTCTGTGTAGGTACAACAGCAAACCCAGACAATGCTTGTGAATGCAGTCTGGACTGTGACCTTATTCCTACGGTCCGAAAGGTGGACCATTGTGGATTCATTGATCCTGTCGTCCTTCGTCCACTCCTTTCGATAAACCATGTCTGTTCTGGTTCATAAAGACTGTGCAGTCTGAAAACCCTCAATGGAGCTGGAGTAACAGTTACAACATCTAAAGTAAAAACGAGAAAGAATTGAACATGAGATCACATGTATGATCACGTTACCTTCATTACGATTGTTTGAAAAGGACTGAATGATCTAGAACCTTTATACATTTGATTGCCTGATGCATCAAATTGACATCCACTGCACAGATA
Organism: Colossoma macropomum; assembly: GCF_904425465.1. Classification (NCBI taxonomy): domain Eukaryota; kingdom Metazoa; phylum Chordata; class Actinopteri; order Characiformes; family Serrasalmidae; genus Colossoma; species Colossoma macropomum. Next base: position 39,512,805 of record NW_023494785.1, read on the forward strand.
ATGGTCCACATTAGTCCACTGTGTGGATGAAAAGATGATATTTCGCTACATCTTGTGGATATCGACTTACTACATTGCAAAAATGGTCTCTTGTCAAATGAAATGATCTTAAATCTAGTCTGTATATCTAATATTTCCCATTTTGAGATGGTTGTGCATTTATTATAAGATTATCTGGCTTATTTCTAGACACTGTTTACTTGTTTTAGATAATTAGTAAAATGATCTCACTATACTGGCAGATAATTTTGCTGGTTTCAAGCACATTTTTTACAATAAGCAAGCCAATGCTTTACATCTGCCAATGTAGTGAGATCATTTTACTCAATAAAATTACTTAAAACCAGTAACAAATGTCTAGAAATAAGGTAAATAATCTTAAATTGAGCTTACAACAATCTCAACAGGAGAAATATTAGATTTATTGCCTATATTTAAGATAATTCTACTTGACAAGATGCCATGTTTGTAGAGTACTCGTCAGGCAAACTTGTGGATTCCAGTTCATGTTCACACTGTCACTAAAGCTAAACGGGTATTAACCCAATACCAAATACTAAGAAATTCTGAAATGCGTGCAAATCTTTCAAAGGCTCACTCAGGTTGTTATTCTGGTAATATAACTTGTAATGACAAACCCTGTACTAAATTAGAAAAGAATGCAAAATAGAAGCATTTTCATGTGTGGTCTCAGATTTTTGGACCCCACTGTATGTACATAGAAAAATTGCAGCTTTTAATGTAAGTAAATGTAAAGATATTTTATGGAACATCTCTATTGGCCTGTTCATCATGAAATTAAATATTAGATGGTTTTGATATGATGGTTGGCTTGTATATGAAATGTTAGCACTGTGTTACAGGCAGTGTGCAGGTTTAAGGTGCTGATAAATAAATAATGTTTTTCTCATAATCTGTGTTTTCTTTTACTTTGCAGTCTGTGTTCTACACCAGCCCTAATATGTCAGCTGTCTTCAAATCAGGATGACTACTACTAAGGCCCAGTCCCATTTTAACCCTCGCCCCTATCACTTAGCCCTTAGTCCTCCATTTTGCATGTTCACATCTAAGGGTGGGGTAATGTCCTATGAGGGACCAGTTAGGGCAAAATACATTGAAACACTTGCGCACACACCACTGAAACACCATGTGTGTGGATGATTGTACACAGGCTGCAGTCACTGGTGTGTGCATTAGAGTGTTCAATGCACCTGGAAGTAATTTCACTGTAACAGGAAGGCAGAATGCTACAAAATAAGAGCATACTCAGCAGCACAAAGGTAAAGGGCTTCTGGAAACAGTATAGGCTAATTCATCCTATATGATAGTTAATCAGAACACCAGGCCACCAGGATTTGTTGTTGGAACTGTGAGAATATTTCTTCCTTGCAGTCTCTGGCCTTCAAACTGTTGTAAAAGGAGAATTAGATGTGGATATAATGACTCCAGCAGAGTAGTGCATTCTCTCACTATGGGCTCTCCTCCACACTATAGTTATGATGGAATCACTGGTTCTTGTGTCGTGCCACAGTTCAGTGAAGAGCCTGTCTAGCAGGTCATCATTTATGGATTTGACACAGTGTAGGGCATGATAGGAAAAAAAACAAACATTTTTTCAGTGTGTGTGTTTCAGTTGTATTTCAGTGGTGATTATGAGCATTTCAGTGGTGTTTATGAGTGTTTCAGTGGTGTTTATGAGTGTGTTTCAGTGCTGTGTGAGTGTTTCAGTGGTGTTTATGAGTGTGTTTCAGTGCTGTGTGAGTGTTTCAGTAGTGTTTATGAGTGTTTCAGTGGGGTTTGAGTGTTTCAGTGGTGTTTATGAATGTGTTTCAGTAGTGTTTATGAGTGTGTTTCAGTGGTGTTTATGGGTGTTTTAGTGGTTATGAGTGTTTCAGTGCTGTGTGAATGTTTCAGTGGTGTTTATGAGGGTTTCAGTAGTGTTTATGAGTGTGTTTCAGTGGTGTTTGAGTGTTTCAGTAGTGTTGATGAGTGTTTCAGTGCTGTTTGTGTTTCAGTGGTGTGTTTGAGTGTTTCTGTGTGTTTCAGTGGTGTTTATTAGTGTTTCAGTGGTGTTTATGAGTGTGTTTCAGTGGTGTTTATGAATGTGTTTCAGTGGTGTGTGTGTTTCAGTGCTGTTTATGAGTGTGTTTCAGTGGTGTGTGTGTTTCAGTGGTGTTTATGAGTGTGTCTCAGTGGTGTTTATGAGTGTTTCATTGGTGTGTGTGTGTTTCAGTGGTGTGTGTGTTTCAGTGGTGTTTATGAGTGTTTCATTGGTGTGTGTGTGTTTCAGTGGTGTTTAGGAGTGTGTTTCAGTGGTGTTTATGAGTGTTGCAGTGGTGTTTATGAGTGTTTCAGTGGTGTGTGTGTGTTTCAGTGGTGTTTAGGAGTATGTTTCAGTGGTGTTTAGGAGTATGTTTCAGTGGTGTTTATGAGTGTTTCAGTGCTGTTTATGAGTGTTTCAGTGGTATGTGTTTGTTTCAGTGGTATTTATGAGTGTTTCATTGGTGTTTATGAATGTTTCAGTAGTATTGATGAGTGTGTTTCAGTGGTGTTTATGAGTGTTTCAGTGGTGTTTAGGAGTATGTTTCAGTGGTGTTTAGGAGTATGTCTCAGTGGTGTTTGAGTGTTTCAGTGGTGTGTGTGTGTTTCAGTGGTGTTTATGAGGGTTTCCGTAGTGTTTCATTGGTGTGTGTGTGTTTCAGTGGTGTTTATGAGTGTTTCAGTAGTGTTGATGAGTGTGTTTCAGTGGTGTTGATGTGGTGTTGAGTGTTTCAGTGGTATGTGTGTGTTTCAGTGGTATTTATGAGTGTTTCATTGGTGTTTGAGTGTTTCAGTAGTGTTGATGAGTGTGTTTCAGTGGTGTTTATGAGTGTTTCAGTGGTGTTTATGAGTGTTTCAGTGGTGTGTGTGTGTGTGTGTTTCAGTGGTGTTTGAGTGTTTCAGTGGTGTTTAGGAGTATGTTTCAGTGGTGTTTATGAGTGTTTCAGTGGTGTTTGTGTGTTTCAGTGGTGTTTGTGTGTTTCAGTGGTGTTTGAGTGTTTCAGTGGTGTTTAGGAGTATGTTTCAGTGGTGTTTAGGAGTATGTTTCAGTGGTGTTTAGGAGTGTTTCAGTGGTGTTTGAGTGTTTCAGTGGTGTTTAGGAGTATGTTTCAGTGGTGTTTATGAGTGTTTCAGTGGTGTGTGTGTTTCATTGGTGTTTATGAGTTTTTCAGTGGTGTGTGTATGTGTGTTTCAGTGGTATTTATGAGTGTTTCATTGGTGTTTGAGTGTTTCAGTAGTGTTGATGAGTGTGTTTCAGTGGTGTTTATGAGTTTTTCAGTGGTGTGTGTGTGTGTGTTTCAGTGGTGTTTAGGAGTGTGCACATGTGCAAGTGTTTCAGTGTATTTCACCCAAACGGCCCATATAGATGTCCAGCAGGTGGCGATATCTCCTATGCTCGCTCTCTCTCTCACACACACACAGACACACACGTAGCGGTTCAGCGTGCCTGCACTCTGAGCTCTGTCTCTCCCCACCATTTCACATCACTTAACACACATTTTATGGATTTACGTTCAGGAGCTCGAGGCACGTCCGGAACACAGCGCTTCTCCTCTGACTGAAACTCATTTCTGCGCTGTCGGATTCGCGATTTTCAGAAGCGATGCTGTTCACCTGCGAGTAGCACGTTTTTTTCTTCTTCATTCACACGAGGCCTGCTGTAATGCAGTTTGGCGGCGGTGTGGAAGTTACAGGTCGCCTCTCGCGCTGTCATGTGGTGAGATTAAAGGCGCTATAGCTGGTTAGCACTACTGGAAAGCTCTCTCACCTTCGGATTGTTTCCGCTACGGCTGGAAAAAGGTGGGAAACTGACAAGTGCTGTGTGAATGTGAGGGGTGGAGCCTTGAAATGCAGCTGGATATGTTCACAAAACGACGTGCAAGTGTTCAGAAAACGGTGACACAGGTGGGCTTCACACCGACAGAAAAGTCATTTCGCACGCGTGGCGTGTGTGGGAAGCGCGGCTCATCAGGCTCGGTTTAGGTTCAGCTGGTCCTCTTTTGCAGGAGGCTATATGGGCAGATCGTGTAGCGGACATGAGGTGTAGCCCTTTTTGTAGACGGTGGGAAACAATGAGGGCGAAGGAGCTGCAGGTGAGCTGAAATGAAGCTGTTTATTAGATGTGGGTTCCGGTTCAGCTTCGGCAGCTCGCGGCTTTAGTGTTACAGACAGGGGGACTTCGAGCTTTGACAGCTACTTTCACTCCGATCGCGGGAAATTGAGTCCCCCATGGCAGACGCGCAGGGTCATTACCGTTCAGATGTTTTAAACTTACACCGGACGCGCGTCGGAGCCCAGGACGCGGCCAATAGGAGAGCAGTGGGCTGACGGGCCTCCTGTTGTTTGCAAAGCTTGTCTGCGGCGCTGCTTTCACACCGCTCGCTGATGTGTTGCTCGCGAACGAGTCGTCTCTTTGAGTCGACTCTTTTAGGTGAACGCTGGGAGATGACTCGCATTGAAGAGCCAAAAAAATAAGATTCAAAAATGAAGTCAAATCAGACGCTTTTGTGTTCTTGGTCGTGTTTCTTAGTGTGCCTCGCCAGGTCTACGTATTCTGATTTTTGACTCCGACCTGCACTTCTTTCGCCTGCTTCTGTTGTGTTGTGCTAATCAGAAAGTATAGATTTTATTTAAAAATGACGGATAATATTCACTCTTAAAAATGATGGTTCGTAAAGGGTTCTTTAGTAAAAAAAAAAAAAATCTATATAGAACCAAGAACACTCAACGATCCCTCTGCATGATTAAAGGGTTCTTTGCATGGTGACAGCGTTCTTCAGGCTGATGGTTCTATATAGAACCTTTTTGAAAATGGCTCTATACAGCACCAAAACGGTTCTGCTTTTGTTAGTAGGTCAAGCTTGAAATAGCTACTAGAAGAACCGTTTCACTATGCAAAGAACCTTTTAATCATGCAAAGGTTTCTTTCAGTGTTCATGGTTCTATATAGGGTTACTTAAGAACCCTTGAAGAACCATCATGTTTAAGTGTGTTGCTAACGTGACTAATCAGAAAAAAAAAGGATAATGCTGTTGAGTGAAGATCCGTTTGGGAGCCGAAAGAGTCGATTCTTATTGGTGAGCTGAGCCTGTTGATCCGACTCACCGAGAAGAGCCGCAATGCCCATCACTACCATAGACATAGACACATATATATGTCTGTGATAAGTGCTCCTCGCCGTCTGTACGGCGTTCGCCGGTTGTCTCATTGAGAATATGACAATTATGGAGTTAATTTTGTGCCAAAAGTTTCAAATAGAATAATAAAATCCACAAGCAAAATGTGGTGTCAAAATGTCCAAAATATGTTGCAAATACAAATGAGAATAATAATGAAAAAAAAATGTATTTCTTCAAAAAGATTAACACCCATTTTCATTCATTCTGATATAGATGTGTTGCTCATTTTGCCCGTCTTTGCTTTAATTTGCTTCTGAAACTTTTCTTTTGTACGGAGCCCCGCTGGTGACATCCTGTATAAATACAAATAATGCGTGGCCACGACTTAGTAAAGTGTTGGAACGAGATCCTAATGCGTGGCCATGACTTAGTAAGGCGTGGGAACGAGATCACATGGCATGTTTTAACAGGGGGTGGGTCTTAGAAGAGGGCGTTCATTTGCACTCTCTATTGGTCAACTGATGTGGAGTGACAGGTCTTCTGAACACCTAGCCACGCCCACCCCGCGAGCCGTGAAATATGGCAGAACGGTCGTGCTGAGTGTAGAACTAACTGAGATGATTGCGCTGATATGTCCGCCCTAATGAGCAATGTTGGTTTTATTTATGAGTGTACCACACGCTCAGGGTCCTGTGTCGAGCTGTGTAATATATATATACATTTTGGAAACTGCAGTATTTTAGGTAAATATAGCTGTTAAACAAAGCTGAGTTTGAAGCCGCTAGTGCTAACTAGCCTAGCATTGTCTGCTAACGGGCCAACTAGGCCTGCTTTGCAGCAGTTTATGAACCCTGCTTACCTCACAACCCCAGATCTAGTGGCGTTCATGTGTGATTAACACGTAAATACAACATTTCCAACAGTACTTTAAGGCAGAATGAAATAAGTGCATTTGGAACACAGCACAGTTTTGGCGTTCTGTATGCTAAAATCCCCCGTCCTTTCCCCAACTGCACATACTGCGCTAGGACTGGTGGGGGCTGCCCCTCCAACTTTAGGTCCCTAGTGCATTTTTTTTTTTTATTGTAAGTTTTAGATGTATATCATGGACACTTTTGGTTAATAGCAGTAGTCTGTGTTGCTTCTTTAGCTACAGTAGTGTTATTCTGCTATTATCCCAGATGGGACAACACATGCATGTTCGTAATATTCATGTGCCCATCTCTTTCAGAACCGCCTCCAGTCAAATCATATGTAAATATCCTAATATTCTATGTTAAGACTAATGTAAGTCTTAAATGCTATTTTCCTAACATTTGTTCTTTTTGCCTGATCTGCTGTAATCATCATTTCTGTCCATGTAATGTTACACAGCTGGCTGGATCCTCTTGCTGTTTCCCCTCGCGGCTGCTGCTGGTCATGACTGCCATGTAGAGCAAAATGGCATCAGGTTCATTCTGAATAAGAGCGTACCAAGGTGCGCCGAATACAACTGGCGTGTCAATGTGAGTATATGTTAAGTATACTGTCTATACGTGTTAATCGTAGTGTATCTATTATTGTGTGGTGACAAGAATTGCACCCAGGCATCTGTGACACCATGGATTATTCGTTTTTATTGTTGTGTGTTCATTCATATAAGCCTCACTGCTTTTGTACAAGGAAACATAGCTGTAAAATGCCCCAAATTTTGGCAGATTCTTCTTACTGATGACTGACATTATGACCGTCATTAGTCAGCCATTGATCATTAAGTGCCAAGCCTAAAATCAAGGACATGATATTTGACTAACTAACATAAAATAACATAAAAAGAAAAAAACCTAACTGTGAAAATGGCTTGTGTATGTATCTTTTAGAGGACTGTGGTTGCCAACAGACAGCAGTCTAGGGACTCATATGTGCGGACATGGGGAAATGATAGTATCTCCTTTTTCTCCTGTCAAGAAAATGTCATATACAAGAGTGAATGTTCCGGGGTGAGTCATGATACGTTGCTTATCTGGTATCTTGTACTTAGTATCGAGTTGATATATCTGCAAAAAATGCTGTATTGGATATCGAAGGGATAAAGAATAAATCTGATCTGATTCTGTAGCAAATCTAGCCTGAATATCACAAAATTACTTGTAGTGCAATATAATACAAGCAAAGTAAAGCAGGTCCTGTGGGAACAGTTAGCATTTAGCTACGTAGTACAGTAGAACTCCAATTCCAAACTTTGTACAAGTATCAAATGTAATGACTTTTTTTGTTGTGAAGAATTTGAAGTAAATTCTAAAAATTGTTGTGCACATGTGACTCCAGCTGTGTTGTCTTTTGTTAGGTCACTGACATTACTGACATACTGACATTAAAATGTGATGGGACACAGGATTTCAGTACTTTTAGAACTATGGCCGTTTTAATTATAAAGGCTGGCTTCACACAGTGAAACAATCATACAGCAATTCCAGAACAATCGGGTTGCATGCAATACATTTAATTACTTCACCAGTTAGCCAAATTCATATTTTTAATACAACGTATTGTTCTCACTATAAAGCCAATAGTCAATTTAATAGAATAAATAATAGCACAAGCAGCCATTTTAACTAGCTAGTTAATGTGGCTAGTAGTTTGTATAGCAATTACAGAAACATTAGTTTAAAAAAACTCATGTTTGTTGTCGTGGCTAAGGAAACAACGAACCTTGAGTCAGTTGGTGTCTCATTTTCAACTGTCTAGTAAACCTTCAGTTTTATTTTCTTGTCCATTGATCCTGTGAAATCAGTGGTTTTAAATTATGTCATTCTATGAGATCACATGACGCGCTGTGCGCCGATTTATTGTTTCATGAAACCTGTTTCACGAAGTTGAGATGGTTGCAACTGTTGTAGCTGGGTTTCAAATAAGTGGCAGGACATTTTGCATGATGCAACTCTAGTGCAATTTAGTTTCATGTAAATTACAAGCAACTAAAGTTGCATGGAAGTTTCACCGCGAAAAGTCAGTCTAAGAAATCATAATTAGTCTTGTTTAATTGGATGTATTGTAGCTCAGTATGTGAAATATTGAATATAAATCTTTGGATTCATAGTTTTGACAGTAGTTTGTGGCGCAACTGTAAAAAATACACACACACACAGAATTGATTTGTTATCTGAAAACTGAATATTTGTTTTTTTTTTCTTTGTTTCTTTTTTTGTCTCCAAAGAGCACCATCAACTGTTCCTGTGAGTGATATGCTAATGTCCTTCTCAATAAAAAATATTTTACACTGATGAAATTCTACTGCCATAGAAAGAAAATTTTGTTTAAGTGGTTGAATAGGTTTAAATATGAATGCTAACACATTGCTAATAGGTGTGGGAATCTCTAGACTTGTGACAGTTTGATCTAATTTCAGTTCACTGTGCCAAGGTGTGGTGATGAAAGGATTCTTTCCTTGAATTTTGATTTCTATAACTTACTTATCATTTTTCAAACTTTTCATCTTCACAAGTAGCATTATCTTGCATTATACACTTTCATTTTCTGTCTTGCTTGGTCTGTAGGCCCATGCCTTTATATTTTATCATCAAATAAATTTAAACTAAGGTTTTCAAACAATCTAAGTATTTATTGTGAGCTACATTATTTTGTCTAGTTAATTGTGATTAGTCGCATTTGTTTTAATCCTCAAATTTGACCCTAAGGAAGATTTTTTCGTTTAAAAAGTAGTTCATTTTGTAAAAGCTAAATGAGCAAAATAAGCTTCATTAGAACGTACAGCACTGTGCATGAATGAATGTCCTTTTTAATGGCCATTAAGCATCAGTTATTCATTTTTCAGCATCAGCCGGAAACATTAATTTAACAGAAAATTACATAGAAGCCTCAAATATAAAATATAATATCAAATTTAGTGATATTCAAAGATAAAACCTTTCATCTCAAAGATGAAAGCTTTAAGTGTTGTTTATCTGATGGGGACAGTTCTCCTCAGAAACAGCTCCTGCAAAAATGAATAGCCTGTGTTCAATGGCCTCCACAACTGGACATGCACTGCACAGTACTGTATTTATTATTATCAGTAATTCAGTATCATTATTTTCATCATGTGAGCGCAGTTTACATGAAAAAACAATAATGGCGTTAATAATTTACATTGTAACGTTTTAATAACTCTTTGTTTCTTCTGTGTATTTTGTATGCAACATAGCCTATAGTGCTTATTTTCTATTAGAATCTTTTGATACTATAGAAATATTAAACATTACATTTAAAAATGCAGAATTTTTTAGGAGACAATCTCAATGTATTGATCATATTTTCCACCTCCTACTGTTATTCCTTATAAGGAAGTTCTCGCAGGGTCTGTAGATCTGTCACTTTGCATATTATCTCATTAGCACTATGCAGTCAAAGTTTATTAGAATCATTCTGAGCTTCAGTTTCATTTTTCGTCAGTGATACTATTAAAACAATGTGGTGTTTTTTTTCTTCCTCCTACAGACCCCTGCCCCTTTGAGAGTAAACTCACCACCACATCAGGTAATTTAAACAACCCCACACGCCAACTGTGATTTCCTGTCAGGTTCAGAAGGCCTGGGGCCGGTTGCACCAACTGTGCTTGGGTTCATACGTAGGCTAGTTGTAATGTAAGTGTTTACTAAGTTCAGGTTTACGCATCACTAAATCAGAACGAGTTGCACCACAAACTAGTCTTAACATTGAGCTTAGTATTTGCTAAATATTACACCTGCCAACTTTTTTCTGAGCTCACCAATCAGATCAAGGGCCTTTACAGGTTTTAAGGAGAGGAAACTGTGACTGCAGCCTTTCACGTATCTAAATCCTGACAAACAAAAAACAGCTGTTTTACTTTAGCTTGCTTAATTGGGGTCAGCTCACTGAACACAGCCTCTTGTGGCTTATTGCTTTCATATGCCAGTGCTGCTCACACTCCCTGAGGAGTTAGGCCCAATCCCATTTCACCCCTCGTCCCTACCACTTAGCCATTAGCCCTCTGTTTTGCGCGTTCACGTCTAGGGTAAGGGTGTCCCGATTTTGTTAAGATAGTAGGGCTACATGGCCCTCCAAATGGAGTGTTATGAGAAAAAAAGAAAAACCGGCAAGATGGCTGAACGAGCGACCAACAAATGTGAGAATTTTCTCCATTACAAAATTACGATAACCACTGTATTATCTTAGTTTAATGTGGTTTTAAAATATTACGGTCGTTTTCTTCATAACAAGCATAAAAAATCGCTAAAAGTATGCTAATGTCTTGGTGGCTAGCTAGCTAATTTCCTGTTCCACCTTAAACAGTCCCATAGCAGAATGTAACTGCTGCACCATTTAAGGTAGAACGGAAAAATTCAAACAAGAAGCTGGTGAATATCTGACTTCAGCTTCATATCACTGAAGAATTAGGGGTGGGCGATAATAAATAATTGCCCCCCTCTTTGAAGGCGTATGATTCCCTAAATGTAACTAAAGCCCAGCAGTGAGGAGCTGAACTTTACCCTCCTCTGCTGTCACTGCAGACTGGCAGGGTCACCTACAGAGCAGTGCTGGTAGCTGTTAATGAAGTAATGCTCTTTTAATTTGAGGGTCCCATTTCGTAAGGGCAAGATTTCAACCACTAAGGTGACACTCGAAAACAAAGAGTAGGGGTAAAAAGAAGAAATGGGATTGGGCCTTAGTTTTTCCCTGTTAAGTGCTAGAAGACCAGCAGACTGGAGCTGTTTTGTTTTTTTACAATCACACCACAGAACAAACCACTTTGGGAGGTGGTTTGAGTTTTGTACATGCGGTTTGTTTGTAGAGGTCTGGGTTTTTATGTGTTCACATATGACGAAAACAGAGACTCAGCAGTCTGACGCTACTTGAGGCGCTGAAATAATAAGGACACCTGAAATGTATTTTCTTTAAGTCGCAGACATAGTCTTAACTCCAAACTGTCAAACAGAACTATATCAGGATTGTGTGGAGCTCTTAGTTACAGATGATGGAAAAGCTGCACGTAACAGTTGCTGAAGCCTTTTACGCCGGTAACGTCCTAAAAACTGCATAATGTGTAATTGCAAGATATAAAGATTCCGAAAGTAAATTCCTTGGATTTGTGTATAAAGTGGGAAACAAAACATGATTCAAATGCTGTTGGCATATTATGTCCATATGAATGGGCAAAATGTAAGCCATTCAAATGCCTGCTACTCTTTTTAGCTATGAAGCATACTTTCATTCATTTTTAATGATAGCAGTATGTTACAGTGCCAAAAAACTAGTCAGAAGATCACAGAATGCCCTGGATGTGTGCCTCTTAATGCAAATCAGATTTCTGTCTGCCTAACAAAGCTGCATTTATGTGGCTGGGTGTAAATGAAATGTGGATACCGCTAATCTGGACGTCACCTGGATACGAGATGCATGAAATATCAAGTGTAAATAGGCTCTTTAACTGACCTTAGGAGGCCAGAGTTTAGAGAGATCGATAGATAGGTAGACAGACAGGCAGGCAGGCAGACAAATAGACAGACAGACCTTCGTTGATCATGAAGGGAAATTACAGTGTTACAGTAGCAGCACATAATTGCACATAAACTTACATGCTGTCGGAACAAAACCTCGTATCTCCAAACTTTACAGTAGAAGCAAAAAACCTACTGTAATTTTAATGTAAGTCAATGGAACCAGACTTTTTTTCCAATTCATTTCAGGCCATTTCTTTTTGTCTAATAATCATGAAATTTACACACAATGTAAAGGGGAACAGGCATTTTCAAATTATGTCACAAATGACTGAAAAACATCAAAAATGGAGATTATGACAGCAGCGATATATAAGGCAGAAATAACAGTAGAAATAAAAATAGACATGTATTAAGCAGAAATAAAACAATAGACATAAGTTAAAGTATGAATTGAAGTATATCTGTGCATATTTACATAGCATATAGAACAGATTTGTTGTATTTACATGAGAGCAGGTATTGCACTAAGTGGTGTGAGGTAGTTCACAACACAGTGTCACAGTGTTTAACATGAAACAATGTCAAAGTGAACTAGAAGTGTGTGTGTTTGTCCATTCCTACAGAACCATCCTCTCCAAACCTCGGTGCTGTTATTGGAGGCAATATTGCTGTTGTCCTTGTTCTCTGCATTGCTGTCCTGATACTGTGCACATAAGAGCAGCTTGGAACGTAAGAACCACACTCACCCATTCTCCAAACATTCGGTCATCTGTTCTGAGAATATGAATTTAAATCTTTGTATTTCTGTACGCAGATATTTGCGAGCTAAGAGAGCTGCCTGGTGCAGACGTGACAACAGCACAGCACAGAAGACCATCTAGAGCGGCCTTGGTGCTCCACCACATCCAGCTAGCCTAGGCAATGGCCTTCACATTGCCTTGCTAAATACCATGGTGGATCATTTAGGGCCATTTACAGCATTATGTGCTATTGGGACAGGATTAGTTTCACATGGGGAGGTAATGCAACTTTACCACAGGACATCCATAATGTTTTTGACTGATTTGCTTGAGCTGTATGTCTTCAAAGAGGGACAATTATTTATTATCGCCCACCCCTAATTCTTCAGTGATATGAAGCTGAAGTCAGATATTCGCCAGCTTCTCGTTCCAGTTTTCCAGTTCCACCTTAAATGGAGCAGCAATTACATTCTGGTGCCTCAGGCATCAGAACTGCTGCACCATTTCATGTGGAATGGGAAATTTAGCTAACCACCAAGACATTTTTATGCTTGTTATGAAGAAAAGGACCATAATACACTGAAACGACATTAAACTAAGATAATACAGTGATTATTGTAATTTCTAACAGGGTTTCTTTGGTCTCTTGTTCAGCCATCTTGCCGGTTTTTCTTTTTTTCTCATAACACTCTGTTTGGAGTCTCTGAAAAACCTCCCTTTGGAGGGTCATGTAGCCCTAACACTTCACCCTACCGATCTCAACAAAATCAGGACAACCTACCCCTAGACGTGAACGTGCAACACTGCAGCAAACTCAAACTTTTTTTCCCTGTCATTTAACAAAATGTAAAGTTCGGAGTCATACACCTGAGGCAGGACAATATATGTCCGCTTATTTTGGGCCACAGAGAACACAATGCTTCCAAGGTGCTATACTTAAGAAAAAATGTGAAAACTCCTTTTCCGCAGGATATGATGGAACATTGAGGCCAAATTCACACAGGATTGCTACAGGTTGTTTCATTATAGTGGATGGAACTATAATCACTAAGAAATACAAGCAAAAATTACACGACCCCACCTCCCTGTGTAAAACTCATCCTGTCTGAATGATGCTTTAATCAATGTCATTGTCCCAAAAGAAATTTACTTCTTGTTTGTTAGTTTGTTTTTGAGGACAGTAGCCTCTTCTCAACTTTTCATGATTGTGCATTCCTATGTAGACATTTCTGAGCGCTTGACACTTTCCAAATCAGCATTTAAGCCAAATAGTACCTTTTTTATCAGTCACTCTTTAAGCACTCCTCCATTTTTGTAGCCTGTTACTCTAATAACTGCTATTCTATTTTTTCTTTTTTCTTTGTGTATATTTTACTATGCATTTATCTTCCGCTTATTATAGAATAACTAACAACACAAAGCTTTAGACAGATATTTAAGGATATTTAAATATATTCTATTAACTAACTAACATATTTATTTATTTACTTAAATTATAAATCATTGGGCTTAGTTTGCAATCTGACATCTAACTAGCAAACATGCTAGTGAGAAAGACTTGACATTTTCATCACCATCTACTTCAGCAGCTGCAGTCTTCCCAAAATGTTTATATTGCCCAAATTGTTCCAGTCCACATTGCTGCTAAGAGTTAGGGGGCTATATTGTCATTAAGTCAACCTGAAATCAAAAATCAACATTTTTTTTACTTATTTCAAATCTGTTCATATTAAGCATAATTAATCATGTATCCGGTAAAAGTCTTTTCACATAATCTTACATCAATACTGAGTTTTTTCCCAGTGCCTTTGACTTTGTGTTGATTACATGTTGCCCTCAGACTGTACAAGTGCCTTGGGAACAGATCTCCTCTAGTCTACAGTCCCTACAAGCTTTATTCTACAAACTCCTGGGCAGCCCCTCTTGCACAATACTGCCACCTGATTAGATTTCCCCTCAATCAGGGTTGTACACATCACCACAGCACTGAAAATCCTGCCAGTAAAACATCGATAGTCTCTTGAAAGAAACTGTAGCATTGCACATGGTTATATTAAAAACAGCACTAGGCCACCAGACACATCAAGCGCCATGCAGCACCCCATAGCAGATACAGTACAAACCAAGTGAAGAGTAAATGCGCCAATAAACATCAAGCTGAAGTTATTTTTAAACTCTACGTTAAGTGGAAAATTGTGAAATCAGGATTTTTTCCCCTATTGTATGTAGGTAGACACAGCCAAGCACACTCTCCCATTGATTAGCACTTCAGGAGCTGAACTGAAGGCTTTACACAGTAGATAAACTACCAGCATTATTAGGAACTGACAGTAAAATCGGTCAATCATGTTTTGATTTACAATGGCAGTGACCAATTTTGTGAAGGAAAAATTGTCACTCTAGGCCTTCTGGAAGTTCTATATACGCCAATGATTGTAGGTGTCAGTCAGCTTTTAAGCCAGGATAGTAATGGGAGAGACCAATGGAAGAGGCTCTATGCCTGTGCTCTTTACTGAAGGATTCATAGTAAAATGGCTAGGTGAAATATATGTTAATGTCTGTCACAAGCTTTAAATATAAATATCTTTTATAAGCTGAATCTTGAACAACCAGAAAGTGTTTATGTGCACCAGCATTAGCTTAACACTCACATACTATTAGAAATGCCATAGAGGGGCCAGCATTGGAGTGGCATTATTGTTTTTTTTCCTCATTTCCTCATTGACTTGAGTTCTGATAAGGCCTAGCTCTAAAAATCATGGTTCACCCCAGTGTCAGTACGTGCTGAGTTTCAATTCTTTTCCTAAAATTAACAGTCTTCCAGTATGCAAACTATAGACAGTACTGACCCCAGCACGCTACACTGTATTTGCACTCAGAGGCACTCTAGAGACACTCTTTGTAGGCGTAGTTCTCTGTATTCTATTGTGTTGGTCTACAGGAGTTAGGAAAGATGTTTTGCCTCATTTCCCTCTAAGTTAAGCTCGGGGCAGTTTGTCCTTTTGCACCCCTCTAGAATTGGGCCTGGTATACATTGATTCAAGATAGCCTTACTGACATATAGCATTCCCTCATAGACCCAGTTAGCTAGCATACTTATTGATGTCTGTAACCAACTGTAATGTGTTTTCATTCCTCTTGTTCATCTCATTAAAGTTCTGTCAGTTATATCTGTTTATATGTTTTCTTCCCTCGGCAGTGGAGTATGGATGTGATACATCTTATTCATATGCACCAATACATTTACCTGGATTAACATTCTTTGTTGGATTAAAAGCCAAATTATATCTTAATCATGACCATTTCCCTTGGGGGGAATCCCAGATGCCATCTTTTGGGCTGTTCCATTACAGTGTTAGCACAAGTGAAATTTAAAACATGAGCCCTCAGAGGGGCAAGGGATCGAATGGACACTAGCGTCAACTCCAGCAGAAGAACTTAATCCTTAATCCTGATCATAATAACAACATAATCCTTGTAAATATCTAAGGTCTGAATACTTATTTGTTTAAATAGCTTTTTACTCTGTGACTGCAGTTTGAACTAATTCTGTGGTTCATATATATATATATTGTGTGGGCTAAAGTGAACACATGAAATAGTAGTAATGGTACTTTATATTAGTAAAAGTCAATATACATAGTTAAGGGTCTTTCCCAATAACCCTCAGTATGGCCTTGGTGGAAGAACTAATAACGCCTGTTAGTTTTTCTACTCTCCTGCAGACACAAAGTGGAGAGACGCAGATGCACAGCATTTATTCTGACCACGGGGTGACTGTGTGCAGAGTCATCTTTCAGTAACAAGGAGGTATTTGTGTTTTTATTGCACATGATGAAGTGAAATTGATTTTACACCACTCACGGAATTTCCTTGCTCTGTGGAAAGATTACATAGTCAATAATATTAAGTTAGCTGTGTGGCGAAGTGCCTCTTCATTCAACAGATCTATACCACACATATAGATCTGGCCATCTTTTCTTTATAAACTCTTTCTCTATCTAAAGGCAGAGGTGGAAACACCTGTGTAATTGTCATTATTAAGTATTATTTTGGTCTATACTTTACATGAGTGCTACTGAAAATTGAGTAACGATTCCAAGTGACAAAAACATTCACACATTTTCACTACTTACATTTTCATTTAGACCCTCTAAGTGCTTCTTACAAATCAGATTTTTTTCTCTTTTTTCCTCTTGCCGGTCATGAATTCCTGTGCATCTGAATTCACAGTTTTTATTAAAACATACAACCACACACATTTCAGTGTAAAAATTACTTATATAGGGAGATTCACTCGAAAGAGGCCCCGGATATTCTGTAGTAACTCTCGCTAGGATGAAGCAATCTGAACCAAACAACGTGCAATGTGCTCCTTAGTAAATGGAGCTTTGAACAGTCCTGGACGCCCCTGTGTCAGAGCGATGAGATAGGCACCGGACAGCCGTCACAACGTTTAACCTCCGTTTGCAACTTTCGGGTGCATACCCCTGTACCCCTTCATGTGTCTGGCAGAGAACGGAGATCACTTCCAGCATCGCATGTAATGCAATCGGTTACACAGACGTCAAGGTATGTAGCAGATTTTTTTTGGTTCAGATTGCTTCATCCTAACGGGAGTTACAACAGAATATTCAGGGCCTCTTTCGACTGAATCTCCCTGCATATAGTTGTGTTTTCAAGCTAGATCTTTTAACTTTCATTCTCATACATTTTGGATCCAAACTTTCACTTTTAACTGAGTAATAATTTGACAACTTATAAATTTCATGTCGTGAGTCACCTTATGCAATGAGCTAACTTGCAAAGGTTGGCGCTACTATTATGGGTGGGAATTTGACCGTTTTAGTTTTCTCAGTGTTCTCAATGTCGAACATAGAGTTAAAAATATGTATATTACTAGTTCAAATTTTGGCATATTTTCTGGCAGCTGCTGTGCGTCCTGGGTTTGTTTTACACTTGGCTCTCCAAGCGGTCAAGTGAAATCCGAGCACTAAGCGCCACCACGTCAACGGCCGCTAAGACAACGTCATTGGACAGGTGAATGTACTTGGAGGAGAATTCTAATTCTAGTCCTGTTACATCAGCTAACAGACACATGTGCTGGCTAGCATCATGCTGAGTGATAGAAGAAGAGTGAAGGCTATCCTACCCACCCAGTAACCCACCCAGAGAGAGCAAGACCAATTTTCCTGTCCCGGGTGGGCGGGAGTCCAAGAGAGGAAAATTGCTCCCTCACTCCCTGGGTGGGTGGGATGGCCCTCCCTCTCCTCCTAGCACTCAACGCAAAGCTAGCCAGTGCTCACAATCTCACGATGACAGGGCCACACTTAGGGGGTTGCACCACTCGGGAGCTTGCTCAGCCTCCTGGGCTCATTAAAGTTTTCAAACCACGCTTGTGGTTTCTTTGGGAAAAGGTAAGTGAAAGAAAACTGGGGACACATTTCAATGAAAAGTGTAAATGGAATCTGGCTGGATTTAATCCAGATGCAATCCAGGCATGAAACAAAGCTGTAAACAGGCTCAGAGCTTGATGGCTGGAGAGATCAGAAACATGGTTACAGTTGCGTATACTAACAACATCCAGATTTCAATGGCAAGGGTAAAGAGGGCCTAAATGACTTACAAGTAAAATGTTTTAGTAAAAAAAAAGAGGCAAGCAACATGGAACTCGTTCTGATTAAAAGACTTGTCTCGTGGGGCCAGATGTGAGAAGGCCTGGGGACACCCATGAGAAACATTGGGCTAAATTTCAACACTTTGTGAAGGCAGAGCTTGAGGTGATGGTGCACTTGTGAACACCGTCCGACAGACAACAAGCCCATTTTTAGCCCATGAATGTTAATTAGGTGGCTGAAAAGTCCCCCTAAAAGCTCCCCTTTAAGCAAGCAGATGTGAGGCATCAAAGATGAGCAAGTTGTTCCCAGATGTACGCAGAGTTCCTGTCCGGCCATGTGAGACTAATTTAAACCAAACCGTTTTTTGCTCGGCATCTCTCTCTGTCGCTCTCAAGCCTCCTGCCAGGCTAAAGAACAGAGTGGGGCTCCTTATTCTTTGACTAGAAAACAACCTGACTGAAATGTTAGCTGACCTTAACATACATTTCTATACTTAATCCTACATGTTTAAACCTCATACATCATTTTTAAAATTTTACTCATAAATATTACTTTCAATTATTCAACAGGCCTCCAACAATCTCTGTGATCAAATGATAAAAACAAGTCACAAGTCCTTGTGACATTTCACACCAGAGTTTCACAGCAGAAGTGACAGTGGCAGGAAAATCACTGAGTCTTCACGTGTCGGCACACAGTTTTCCAGTAAGTTTAGAGCTAAACTGACCGCAATCCTGCCCTCCAGCCCACACAAACAAACAAGCCATATTTAGCAATGGAGCTTCCATGTTTTCTGGGTGAAACTGGTCCTCATACATGAGTTTCATCATAAATGCAGTACCGGTATGCTACAAATAGATGCAGTACAAACCATGCTAATGTTAGCCTGCTTAGCTGAATGGCTGAGTCGGGGATGTTCCGGTTAAATTTCAAATGAACATGAAAACACAGCAGACTCTCACTCACCTTCTGCTGTCTAGATCTCTGCGTCTGAAGTGGTTCACTTTGTTTTCAACGCATTCAACGGAAAAGAATGGCCAGTCTTTTGGGGTTAGCCTTGGCCTAACATGGACACCAGAGTGACTGTTGCGCTTCCTCTCTTACTGCATGAGAATGACGCCACGGTTGGAGCCTTGTGCATGAAATAAACCGTAGAGCAGCTGGTGCTGAAGCGTGAATGACAGGAATATTTTCCAAATTCGGTCTGTATATGGGACACACGCATGAGACAAAGCTGAAGTTGCCTCCTTTTTGAATTTGCTGTTCCATCTTAAGTGGGACAGCAGTGACAATCAGTACTGGTGCCAGAATGTAACTGCTGCTCCTTTTAGGCTGGACATTTGAACAAAAAGCTGGCAAAAAAGATGCCATCTTAACGTCATTTTTGCCAGGCAATACTGACATTTATATATTCGGTTTTTGCTATTTTGAACAAAAAAAATACATTTCTGAATTACTGAAAAAAACAAAAAGCATTTTCTTATGGCATTTTGAGTTTAATATGTTTTATATATAGTTCATCCAACATATATCTACGGAGTCCTGGAGGGGACGGAGGTAAAAAAAAATGTAATTCGTACGCACGTTTTCTTTTATCTGTGGTCACGATTTCTTAAATCGTTCCCTCGTTTTCTTTTAATCGTGCGCACATTTTCTGTACTTTGTGGGTACGTTTTCTTTTATTTGTGATCACGATTTTCTAATTCGTACTCTCGTTTTCTCTTAACCGTGGTCATGTTTTATTTTTAACTGAACGCTCGTTGTTTGTATTTTGATATCAGCTCCCTGAGACCGTCTGACGCGTGTTAGACTGATGAGATGATGAACAGAGATGCTCATCAGGTCTGATTTTGATTTGGGGGGTTATGAGGAAACTGCAGCTCCTCTTCACAGCGAACGGCCCACGGTGTTTCTGCTCCCGGGCAACTTGCGGTGTTAGGGACCATCACACAATTACATGACGAAATGATCAGCGTTTAAACATCCTCACCTTAATATATCTACATCTAATCCGTAGATCTATTAAACTCTCTCGCCATTTGACCTCATCCCACATGAACGTTTCTGTGTGTGTTTAATCTGAGTTTGTTGAAATGTTGACGCTGATCATTTCTTCCTGTAATTGTGTGATGATCTCTAACACCGCAGCTTGTCGGGGAGCAGAAACAGCGCTAAGCGGCTGCGCTGTGTCTCTGTTAAATATGATCAGTATGTAAATATTACATGCAGTTTAGTGAAGATTGTGGTTGTAGTTTATTGTCTTCCTTCATTTCACCACCAAACTGCAGCTGCACTGATGAATCTGAGGGCCGTTCGCTGTGAAGAGGAGCTGCAGTTTCCTCATAACGCCCCAAATCAGAATCAGACCTGATGAGCTTCTCATCATCTCATCAATCTAACTCACCTAAACCCGTCAGACGACCTGTATCTACTACACTGATTTTGCACACGAATCAAAAACACAAACAACGTTTTTTTCGTTAATTTTTTTGCGTACGAATTAAAATTCGTTTTTGCGCACGAATTAAAAACACAACGTTTTTTTCGTAAATGTTTTGCGCACGAATTAAAATTCGTTTTTGCGCACAAATGAAAATTCGTTTTTGAGCACGAATCAAAAACACAAACAAGGTTTTTCCTTTAATTTTTTTTGTGCACAAATTAAAATTCGTTTTTGCGCATGAATTAAAAACACAACGTTTTTTTCCTTAAATTTTTGGTGCACGAATTAAAATTTGTTTTTTGTGCACAAATTAAAAACACAAACAACTTTTTTTCGTTAAAAATAAAACATGACAACGATTAAAAGAAAACGAGAGAACTAATTAAAAAATTGTGATGACGAATAGAAAAACCGAACCCACAAAGTAAAGAAAACGTGCGCACGTTTAAAAGAAAACGAGGGAAAAATTTAAGAAATCGTGACCACGAATAAACGAAAACGTGCGTACGACCTGCAAAACGTTCACTCGAATAAATTTTTTTTTACCTCCGTCCCCCCGGCGCTCCGTATATGTCAAAGTTTATTTTATACATATCAAAATTAATTCTATATAAATCAGTTTTCATTCAGTGCATGTCAAAGTTATTTCATATAAACCTAACCATAACCAGTCCACACTCAGAGCATCGGTAGCGGGGTTGGCAGGCGCCCAGTTATCAGTCAGCTGAGGAGGCGGGGCTTAGCTTACCGTAAAACGTCAGTTTACAGGAAGGAAAACCGAGTCTTTATAAGGAGCAGCTCTCTGTCAGAGCAGCCACTCTGCGGGTAGTAGAACCTGAGCGGAAGGCGAGTTACAGTCTGAGCGGCTTGTAAAACTCTGCGATTAAAAACATGGTACGGAAGAAGACTCGACTACATTTCGGTAAGATGTGTTTCATCGTTTCATCGTGTGAATTATATTTGTGCCGTCTCTGTTCTTGTGAAGCTGAAGTCAGTTTCCTGTTCGCCGTTCCACCTTAAATGTGCCGCTGTAACTGCTGTACCTGCTGCGCCATTTAAGGTGGAACGGCGAAATTCGAACAAGACGTTGGCGAATAGGAAAGTGACTTCAGCCTCGCCCTGCTCTTTGGTACTTCACGGCACTCTGAATGCCAGGAGGAGAGCAAACTCGCTTTTTTATTCGTGCTTTGTGAGCTAGAACACGAAAAATGGCTGTTGTCTTTCGACGTAGTTTCGTTGTTTTCCTCGTTAGGTTAGCAAAGTCTGCTCGGGTTTCCTGTAGGTGACCGATTCGAGTCGAACATTTTAGCCGTTAAAAGTGACTCAAACTCGGACTATATCGTTCGCTAATGTGCAGCATGTGAGCCGCTAGATTTAATAGACTCTTTCAAGCTTTAATCCAAACCGAATCACTAGAGAAAACACCTAAACACCTCCTTCCTCTTTAGAAAGTCCTTGTAATGAAAGTGGCCACTTGCACTGAAAAAATGTCATTTTTGGGAAATTTTTCAACACCATGATATGTTGGAGGGCTACTCTTGCAATATGTGATGTGTATCAGTGAACATGAAATATCAGCAGAATGTCGGTATATTAGTGTATTTCTTTTTATTGTTAAGTCATATTTTTTCACTGATTTTTATAACAGAGTGCCATCACAGGCCCACTACAGATCACTGGCCCCCCCCTCAGTATAGGTCCAAGGACCACCGAGGGATGCTTCAAGGCCCACTTGTGGTCCTTGGCCCAGTGGTTGAAAAACCCTGGTGTGGAGAACCACTGTTAAAACTGAAATGCTGAAAAAACACATTTCTCGTCCTTTTGTACGCGACTTTACTTCCCCATCAAAAGCTCACGGTTGTTGTGCTTGTAGTTTGTCCTCCAGCAACATAAAGGAGGGACGTTTTTTAACTGTTGGGGTGGGCGATATAGTAAAAATATTATATCACGATACTTTGACATTTTTACGATGCATGATATGCATCGCGATATTTAGTTTTTCTGAGATTTAATACATTGGAGCAGACAAAATAGCATCTGTAGTGTCACATATAACTATATTTATACTATAATAATAATAATCATAAATCCAAATCTACAATGATTTTTATTAGTCCAATTAAACAGGCCTAACTGGGCTCACTCTGTAGTGAAACGTGGATAGTCAGTGTTCTTTAAGTACCGACAATATCCACATTGGGCCTTAATAATAAAAATAAATTATTTTTCTTAAATTTGTTCCTAAGAAAACGTCTACGTCAGATTCATGATGAGCTGTGGTCGTGGAAATTCCAAAGCCGTAATTTGCCGGGTTTGCAATGTGGCCTAATGACTTCACCAGAATAATCGCTGCCCAAACTGAGCAAGACGTTTAGACCTTTCTGTCCATACTGCCTACACACTATGAACACTCAAAGAATATTTTCTATCTATCTATTTCTATCTATCTATCTATCTTTCTTCTCTAGTTCTTTATTAAAGGAAATGGTTCTATATAGAATGATGAACACTCAAAGAACCCTTTGCATGATTAAAGGGTTCTTTGCATCGTTAAATTGTTCTTCAGATTGATGAAGAATGGGTAGAACCACATAATTCAATTCATGATTCAATTCAAGTCTGATTATAAATAATAATAAAAGTAAGTGAAAGTAACAGTACAAATAAGTAAATATAACTATAAAATATAAGTAAAATAAACTAATTACAAGCACCAGTCCTGCAAATAAATGTAAACAACAGATATGATACAAAGCTATGCAGCAAAATAAAAACGATCAACAGTGTCTATTATAGTGCAGTAAAAATATGGGAAGCTAGCTGCAATGCAGTAACAGCAGGCCACGAAGGGCAAAGAATGCAAACAGATGTCTGATGAGCTGAAAGTAAGGCCAAACTACTGCATGTTAACTCTATTATATAACATCAGCTACTCAAACTGTAGCCTAGCGCCACTTAAAAACCACACAAGACAAAGCTTGGTGTATTTTAGTGAGGTTGCCTGTCTTATAGTGTCAATTTAATGTGCAGGAACGTTGTAGCAATATTAATATTCCCTTAACTTCATAATTCAGAGGATCTGTATAGTGCCATTTGGGGGGAAAGTGTTTTCCACAGGGTGTGGCAGCTGGACTTAACCGAAACGGCATTCGTTCTTCTCAGCTTAGACACAAGAATTCCTTTTTTGGTCACGAAGAAAGTGACAACACAACCTCAGAGGCCTCTGCAAATTGAGCAGTGTTGTGGCACTCCAAATGTGGAATTTCCCAATTTGGGTTCCTCCTTCTTTCTTAGTGAAGGTGGTTTTCCTTAATAGACAGAGCCCAAAACCTGTTATACCAATAAGAGTGCTTGTGCAAGACCTCTGACACTACAGTTGTGAGCCATGTAACCTAATTTGACCCTTTAAACGGTCAGGGCGCACCAGCGGTTGCAAAGTTTTATTACTAGCTCAGCCAGTTTGCCTTGTAGTCTGAGTAATTACTGAATAATACGCCTTAGTGTGTAATAAGCCTGAGGTTTTAAGGGATAAATTATAGACCACTGTGGATAAATGCCTTAAATGTTATGTAATCTAATGTAATGTTAGCTATATAAGTCTTCCTGTGGAGAAGTAGAGCATCTGAGCATGACAGCCCACTTTAAGAACTTTGAAGTGCTTCAAATAAATATAGTTCATTTTAAAGCTTTGTAGTTTTTAAAGAAGAAATATAGGTATTGGCCGATACTCATGGTGTTAGAAATGAAGTGCTATCTTGTTTGACGTTGTCTGACATTTGTCTATAATAGGTAGAAAAGTCATGAAATGGGCTGATAAAGTATTTCCACTCATACAAGACCATGTTCCTCTGTCTTTGAGCAGGGAGAGAATTACAAACGAAAACTAAAAGCCCAGTTAATGTTTCAAAACCATTGAAATCACTGATAAAATCTGACAAACACAGCAAATATTGCGCAAAAGCATGGTTTCACAGCTCGTTCGGCTTGTTGTGCATGCACAAATCTCCACGAGGACGAACTTTTCCCTCCTCAACCAGTGACTGATCTCCTCCTTTATAATGTTTTATAAAGTCTTGACTGAAATTTCATAATATCTCTATGACTCAACGCTTCCGTTACTTACACTACTGTTTAACTCAGGCAGACAAGCCTTTTAGACGGGCCATTTTGTTTGCAGTTAACTGTAGGCCTTTGAAATGAGCCATATCTGCATTACACTCAGCCTGTCCGTTTCCTGTTAGCATAGCAGTGCTTATCACGTGCACTCGTAGTGCATTACATCACACAGATTGCGTCAACCATTCAAGCTTGTAAACACGTTCCTTCCACTTTCCTTCCTGTATTGGTAACTTTACCTTTGTACACTTCTTTGTTTGATCTTTCTCTTTCTCTGTCTATCTGTCTTTCTGTTTGTCAGTCACTTTCATTCTAGCCATCCCATGTGTACATACTGTATTATAGTCCCAGTGCTACCCAGAAGGCATTGCGCTTTGTTCTTTTTAATTAGTTTTGTAACACGTATGATGGTGTTCACATTCACAGTTTGGCCTATATTGCTGTCCTATAGGTGGACAGAGAGTGCCTCACATTGAGCTGTTTAGCGGCAGAGCTAGTTAAGGTTTTGCCCCATCACTGATTTCAAATAATGTTATTTGCCAATACAGATAATATTGCAGCATGCTAATATTGGCCAATATTATCAGCCAACCGACATATCGGTCAGGCTTTAACGCCTTTTAATACGCCCTCTCTCTGTCTCTGTCTTATGATTTTGTATACAACATCCAGGACACAATCATGTTAAACTCACCACATCTCTAAAATGTATAAAAGAAGAGTTTATTTGTGTCAAACTGTAAATATTGGCTGTTTTAGAAAAATGTGAATGCTTTTTTGCCATTTTGCATTACTTAATGGTCAGAATCTGGTCAGGATATGGTCAGGATATGGTCAGGATAGGTCATTCTTTGAGTGTTTATCCACACTTACTCCTGCACTCACAGACTTTATACTCTGAAGCTTACAGATAGGGGCTGGCAAAATGACAATATGTTATCATAGCGTTATAAACTAGAAACATGCATTTCCTGAAGGTTGCGCCACTTCTTGCTAGGTTGTTGCTAGGTGGTTACTATGGTATCCCATGTGGTCGCTAAGGTGCTGCTAGGCAGTTGCTATGGTATCCCATGCGGTTGCTAAAATGCTGCTAGGCAGTTGCCATGGTGTATGAGGTGTTTATTTAGTTGTTTGTAGGAAGTTGCCAAGCGTTAGCTATGTGTTGTTGAAAATGAATGGGAGTCTATGTGAGGAATGAGGGATGAAAAAACAACACATAGAGGAGTGCGGGTCTGTGTGGCTGTGGATTGGAGCTTGGGGACCTGCCCTGACAGAGTACATGAACGTTGGTGGCTGTCAGTCAAAGTAAAGTATATGTCTGAGGCGAATGAATGGGACTCTATGGGAGAAACAAGGAATGGAAAAAAAAAAGACAAACAGATGAGTGCGGGTCAGAACAATATTGAATTTGTGCTCGGGGGCCTGCCCTGAGATAGTGTGTGCGAAACAGTGCCTTTCAGTTGAGCAGAAGTAGAGTAGATGGTCATGCAATTTTTCACCCCATTCATTCCTATGGAAAAAAAATCAGAAATTAATGAAGATTCTATGAAAACCGTGCATCCAATCAAAAGCCAGAATCACACAATCAGAACAGACAATCTGAAGTTGGAACGGTGTTGATATCTCAGAAACTGCAGGATGAGTTATGCTGCAAAAATCCAGCAGAAAAATAAGAATAAAAGAGAAGAATAATGTAAAACGAAGAACAATATAGTGCAATTCTGCAATGCGCAACCATAATTGAGTCACAACACACCACAATATGCTTTTCTGAGCTCATCATATTTACGGTCAAAGAACTGAACATATGTATGTCTCATTACAGAGAGAGCATCATTAGTCCTGTTCAGTTGGATTTCGTGCAGCGCAGTATGTGACCTGTTGAATAAACATCAGTGTATTCATAGTTCTGGATAGTATTTTTTAAAATGTTGCACTAGTTTGTTTGCCCAACCTTATCAAACCACAGAAGGACTAAATATCGTGATAACATTTTCTTCAGGTATTGTGATATTGTGCGTTTGCCGTATTGCCCACCTAGAGATGAAACGGTAACTGGTTTCATGGTAAACCGCGGTAAAATTAATGACGGTTAGTAGTACCGTTTGAACTTTAAAGTATCGTTAAAACCGCGGTCGATTACCGCGGTGTGAAAAACTCGCTTTACAGAGTCAAACAAAGGCAGAATCATCTCTCAGACGCAGCTCTGTGTGTGTGTGTGTGTGTGTGTGTGTGTGTGTGTGTGTGTGTGTGTGTGTGTGTGTAGTGGGGAAGGTGAGAGGGAGAGAAGAGAGAACGTAATGTAGTGACGGAGATTCGGAGATATTTCAGCCTTCTATGAAGACCAAGTCTGACGTTTGGTCATGTTTTGGGTTTTATAAGGATGCAGAAGGAAAGTTAATTGAAGATGACCACCCTGTCTGCAGATGACCACCCTGTCTGCAGAACAGGCCGAAAGAAAATAGCGGCGAAAGGGGGCAACACATCAAACCTTACGAGTCATCTTCGCGACCACCACCCACTACTTTTTAGAGAATGCAGAGTTAACTTTAACGGAGAAGTCTGTGGAGACTTCGAAATAGAAGAAATGTCATGGTTTGTGTGGTTTAACTTGTGCTTATGGTTCGTTAATCATATAAAATGAAGCTTTTAGCGTCAAAAAAAAAACAATCGGTGAATCAACTGTGAATCGTAACTAAAGCTTTTAACACATTTCTGTGGAGCAGAGTCTCCAAAATGAGCTCTGAGTTAACAGTCATACAAGCTCTGGAATGAGACGCTGCAGAGGTTCAATCTGCACAGCTCCCCTTTCTCGTCTCGCGTGCAGTGTTTACTGTCTGAGAATAACACCGTCTCAAATCACTCAGTGTCCCCTACATAGTGCGCTACTGTTCAAACAAACACGATCATCATTAACAAGCAGTTGAGTTTTAAATAGGGGATTTGTAACCTGTTGTTAATGTTGATTATAGATGACTTAGTCGAACATTTCCTGCACTCTTTGGGTGAAGGATTTGCTATTTCATGATCTACGAAGTGCACTACATAGGGAAGATAGTGTGCTTTAAGATGGGACCTTGCGCGAGTAAATGCTGTGTGCTGCTTTTGGGAAAAGCAGAGTTTCAGAGATTAAACTTTAGGAGTGTTTCTGCCGCAGCTCAGATGCGCGTTAATTTTAAGTTATGTTTTAGTTTTAAATGCTTTTAGAGAAGCAGCTCAACAGGTGGAGACACGCTGTGTGAGTTCTACACTGTCTGCAGCTCACAGCGTGGTCATGCAATTCCTCTGTGATTTTTGGCTGTTTTTCCTGGTGCGCTGTGTTGATTAGTGGTTCAGCGCCACAACGGCACAATAATGCTGCAGTTGCAGTTCGGACAGAAATCCCCCGAGTGCAGCACTTCTTAGAAGTAATAATTTTCCATTAAGACCCACCTCAGAGTTGGGGGAGATTTAATTCTCTATGCAGGGAAATCCCTAATTATTGTAATTATTAATAATAATAATAATAATAATAATTACAGCAGTAATAATAATAATTTACAATTTATTTAATTTAATTTAATAAATTTACATTTATTATTTAATAATAATAGTAATGGTGAAACGAATTTCAGTTTGTGTATCAGTATTTATTTATTTATTTATTTATTTTACTTTTTCAACGCATTTGAACAATATCGCGATAATATCGATAATCGTGATAATTCTGGTCATGATAATCATGATATGAAATTTTAATATCGTTTCATCTCTACGCCCACCAGTACGTCCAGAAGTAGATTTTAATCTATATTCTGAAGGCCAACACAAGCAATCAGACTGCAGGTCAGTATGGGGGGACTCCAGCCTGCAAAACGTTCTGGGTATTTCCAAAACGAGAAGCCCTTTGTTGTTTTGTCATGCATGCTTGAGAAAAGTGACTCCTTCCTGTTGATGTCAAAGTGGTGTGATGCGAAGTGGTGTTTGTGAATGGCGGAGAAGATCAGACAACGCGAGGGGAGGTGGCATGACTTTGCAGGCTTGCCAATATCCGTGTTGCCTAGTAACAGAGCAGAGCTCACTCAGCTGGATGACATCACTTCAGAGAGTCAGAGAGGAATGTGGGTCAAATCGGTGTGCCACTCCTTACTGCTCTACAACCCAAAATCCAAGTCATCTCAGTTCGTAACAGTTTCCCTGGCTCTGTGGTCTTATTGACTGTACTTCACGGGTTTTCACTGTTAAAAAGCTTTGACTCCATGATAAACGATGCCAGGCAGTTTTACTGTACTACCGCGTCCGAACATAACTCATCCGTGTGTGATGAAATCAGCCTGTTCTGTTGCATCAGTGTTTATAAGCAGGGCTTCTGATCGAGGTCAGCTGAGGGGAGCGAAAGGCTTTGCGCTGCACAGGCTTCACGCATGGGGATTTCCAGCTGCTGTACGTACGTGAGCTGTCTGTATGTTTATGAGGAGAGGACGGCTTCTTGAGGCAGCGCCACTGAAGGCATTCAATTTCTTTAACATTCAGAGGCAGATTACAGTCCATTGGGGATTTCCTGGCGATCGATTTAACAACCTGTTTCCCGAAATCTGATGATTAGACACCACTTAAGTACGTCAGTCTACACAGCACTGCATCTCAGCTCAAAGTGCCACATCAGGGCGATAGATAGTTGGCATGCTATAGTGACTGTATCCATTAAATTAAAGGTGAATTCTGCATAATTTAATGGTTTTGATGTAAACTAAGTAATTCAGAGAGGTTTGGTGTGAAATGGTTAGGGTTCACAAATATAGCCAATTTATGTACTGTCCAGTGAACCTCATGTATCCTCTGAGTTTTTCTATGTAATGTTAAAGATGGTAAAATAGTGGTAAATCTGAAAGCATATGTTTTTGGGTACTATTTTGCCTTGCATGTACCTGTTTTATGGCAAAAACTTGTCTTAAAACTATCATAAAACAGTGTCTCAGGCATCAGGCAGCGCATTCATAACCATTACATGTTATAACTTTATGTGAGGGAGCTTTTAAACTCTTCATTAAGCTCCTCAGACATCCTGTCTTGTTTGCTGAATTTTGTATTCTGTTTGTTTTGGGTTAATTCCAGTTTGTTTAGTTGTTCATTCAGATGTCTGGTTCCTATCACCACCACTGTGAAGAATTCTGATTTAAGTTTCTCTAGAACTGAGCATTTCACACCAAACCACTCTGAATGACTTTGTTTACATCTTCACCATTGAATTACACAAGCATTTTGAAAAAAATGGTGGAATTCCCCTTTAAGGGCCCACATGTGATTTCCTTACTCTCATAAATAAACAACTGTTTCTCTTGTTACTGAATAATTTGTAGTAGTTACAGATAATAACTGAATAATAAAAGCATAGAGTGCAACAGGTTAACTTAGGGCTACCAGTGTATTATTAGCTGACAAATGGGTAAGATTTTGTCTGATCAATCAGAACAGCCATTCAGTATTAACCATAATTCCATTCTTTAGTTTAGCGCTGGACCTACACGGCTAATGTCATTAACAATAGAAGTCATTAGTCACCCAAATCCTCTGCATAAATGCCTCCACAAAACGTCTCTCAAGCCGCATCCGGGTCTTCGTTACAGAGACGTTGAATGAGCAGGCGGCCATTTTTAACAACTTTTTTTTTTCTCATGTTTGGTTCACAGCCTGTGATCTAAACCTCACTGATAAGCCTGCATGACTTTAATGAAGACCTGGATGTGGTTTTATGCTGAGAGAGGTTTTGGTGGTGTATTTACAGAAAAGATTTGGGTGACTGTTCTTGAATCAGATAACGGAGGGAAAAGAGAATGAATGTGATTCAATCCTGTAACAAATCTGTCCTGAAATGTTGGCTGTTTAGTTCTTCCCGTGGGATAGTGGAGTGACTGAGTAGTTTCAGATTGATAGCCTCGTTTTAAAGCTTACTAGCTTTTTAAGAAGAAAAATTTTTTTTACACTATTTTACCATCAACATTATATATGAAAACTCTGAAGACGTGTTGTTTCACTGGTGGTTTTGGATAGTAAATAAAATTGATATATCCGAGTCGTAGACATTCTGACCCCTGGTTCCATTCAGCACCACTGTAAAGAAATTTGAGTCAGTAAGTTTCTCTACAATGAACCATTTCATGTCAGACCACTCCGAGTGACTCTGTTTACGTCTCAAGGACTGCGTTATTCAGAAATTTCGAAGAATTGATGGAATTCCCCTTTAACCCCTCATCTCGGCAAAGAGAGAAGCCATTTTGCAGACAGTATCAGTCAATGAAAGTTAACGGGGCGTTCCAAATGTGGGCGTTCTTGTTTTATGGACGCCTTTCAATGCAGTTTGACTCTCTTAGGGATTGAGTGTACTGTACCGTGTGCTCATTCTTTTCATTCAGAATAGCTTGCGGGCATGGTGTAACCACAGCTTGGTTTATTATATCTGATTTAAGCAAAAGCTGTAGGCAAAGCAGGCAATGAATGGCAGTGCCTAGAGATAAACCTTTCCCTGCTTCATTTTCATTTTATTCAAAGAAATGTGAATCCGTACTGTTGGATTTTTCCAGTGATTCAAGTTAACGTAAAATCTCTGCCTTATAAAAAGAGACGTCTTTATGAATTTTGCTGCTTATTCTACATTTTTTCTTGTGTTTATCCCCCTTGAGGTCCACTCCCTCAGAATTAAACAGGCTGTTGTATCTGTCGCCACACCTTTAAAATCGATATGTGTAAATAACCTTTGATTGGCTGACCCTCTCACAAGTGAACTCTGGTACACCACGTTTAAAAAGCAGTGAAATATTTCTGTGTTTTGATGAATCAGGGTATTCCGGTCATCCACAAAATGCACATTATTTTGGTCAAAACAGTGCAGGCCATTATATATAACACATTACTGATTCACCTGTGCATTTTACTGGATTGCGAAGCATATCACAACTGCAATATGCAGCGCTGCAGTCTATACAATGCTAATGCTAACATTTTGTGACGTAACTCATGATAACACACAACCTCAAACAGTTCTGCAGAATAAATAAAGAAGTAAATCAAAGAAGCCCTGAACTATCAACTTTGAACTGATCAAATGTGCTTGAATATTGGCGATCCTTCCGCCAATGAAAGTAGTACCATTTTGTTTTGCACATAGAGCCATAAAATTGTCACAATATCAGGTTCAGCTCAGCTTTTTTAATATTTGCCAGCTTAACCTGAATGTGGCTTTGTTCCAGCCAGTCTGTAAACCATTTCACAGCCCATCTTGTTTACTTAATTGTATCCGGGCTAAATTCGCTTTGTTTAGTTGTTCATTCAGACGTCTGGTTCCTGTCACCAACAATGTGAACAATACTGACTCTGTAAATTTCTCTAGAAGAGAGCATTTCACACCAAACCACTCTGAATGAAAAATCAGTGGAATTTCCCATTTTAACCTTCTCAACTTCTCAGCTCATCTTGTGGTTTCCTCTTCGATTTTACAGACTAACTGGAGTGATATATATATAGTTAAGGTTCTGCACGTTCCACGCGTTCTAAGAATTTCAGACAGCGGTGGGTAGTAATAGACTATGTGTCACGGGATTATGTAATGTAATCATAAAAATCAAAGCAGGACACATTTGAAAAGAGGCCTAATCAGATTGCACTCTCTTTTAGGCAAAATCAGTAGTGAGCCTATTAATTATTATGGAGTGGCCCAATAAACTGCGTAATAGCTGTGTGACTATGACTGATAACAGTAATTCTATTTGGTTTTGTGAGAAACATAGGGGTTTCCCTTCCTGAAAGTAATCAGATAGTCAGTGATTACATTTTTAGTCACTTACGTTGTTTACTTTGCATAAGTGATCTGCCCAACGCTGTTGGCAGGCCGTCATCTTATAGCAAACCTCTTTCCTTGTGAAGCTTTGTTTGGAAACAAAAGGGAAACAGCCAACAGAAAACAGTCCAACCAGGACTTCTTTCTCAGTGGTATCTCGATAACTACAGCCAAGCGAGCTCTCCCATTGGTTAAAACATTAGGAGCTGGACTGAAGGCCAAAGTGTTACTGAACTACCAATTTAATTAGGAACTGACAGTGGAATCAATCAGTCACGTTTTAGTTTAAAATTGGTGGCACCAATTTTGTGAGAAGGTTCCAGATACGTCACTGGCTGTGAATATGAACTGTAGTCTCACATGCTATTAGAAATGAGCAGAAATTAGCATTAGAATACTGTGTTTGTCTTGTTTTTACATGTATGGCCTGAACTGAAGGCCCAGCTCTAATAATCACGGACCCCCACAGACATAATGCAGTGTGAATGTATTACAGTGCATTTTAATGAACAACCCTTTTCTGTTTATGTACATAATCTAGCATAATTAAACTATTAGGAACTATTGTGTTCCTGAATTTCTGAATAACTGTGATAATAATCATTATTACCATTTCAGCCACTACCTTGCGCCCCTAATGCGTGTCTTTTCTCTCTCAGCAGTGATTCTCCTGCTGTGCATGGTCACCCTGGCTCTGGCTGCCCCTGTGGAAACCCAGTGTGTCGGCAAAGTGGAAAACGGCCAGTACCGCTTTGACCTGCCATCGCGCATCACCGCGGTGATGAGTGACACCACCTGCCACGGTTTTTGGAGTATTAATGTAAATGCTAATTTCTTACACCTTGTGAACTCTGACCTCTCTTTCCCAAACCTGCTCATTTCCCTCCCTTCACTCAGATGTGGTTGATCGGCTAAGTTTGCTTCTTTAGTTTCTCACTGGAGCTATGAGGCTAATGCAGCTAACAAATAACTCATTAGCATGGTGCTAACTGCAGGCCTAAATCATCACATTTGCCTCAAACCATGTCCAGCTGGAAGTTATCTCTATTAGACCTCTTATGTGGTCCACTGTATGATGTTGCTACTGTTTTAAGCTGTGCTACATACTGAATTTGTGTGCATATTTATAGATAACAGTGTGTCATACAGTGTTAGAAACCACACAAGCAAGTCTTCTGATTTTATGATAAGCAAGATTACTTAAGGTCAGCATGAATGGGTGCATGTTCCCTCTGTATTGTGATGTATTCGATATTATACAACAGTTAGTTCCGGCCACGCAAGCTGATTGGTTGAGAAGCGTTCTAACCGTGCTGTTATTTCACCATAACATCACAGGTTTTTCACTTCGCTGAGACGCCGTTGCTAAGCAACGACTTTGACAGCTGTAGGAGACGCTCAAGCCATTTGAACATTTTTACTTCTTACTTTGCAACAAACAGAAAATGGACACTTTTAGAATAACATTTGACCGACAGCCAATTTGGTCAGACTCTGAAGATGAGACGACACTAAATTCCCAAACTGTCATCACCACTGAGCAGCTTTTCAGTCGGCAGCTGTGACAGAAGAACAGCTAAACAACCTGGAATCAGCCAGAAGTGAACCCAACACCATTCGCCAAACTAAATAGGCTGTAAGATGCTTTACAGACTGGCTGGAACAAAACAACATTAATACTGATCTGGAAGAAAATGGACAAAACTGAGCTGAACTTGAGGCTTACAGCAGACTGTGCAGCGAGTGAGCGGAGTTCGTTACTCTGATGTAGCAACAAGCTGGTTGTTAAGAAACTATAATTTAGTGAAGGAACTGTGAACATTAGAACATATTAAACGCCGCGTTCACGACCCAGTTTATTAATTTATTACTTTATTTATTTAACTGTTGTATAAAAGTAATAGAACACTCGAGATGTTATTTCGTAATAACACACTCCCGTGTTCTGTTGCTTAAATGAAACACAGTATGAGGCAGCTAGCTGGCCGTTTTCTCTCAATGATAGGTGGGGGTGGTGGGAGGGGAAGGTGAAACTTGATATAATTTGTTATAATTTCCTCCATTGCTGGTGCACAGTGATGTAATCACAAACCAGAAGATGTTTTGAAAAGAAGATTACAGAAAAACAAGAATTTTGTCATTAACAGGAGATGATGAATGGTGCCTAAACTCTGCTAGTGTTGTAGAACATTCTTATTTTATAGTTCAGTTTAAACAAAAGGGTTAATATGACCATAGACATGAACTAACATGGTGAAACAGTCTGTTTTGATTACAGTTTGACTTGAACAACTCAATGCTTCCATTACTTTAGCTACATTAGCCTCATAGCTGCAGTGCAAACACAGCTAGCTTGTTTGTTTTCCACATCGTAATACATACTGAATATCATACAAGTTAATCGCAACAGTCTTTGCATGGAAAGCTCCTTTAAATCCACTGATATTATAAATAGCTTTGTCTACATTTCTCATCTTTGCCCTCTTTTCTCCCTTGTTGCCATTGTTTTCTCTTTTTATCCCTTCATCAGGACATGGTCGTGGCCTCCACTGAAGGCTTTATTCCTCCAGTCACCTCGGCCACCCCAGGAACACTCTTCATGAACACCTGCCCTGACGCGCTGAAATTCCAGCTTAACTGCCCCGCCAGTGATGTATGTAATTCATGGCTAGTATAGTTAGTTTGCATGTTGTGGTGACTACAGACATGAAATTAAAGTTGAATTCCACAGATTTCAATAAAAATAATCATTTCAGTGCATAATTCAGTGGTTAAGATGTAAAAAAAAGTAATTCAGAGGGGTTTGAAGTGAAAAGGTTCATTGTAGAGAAACTTACAGACTTTTTTTTTTACTGTCCTGCACACTTCTTCTGAGTTTTTATATGTAATGTTGATGATGGGAAAATAGTGGAAAGTCTGACAAAATAAGTTTTCTTTGTGGACTATTTTGCCTCACAACACCCTGCATGTGCCTCTCTGCTTTGAACGGATTTTAAAAATAGGTTTTAGGCCAAAACCTTCTCAAAACTATCGTAAAATAACAGCTCAGACATCAGGCAGTATATTCATAACCATTTCTTGTAAAATGTATTTTATATAAGATTTATTGGACTACTACAATCATTATTAAATAAATTACTTCACTTTTTACCAAAGTAAACCTTGTAGTGTATAGGGAGTAAATATCTGTTGGCTTGATATTGTGAAGTCTAATAATAAAGTTTAATAGATTTGAGTATTAAAGTCATTGTAAAAACAATACTATTTACTATTTATTGAATTTACTACATGAGGTCTAATGATGAGAGAGTTCAATAGATTCATTCTATTTTTGATATAAAATAACTTTCTGTGAGGGAGCTTTTAGAGGTGGACGTCTGGTTCCTATCACCACCACTGTGAACAATTCTGACTCGGTACGTTTCTCCAGAATTAAGCATTTCACGTCAGGCCACTCCAAAAGACTTTTTCAGTCTGTTTACATCTTAACTGTTAAATTTTGTAGAAATTTTGGAAAAGCTGTGGAATTCCCCTTCAACTTTAGTAACTCAATGTGTTGCTTCATACAGCTGGCTTTCTTGTTTTCTGTATGTTTGTATGACTGTCTCTCTTTTATGTTGCAGTTTGATGAGAAGCTGCAGTGCTCCTGTGAGTTTGCTTTTTGTTTGCATTACTTGTTTTGTATTTTCTCATTGTGACTCTACTGAGGCTGCACAACATATTGTTTTTTTGCGAAAATATATTTTCATTGGAATATCTGCCTTTGTGATACTGATATTGCTGGAAGTTGCCAACAAGTTATTTTTTCATTACCTTATAGAATTTCAATGAAGTTTTATAAAGCAACATAAATAATAAGAATATATTCAACAATGCATAATAACAATAATTACAATACTTGTAATATCAACAATAATATTAGTTAGTAGTAACAACAACAACAACAACAAAACAACACTAAGAATAGAATTAGTACGGAAAAGCCAGGCAAGTTTATTTGTATAGCACATTTCATACACAAGGGCAATTTAAGTGCAAATAAAAAACAAAAGCAAAAAATAAATAAATAGGAAACTAAGGACAAAGTGCTAATTCAAATTAAAATATCCTAAAAAAATGAAAACAAACAGAAATGAGGTCAGTAAAAATAAATACAGATTAAAGACACAATGCTAAAAACGAAATGCAGCAAGAATAGTGTAAGTGCAATATTATCTAATAATAATAATAATAATAATAATATTTCTATCCATTCAGGTATTGAAGTGAAACCTGTCTTAAGCTTTTCTTATTCTTACAGAATATTAGAATATTCCAAATAAATATTCCACCGAATATGTGAAAATTAAGAGCAGTTCTTCCTGCGGGGCAGCGGAGTGTTTGAGTCATTTCAGTGCAGTAGTGAAGTGCTCCACTTGGAAACGGTTCATTTAAGAGCTGAGTCAATTTGTGAGAAAAAATATTAGATCTATATCGGCCGACACTCAGAATTTTAGTATTAGTATCGGAAAGGAAAGTGGTATGATTTCATCTCTACTTACAGTACACAATCGAAAATATTTGGAGGCTTATTTGCATATTGCTGCCTTCTGCAATATCAGTACTGCAGGCCAGGATAATTATAATGATCACCACATGATGTATCGTTCAGCCCTGGTCTCAATGCATCCTGATACATCCTGTTATGATTATTAGCTTGAAAGTAAAGTCACAGCGATGTGTAGAGGCTGCTTTTCTCTGATCATTGAATCCTGGCCAATACAGAAAGTCTGACTGTACTGCCAAGATTCATAACAAAACACAAGTGTGTTACAGTAAACAGCATTATAGCTGTGATTTGGACATAACAGATATTAACGCTTTCTCGAGTGTTATGAACATTGAGCCCTGAACATTGTATCAAATATGTTTAACCCCCTAAAATCCCAGACGTATTACAAACTAAGGATTATTATTCAGTACCTACACTATTCTTAGGTTATAGAAGTGTGTAATATAACTTTTGGCCATGGACATTCAAAGGGATTAATATTCTTCCGCCAGTAAAAGTAGTTCCAGCAGCTTGAAGCAAAGCAGCCACTGTTGTTAAATCAGTTGGGAGGGGGGTTGTTGTTGTTTTCACATAACGCCAGTCAGACTGTCAGAGATTAAATCTGTGTACCTGATAGCGTGATACATGTCAGCTGAGAGACTTCTATAGCCAACGCCTCAGAAATGCGGTCAGGGTTGTCAAAGGATGCGCTAATTGAAGAACAACCGTAACTCTGCTTGTTTAACACCACCACACATACACAGGAAGTCTTCTGATTGCCTGTAAGCTTAGAACAGTCATGGTTTCTCCTGTACAGGCCTTAATGTATCTTAAATGCAGCTATGAATACCAGGAGTAAACAAGTAATTAATAAAATTGCCATACTGTCCATGCAGTCTGGCCAAAATTAACCTACTGATTGGAGTAGCCAGCCAAGATGGGACCCCCCAAATACAGAGGGCTGTTTCACACACTGCATAAAACCACACAAAAAATGTTATAAGTGGAGCACAAGGAAAAAGATAAAATAAAGAAGAATGTAGGATACGGGCCGTTTAAAACTAATGCTTAGTTGGTAAACGGCTCAAATGTTCACTAGTTTAATGACTTTAATGTGTGTATGTTGTTGCAGGTCCAGACGGAGCGGAAGCAGGGTCCCGTTCGGGTAAGGAGGGCGGTCGGTGTAGAGCCACTGCTATATCTAATGAGGAATAATCTACATGCTCATTTATTACATATCATACAACAGTTAGTCCCGACGTTACAGTCTGATTGGTTCTAACCGTGCTGATATTTGTGATAATTGCTTGGCTTTTTCACGCCAAAACTGTCACTCCGCTGACAGCAAGCTTTATGCACACATTCCTTGGCTGTTTTGTAGTTGTTCTTATACAAAATGAGAAATTAATATAATGGATGGCTTTAAGATGACATATGACCTGCAGTCTGTTTGGCCAGACTCTGAAGAAAAGTGTAACTGCAGACGCGCATCAAAGGCCCAATCCCATTTCTTATCTTTACCCCTACCCCTTGTTTTTGAGTGTCTTCTTGCCCCTTACTTAGTTACAAGAGGTGATGGTTGAAATCTTCTCTATGAAATGGGACCCTCAAATAAAGAACATTACTTCATTAACAGCTACTAGCGCTGCTCTGTAGGCGAGGAGGGTAATAAGAGGGTAAAGTTCAGCAAAAGTTTATTGTAAAACTACATTTTGGTGGAAATGGGTTTATTGTCAGTATTAAAGCACATCCAGTATGAAATTCAGGGCTTCTTTGATTTATTTTTTATTTTTCTATTTGATTTATTTTGTTCTTTTTTTGTAAAAACTGTTGTATAAAAGCAATTGAACACTCGAGGCCATCTGTTCTGGTGAATAACATAAAGGCTGTGATGATCTGCGACCAAATCACAGCCACGATGTTATTCGCGATAACACACATCCTCAAGCGTTCTGTTGCTTAACCCAGGGGTCGACAGCGTAAATGTTAAGTTTATTGTAAACTGTCTCTCAACGTTCAACGTTTTACGAGGCTGAAGTCGCTTCTCATTCGCCAGCTTCTTGTTCGAATTTTCCTGTTCCACCTTAAATGGTGCCTAGAATGCTGTGCCATTTAAGGTGGAATGGGAAAATTCGAGCATTAAGTTGGCGAATGAGAAGCGACTTCAGCTTTGCGACTTTTTAGTGTTTGACAGTTTCTCACTGCAGATTAAACGTATCAGGAAACCAGCTGGAGTGATTATAAACGCAAATAAGTCGTCTCCAAATTATCTGTCTCTTCGTTAGCTGTGCGAGATTCTTGTCTGCGTTGCTATGGTGACCAGCAGTCTGCACCCCAGTCTTCAGGGTTAAAGGGTGAATTAGCAGTTCTACAGTAACTCCAGCGTTTAAGCCCATTTCATTTAAAAACTGTGTTGAATGATCAGCAGAGCTTTATTTTACTGCAAAGGAGGGTTTTTTTTATTTTTACTTTAAGTCTAATTCTGCTGTGGAGCCTCAACAGGGCAGTAAAAGAGCCACATGTGGCTCCGGAGCTGCATGTTGCTGAACCCTGGCTTAACCAAACCACAAAGTGAGTTGGTTGAGCTGTGCTATGTTACGGAATGCCATCAAAATATGTTGAATAACTGAGAAAGGCTGCAGGACACAATATAAAAGCTCACAGCAGGCCTCAGGAATGCTGTGGTTGGGGATGCCGTATGCAAAAGTTTTGGTAGCCCTGGTCAAATGACACTTTCCATTTACTTTTTAAGTGAAAATAAGTGACCACATCCTCTACAGTCAACACACTTCTGCATTTTTCAGTGCACAACTACTGTTTATTTGTTGTATTTAACAAATTGGGAAAAAATTAAATACAAACTTTTCCACAGGCCACATTTTATGTTTTATTATATCTCAGCATCTGAGCATGCCAGGAGCTCAGGGTTGCCAGACTGCTTCTATAGTTTCCACCTGAAAAAAAAAAAGTTATAATCATATTTTATTTGTTTTATAAAATAAACGTAGCGGATACTGTTTAATGTGTCTTATGCACAAGCAGACTAACAGCTCCTGAAACTGTGAAGCCCCCCTTCACAAAGGGGCTTCAGAATCAGCAAATGGATGCAGATTCATCGGTGCAGCTGCAGTTTGGTGGTGAAATGAAGGAAGACAGTAAACTACAACCACAACCCTCACTGAACTGCACTTTCTAATGACTATATTTAACAGAGGTGAAGACACAGCGCAGCTGTTTAGCACTGTTTCACTAAAGTTCCTATTTAAGTGATTTAATTTGTTATATGATGAAATGAACGGCTAAGCTGTACCTGCTCCTCCTCTGTCAGCTCCTTCAGGTGGGCGATGTTTTGGCACTGGCACTGTTGTTTATTTTAAGCCAGTTTTCATTACAAATTGCACATTTATTTATTA
This sequence comes from Colossoma macropomum, assembly GCF_904425465.1. NCBI lineage: Eukaryota > Metazoa > Chordata > Actinopteri > Characiformes > Serrasalmidae > Colossoma > Colossoma macropomum. Next base: position 39,553,078 of record NW_023494785.1, read on the forward strand.
TGTTTTCCGCTTTATTTGAGGTCAAATACAGCAGGACTATCGATGCCCTGCATTTTTAATACAGACTTCATAGTCATTCACAACAGAATATCTCGCTCACTGTACTGCGTCTAAAAGTCTAAAACTTTGGAGTTGACTCTCGATTCTTGAATCGATACTTTCTGGACCGACTCCCAGCTCTAGCACTGCCAAGGTCCTGCAGGGTTGCCAGATTGGGCAGATTCCCAGGGTTTTTGGTGGGTTGACAAAATTTGGGCTGCTTTGTGACTATTTTGGCAGGTATTTAATATTTAAATTAATAAACTGCATTACTCAATAATGAAATTTGCATACTTCTCCCCACGTCCAATCAGTTATCAACACTTGATACTGACATACATTTTAGCCACTTCTGTTGAGAGGAGGCCGTTGTATGGTTCACTATAGACATCAGCGGTTAATATATCCAGTTTATTATTGATGCAATGCATTACTGACTGTACAGAGTTGTGGTCTATCAGAAAACTGCAACACTGAGTAAGGCTTGGGAACGAGATCATGCCTTATTAAGCTGTGGTCAAGGCTTAATGATCTCATTCCCACACCTTACTAAGCCGTGGCCACGCGTTATTTTTATTTACACATGATGTCACCAGCAGGGCTCCGTAGTTATGCTTGCAGTATTATTACTATTCATTTGCCTTTCTGGCTGCACGGGATTATGAGCAGATTTTTTGGCGGATTTTGAACTTTTTTGGCTGGAAACTACAGAAGCAATCTGGCAACCCTGAGCTCCTGGCATGCTCAGATGCAGATAGATATAACGTTAAACAGGTGCAGGTCTGCACAAACACTCGCTTCTGCTAAAGCAAGTCAAAAAGCAAATAGGTCACAACAAAACCCCCACAGCGCTTAGCTTACCTTATTAAACGTATTACGCCGTGAAAAGTCTGCTAATCCACCACGGCTGAGATAATCCCCAGAAAACACAGTAATCCACACAAAAAGGAATAAAATCTTGTCCGTTTCGTCGTAAAACCAGGTGTTTGAAAGTATCTGAAATGTGCGTAGGCCCCACAAAACGGGTCTTACATAACACTATATGCAAAAAAAGCGAGCAGAGGACGAGATGAGGAATCATTCCCAGCACGGTTTACACGAAAATATCAAGAAGTTAGTTAAATCAGCTCGAATATCCCCAGTTTTCTTGCTGGATGGCAGTTAGAGCTCAGTGTTCCCAATTGACAGATGTAAACAACACTGCACATGGCACTGCGAAACTTCGAGCAAATCGCAAATGGCTGCCTGCTCCCTATATAGTGCACCACGCGAGTCATAAAATATTGACGTCTCCTCCAGAAAGATGCGCTATATGTCCTGTTTGAGATCGGGTACATGTGGCTGAATCCCAAATGGCTCTTTATTAGACATATTATGCCCTATTTGAGTGCAGGAGCCACTCTTTTAGGCGCTATTTAGTGCACTACTTAGGGAGCGGAGAGCCATTTGAGACGCAGCCCGTGTTTTGGGGCTCCTGCGCTGTGATTGGACAGTAGGGCGTCCAAATTCAAGCAGTTCGTCGATTGGTGGAGGAGTGTTTGGGCAGAAAGAGTTCTGCTTGGCATCAGGACTACATTCTTAAAAAAAAGAGGGTTCTGTGGTAAGGGAATGGTTCTGTTTAGAATAATACGTTCTATATTGAAGGGTTCTTTGCATGGTGAAAAGGTTCTTTAGATTGAAGGAGAATGTGTTGTATATGGTTCTATAGCACCAAAAATGTTTCTGCTATTGTTACAAGCTTGACATCATAACAGTAGAAGAACGCTTTTTGGTGCTATATAGAACCGTTTTAAAAACCATATGCAACACATTCTCCATCGATCTGAAGAACCATTTCACAATGCAGAGAACCATTCAAGCGTGAAAATGGTTCTATACAGAACTTACGGTTCTAAGAAGAACCATTACCTTCACTAAAGAACCCTTGAATAAAAAACAAGATGAAAACTCAGAAAACACTCATCAAAATGGCAACACGATGCTACGTTTAACAAACACGCTGCAAATACAACATATACAACTTCAGAAACGCTGATAAGCCAGTCACAACATATATATACAGCACAAACATTAACCGGTAAAAGTAAGTTAACGTTTATTTGAGCAGATTATTAGTATCACTCTATCATGATGGGAGTTAGCTGTAGAGTCTAACTAGCCAGCCAGGTTAACCATGAACTTGAGATGTGAGTGTCTGAGAGTCTGGTCTTCTCTACTTCATAGATATTCCATCCTCTTCGAGTCTTCCAGAGACATTTCCGCTGTGTTGTGACTCACTTCCGTTGTGTTGTGACTGGCTTTGCAGCGTTTCTGAGGCTGCATGCGTTTTCTGTATTTGCAGTGTGTTTGTAAAATGTAGCTCCAATGTAGTCATGCTGATGAGTGTTTTCTGTATTTGCGGTGTGTTTGTGAAATGCAGTTCAGGTGCAGTCATGTTAATGAAAGTGTTTCTGTATTTGCAGTGTGTTTGTAAAATGTAGCTCCAATGTAGTCATGCTGATGAGTGTTTTCTGTATTTGCGGTGTGTTTGTGAAATGCAGTTCAGGTGCAGTCATGTTAATGAAAGTGTTTCTGTATTTGCAGTGTGTTTGTAAAATGTAGCTCCAATGTAGTCATGCTGATGAGTGTTTTCTGTATTTGCGGTGTGTTTGTGAAATGCAGTTCAGGTGCAGTCATGTCATTGAAAGTGTTTCTGTATTTGCAGTGTGTTTGCGAAATGCAGTTCAGGTGCAGTCATGTTAATTAAAGTGTTTTTTTTTTTTGTGTTTGCAGTGTGTTTGTGAAGTGCAGTTCAGGTGCAGTCATGTTAATTAAAGTGTTTTTTTTGTGTGTTTGCAGTGTGTTTATGAGTTTGCAAAGTGTTTTTAATTGTAATATGAATAGGGCCCTGTTGGCCACTGTAGTTGATTAATTATACTGAATTCAGTGAGATGGAACAAGCCCTTATTGATTTGTTGGATTTGTTCCAAACTTCTTCTGAATTAAATTCAGGTGGGATAGAGTTCATCTAAACAGAAGGAAGCAAACTACCTATTGTTGCAACGATAATTATGTATTGTTGCTTTGAATATTGTAACTGAGTACTGCTGCTTTAAAGGGAACCGAATTTCCCTCACTGTTTTGAAATATGGCAGTTCGAAGTAACATGTGAACACTGAGTGTGTTTACATGCACTTAATAATCCAATAACTGCAGAAAATTTGATTTTGTCAGTAATATGTTCAACACCTTTATATGCACTTGGGTGATCAGATAATGGAAAAAACTCCATGTTGTGGCTATGTGGGCCAGGAGCTGCAAAAGGTTGTGAGGCCCTGATCTAAAAGATGAATAATATTCAATTTCTTCATTTCGTCAAGCATGTTTTCGGTTTCAGCTTTTCCCCCAGTGTTTTTTTGGCTTCTCGCAGGTGCTGGGTTAAACGCTGCTTGCTATTTCTGGGACTGCGCTCTGTTTTCACACATGCGCAGACTGCAAAATGAAAGAAATCAGAGTAAGGGTATATGTGCACTGGAAAACGATTACTGAGCTAAAATCCAGCTCACTTTTTCAGATTTCTTAATCAGATTTCTAGGCCTTAATCCAATCTAAGAAATCAGAGTGTGCTGCTTACATGACCACTTGAATAATCAGATAACTGCTGAAATCAGATAATGATCGGATTTTTACGTGCATGAAAACACACTTATTGTTAAAGTTTCAAAATACCACTGAAAGTGCCATTCGCCCAGTACAAAACATATGGAACATATGGAAACCATAACAGCCTGTTTTAGAATTCATTGTTCATTTACATATATCTACATAATATGCCCACAGCAGTTCAGCCCCGCCCATTCAGTCATGTAAAAATGGTCATGTAAAAATGAATTGTGTCACATAAAACCACACAAATGTTATAAATTAACCTCAAAAGAAAAAAATACCCTGTAAGCAAAACACACTTGGCATTTTTCTCAGGATTGTGGTTTGGTGAAGAATCAGATGTCACGCCTGCTTAAAGCGAATTAGCTGTGGAGTGGACGCTGTTGCAGCCAGACACTTAAATGGTTACATGCCTTAATCCATTTAAGCCTGAGCTAAACGCATTAGCTCGCTAACACAAAATCCCTGGATTATGTACTCCTAACAACAAGGACTGTGTGTCAGATAGAAGAGTTCAGAAATGTCAGCAAAAAGGCTTTGGGACAGATTATCGGAAAAAACGGAGATACATGTTTTTCACTTGGCGATATCAAAGAATGACGCTGATGTGTCTGTAAAAATGGAAGCACAAACCACAGCGCTTAAAAAATATCGAACGAGTAGCTTCAGTAAAGCAGGGACTGCAGAGCCAAGAGTTTCAATATGTGCTTTTAACAGTTGTTTGGAAAACTGTTCAGTTATTATGCAGTTTACTTCCAGTTTATCCCCTTAAAATCCTAGGCTTATTACATTCTAAGGCTTATTATTCTGTAATAACAGGGACTTCAATGCAAAGTGGCTGAGCTGTTCTTAGGTTATAGAAGTGTGTAAAAAAACTTAGGGCCTGCCAGTGGGCCCTGGCCATTTAAGGGGTTAATAGTGTTGTACAGTACACCCAAAATATTAGGGAAAAAGCAATTTAAAGCATTGTTTTTCAAAATGGAATAATGTAAATTTAACCAAAAACATCAATTGTTTTATTATTAATTGTTTTAAATTTCCTTCATTTGATTAAGAATAATGTGACATGGCAGGTCTTTACAGGTGTTTACCATCAAAGAAGCCATGTTAGTGCCAAAACTAAGGCAGAGTCTGAAATGGTCTCCTAATCACTATACCCTATCATCATCATCATCATCATCATTAACCACTTAATCCAGATAGGGTCGCGGTAGCAGTTGGGAGAGCAGAGAATCCCAGACAACCCTGTCCCCCACAACTTCCTTTCAGCTCATTCCGGGGGTCCCCGAGCTGCTCCCAGTCCAACTTGGAGATATAATCCCTCTAGCGGGTCCTAGGACGACCCCGGGGTCTCGTCCCAGTAGGCCGTGCCTGGTAAACCCCCACCAGGAGGCGTCCAGTGGGCATTCTGATTAGATGCCTGAACCACCTCAACTGGCTCTTCACTGGCTCCTCGCAATGTGGAGGAGTAGCAGCTCTACTTTGAGCTCCTCCTGGATGGCCGAGCTCCTCACCCTATTAAGTACAGTGTATCCCGCCACCCTGCAAAGAAAGCTCATTTCTGCCGCTTGTTTTCCCACACTGAGTCTTTTGGTCATTACCCACAGCTCATGACCACAGGTGAGGGTTGGGATGTAGACCGACTGGTAAACGGAGAGCTTTGCAGCCGAAACTGGCTCACTATACCCTATATTTGAAAATCTGGTTCACTGTTATAGGGAACAGAGTTGGTGATGGTAGTAAACGATTTCAGACATCATATTGCGCGTTACTGTGTGACAGCAGGTTTCATCACACAAACACTATAAACGTCCTGCAGTCGGTCACTATAGCCGCCGAGTCTGAGGAGAGCTGACTTACATCTGTAGCAGGTCTGAACAGAGCTCTATGGAGATGCTGCCACTGTAGCTGGACTCGCTAATCCTCCCCAGAGAAGTTGTGTGTGTCAAACCAAACAATGCAGTGCATCATGGGTATCCTCTGTCCCAGAGGGCACATTGGTTGTGCAGTACTAATTGCGGTGCATTGTGGGATTGTGGGATACATAGTAAATAGGGGGCACAGCTTAAGACAACCTTTCACAAGTGTTAAGCAGCACACAGTCAGCATCTATCAGCCTTGATAAAAAGTAGGTGTTACATTATAAAACTGCACTTTGAGAGGGTCACTGCTATATATATGCATATGTAATGAGCCATAAGTGCAAAATAGCAGAGGCAGTACAAAATACTGTTGCTCCTAACAGCCACTTTTTAACACCAACATAGTTTGCAGTGGTGCAGAAAGTTAATAAATCTGCCTTTTAGATGTATAAAGGCAGTCCTGTTTTCATTATTTCTGTTTTTAAACGCTCTCAAAGGTGCTGATGTTCATACTGTTGTTTTCTTTGTCCTTTAGGATCGTCCTCAGGCGCTCACAAGCACACAGTGGCCTACGGTGAGTATATTAAAGTATGAAAGTACTTGTCTTCTCTTCTTCTCATTGTCATGAGAGAGCCTCGTTACATTCTGTTAGTGTGTGCGAATATTGAGATGAAGCAGTAGAAGTGCAGGACTGTTTTATTAAAACTAAACGTTCCTCTTTCCAGGGTGGGTGGTAATGGTCATCATCGCGTGGCTCCTTACTTTTTGAGGTATGCATATAAGTATTGGTGGGTGATACAGAAAGAATAATACATCATGATACTTTAAAAGAACATGATACATGATACATCACAATATTACATGTTATATATAATATGTAATATATTATATATAATAAACAGACAGAATGTGCTAGAAATGTCACATTTAACAACTGCCAACAAAAACTATGAACGCAATAGTTATTATTCAGCATTTCACATTCTGTGCTGCACTAAGTCGAATTAAAGAGGAATAATTATGCTCTCAGTTTAATGAAATATGCAGTTTGTCAGTTTTAAGTACTGACAATATTCATGATATGCTCAGAAAAGCAAAAACAATAACAAGAAATATGATGTTAACCTATAAGATATTGTCATATCACCCATCTCTGTGTGTGTGTGTGTGTATATATATATATATATATATATATATATATATATATATATATATATATATATTTATATCATTGCTGTCAGAAGAAAACCTTATATCTTATATCTTATATTCAGTTTTTGACATAATTTGAAAATACCTGCTGTCCTTTACATTGTGTGTAAATTTCATGATGAATGGACAAAACAAATGACCCAAAATGGCTTGGTAAAACCTCTGGTTCCATTGACTTACATTTAAAGTAAAGTAGGCTTTTTTCTTCTCCTGTAAAGTTACTGTTTTGGAGATACGAGGTTATATATGAACACATCCTCTACATAGAACCAATTTCTTTACATTTTAATGCACAATTAATGTTTATTTGCTGAATTTAACATCTTGGAAAAAATTTAAAACCTAAATTGTGGCCTCTGCATTGTAGCCATTCAGAGGCACCTGTTGGGTTGCATTGATGCACTGCATAATGTCATTAGCTGAATTGATCTTGAGCCCAAATTGTTTGTAATATTCTCTTTACTGTTATATAGCTGGAGTACCATACTGGACATCTCTAACAGTTCAGATTTACAAGTTAGAGCTATTTTACACTAGAGTGCCTTTTAGAAACCAGATTATTTGAACAGATGAACCATATTTGAGACTTGTTTGTGCTGTTCAATGCGTTAACATTTATAATTTGCCTTTGTTACTCTGTAATTAAAATGTGTAGTCAAAACTAGCCAAAAGCTACTTTTGGTTGTTCTACAAAACAGCTAGAAAATTTTACTCATTGCTGGTAACAAATGCTCAGAGATGGTCAAAATGATATTGGAGGGAGCGCCTGCTAATGTGCTGAAATGGTAGCATGCTGAAATTTAGAAAACACAGTTCAGGAGTGCGCTTATCAAGCCCACTTGTAATAGGACTGTGGTGAAATTTTGCAGATTCTGTGAACAGCCCCTTGCTGTTCTTGCTATAAACTGAAGTAAATTAATGTATTGTGTCTTTCCAGAGGAATCCTGACCGTTACTCAGCTAACAGCGGGAGTGTAACCACAAAGAAGATAAATAAATGACCAGAGATGGACATCATCAACAATTAAACAATAATTCCATAATAATGCCTTATATATTTTATTGCTACTGCTATGATAATTACTGTATATTATTATATTGATTTCATTATATAAGATTATATATGTAGAGATCAAAGCAGTAGACAAGGTTGAAAATCTATATCTTTTTAATATACACAAATACTATGTGTTTGTGAAATGTTTAATAATGTTATATGTTAACTATAATATTGTGTATAACATAAGGCATTATTATTATTATTATTATTATTATTATTATTATTATGTATATGTACAAAGTATGAGTATATATTTTTGCCAATATGTATAGCCTTAATTGAGCTGGATTAGTTTTACCAGAGGAGTTCCAGTAACATAATTTCTTCCTGATTGAAAAAATTTTCCCAGTTTACCCCAAATAGCCCAGACTGAAACATCACTGTGCAGAATTGCGGCTAAATGGAAAATATAGCGGCAAAAAAAACATTTTGTGACACTGGATGAGGGAGGAGACTTGGTGTGAGGTGATGCTTGTTATCAATGGCAAAGTGATGGTGCATCATCATAGTAAATAGTGGGGAATATACACCGAATTGTTGTGGATTTCAGTCGTCTTGTCATGAACTTGAGGATTAAGGGTCAAAACAAGCTCCTTTTAGCTGTTAGCCTCGTCTTCAGCTCACAAAAAAGGTAAAAAGGAGATGCCGCCTTGTTTTTGTTATTACATTCCTATGATATCAGTAATAGTAGGAGCTCTGAGTTTGGCAAACTATAGGAGGTAATTCACTCTGGAGAAGGCTGTAATAATCATGGCTCTCGTCAGTAATAACTCAAATCACAGCACCTCCCCAGGTAAACTAATCCAGCTCCAATAGGGCTTATGATTATATATGTATATTTTATGAGAGGATACATTCCTCCAACCCATAGGTGGACTATGGATTTTTATCAAATGCATATCGTCGCTGTCCAAAGAAAAACACGTATCTCCGCTTTTGTTGATTTTGAGTTTTCTGCATCATTTGAAGACAGTGGCTGTCCTTTGTCCTTTACATTGTGTGAAAATTTCATGATAAAGAGACTAATAACAGTGCTCTAAAATTAATTGGAATAAAATATTTTCACCTTGACTTACATTAAAAGTAAAGAATGCTTTTGCCTTTTCCTGTAAAGTTACCATTTAGGAGATGCTTGTTTTTCTTTGGACAGCGACATTGTTTTTATCTGCTTCTGCCTTTTTCCTGCATGTAAAATGTCCACCCATGATGAGCGAGAGAGAGAAAGATAGGGATAGGGAGTAGGGGTGGGAATCTCTAGGCACCTCAGGATTTGATTCGATTTCGATTCAGAGGGCTGCGATGCGATTATGAAATGATTATCGATGCATCTTTTTTTTTTTTTCTATGCAGGATTTCTATTTTCTCACTGTGTGTTTGTAATGATCCATCATGAATTTACTTCCAATGTCTTTTATTAATCAATCAAACAGAAGCTATGTGGCAAGTGAACTGGACAGGACATTCACTGCTCTTGTTTGGAGCACATGAGACGCTGCTGCCACTCATCTGTGATAAAATGCGGTATTACGGTGCCATAAGATCCAGTGGCAATGGATGTCCACGCAGCAGATTATAGCTATTCTACCCAAAAGATTTAAGACGAACATGCATTGGCAGCTTCTCGTTCAAATTTCCCCGTTCCACCTTAAATGGTGCAGCAGTTACATTATGGTGCCTCAGGCACCATTTAAGGTGGAAGGGAAAAATTCGAAGAAGCTGGTGAATGAGAAGCGACTTCAGCCTCGTAAAAAAAATAGAACATTGAGAGACATTTAACAAGAAACTGTTCTATCTTTGCTTTTTGTTTGTATTATATTTTTATCCTATACTCGGCCATCAGCGCATTCTGGGATACATGTACAGCCAAGGACTGGGATACATGTACAGCCAAGGACTCTTTTTAACATTTGGGTTGCCACCTGCACTAGCTTTTAATGTAGTGTGCCGCCACAGACTGTCTGGGCGCTGTACTTCCGCACTTTGCAAAGTTCTGCCTTTTGCGTTCCGTCAATATTACGTTATCGGTTAAAATTTAGAAAATCGATTTTTGACATTTGTGAATCGATTCAGAATCCGCATTGCAATGCATCTAAGAATCGATTTCCCCCACCACCCCTAATAGGGAGAGAGAGGAAGAAAGTGTGATGTACAGAGATCATGAGATCTTGTGTGGAATGAGACTCTTCTGTGATTTTAAAAATTCTTTCAATGAAATCAATAAACTGCTTGCAACTGCTTCAATCTGCCTTCGAGTGTTTTCTTCAGAAAGACATTTTTGGGCTGGTCTGTGAAAAAGTGAGTAGGCCAACTTGGTAGATAACATACAATTACCAAGCGTGCTGATGTGCCACAGTGTCATAACATCAGGCTCCTAACAGCAGTGCAGTTATCAGCCTACCAGAATGCTGGAACCTTCTTTAGGCATAATCGGCTGTACCGTACCCAGAAATCTCAAACACAGTGCGTGTTCGGGTTTGTTTTAGCTGCACACACAAGACTAAGATCATTGGGTCATTCCCAAATGTCCGTTTTCATGCAGTGGCAGCAGTTTGTTGAAGGCCATTTCCTATTACAGCATGACTGTGATCCTGTGCACAAAGTGAGCTCCATAAAGACATGGTTTAATGAGAGGCCTGCATTCCAGTGGCCTGCACAGAGCCCTGACTTCAACCCCACTGAACACCTTTGCGATGAACTGGAACATCGAGTTATGTTTGCAAAAAAGTGATCCAAGATGTTGGACCCATGCCATATGCAGGCTCTCTCATATCTATGTGTTTGTTTGTTTATGAGCTAATTTGCTTATTCAAAGTGATGCAAATAGGATAACCAGCAGAGCACAGCTAAAAGGCAAGCTAAATCAACTGTCGCTGTCCAAAGATAAACAACTGTCTCAAAAACGCGTCCTTAACTTAACGCAGCATGATTTTATTTTTATTTGATGCATTTCTGTTGGTCCAATTATCATGACATTTCTACACAGTGTTAAGAGGAGCTGCTGTGTTCAAATTATGTTAAAAAACAAACAAAAAAAAACAAGGCCTCGTCCGCAGGTACGTGGGTATTTTTTAAAATGTAGCTTTTTCTATGCATTTTGCCTTTCATCCACATGCAAATGGCAGTTTAGGCCAACCTTTTGCGCTGTTTTCTCCTTTATTTCACGTTAGCCTGTCTGCTATTATCTTCTTTGTTTCAAGTTAGTAAGTAATTAGTAAATCATTGCTTTCTGTTTTTATTTACATTTTTTCTACTGTCCCAAATTTTTTGGAATTGCCTAAAAGGGGGTTTTCTTGTTTACGTGCCTGTTCACAAACTCAGAAAACACAGCTACATTAGCCTCCAACACTAGCCATATTTACATGCAGCCTGATAATCCGTTAATAATCCGACTAATAGCTCAATCGGAATAGAACACGTCCATGTAAACACCTCTATTGGAATACACTAGTCTGATTGAGGCCTTTCGGAATACAGTTTCTGATACCTGATATGAGTATCCTATTTAATCCTGTAAATAATCTGTTAAATAGAAGAATAATATCCGTGTAAACGCCTGTATCTGATTACATTCCCTATCGGAAAGTTTAAGTCCGTTCTGCATGTTCATCACGTCATAGTGAAAGTTTATACCGTTCAACATGGCGGAGCAGAAACTGGTCTGCAGAGGAGACGAAGTTTGTCTCAGCACACGACATCTTCCTCTCGGCCTTCTTTAATAAGGACATGTGAAGGACGTTTTCCTGAGTCTGACATCATTTTAAAGTAATTAAAAACACAAGTACTGCTCACTGCTGCTCATCTCGCTCTGACTGGGCTCACGTGATGTTCGTTGTCATGGTGACGTCTATACTAAGTGGTTCTATACGCATGCGCGTCATTTTGGATCGGATTACTTGTAGTGAGCATGTAAACGTGATCTTCCATCAGATTGTTGAGTAAAGTGAGCAAATAAACACCTCAGTCTTCATCTATAATCAGAATGTATTCAATCAGATTGGCAAAAATCTCTGGATATAAACACAGCCAATGACACACACACACACACACACACACACACACACAGCGAGCACACACAACTTTATGGAAAAGGCAGTGAAATTTCTCAACCCAAAACCACCTGCTGAAACAATGGATGATGAGGAAGGAACTCTCTTCCTTAATATTTTTAACCACTGTGCCACTGAAAGAGACTTTCCACCGGAGATGCATTCCTCAAACGTTTTCCAGTTCTTTGTCCACTCACTGCTTTCAAAGTGACCGGAACTTATGAGGACCTTCTCTAAATAGTGCAGGCTTTTACTGACCAGCTCTCGTAGAACTATAACATAGACTGACTGATTAAAACCTGTCTGAAGTACAGAACACCACTGATATATTTATCCATGGGTGTGATCCTCTGGGGGGCGAGGGGGTTACAAAGGGAATACAACCCCTCCAATAATTATAACACCCAGTGATTATTTTGCTAATAATAATTTGGTTATAAAACATGATAAAAACACTGACTTACTGATATGATAACAAATGCAAAATGTCACTGTTACTGATACTGACACGATATTGATGAAATATTTATCATATCATACAAAATTAAAATGTATTTGCGCTCCTGTTTTCACTGTTAACAAGGCTTCCTGTCAATCAAACGCTGTGGGTGGGACATCAGGAGGGACTTTTCATGTTTTAAGAAGGAGTGACAAAAAACTTTGGTGGTACTGACCAAAAATTACATCCATGGGAGTGTTGCAAACCAGTGCTGACCAAAAGAACATAAAGACTCGCCTCACATTTGCCAAAAAGCGTCTAGATGACCCCCAAGACTTTTTGTTCCTTGTTTCTGTGTCTGTTACTTGCTCTGTTTTGTAGCCATGTGCTTTCTGCCATGTGCTTGTGTTTTTGTTTTGGTTCTTGTGCTCCGCCCTTTTCCCCGCCTTCCCCATTAGTATCCCCACCTGTCTGTAGCCTCTGTCTCCTCCCTCTCCCAGGTGTTCCCCATTTGTTGTAGCCTTTATTTAGCCCTTTGTTTCAGACAGTGTTTTTCTGATCTACTCGTCACTTTGTCTGATGTGGTGGTTCTTTCCCTACCTTGTGTTTTGTTTGCTCTTTGTGTTTCCTTGTTTAAGCCTTGTAGCTAGTTACTTTGTATTTTGTTAGTTTGTTTTGGTTATCAAAGTCTGCTCGCACTTATAGGCAGCCTCCTTGCTCATTCCATACATGACAGAAAGCACATGGCTACAAAACAGAGCAAGTAACAGACAACAGGGGGAACCGTGACAATCTGGCATAAAGCTAACACCACATTCCACCATAAGAACATCATACCAACAGCGAAACATGGTGGTGGTAGTGTGAAGGTCTGGGGCTGCTTTGCTTCCGCAGGACCTGGATGACTTGTCATAATTGATGGAACCGTGAACCATGAATCCTGAAGGAGAATGTCTACCCATCAGTTTGTGAGCGCAGTTGGGTTATGCAGCAGGGCAATGTTCCAAAGCACACAAGTAGGTCCACCTCTGAACAGCTCAAAAGAAGCAAATTTAAGGTTTTGGAGTGGCCGAGTCAAAGTCCTGACTTGAATCCAATTGAGATACTATGGCAAGACCTTAAACTGGCAGTTTATGCTCAAAAACCTTCCAAGGCAGCTGATTTAAAAACAATTCTGGGCCAAAATTCCTCCACAGCATTTAAAAGAATCACTGCAAGTTATCACAAATGTTTGATTGCAGTTGTTAAAGCCAAGGGTGGCACAACCAGTTACTAGGTTTGGGTGTGATATAGGTTTTGAATAAATCAGTCTTCAATAAATGGAATGATCATCTAAGAAGCTGCATTTTGTATTTACTTGTGTTGTCTTTATCTTATATTAAAATTAGCCGGATGATCTGAAACGGGTAAAAATTTGGTGGGGACAAATACTTTTTCACAGCAATGTATATAAAAAAAACCTCCACAACTTGTCTATTTTTTTTTACAGCCCCTTTGCCCTACTGAGGGTGATTTTTCCACTGTGTCACCAGCAGAAGGTCAATTCAGTGACCAAACACTATGATTTCCTGCAAAAGGCCTGGTGTTCAGGAAGTTATAACTACAGGAGCAGCTAGTGAAGAAAGTGCTTTCGGAACAGGAAGGAATGAGTGGTCATCCTCCCAAAACTCAGAATAACAGTCCATAATGTGCAGCAGACTGCTGGAAGTGATATAGCAGGCAACAGAACCAGGAGTTCAGAAGTTTATGAGAAGGTCACGAGTGTTAGTCACGTACACACCCAGATGTTACAGCTGTTTAGTTACAACGGGTCAAATCTTTCTCTCTTTAAGTCGCCTCTTTAAAAGTATATGAAACGTTAGTGCTGTGTCTTACAGCTTGAGCTGAGTGATGACATTGTCGGCTGCGGTTCATTTTACCGCCGCTGTGCTTCTAACAGGTTAAAGCCGTGCTGCAGCCTTCACCTCTTCCCTTGCAAAACATGAGCCTGGGCTTAAATAATCTTTTTTTTAGAATTGAGGGTGTATCAAAGTGGTTAAATACGAGTACTGTATTGAAAAAACTATTCAACATAGTCCCATAACAGTAGTAGGTTGTTGAAGACTGATTAAACCTATAGCAAGAACTACCAAAGCGTAGGAAAAATAAACTTAGCCTGCAACACAAGTTTATTTTCTCTGGTATGAGAAGGCTGTTGTGCTGAAAACATGCCCAGATGGTGTGGAAAGACCCCTCTTAATTAATGAATACAGGTGTTTCATCCACACCCATTGCTAACAAGTGTATGAAATCAACCTCCATATTAATGGCCATGGCTGTGGAACGGGACGCCCAACAAGCTCATATAGGAATGATGGTCAGGTGTCCATATACTTTTGGCCACGTAGCATGCATACATATTTAATTGCAATATTGGTCATCATGTGAAAGCAGCTCTCATTTGCCTGCTATCGTGCCTAATAAGTCATGATACCTTGTTGAAGGCTAGGTGGACAGTCTGGACGCTTGTATATTTTGAACCTAGTGCCTTATATTTTATTTATTGGCCCTCTATTGGCCCAGACTTCAATGCCGTGCCCTCATGATTACATAATGTACATATTAGCTTCATAGTAAAGAATAAATCTTAAACCTTTCTTTGTCTTGATTATGCTTCACTAGCGCAATACATTATAAATAAACACTATTACAATGACTGTGATGTGAATGTTGTGCTTTATAAGCTGGTAAAGCATTTGACCAAAGCAACCAGCCGGTCACTGCCACAACAAGCCGCAACAAGCCACAAAACATAGCGGCCACCTTTGTTTAATCTGATAGGGATAAAATGAACAGTTAACAGTATCAATCTGTGCGGGACCCTCAGGGCCTTGTAGACCTTCAGAGAAGGCCTAAAGATTTCTGTGAAATAAAAAATACATGTCTGTAATTTTTAGTTTCATAAAAAGTTAATTAGTAATTAGTAAATAATTGCTTTCTGTTTTTATTCACATTTTTTCTACTGTCCTAAACGTTTTTGGAACTGGGTTTGTACTTAAAAGGGGATTTTCTTGTTTGAATGCCTGTCCACACACACAGATAACACAGCTGTATTAGCCTCCAACACTGACGCACACGCAGGCAGCCCACCCAACTTCATAGAAAAGACTTATGTGGAATTTCTCACATAAGAGGCTCAGACCGCAACCCAAAAGCACCTGTTGAAACAATGGATGATGAGGAAGGAAGTGTCACTTAATATCCTTAACCGCTCTGCCACTGACAGAGATTTTTTAGCTTTCTTTGATCCGTCACTGGTGTCAGAAATGACGAGGGGGCAAAGAACAGAAATGTTTCCATATTCTACATCATTCCTCAGTGGCGTAACTGGGATCTTATGGGTCCCAGAGTGAAAATAATGAATGCCCCCCATGTCTCAGTTGAATTGATGCTCTCAAGGCTGCTCCACCAACTAGCATCTAATGTATTTGGTTTGTTATATAATACATACAAATAAACACAAGAACAGTAAAAATAATTGTTTGGCAGTGAAGTTATTTATTATGTAGGTTAGATGAACACAGGTTTGTTTCCTGACTCCAGACCTTACAGGGATTTGTTTTCAACAGATGTTGATTTAATTCAATGAAGGACTGAATAGATAAACTAGGTATTGGAGGTATACTGTAGGTATTCATCCAGGAGAGATTTAGAAAATGGTTTATCTAACACACATCAAATCACAATGGGTTTTTATTTGTTTATTTGTGTTTATAAATGTGTAAATGTGTGTAAATAAATAAACATTTACTGCCTAAACCAGCTCTGAAGCTGCATGTGGCTCTTTTACTGTTTTTTTTGTGGCTCCACAGCAGAATTAGATCTTAAGGTAAAAAATAAAACCCTCCCCCTTTGCAGTAAAATAAAGCTCTGCTGATCGTTCAAACACAGTTTAACAATAAATGGTCTTGAATGCTGGAGATAATGTAGAACTGCTAATTAACCCTGAAGGTTGGTGTGCAGACTGCTGGTCATCATAGCAGCGCAGACAACAGTCACGCCTAGCTAGTAGCTAACGAAAAAGGCAAAGAAAGATTTAAGACGAACATCAATAATTTGGAGACGAATGGACTTATTTGCATTTATAATCACTCCATTTGGTGTGATTATAAACGGAGACCTCTCTGGTGGAAACATGCAACTGAAGAGAATTTTGTGACATCTGCTGTGCTTCGGACCTCACTGAGTGGGTGAATCTGAAAATGTGCAGGCGTGTTGAAGAGTATTTAAACGGAACCCAGTCTGAAAATGATGAAAGATGTGTCTTCCAAGAATATGAGTGAATTATCTACTACTGTCATCGTATCTTCGTCAATATAATGTTCATTTAAAGCCTGAACATCGGGCCGGACCTTCTTTTTGAGCCTGTGCCTGTGACGTTAATACATAAAGACACATGACGTGGTTTGAAAAACCCGTGCGAAATCCACATTGTATGTTTTTTTTTTGTTTTTGTTTTATTGTATTTTAATGCTACTTCTTCCGATTTTAACAAAATACCTACACAGTGCTGCTTTAAGAAGCCACATTAATGGATGTGGCTGCGCTCTGCTCTAGTTTAGCTAATCTTTTAAGCATCTGACAAGTCCGACTTCCTGCTGGAAAATCTCAGGGTACTCCTGATGGGCAGTCCAAGCCTGGAGTGTTGTGAGTGGTGCGCATGCATGTGTGACCCCTGTGGGAAAAGCTACGCTTGTTAAGCAACAATGAACTATTGGTATGGTACGCTGGTGTGGGGCATTACCCAACAGCAGCTCATTCCCAACTTCATTTCCTTTTTGAGATAAGACTGCTTTGGCCCTACACAGACTGACCTGTAGTGGCAGGCATATTTTTCACCAGGGATGAATTCCACAAAATAACTCCAGTTCATTGTCCACTCGCTACTTTCAAAGTTAGTAAAACCGAGGGCCTTCACTAAACAGTGCAGGCTCTTACTGACCAGCTCTCATAGCATTATAACATAGGCTGACTGATAAAAACTTGTCTGAAGTAGACAGCACCACTGATATATTTATCCAAAGGCTTTTCATGTCCTGTAAAGTGGCAGTTATTATGGCTTGTTAATCTGTACTGGCTTTGTGTTTGACTCCACAGGTTCTTTAGGAGATGGTAAATATGATCAAATATTATCTTAGGGCCTAAAATAACACTCTGAAGTTGTATTGAGAACAAGCAAATTTTGTGATGGCTAGAGTTCAGCAGATGATTAAGAGAGTGAACATGTGTGCAGATTCACTGCACTTGTCCTTTATTGTTTAAGCGTCAGTACATATGGACTAACACCTGCACAACACCTGCTGTCACCTTTATTTGGGTGTGTTACATTCAGATATTGAGGATGATTAAAGAAAAGAAGAAGAATTTAGAAGAAAGCGCCCCTCTTAGCAAACACAATAGTCGGAGGCCTCAGCTATTGAAATCACAATTGACCTCATGGCCATATAGCCAGCTACTTCAGTAAAGTAAACGTGGACAAGAAAAAAAGAAATATGAAATACATCACTTCACTAAAGTGGTCCAAAGAAAAAAGTCTTAAACTCTTCCTGCAGCTATGCAGCTACATGGACCATTCTACTGAATTAGTTCAAACTGTGGTCACACAGGAGAAAAACTAATAAAAAGAACAAATATTAAGACTGTAAATGTTTATAAAAGTTATGTTCTACTCTATTCAAACCCAAAATAGAGATAGCAATAAGCTGTCCCTAGCTCAAATGCTAACCCCTATATTTCAACTAAGCCTAGACTAAACAAGATTTTGAACTGTGAAACACTGAAATGAACTTTAGTCCAAGACTAGGTTAAATCCATATCTTAACCAGCCCCAGACAAAATAAAGACAAAGTCTAATAGGCTTCTTCAAAGGTGTTAGATAAATACAGCAAAGTCAAAAGGAGGATAAACGTCTTTAAAAGTTCGAGCTTGAAAGATTGCAAAGTGTATGTAATCAAGTAAAAGTCAAATATTTGAGTATTTGAATATTTGTTGTGGTAGTTCTGTCTGTGCAGCTCTAAACCTAGTCAAAACGTCATCAGCACCTAAAGACCCCAGACAGTTGGGTACCAAAACAGTTTTAAAACAGTACCAAAGCACTGAGACGGGGAATCCAAGACTGCTCAATACTGAAATGCAAGAGGCTTTGTGTAGACGTTTCAGGCCTGCTGGGGAGAACAGAAAGCTGATGTTTCTCCTTATCAGTGCAGCAGAAACATCAAGGTCAGTGAGTGAGTCAGGAGTTCTTCAGAAAGCCCGCCGAGCCTGAGCTTACCCACAGCCACATCTACAAACAGTGTTATGTTGAAACAGGGGCTTTATGTTGTGTTGTGGCAAAGATTAAGTGATGTAAAGACAATGTTTGTCTACTAATCCAGGGGTCGGCAATGCAAATGTTAAGAAGAACATAGCAAAAATCTAATCACCTTGGGAGCCACAACATTTGATGTTTATTTTATTGAAGTAACATTTCAACATCTTGGCTGTAAATATGTCTCAGTATCTGCTAACGTTCTAGTAAAGGTTAAAAATTATAATATAAACAAAAACGCAGACTTGCTTTGCTCTTTTTTAGCTAAGCTATAGCCGCTTTTCTCGCATCTCCAGCAGGAAACTTTTCCGCAAAAGTAGAACAGTTTCTTGTAAAATGTCTCTGAACGTTACATTTCTTATGAAGCAGAAGTCAGTGTCTCATTTGCCAGATTCTTGTCTGAATTTTCCCATTCCAACTTAAATGGTGCCTGAGATGCCAGAATGTAGCTATGTAGCTAGCTGTTGCAACATTTTATATTATTTTTTATACATCCATACAGTATATTGTTGTCTATAAATGTATGGTTTATTACTTAGTCCATACAGTATATTGTTGTCTATAAATGTATGGTCTATTACTTAGTCCATACAGTATATTGTTGTCTATAAATGTATGGTGTATTACTTAATCCATACAGTATATTGTTGTCTATAAATGTATGGTTTATTACTTAGTCCATACAGTATATTGTTGTCTATAAATGTATGGTTTATTACTTAGTCCATACAGTATATTGTTGTCTATAAATGTATGGTGTATTACTTAATCCATACCTTATATTGTTGTCTATAAATGTATGGTCTATTACTTAATCCATACAGTATACTGTTGTCTATAAATGTATGGTGTATTACTCAATCCATACAGTATATTGTTGTCTATAAATGTATGGTGTATTACTTAATTCCTACAGTATATTGTTGTCTATGAATGTATGGTGTATTACTAAATCCATACAGTATATTGTTGTCTATGAATGTATGGTGTATTACTTAATCCATACAATATATTGTTGTCTATAAATGTACGGTTTATTACTTAATCCATACAGTATATTGTTGTCTATAAATGTATGGTGTATTACTTAATCCATACAGTATATTGTTGTCTATAAATGTACGGTTTATTACTTAATCCATACAGTATATTGTTGTCTATAAATGTATGGTTTATTACTCAATCCATACAGTATATTGTTGTCTATAAATGTATGGTGTATTACTTAATCCATACAGTATATTGTTGTCTATGAATGTATGGTGTATTACTAAATCCATACAGTATATTGTTGTCTATGAATGTATGGTGTATTACTCAATCCATACAGTATATTGTTGTCTATAAATGTACAGTTTATTACTTAATCCATACAGTATATTGTTGTCTATAAATGTATGGTGTATTACTCAATCCATACAGTATATTGTTGAAGGAACTTTAAATCGAACAAGAATCCAAGCAATTGTGGAAAAGCAGCAGATAGAATAGCTTTAATCCATCAGTACAGTTTTAAGAGCTTATTCAAATTGATTTCTGTTCTGATCTGACCTGCCAAGTCTTGGCCCTTAACTGCATTAGAGAAGCAAGCTCACTGGGCCTTTGACACAAACTGACAGCTGATTCACTGTTAATGGAGCTAATGTGTAAAACCACTTGGGACAGCATGCTTCACATCTCGTTTAGGTAAATCAGAGGGAAATCTCTCCACCACAGGCCAAACCCCAGACTGCTTTCAATGAAAAAACCATGTGAATGAAACGGGACTGAAAGGTGAAGCACCTTCCACTTCCACATCACATACTATTAGTCCCAGCGTCCACACTGACTATTTCTCAAGCAGCGTAAAGATAAAGTCTTATAGTTGAAATTTCCACCAAGCTGCAGAGGCAAGAATAAGCCATTATGTCTAAGCAGATAGCCCTTGACACATAAAGTGCTTCAGAGAGTTTAAAGGTTTAAAAACAGGTTGCAACATTCAACCCATTACAATGGACTAGAGCAACATCACAAACAGCATAATTACATTCATACTAAACAATATTAATAACCACTACAATACTAAATAATACATTCAGATCTCATACTGTAAATGGTCATTACTTCCATTACTTCTCTGCTTTGTCAGAGAAGGAAACTCCCCAGAACCTGCAGAATGGAAGAGAGAAAGGGGAGAGAGAGAGAGAAGGAAAGAGACATGGAGAGAGGGAGTGACAGGGAGTGAGGGAGAGAAAGAGGGAGTGGGAAAGAGAGAGGGAAGTGAGTGCTTTACGATTGTTTTGAGATCAAATTTCGCTGTGCAATGTACTTTGTAAACGCCATTAATGGTGGAGAGGTGCAAAGGTACTTTCTGAGAGAGTAAAAAAGTAAGAAAGTACCCTTTTTCCAACTTTTCCACGATCATACCATCATCAACATTACATCTAAAACTCAGAAGACACGTAAAGGAGATGGCTATATGTTTGTCACTAGACATTAAGACCCCTGGTTCCATTCATCACCACTGTAAGGAAATCTGAACCTGTACATTTCTCTAGAATGAACCATTTCACAGCCAACCACTCTGAATGACTTTGTTTACATCTAAACAAGTAAATTAAGCAGAATTAAGTTATTTAACTCTCTCCCTAAGTTTGAAACATTGCTGGCAGTTTAAATGTCTTAAAGGTCTCTTTGAATATCTTTTTAACCGTATGATCTTGTCTATAAATGCAGTGACACTCTCGGACACAGCAGGCGTCTCGTCATGTGGCTCAGCTGAGCTGATTGTCGGGAAATACCACCTCAGCGCTGCATATAAGCTCCAGCAGCAGCGGGAGAAGCAGTGCTGCTCTGACCTGACTTAGCACAGAGAGCTCTCTCCTCCTCCGCGACCAGCGACACCACAGCGAGTTAGACACGCTCAGGATGAAACACTGCGGAGCAACAACGATTCGTAAGTGTTTAATGCCTTAATTCCAAACTCGGATCTCTCGGTTTGTGTTTAAGAATGAATTTACAGCTAAACTTCGGATTACGAGCGCAGTCTGACAGCCTGAGCTGGACCGTGTCCGTGTGAGGGAACCGAGTACAGGTACTCTATCACAGCAACGCATGTCTCTCTCTCTCTCTCTCTCTCTCTCTCTCTCTTTCTCTCTCTCTTTCTCTCTCTCTCAGTCTCTATCGTTCTCTCTCTCTCTCTCTCTCTCTCTCTCTGTCTCTCTCTCTCAGTCTCTATCGTTCTCTCTCTCTCTCTCTTTCTCTCTCAGTCTCTATCGTTCTCTCTCAGTCTCTATCGTTCTATCTCTCTCTCTCTCTCAGTCTCTATCGTTCTCTCTCTCTCTCTCTCTCTCTCTCTCTCTCTCTCTCTCTCAGTCTCTATCGTTCTCTCTTCTTTTCTCCTGTTTCTCCCCCTTCTTTCTCTCTTTATTTCTGCAACTCATCTCTCTCTCATTCTCTCTCTTTTCTCTCTCTCTCTCTTTCTTCCCCTTATCTTTTTCTGTTCTCTCGCTCTCCCTCTCCTTCTTACTCTCTCTTTCTCCGTAGCTGCACGCGCGCGTTTCCTCTGCCGGTTGCATCAGCGGTTGTGGATTTAAAGTGTTGGCGCTTTAAAAAGTTAAAGATCGCGCTTTTCCGTCAGCTGTTATTCGTCGTTAGTGACGTGAAGCGAAAACTATAGTTTCGGTGCACAAAGCGCTCGCGACGCGATCGCTGTTCGAAAAGTTTACGGCGTTTACTTTATAATAAGGTCCTACACTCATTGTCCATCTTATCAGCTCCCCTGACCACATAGGAGCACTTTGTAGCGCCACACTTACAGACTGTAGTCCATCTGTTTCTCTGCGTACTTTGTTACCCTGTTCTTCAGTGGTCAGGACCCCCACTGGACCCCCACAGAGCAGGTGTTATTTGGCTGGGGGCCATTCTCAGCACTGTGTTAGTGTGTGTTGTGCTGGTACGAGTGGATCAGACACAGCAGTGCCTGATTTTATGCCTCTAAAAGCTCCCTCTCAGAGAGTTACTATATGAAATGATTATGGTTTATATCATCTTTTTCACATGGCCACTGCCACAGTGCATATTTTCTGAGAAATGTACCACAGCGACAGCCGCCCCACACTGTCTAGCAGTTAGGCCTAACAAAAATACAGTACTTCAGTCAGACACCCACCTAAGATTTGCAGTACCACTAGTAATATGAGTCTGATAACAGCAGTGCGCAATCACTAACTGGCCACAGTGGAAGAGCATAGCTACACTTTAGGCCTGTACTGTAGTTTAAACCGGCACTTCTATCTTATTGGCATGTATATGACAAGAAAAGTGCCATAAGAGACTCCTGGACTCATATGATCCTAAAACCCTGTCTTAAATGCAAAACAACGTTCGAGGAAGACCTCTGTTTAAACGGACTCTTTTCTCTCAGGTTACATGGTGGTCGTGCTCCTGCTGAAGCTGTGGATGACTAAGGGGGGTCTTTCCTGCCATGTTCAGCAGAAGGAGAACAGTACTTTCTCCTTCAGTGTGAGCGGCAACCAAACATGCGAAGAGTACAGCTGGAAGATTAAGGTGAGTATTTCTCAGTTTAGCACATGACTGGAAATATTTCTTGTGTGGGAGTGTGTGGGTGATAGCACAGTTACTTGCTTTACTATCTTACTATCACACGATACATGATATGTCATAATATTTGTTTCTTATGATATGTGGTAAGTTGGAATGGCCAAAAGGAGCCACTGGTGCCACATACAAAATATTATCAAAAACTATCAACATAATAGTTTTATTCAACGTTTCACATACTGCACTGCACAAAAACTAAGCAGGACTAATTTTTCTCTTAATTAATCTCTTCGTAATGAAATGTGCAATTCTAGAGTGTTCAGTGTTCTAGAAGTACCAATGACACACATGTTGAAAACCATGTTGTGGCATGATTTATAATAATAATAATAATAATTATAATAATACATACATACATACATACATCATCTAAACCGCTTATCCTTCTGGGTCGCGGTGGGGCGCTGGAGCCTATCCCAGCTGTCATTGGGCAGAAGGCAGGATACACCCTGGACAGGTTGCCAGTCCATCGCAGGGCAGACAGACAGACATACACAGTCACACACACTCACACCTAGGGGCAATTTTAGCATGTCCACTTGGCCTGACTGCATGTTTTTGGACTGTGGGAGGAAACCGGAGTACCCGGAGGAAACCCACGCAGACACGGGGAGAACATGCAAACTCCACACAGAAACGGCCCTGGTCGCCCGGCCGGGAATCGAACCCAGGCCATTAATAATAATAATAATAATAATAATAAGTTAAATTTGTGCCTTTCTGAAACCCAAGGTTGCTTTACAGAGGCAGGAAATAAAAATGACATCATATTGTCCGGTCCTATTGGGAGCACTAATATTTACTTCTGCATAGTATATATTTTTAATTGCAAATGCGAGCTACACTGTTAAAAAAAAAACTTGTAAGGTGGCTGTATTGTTCCAAATGTTTGAATCAATGCACTACATCAATGTACTATAGCTAATGTATTATAACTGAGACACCAATGCTGTGTTTACAATTGACTATATTTTAGTTGTATTCTTCTAGAAGGCAACAGTTTTTCTAACGACCATGATTATGTAGCAGTACTGAATGTGGATCCAAATTCAGTACCAGTGCAGGTACTGATCCAGTATATCGCTGTTGTCAGAACAAAACCTTGTATCTGCAAAAAGAGAACTTTACAGGAGAAGGAAAAACCTACTGTACTTTCAATGTAAGTCAATGGAACCAGACTTTTTTCCAAGTCATTTTGGGCCGTTTCTCTTGGTCCATTCATCATGAAATTTACACACAATGTAAAAATTGAGATACGAGGTTTTGTCCCGCCAGCAGCGATATCATACTGCCATGATAAGGGTATTCAGTTAAAAATTATAAACAGGTGTACATGTTCTGTATCTGTGTGTTATTCAGGGCAAAGTGGTGGCCTATGAGGGACGTTTTAATGAGACGCTGGTGCTGGCATCTGGACGATCTAACATCATTTTTAAGTCCTGTCAGACAGATGTCTCATATTATTGTGACCAGGTGAGTATTGACATGTTGACTTATTATCTGCAGCTGTCTTTCTCAGTTTAATTGTTTGTTAATATGACATTTTCTGCAAATTTATTGCTAAATGTCTATTTATTTGCTTGGTTTAAAGCTGCACTATGTAAGATTTTTTGTTAAAATTGAATGGAATAGCATGACATGTTTTATCATGTTTATGCTAAAAAATAATGTGTGTGCGCTGCTGTAATTCACTCTGTAAAGCCTGAAATAATCATTTAAAAGTTCTGGGTTAGAATTTGTCAAGCCAGATCAGGGACACAGGAAAAAGGGGGAGGGGGTGCTAAGGGTGCTGCAGCACTGCCACTATTAAAAAACGATAGTAATAATAGAACGTCCTGAACTTTACAATAATTTGAGCATAGTAGAGACCCATGTGTGCCTGTTGCAATATGGAGTTTGTATTTTTATATTTTCAAAACCTGCAATAGCCCAGCTTTGTTTAAGTAAACACCATATTGTCATTACAGTGAGCCCGAAACTGGCTGCTTTGGGGGCACGTTGGTAAAACACATTTTCACCAGAGAGGTGTCCAGATCTCCAAATCAAATATGCCACTAATTTTATGTTTTATTTTTCCAATATGCTGACATCAGCAAAAATATGCCACAACTTTTGCACAGGCTACATTTTATGTTTTATGTTTCCAATATGTTAAATCCAGCAAAGCAGTAATTGTATATTAAAATGTGCAGAAGTGTGTTCCCTGTAGAGGATGTGTTCACTTTCATTTAGAAAATGAACAAAACAGGGTGCCTAGTTTAGTTTTAGCATATGACTGTATAGCTTAGAGAATAAAGGGAAACTCTCTCAAGGACCAGATTATAAACATGTTCTGTTTTTAATTATTATTTTGCTTGTTTTTTTCTGCACAGAAACCAGCAGAACACTGTAATAGTAAGTTTCTAAAGTTGTTCGTACATTGTTGGATCACTGGTTCACTATTCAGCTGTTTTTTTTACTCTTAATATTTGATGTTTGTACTGTTACTATTTCTGTAAGATTTTTCTGTCTATATTACAGGTACCTGTCCAACACAGGCCCCGCACCACGGTGAGTGATTTCCTGTGTTTTGCTTAAGCCCCATTATTTACTCTTGTACCAACAGTGTGTGTTTGTATAGTGTAGTGGGTAACACCTCTGTGTAGACTGGGCTTCAATCCCCACCTGGGTAAGCACCCTACACTATACCAATAAGCCTTGGGCAAGACTCCTAACACTGCCTTTGCCTGCCTGTGTAAAAAATGATCAAATTGTTAGTCACTCTGGATAAGAGCGTCTGCCAAATGCAGTGTGTGCTTTTTCTACTTCCAAGTCCTTGGTCATATATAATTTGAAAGAGACAAAAATCCTGTTTTCTCACAATCTTTAATCAAAATGTACTGACTTTTTCCTGCTTCTGATACGTCTTCCAAAAGACAAATAATAAAAAAAATAATGCTAACCAATAATATCATGTTTCGTGTTGACTTAGACCTAGAGATTCACTGTAAGGCCAAAAGGCCGGGGGTATGTGGACACCCCTGCTAATGATTAAATTCAGATGTTCAGCTGCTCCCATTGCTAACAGGTGTATGAAATCAAGCACATAGCCGTGCAATCTCCACAGACAAAAAAGTGCCAATGGAATAGGTCATACTGAAGAGGCTCATTGACTTCAAACATGACTTTGTCATAGGATGCTAACAAGTCAGTGCATGAAATTTCTGCCCTGCTAGATCTGCCCTAGTCAACTGTAAGTGTTATTATTGTGAAAACATCAGCTCAGCTACAAAGCGGTAGACCACCCAGACTCACAGAGTGGGGCTGCTGAGTGCTGATGCACATAAAAATTGTCCATCACTCAGTACTGCCTCTAGAAGCAACATCAGCTCAAGAACTCCTGCATCGGGAGCTTCATGAAATGGGTTTCAATGGCCAAGCAGCTGCACACAAGCTTTCAATGACTATGCATAATGCCAAACGTCAGCTGGAGGGGTGTAAAGCACAGAGCCACTGGATTCTGGAGCAGTGCCTGACCTCACAAATGTTCTAATGACTGAATTGCCACAAATTCCCACAGACACACTCCAAAATCTTGTGGAAAGCCTTCCCAGAAGAGTGGAGGCTGTTATAGCTGCAAAGAGTGGGCAACTCCATATTAATGCCAATGGTTTTGGAAAGGGATAGATAGGTGTGATGGTCAGGTGTCCACATCACTTCCAATCAGACAAGATGGTTGTTGTTGATTTAACACACAGTTAATGTGTATTTTTTCCTATAGGGAATACCTATGAAGGAAACCCTATCGGTGGTGTTCTGGCTGTCATCATCGTCATTGCCGTGGTCGTGGTTGTCGTCATTGGTGTAGCCATTGTCTGGTGGAAGCGGAATAAGTCTAAAAAGTAAGAGTCTTAGAGTCAGTGATGCATCTCTGATTAATTATCTGATTAGTCGTGCCAAAGAAAACCCATTTACATTATTAACATACAAACGTAAAAGGTTTTGTAATAGCAAAGGGATTTTTTAGGAATCCTTAAACTGACTTTTCACTTTGTGTGTACAGATTTCAGCCTCAAGGGGATTCTGTTATATAATTACAACACAACAAAGCACAGCACTGATGAAACCAACGTAAGGCTTGTTAAAGCCTCTTATTCCAAGGACTACCGTGAAGAGAAAACGGTGGAATAGCACAAACGGTGCAATGCAGTCTGGGCTGCAATAAAAGTTGCAGGACATTTTGACTTTGCCGTTCAAAGAGGAACCCAGAGCTGATGTGGAGTGGCGAGATTTGCTGATCAAAAATTATGTGTATAATTTAATGTATTACATGATTCAGCCATTCCATTACTTGGGTTCCAACCTACTGTCATGTTTGTGGTCTTTTGAACATTTGGGAATTCTGGTATGCAGTACTAAATCAAAGTTTTTACATGTCCAACTTGTCGCACTGTAAGCAGGGATTCTTTTCAGTCCGTACCACATTTGTGTTTGTCAGTAGACGAGGAGATATTGTTATGATTAGAATGTGATGAAAAGTTACCGTGTTCGAGGTCACAATACTTCAATATTTCAAGACCTTTTCACGATACGCTGTATGTCAAAATATTTTTTCTAACATCTGGAAAGTTGGAACAGACAAAGCAGTGCCACATCTAAACATAGTATAACAAAGTGGGAATACAGTCATCTTTATCCAACATTTCATAAACTGCACTGATTTAAATCCAGGTAAGCAAGATTAGCTGTCTCTTTGTAAGGAAACATAGCTGGGAAATGGTTTTTAACTACTGGCGATATCCAGAATATATTGAAAAGTGGTTAATAAGACCCTATAATAATAAATATTGTCCTACTGACCAGCTCTACTGTGTGTACAGACTTGTTTTAAACTTTTTTTTTGCTACCTGCTCAAGCCTAAAGAATTGAAATGTAAATGTTATGAATTGCACAATGTACTATGTAACGACATGTTGAGTAGAGTAAGTTGTGTATAAGCATTACTGGAGTGCAAAACTTGAATAAAACCACCATTTCTCAGCCATTATATGTAGGTAATAACATCCATGTTTTTAAAAAAGAAAACATTTTTTTTATTGTTCTGTGCTCATTAAGCTTGTCTTGATACACTGTATATAAACTGTTATTTTATATCGTGACCTGTTATGATAAAGCGCTTTATAATGTGCTAAAGCATTTGACCAGTGGTCAGTATGTGACTCATTCCCATAACAAGCAACAAAACGTAACTGTTATGTTTCTTTAACTTATTTTAATGTATTTTAAATTCATACCATCACATATGGCTAGACAAGGTATCAGCTTGTTGTGTTTGCTTATTCTAGCTCATTGCTTTGTGGAGTGCAGTGTTTTACTTGAGAAGTGGCTCCTCTGGCTTGTGTAAACTTGTGCGGTGGCCTAATGAGCTAATGTAAATGTTACCAGCTATAACGTGTGCTGGCTGTTTTGACTGGTAATAATCTTTATAATAATAATCTTCATTTATTTAGAACATTTTATATATTAAAATTCAGCTCAAAGGTAAAATAAAAGTAAATAAATGCAACAAATAAAAGCAATAGCAGAAAGAGGATGTATTAATAATTATAAAAGTATAATTAAAAATACAATAAAAATACAACTAACTAGAAAATAAAAATAATGTTCCAGTAAAAATGAGAGAAACAATAAAAAAACTAGTGAAGTGCTAAAGTAAAGAAATATGTTTTTAACTGTATTTTAAAAACATTGTCAGAACACACACACACACACACACACACACACAGCAAGCACACACAACTTTACTAATGTCGTTTTTGTACGCATAGACTGTGTGTGCACTGGCCTGATTTGGCCTCACACAGACTGACCTGTGCTGACCTTTTAATCGCGTAGGCATATTTTTCTCCAGGGATGAATTCCACAAACATATTCCAGCTCTTTGTTTCAAAGTTAGCAGTGCAGGCTCTTACTGACCAGCTTTATATTATAAAATAGGCTAACTGATGAAAACCTGTCTGAAGTCAACATCACTGATATGTTTATCCTTAGGTGTAATTTCCACTGGGGGGTTGAGTTGGGTGGTTGCAACCTCTCTGATTATAACCCGATATAATTAATTCTCATAATAATTATTTGGGTAAAATTGTATTCTTTTTCACATTGTCTAAGAATAAAGTCGGTCACACCAGTGACTTCAGCTAAAAGCTTCATATGAAATCATGAGCTAAATGAGAAAATCTCTGATAACTGAGAGGCACAGTGGACTCACCATGTGCTTTTCTTCATAGATCCTCAGAAAACAGGTAAAAGGAAGTCAAGTGATGTCATCAGTGTGACTTTTATTTCAAAATAAGAGTTTTTGTTAAGCAGTAACACCAGTGACACGACTCCTGGGGAAAACAACTTTCATTATATATTTTGTAATATTTATTTGCCATTTGTTTTCTTTTTGTCGTTTAATTTACATTATTCCATAGTCATGTACAGATTATTGTAGTTAAAATTGCAGAAAAATGTGTTTTTCTTCAAAATATGGCCTCAGCCTTTACACATGACTGTGGGGACGAGCTCTTCTGTGGCGCTTGGAATTCTAGATAATTGATTTAAAAATCAATATTGCTAAATTGAGGCTCAAGAAGGTGTAATTGTTAAAATAACTTATTGTTTTATTTTAAAATATAAATAAATTGTAACCCTAACATGTTTTTGAAGTGTAATATATCTGTAAACACTACGGACACAAAAATGGATGTTGAATGACCCAGATATGTTATGATAAAAGTTATGGTGCCTTTTGATGTACTTAGCAGAGAGTTTGACATATTACTGAATAAAAAAGAGTATAAAAAGACATTTAATGCAAAATTGTTTGGTGTGCAGCTGCCCAGTAGTTGTTTAGAAAGTACATGTCACTTTGTCTGAGGCTGAGATTTGAAAATTCTACTTAAATCGTTTTTAATAAAGTGGCCAGTTCTGGTCCTGACATCTGATTGGCTGAGCCGCAGTTTAAAATCCATCAAATACGCACAAACACTGCCTCACAACAACTGAACTCTGTATCACTGCGCCACGTCAAGAAAAATCCTTGTGCTGTTAATGAAATATAATTTTACTCTTAATGCTGCTTGCAAGGACCACTGATGAAGAACCCGTTTCTGTTTAAACTGAGGGGATTACAACTTGTTTTCTTAACTAGAATTAGGCTGGTCAGCTAGCTAACAGGCTAAAAGATAGCAAACAGCCTAAACAACTCCAACGTTAATATCACAGGCTTGATTTAAAGTACTTACAACATGATTCACAGTATAATTGCATTATAAACACTAAAGAATGTCACTGGAATGGTTATACACTTCAAATGTCTGTGTTTCAGTCAGATGTTGCTTTAGCATCAAACCCAGGCTGAGTCTCAAACGGCTCCGTACTCCCTAAATAGTGTGCTAGATATGAAAGTTTTGAAATTGTAGTATCTACAGCCAAATAGTGCTGTATTTATTCAGTATGGATGTAGCTGAATCCCAAAGGACCATTTCTTAGCTGTATCATGCACTGTTCGTGTACAGGAGCCAGTATTTACATAGCTACATAGTGCACTATGTAGGGAGCAGCGAACCATTTGAGATTCAGCCCCAGCGTGGAAAAAGGGGAGCTGTTAGCTTGGTGCTAAATAAGACTCGTAGTGGTAATTTAGTGGACAAAAAGCACTTATAAAGCAAAGGTTTTTGAATTAAACAGTGTCATGTTTTCATATGTTCATTATTATACGACAAAAAGTTAAACAGTTCATGAAATCAGCGCAATATGCAGCGATGGGCGACCGCCCCTTCTTCTCATTCAGCTGTCCATGGTTGCTTGGCAACAAAGCCACGCTCTAAAGGAACTACTTTTCTTGGTGGAACACTTGTTTTTGTCGATTGTTATTAATAATAACTTAAATTATTTTCTGAGGAATTGTGCGTTTTATCATATTTTATGTTGGCTGCCTTTTTAAAGAAGCGTTAAGCTTCGCTTCCCCCGATAAAATTGCAATAACGCCCGGCCTCAATTGGCTTATTGCTCTCTTTTTCAATTGCACTTCCTCCTCCTACTGAAGACCTGAAGCAAAGACGGATAGCACCGGTGGCTGATTGGAGGGCTTAGGCAAAAAAGGCGGAGCTTAAGGGACAGCGAAATGATTTCAGTTGGCCATAATACAGCAACAGCACTTAAAGAAAATGAACGTCAGTAGCTTAAAGCATGCGCCTTTATAAATAGTTTTCCTCATTTGGTTGAGTAGCCCTGTGATCAGTCTGATCCGGCTAAGCTCCTGGTTAATTAGCATATTTATGGCACAGTATCATAACATAATCAGCTGCTTTTTTTGGTAGAGACAGACTTTTATAACATTTTTTTTTAAAAATTTTTTAATGGTTGTTTTTTTTAGTAATTAGTAAATACCAAGTGTGCGTGTGTGTGACAGAGAGAGAGAGAGAGAGAGAGAGAGAGAGACAGAGAAAGCGGTAGATTTTTAGTAAAATCAGTGTGAATGAGTGCAGGTTTCAGTATTTTCAGCTGAAAAAATAATAAATAATGAAATGATTAACTAGAATCTGCATTTCGCAGAATGGTTGCGCAGCTTAAATGGTTGTTGAGTTGTTGCTATGCAGTTACTATGGTATCCCAGGTGGTTGCTAAGGTATTGTTAGGCAGTTGCTATGGTATCCCATGCGGTTGCTAAATTGCTGCTAGGCAGTAGCCATGCTGTGGGAGGTGTTTATTTCTTTGTTCGCTGGGAGCTGCCAAGTGTTAGCTACGGGTTGTGGAAAATGAATGCTAGTCTATGTGAGGAACAAGGGATAAAAATCATTTCTTGCATCGGCCAATCATATAACAGAGATGGACTGTCAATCAAAACTTGCATTGGCCAATCACAAGAGTGAATTACCTGGCTCTCATTTTATGCATCAGCCAATGGTTTGAAGGAAAGTGCAAAAAGGCGTTCCATACTGTTCAGGCACGCGGAAGTGGGAAGACAGTTTAAAGCTTTGAAGTTGCTTAAATATCACTTAATTTCTTATTTCAGATCAAGACATTATTATAACTATTGTTTCACTTTATATATATATATATATATATATATATATATATATATATATATATATATATATATATATACACACACACACAACATGTAATTCCTTACTGTACTTAAGTAGTTTTTTCATGTATCTTTACTGAAGTATTTCTATTTTGGGCGACTTTTTACTTTAACTCCACTACATTTAAAAGTCTCGTCTTATTTTTCAATCCACTACATTGTGTGAAATCTGTCGTTCTTACTTTTGTCTTATGTGTGCATGTGTACATGCTTATATGTACATGCTTAGGTCTCTTTGGCAGTTCATGCAAACACTGACTGACCATCACACATAAAAGCATTAGTGAACTGATAGAACATACTCTTCCTGACTTTGTGGGTAAATACATGAACACAATATAGAAATGTGTGCTCATATGCAGTTCTGACTGGCGTGGTGTCTTTTTCTGAGTTTATATAAACACTGATTCCTCCTAAACTTTGCTTGTTCACAAAAAGTGATTTCATAGCCTCTTGGTTCCTAATGGGAACTGTTTGCCTTCAGTGTTTTGTGCTTATGATCATTTTAGGTCTCGGGTCTGCAGCGTTCTCCTTCCCACAACATCTAGATTACACGGTAACGTTTGGCTGCTTCTTCTTAGCGATTTCATCCCTTAATCCATTTTTTGTCCATAACTCAGCTAGAGAATTACATTTAATACCTCCCTGTTGAAAAAAGTCATAGAGCCCATTAAAAGTGCCTGTCGGTTCCTGGTGGTTTTCAGCAGTCGCTAATGGTGCTCTGGCTTGATATCACAGTGTAAAGGATTCAAATCATTTAATTAGGTGTTTTGGGAGTGATTCCATCTGCAGTTGTTCGTTTCCTAATGGTCTCTAACGGCAGCCATCAAGCCAATTCCCGTAAGGAAGCAAAACCATCAGGTTTTATTCCTAACGGTTCTAATCGTCTTCAGCATGGCTTTCATGAGTTTCAGCAGCCAGTTTGTTTTTTCTGCGAATGAACCCGACATTATGTATTATCGTCGTGGTTTTATTTCGAAAGTTTCCATATTTAATGACCTTATAATTAGTATGACAACGTTAATATACATTCAGTGTATCTCCAGTAGGCGTTAGATCTCTGCGTGCCGGATGACGTCGTTAACAGGCTGGCCGTGCAGGTCTGCAGACAGAGATTGACGGACAGCTCGTTCTAATCTGCGGTTGGCCAATGCAAAATGTGATTGACGAGAGTAGTTATTTAATTGGTTGATGAAAAAAATGATTGACAGACTCCGCCCCCAGTTACCTCCCCTTTAGGGCTCCGGTCTGCTGCATTCCCCTTCTCAGCCTCCGAGCCCGTACAGCCCTCAGCTCCCGGTGTTGCGCTTCAGGAAGCGGCCTGGCGAGCTGGACTCCTGCCCCGGAGACTCAACACCGACTTAACAGCGATGGAGATCCTGAAATTCATCCAGATCTTAGTCCTATCATGGGGCTGCGCGACTGCAGAGCTGAAAGGTACGAGATTTTTCGCCTGTGTGAAGTTTTAATCCGCTTTAAAGTGATACCAGCCCGGACCGCACGTGCGTAACAGTACACGGGAATTTGCCACTTCGCCGCGCGCGCGGGACCCTATTCACTTCAGTGGAAACCCGCCGAGCAAGATTAGCTGGTGAGGCTGCGCGGGGCTCTAAATGATGACCGGATCGAGGCCCTGGGATCGCTTTTACTTATTTAAGTGACCTGGAGTCGCCGTTAAATGCTGCAGTGCAGACCTTAGAGCGCATTGCCTCTGACCCTGTGCTTTCAGGAGAAAGAGACACAGCTTTACATGGTTTAACTCTCATCTCTCGTCTTGTTGCAGCTGGGAATGAAAGCAGTACTGAAGTAACAGGAGCGAGTGAGTACATTTCGTTATTATTGGACTTGTTAACTACACACGTACACGTACACGTACAAAACCTCCTATCTCCATTTTAGTCGTTTTTCAGTTTTCGACATAATTTGAAAATACCTGTTGTCCTTTACATTGTTTGTAGATTGCATGATGAATGGACCAAAAGAAACGAACCAAAATGACTTGAAAAAAACTCTGGTTCCATTGACTTACATTAAAACTGAAGTACGTTTTTTCTACCTCCTGTAAAGTTACCATTTTGGAGGTTTTGTTCAGCAGCGATGTGTGTGTGTGTGTGTGTGTGTGTGTGTGTGTGTGTGTGTGTGTGTGTGTGTAACTATCAGGGGTGTGGGCGGTATGGTAAAAAGATGTCAGGACACTTCAGTAAATGTTCACGTTACATGATATGGCTTGATATTTACTTTTTCTCAGATTTTATGATTATCACTTAAAAAACACTGAATACTCCTGACTTATATTCAGTTCACACACTGTGCTACGCTTATTCCAGTAAAACAGACCTAATTATTCTCATGCAGTTAGTCAGTTTTCCAGACGTACTTATTATATATACACACTATATTCAGAAAAGCATGTTGCGACATATATCACAATAATGTAATAATTATAGTTCCCGTATGTGATATATGTGATATATATATATATATATATATATATATATATATATATATGAAATTTGGCAGACACTCTTATCCAGAGCACCTTACAGTTCGATCATTTTGCTCAGGTAGGTGATGGTAGCGTTAGGAGTCTTGCCCAAGGACTCTTATTGGTATAGTGTAGAGTGCTTGCCCAGGCGGGGGCTGAACCCCAGTCTACAGAATAGAAGGGACTACACTATACCAACCAACTAAACAAAAAACAGATCCAAAAAGATCTTTACAGGGCAGGAAAACATTCTGGACTGTTTCTATTGTTTCATTTGTCATAATGTTTTGACGCAATGGAACGGAGGAAGGTTTTTTCCCCGATAGCGTCAATATGTAATTACCTATACATAATAATAAAATGACCTATATTTATTATTTACATGGAAGTATCTATATGTAATAATAATATACCCCTTATGTATTAAATACGTAATACACTATATGCAATAATAATATACTTCATATGAATTATATAAGTACCTATATATACGCTCTCTCTCGACTCCGTAACCATGGTGATTACTCATGATTGAATGTTTTTTAGATTGCACTAAGGTCACGTGTACGAACAATACTGCCAGATTGAAGATGGATCAGACGGTAATAAAGAGCCGCTCAGACTGTGAGCATAGGCTGTACAGTAATGTGAGTGCATTTGTTATATTCTGCACTGCATACATTTAATCTAAATAAAGCATGTAGCAGTTGGAAACATTGATGATGTATTAGTTCTCTACTTTCATTATTCATTTCTGTTTATACTGTTCTCGACTTGTAGGACGTATTCGTGGCTGTTGCTGATAAGTCAGGGGAGGCGAATCACTCGTGTCTGCCTAAAATCGACTGGAAGATTCTCTGTGATGACAAGAAGGTAAAAAGGAAAGTCTGTGTGTGTGTGTGTGCATGTGTGTGTGTGTGTGTGTGTGTGTGTGTGTGTGTGTGTGTGTGTGTGTGTGTGTGAGTTTAGTTTAAATGATCTTATGTCTCTCTTATTTGTATACAAACCTGCTTTTCAGTCCAGTGATAGATCTGTTTCTTTTTCAGAATGACTTTATGGCCTGTTTCATAGGTGAGTGCCACCCGTCTACTCCCTCTGGACATTTCATTCATTTTTATCACACAGTTTAGCAGAGAATAAGGAAGGATCTGTATTTGATATGTTGGGAAATGCATCTTACATGTTTTTGTTTTTCTGTAGTTGTTAATGACAGCAGTGCTGACCCTACAGCTTCAGGCATTGCAACATGTAAGTACAGTCAATACTGCACAATTACAGCTTTTTCTCAGTAGTTCATTAATTAATGTAGCAGCTATTTTTTTCTAAAACACTTGGACGTAATTACATTTTCATTTTTAAATCATTTTTTTATTTCTTTCATCGAAAACCAACCAACCAAAAAGTTTTCACTTAACTCCTAAAATTTTGTTGAGATAAATTTGGCATTTTGTGTCTTCTTTGTCTGTTATTAATGCTGTCCCAGCTGATACACGACTCTGGCCAAAAGTCTTAATTCCTGTGGTCGTGGTCGTGGTCGTGTTTGGTCTTGTGATCGGGGTCGTGATCGTGATCAAGAAGCTGATGAACCGCCAAGGAGACAGATATGTGAGTATAGAATGCGTGACTATATTGTTTGCTTTCTGCGTTTATACTGATGGTGGAAATGTTATTTGCTTAATATTTAGCCCTTTGATATAAAGAGTTATTATAGTGTTTTGCTATACAGTTTAAATGTTATTACACAGCATATATTTACTTAATGTGTAACATATACTTACATAATGAGTTACATTTACGATCTCTGTTGACAGATTAGAGACTGAACTCGAGTCTGACTAACACAAATCTATCAATAATAGCAGTAACAGAGACTTCTGAGGGTTAACTGATAGAATTGTTAACAGCTGACATCATGAAAAAAATACTTTGTTATTTTCCATATACTGTTGTTCTAGTCAAGATGACAGATACTGTTTATGCACTTTATGAAGTTTCTATCTTATTGCCTTACAGCCAACCGTGAACTTCTCTGAACTGAACCAAAAAGGTAAGTATTTTTATCAATGTTTTTTATGTGCTTTATTCAAGTGCAAAACTACTTAAATGTTTTTCTCCATAAGCTGTAATAATAATAATAATAATAATTATTAATATTATTATTATGATAGGAATGTAAACAATACAGTACAAGAACTGTACACACTGTAATGGTAATAATTGATGAATAAGAATAAAACCTATCAAAAATATATAAGCCAAAAAATCAAAAGTATAGTTAAAAAAATACAATGAAATGCAAAAACTTGGGAACCCTTCGTCAAATTACATAATGATTTTTGAAGTGAAAAGAAGTAAACCCAACCTCTGCAGCAAACTATTTTTAAGAAATAACAATTTTCTACAAATGTTAATGAATATTTTTGATGAACTTAAAAAAGAGAAAAATATAAAAGTTTGGACGTCCTTCCAGTTGTAACGTCTCAGAACGTAATTAGGCCTTAAGTGACTCAACAGCCAGCTGAGTGGTTGGCTGAGGATCTGAAAATGAAGCTTATTGATGCTAACAAAGCAGGGGAAGGCTATGAAGAGATATTAAAGTACTTTCACCTCACAACTTCGACTGTCTGAAATGTCAGGAAATGGCAGTTAAGGAGAACTGTGGAAGTCAAGACAAGATATGGAAGACCAAGAAAACCCTCAGATAGAACTGCTTATATGCTGGTCAGAAAGGCAAAGCAAAACCCCCATATGACAGCAAAGGACCTGCAGGAAGGTTTATCTGACAGGAGTAGTGGCGTACTCCTCATCACAGAAGTCAACATCTGAAATATGCACAGAGCCATCTAAGCTAGAGGCATTTTAGAAATGTGTTGTGGACTGATTAAGTAAAAATTGAACTCTTTAGCAACAATAATCAAAGGCATTTTTGGACACCTTGCCAACTGTTAAATGTGACGGTGGATCTATTATGCTTTGGGGTTGTGTGGCTGACAGTTGCACAGGAAACACTGAAGGGGTAGATGGAAGAATGGATTTCTATAAATTTCAGCAAATTCTGGAAGCAAATTCGACAGTTTTCTGCAAGGAAGAATGGGTGAAAATTTCCCAGACAAGAATCGAAAGACACTTATATGGCTCCAGAAAGCTTTTGCCTGCTTTGATATCTGTCAAAGAGGAAGGCTGCTAAGCGCTTGGTAGGATAAAGAGCACTTTAATTAAATATAAAGTAAATGTGCGATAACATTTGCAAAAAAAAATTATACATCATCATCTAAACCGCTTATCCTTCTGGGTCGCGGTGGGGTGCTGGAGCCTATCCCAGCTGTCATTGGGCGAAAGGCAGGATACACCCTGGACAGGTCACCAGTAGTTTGCTGCAGAGGTTGTGTTTACTCCTTTGCAAAAAAAATCTACAAAATATGTCATTGGGCCAGGGATACCCAAACTGTACATAATAAAATAACTGTAAATGTGACATGGGCATTAGTGGTAAAAGGAAACAAAAATCTAACTCCTTTATCTTTCACTCTTTTTTCTTTGTGCAGACACTGTTTAACGATGAAGTTCTTGCTGAGGTTCCTCCTGTTTTGGGTTCACCATCACTGCCTCTCTCTCTCTTTCCTACTTTCCTGTTTGCTTATGCTGTGGGTTTATATATTTAGAAACCCCTCTCTTGTATCTCCACCTTGCTGGTGTACAGTAAGACTGTAGCTCTTCTGTTGATGTACATTTTGTGTTAGCCAGCCTCTAGGCCTTCATCACTGCTCAGTGTGGTTAGAAACGGACTAATGATGAGCAGACTAGAGTAGAGAGGGGCTGATAGGTTGTGCAGATAGACTACAGTCTGTGTACTGGTGTAGTGTAATATGGATGGATATACACTGCTCAAAAAAATTAAAGGAACACTTTGAAATCACATCAGTAATGTGTTAGGAACGAAAAGATGCCACATCGTTTGGTGGAAATGAAAATTGTCACCCTACAGAGGGTTGAATTCAAAGACACCCCGAAGATCAAAGCGAAAAAATGATGCAGCAGGCTAGTCCATTTAGCCGAAATTCCATTGCAGCAACTCAGAATGGTACGCAGTAGTTTGTATGGCCTCCACGTGCTCCTAATGAGATGAGGGATGGTGTCCTGGGGGATCTCCTCCCAGATCTGCACCAGGGCATCACTGAGCTCCTGGACAGTCTGAAGTGCAACCTGGCGGCGTCGGATGAACCGAAACATAATGTCCCAGAGGTGTTCTACAGGATTTAGGTCAGGCGAGTGGGGGGGGCAGTCAATGGTATCAATTCCATCATCACTTGCAGGAGTTGGACTACCTGTGCAATCTCTGAGTTAAAGTGTTCCTGTATTTTTTTTGAGCAGTGTATATATATATATAAGACATAACATTATGACCACCTCCTTGTTTCTATTCTTGGCTCATTGTCCACTTACTACTGGATCTTACTCACTGGATCAGACACAGCAGTGCTGCTGGACTTTTTAAACACTGTGTTCACTCACTGTCCACTCTATTAGACACTCCTACCTTGTCAGTCCACCTTGTAGATATACAGTCAGAGACGATAGCTCATCTGCTGCTCCACAGTTGGAGCCTCTAGTCCTTCATCAGTGGTCACAGGACACGGTTGGCTGGATATTTTTGGTTGGTGGACTATTCTCAGTCCAGCAGTGACACTGAGGTGTTTAAAAACTCCAGTCAGACTAGCACAACACACACTAACACATCACCAGCACATCAGTGTTACTGCAGTGCTGAGAATGATCCACCACCCAAATAGTACCTGCTCTGTGAGGGTCTATGGGGGTCCTGACCACAGAAGAACAGGGTAAAAGGGGGCTAACAAAGTATGCAGAGAAACAGATGGACTACTGTCTGACAAAGTGCACCTATATAGTAAGTGGAGCTGATAAAATGGACAATGAGTGTAGAAACAAGGACATAATGTTATGCCTGATCCCCATATATATATATATATATTTATCATATGTATATTTCCTTATTGTTTGAAAGTGCAGTCTAGCTGTTTTGTGAAAAAACAGCACACCTTTACACGTAGAATGGAAGAAACTATCACAGTTAGGGAGGATCACAATATTAACGGAAAGTAAAGGCAGGCTTGCCAAAGAGTTCTTTAAAAAAAATTGCTCAGTTCAGCTTTAAGTACCACACACAAGCCTTAAAATCTGAACATTTTATAAAGTATATTGTGAAGCAATATGTATATTCATGTACATTATAACTTCATCAGGGTCCACTTACAGTACAGACATACAAGCTCAGAAGTGCCTTATACAGCTATATAAGCTGTATACATGCAACACCCCCCATTCAAATGGCATGTTTTTGTTGATTTTTTAGTTGAAAATAAGTGAACACACTCCATATAGAGAGCTTAAATTTTACAGTTTGCATTTGTTTGCTGCGTTTAAACATTCGTGAAAAAGGCCACATTTTATGTTTTAGTTTTTTTGCCCAGTATGTAAAATTCCGCGAATAGACAGTAAAGTGTGTTCTGCGAACTAATTTTTACTTTAACAGAACATGTCATTTGATCAGGGGCACCCAAACTTTAGCATACGACTGTTTAACTAAACCGCACAAACCAAATCAACAGTTAGTGCAGTAGAGTGTGTCTCATAATGACAACACACTGTAACTGTATGGCAAGTATTTATAGCTGTTAAGCTGTGGAAGCTGATGCAATGAAATGCTGTGCCAGTGCGTACACAATTATTCATTATTCAGTGGATCTGCCTTGAGAGAGACTCAGAAGGCTCGTAACAACTGAAGCCGTAGTCTCACTGACACATATGCTTACAGGAAGTCATTTATGCAATTGTTTTTGTTTTGTTTTGTCAATTAAGTAATGGTCTTTTTACTCATACAATATGTTCTATTATACTATACGCTATATGGACCATTCTACCGAATTAGTTCAACCTGCGGTCCCACAGTATAAAAAAGCCATTTAAAAAACACTGAAGTCTTCAGACCTCAGATATTTTTGAGGATCATGTTATGATCTGTTTAAACCCAAGGCATTAATTGAGATAGTAATAAGCTAAATATACACTACATCATCATTTATAGGGTCCTTTTTTATAGGGTACTATTGGGAGGGGTCTGTCCCAAAGCCCAAAACCTAAACTTCAACTGAAAAATACGCTGAGTTCTAGTCCATAAGTGGAGCCTTGTTTTAACCACACCCCTGAATTTAGAGCAGGAAGTGAGGCTGCCTCCCTGTCCATCATGGCCACCCAGCACAACGAGCATATCAGCATCCAAAACAGCATCTATGCAAAATGCTGGTTTTGCCAGTGACCAGGCCATGCTGGTATATGTTGTTCTTTAGCAGGGAATGTATAGGGGTCATTTAAAGCAAAATGATTTTAGTGTAAGTTAAGTGTAAGTCAGTTAAAAGTCGTTTTTTTAAATGTATGTTCAACTCTAAACCAATTCAGTAGAATGATCCATATATATATATATATATATATATGCCATATTGAGTGTGAGACAAGTTATTAAGAATAGTAAGGTCGCTATCCAACATCCATCCAGACAACCTTATACCTTAAAGCAGGCATGTCAATCTGGGGACCTTCTGTGCCAAAGTGCTGTGGATATTAGCGTTTACCCTCATCAAACGCTCTGAATTCAGTTCATGAAGCCCTTTCTAATTAGCTGATGAGCTGAATCAGGTGTGTTTAATGAGGCAGTGTACTGAAGTCTGCAGTGTTTTGGTCTGCGAGGACTGGAGCCTGACACGTGTGCTTTAAAGGGTAACTTTATAGAAGAAGGGAAACTATTTACTCTGAATTATTTTGGACCAATAATTCTTTGTTCTTAACTATTTTTGTACCAAGATGCTAAAATGATGCAATTATGCTTATAACTAGTCCACATATTATATATAACTATATTTGTAACTAAACTAGTAAGTGTGAAACAACTTATGTTTTCTTTTTTTGGGGGGAAGTGGGGGAATAGTTGGACCAGCTTTGGTGATCAGTGCTCTTTTTTGCAAATGTAATTTCTGTTGCTTTCAATTTTTGAAGGCCTTCTTTAAATAAAGCAGTGATGGAAGATGTGTCTCAGTTTGTCCTTGTTAAAGTTCTGGGTAGTTCAACCACACAACGCTTGCATGGCTAACAGAGGTGGCACTGACCCAATACCTGTTGGGCTGATATACCAGCAGAAGATGCAGGATTGGACATCAGAGGAAAAAAAGAAGCAGTTTGATCTGATTCTATAACAAATCTAGCCTGACATATCACAGAATTGCTTGTAGTGCAGCGTAACTTAAAAAAGGCCACGATAGAGCACCAGTTAGCCACAGTTAGCCATTCAGCAAAGCATATGTGTGCTGTTATGCCTACAATGTGCAAATGCTTAACAGTCAAGGAGAAGAAAAGCAAATCAAGTTATTTAAGTAGCTTTCAGTACGAGGAAAGACATAGTGGTATTGCGTCAACTCAGAAGGTTAAAATTAAAGCTAATGTTGTCTGTTAGCATCATATGATTGTAATATATAGTACTGTGCAAAAGTCAGAGACCACCTTTCATTTATCTAATTTCTTGTCAAAATGACCAATAAGTACAATATAGTTCAGCACCAGGCAAGAAACAGAGAACATATTTAACAGAAAATTTCCTCATCAAAAAAAACCTCAACAGCTTTATACACTGTTAGAAATAAAGGTTCTGTGCAGGTACGTTTTTCATTCATCAAGGTACAAACAATGCAAAAGTTACCCAACAGTGGTTTTAAGGTCCAGTTGTGAACCTTAAATAAGTTTTCCAGACGAAAAGTAAGTTTTTGTACCTTTTTATAACCGAATATTTTAAAACAGAACAATAAAATAAAAAGCCTGGAGACGAGACGGGGTGTGTGGAGTCAGTACAGCTTAGAGAATATAATTTCAATGGATTATGGTACAATTATGTTCCCTGACTAAAGGTACTGAGATGGACCCTTGAGGGTCCCACCCCAGTGACAAGAGGGGTACTGCCCCAGTGAAAGTTTACTACCTTTTTTTTCCTGAGAGTGTATAATATCAAATTTACTGTATTTAGTGTTCACACTTTGCTTTTATTACAGCTTCCTCTCTTTTGACAGGCCAACAAGGCCCCTGAGCTACAAAAAGCAACAGAGAGCTGTTTAGCTTCAGCGGCACTTGTGAATTTGGGCAACGTCCAAATGAAATCTAACCTTGAATAGTGTTTCTATTGTGTGTAGCACTGGCTCTAGAATGCTACTCCACTGGCCCTCAGGCCTGGGGTTTTTTATGCCTTGTGAGGTGCCAGTTATTATGGCTTATAAATCTGTACTGGCTTTGTGTTTGATTCAGAGAAACGGTTATTGAGGAGATGGTAAATATGATCAAATATTATCATTATCATTTAAGAGATGATTAAGAGAGTGAACGTGTGTGCAGATTTACTGCCCTTGTCCTTTATTGTTTAAACTGCAGTACATTTGGACGAACCAACACCTGCTGTCACTTAGATTTGGGTGTTGAGTGTTACATTCAGTTGTTTAGGAGAAAAAAAATATATAGTTAAATAATTTAGAAGGAAAATATATTTTATATAATTAATTATAATTATATAGCCAGATGTCTCCGCTACTGACATCACAATTGACCCCATGACCATAAAGCCATGCAAACTTCAGTAGAGTAAACTTGAGGGATAAAAAAGAAATATGAAATACATCACTTCACTAAAGTGGTCCAAAGCCTTGACCTCTTCCTGCAGGTATGCAGCTTTATGGACCATTCTACTGAATTAGTTCAAACAGCTGTCACATATTATGAAAAATAAATAAATAAAAGAACAAGTATTCAAACTTCAGACATCTACAAGTACTGTGGAATGATCTATATAAACCCAAGACATTAGTAGAGATAGTAATAAGCTGTCCCTGTCTTAAACCCTAACCCCTAAATTTCAACTGAGCCCAGACTAAATTAGATTTTTAACTGTGAAACACTGAAATGAACTTTAGTCCAAGACTAGGTTAAATCCATATGTTGACCAGTCTCTTGAGTTGCCGACAAAATATAAAGACAAAGTCTAATAGGCTTCTTCAAAGGTGTTAGATAAATACAGCAAAGTCAAAAGGAGGATAAACGTCTTTAAAAATCTGAACTTGAAAGATTGCAAAGGGTATGTAATCAAGTAAAAGGTAAATATTTGAGTATTTGTTGTAGTAGTTCTGTCTGTGCAGCTCTAAACCTAGTCAAAACGTCATCAGCACCTAAAGACCCCAGACAGTCCAGTTCCAAAACAGTTTTAAAACAATACTGAAGCACTGAGACGGGGATTCCAAGACTGCTCAATACTGAAATGTAAGAGGCTTTGTGTAGACATTTCAGGCCTGCTTGCACAGCAAATGGAGAACAGAAAGCTGATGTTCCTCCTTATCAGTGCTGTACAAGAAACATCAAGGTCAGTGAGTGAGTCAGGGGTTCCTCAGAAAGCCCACCGAGCCTGAGCTGACCCACAGCCACATCTACATACAGTATTATTCCCTTTATGCTGTGTTGTGGCAAAGATTAAGAAAACTCATTTCTAAAAACGGTTGGGACGCTTTGCAAAATGTAAATAAAAACGAAATGCAATGATGTGCGAACCATTTAAACCCTATATTTAATTGAAAACAGTACAAAGACTGCATATCAAATATCGAAACTAAGAAATTTTAGTGTTTTTTGAAAAATATTTGCCCATTTCGAATTTGATGCCAACAACACGCTCCAAAAAAGTTGGGACGGGGACAACAAAAGGCTGGTAAAGTTGTGTAACGGTAAAAAAACACCTGGTAGTTAATTGGCAACAGGTCAGTAACATGTAGCATTTTTTCATTTTGCACAGCGTTCCAACTTTTTTTGGACCAGGGTTGTAAAACCACCTGGGGCAGCATGCTTCACATCTTGTTTAGGTAAATCAGAAAGAAAGTTCCACCACAGGCCAAATGCCAGCTTTCTCTAAAAAAATCACATGAAAGGCACTGGGCCAGAGGTGTCAAATTTTATCCGCAAAGGGCCGACGTGGCTGCAGGCTTTCTTTCCAAACAAGCAGAAGCACAACTGATTCCACTTATTTTATCAACT
Source organism: Colossoma macropomum (assembly GCF_904425465.1). Lineage (NCBI taxonomy): Eukaryota > Metazoa > Chordata > Actinopteri > Characiformes > Serrasalmidae > Colossoma > Colossoma macropomum. The sequence goes on from NW_023494785.1 coordinate 39,598,059, forward strand.
GATGTCAATCAAACAGTTGATCATGTGATCTCCTGCTTTGTTGAAATGAAAACCTGCAGTTACACTTGATCTTTACGGACAAGACAGGACGCCCCTGCACCAGACAAATGAAAGGCTGAAAGGTGAAGCACCTTCCACATCACTGCATACAGTATCACTAGCAACATGTATTAGCCAGAAGGAAGGAAGTCAGTTTTCATGAGTGATCTAATCATTAATCCCAGCGTCCACATCGACTATTTCTCAAGCAGCGTAAAGATGCTTCAGACAGCAGCTGTTTCCCAATTCAGGGGCTGCGTTCTATGGAGCCTGCATTTGGAGGCCGATTGCGTCACAGCGGTGCGACTAGGCTGTCCCATTTTGAAGTCTCCTTCATATGCAGCCGAGAAATGTGTAATGGATCCTCCCCCAGCCAACATATCCCGAGGTTCATTCTGTGCTGGCGAGGATTTGAGATGGCGGCTAAGTATTGGGCTTAAACTGAGTCGAATACCCAACGATACAAATGTTAAAACAGCCAATGTGGTCTGAAGCAACGTTTCTTCTTTATTCTTTTTATGCCACTATCTTCACATACTAATCTACAGTGCTGTGAAAAAGTGTTTGCCCCTTCCCAATTTCTTCTGTTTTGATTATTTGTCACACTTGAATGTTTCAGATCATCAAACTACTTTAAATAATAGACAACGATAACCAAGCAAACAAAAAATGCTATTTTTAAATGATGATTTCATTTACTAAAGGAAAAATGCTGTTCAGCCCTACTTGGCCCTATGTGAAAAAGTTAATGCCCCCTTAGCTACTAAATCAGCCAGTTAACCAAATTCAATTGACTATTGCATCAACAAAATACTGCCATCCACAACAACAGCAGACTCCTTCTACATCTTACATAAAGCATCATGTCTAAGCAGGCAGTCCTCAACACATGAAGTGCTTAAGATAGTTTACAGGCTAAAAAATCAGGTTACAATATTAAACCCTTTAAAACAGACTAGAGCAACATCACAAACAGCATAATTACATTCATAATAAACACTATGAATAACCACTACAACACTATATAATACATTCAGATCTCATACCGTAAATGGTCATTACTTCCTCCCTTTGAAAATCTGCTTTGTCAGTGAAGGAAGCTCCCCTGGAATCTGCAGAACAGGAGAGAGAGGGAGAGAGACAGAGAGAGAGAAGAGAGAGAGAGATAGTGAGAGAGAGAGCAGGCTGGACAGAGAGGACAGGATCTGCACCCACTGCCCGTCAGGAGAGATAGAAAATGAGAATCACTTCCTTCTTTCATGTTCAAAATATAAAACCATCAGAGACACTTTTCTGCCCAAATTTACTAATAAAACCCCCTCCTTCCCCAAACTGACCGACTCAGAGAAAATGAAAATTTTACTGGGAGAAAATGTAGAAACAATAAGTTTAGCGGGACAGTTTATTCAGAACTGCCACAAGATCAGAGAAGAAAATGTAACATAGCACCTCAATTATATAATTAATATTTCTAATTCCTGATGTTCAAAATGTATTACATTTTTCATATGTACCTTGTTTGTTTTATTTATTTATTTATTTTTAATTATTATTATTATTTTATTGTATTTTATTTTATTACATTTGGCATGTCCATACTCATTCTATGCTTATATGTATAACCATATTTATTTTTATTTTTTTTTTCTTCCCTATTTATTTTCTATTCATTTTTTTTTCCTATTCATTTATATTTTAATAATAATTCAATTTAAGATGTATTTACAGCTTTGGCAACATAGGTCTTATATCCTGTCATGCCAATAAAGCATATTTGATTTGATTTGATTTGATTTGAGATAGTGGGGAGAGGGAGAGGGAGAGAGAGAAAGAGAGAGAGAGAGAGAGAGAGAGAGAGAGAGAGAGAGAGAGAGAGAAAGAGAGAGAGAGAGAGAGAGAGGGGAGAGAGAGAGAGAGAGAGAGAGAAGAGAGAGAGATAGTGGGGAGAGAGAGAGGGAGAGAGAGAGAGAGAGAGAGGGAGAGAGAGAGAAGAGAGAGAGAGATAGTAGGGAGAGAGAGAGAGAGAGAGGGAGAGAGAGAGAGAAGAGAGAGAGAGAGAGATAGTGGGGAGAGAGAGGGTGAATAAAACAAAAAATTCTGTGTATCTTCTTGAAGATACAGTTTGTGTATTACTTATTCATTTATTTTTTTGTTTATATTCTTTTTATGCCACTATCTTCACATACTAATCTACAGTGCTGTGAAAAAGTGTTTGCCCCTTCCCAATTTCTTCTGTTTTGATTATTTGTCACACTTGAATGTTTCAGATCATCAAACTACTTTAAATAATAGACAACGATAACCAAGCAAACACAAAATGCTATTTTGCACAAAATGCCATGAATTCCGTTCTCTATCAGGAAATCCTGAAGGAGAATGTCCACCTGTCAGTTAATAACCTAATGCTCAAGCGCAGTTAGGTTACGCAACAGGACAACGATCTGAAGTACACAAGCAATTCGACCTTCAAATGACTGAAAAGAAACAAAATTGAGGTTTTGGAGTGGCCGAGTCAAAGTCCTGACTTGAATCCCATTGATCCCTGTGGCAAGACCCTAAACGGGCAGTTCATGCTTGAAAACCCTCCAATGTAAAGGAAACAAAATAATTCTGTATAGAAGAGTGGGACAAAACTCCTCCACAGTGAGGTAAAAGACTCATCGCAAGTCATCACAAATATTTGATGGCAGTTGTTACTGCCAAGGGTGGCACAAGCAGTCATTAGGTTTAGGAGGGCAATTACTTTTTTTCATGGATGATTCAGGTTTTGAATAAAACTTTTTAAAAGCTGCATTTCGTGTTTACCTGTACTGTCTTTAGCTTATAGTAAAATTAATTAGGTGAATTAAATTAATCTGAAACATTTAAATATGACAAACCAGCAAAAATAGAAGAAATCGCAAATACTTTTTCACAGCATTGTAGGTCTTGTGTAATACAGGTACTAATACAGGTAATCTTCTGTATGTCTAATAGTAAATAGTACATGAATTTTCTGTGTACAATGTATGTGTGTGTGTGTGTGTGTGTGTGTGTGTGTGTGTGTTTTGTAAATTCCTCATTTTTATTACAGCTTTAATATTAAGCACTTCATTCAACATTGGCAACAGTTGTTAAGTTGGAAAAAAATGGAGGAAAAGAGAGGGAAAGAGATGGAGAGAGAGACAGAAAGAGGAAAATGAGAGAGGGAAAGGGAGAGAGGGAGGGAGAGAGAGAAAGAGGGAGGAAAATGAGAGAGAGAGAGAGGGAGAGAGATAGAAAGAGGGAAAGGGAGAGATTGGGTTGTATAAGCCACGTGGGTTCTGCCTACTCAATACTGAAATCTTTACAATGTAATCAAAGTCATTCAGAGTGGTTTGGTGTGAACTGCTCCGTTCTAGAGAAACGAATCGAGTCTGATCGAGAATTTTTCAGTGTTGGTGATGGGAACCAGACGTCTGAAGAGTTTAACCCCTCTAAAAGCTACATCACAGAAAGTTACAAAACGGTGGAAAATACGCTGCCTGATATCTGAGAGATTGCTTTGTCATATTTTTGTGTTAAGATTTGGGTGTAAATACCAGGTGGTGGGTGGAGTTCCCCTTCAGATCTCTCGCGTTACTCCCCGGGTGGGGGGGGGGCTGCTGACGCTGTCAGGCAGACGACGGTGCGCTCAGAAACGCTCTCCTCAAAAGCTGCCAGCCAAACCACAGCGCTTTAAACACTGCGGACGAAAAATGATTCGTAAGTGTTGTTTTGTAATTCCTCAAACTCTTATCTTTCACTTTGTGTCTGAGAGCGAATCTACAGCAAGACTTGGGACTTCTGACAGTAGTTCGGCTCCCTCTATACGAGTCAATCGAGCACAGTTAGCACGGCTAGGCATGACTGTGGAAGCAGGACCAGCGCGTGAGGCTCAGAGAGGGACAGCGAGAGAGCGCGTGGGGGTGGTCAGCGTGAGCGCGAGCGGTTGGTGTCTTTGCTGAACGTTTTTTCTGCTAGTACGTTGTTTTCAGCTTGATTCTGAAGTTTGTCTGTGTGTGTATTTGTGTGTGTGTGTCGTAGTTGGGAGTGTGTGCGGGGTTTTGATGGCCCGTGGGGAGGTGCTGCCGGCAAGAGCCTGGCGAAGGTGCCGGTTAGGTGTTAACACGGTCTCCGTCTCACGGACGAACGGTGGAAAAGATCGTTTTGTATAATGTCCCTCTTTTCTGTAGAGATGAACCGATCGCTCTGGAGCTATTTGGGAAACTTGTCCCCCCGACTAGGAACGCCCCCCCTCCCACCACCACCAGGCTGTAAGTCGCAGCTGCACCTGATGTCTTTTGGGAAAAGGTCTTGGTGTTGAAATTCAGGGTTGACAGCTTTGAGGACGCCGTTTATGTCACATCAGACACAGACATGAAGTGCTTCGGATGCGGCCAAGTAGGGTATCTCGTCCGTGCTTGTCCTGAAAGGGTTGAGGTTGACTCTGACGGGCCCTGGAGCCCCGAGCGGCCGGGGCCTGTGGCGGCTGAGCACGCGGTGAATGTTCCCCCTGCGGTGGGGGAGGGTGACTCTGCCGCGAGTGAAACCGCCGGGGCTGTGGACGAACTTTCCTCAGCTGAGCCTGCTGTGGAGGAACCTGGCGGTGCAGCATGACAGGAAGGGGAGCTATGCTGAGATGACGCCAACTGAGACAGTAGTGCAGGAAGCTGGAGTCGAGGTTGAAATGGAAGATGAGTCTGTTTTTAAAGTTCCTCATAAAAGAACAACCTTAGGAAATAGTAGTAGCAGTTTAGTTCATTCTGAATCTGACGTAGACGTTTTCTTAGGACCTTTCTCAAGAACACATTTAAGAAAAAAAAACTTAGGAAGATATTAGTGAATGAGGCCCAATGGGTATTAACCCCTTAAAATTTCAGGCTTTTTACATACTAAGGCTTATTATTCAGTAACTACGGGGACTTAATGCAAACTGGCTAAACTGTTCTTGTTTCTGTGGGGAGGGTAAATCTGGTAGTGATGGTTCTCTCTCTGATTTAGGCTGGTCTGTGTGCTCGCAGGATGAGATCATGCCTTTACTGTACACTGCTGGAGAGATTAGAAAATTCTTATGGGTCACTAATGGGTTTTTGAGTTGAGGAGCATTTCCCAGACAGTCCACAGTTCAATCACAATGTCAGGCATTTTAGGAGGGAAGGGGCTTTTACTGCCTTGGACGTCTTCCATCTGAAGAAAAGTTAATAAAGCAGACAGTGAAGATGACCTCTAAACTGTTTAGCCTTACATGGATTGGACTGTCCTGTATCATTAGCGATTTATGTCTATTTTGCCTTGTAATGACTGATATTAGGATTGCGACCTTAAACATAAATGGGGCAAGCGAATATGAAAAAAGGGCATTTTTTAGCTGGCAAAACAAACATATTGACGTTGCTTTTCTGTAGCTGGCAATGCTACTGACTGGATTGAAGAGCGGAGAGGGGCCTACCATTTCAATTCATAACACATCTCTTGGCTCTTCTCTTCTCACAAATTCTTTTCCTTACTTATATATGGTGGTGGAAAATGTAAAATGGAAGGACCGTTTGAATTTTGCAGAAAGTTTGAAAAGAAACCCCCTTTAGAGACCTTTCGTTTCGTGTAGAACACGTCAGGGGCATCTAGAATCGGACATTCAAACCAGGATTCTTCACATTGTGATATCAGCTCATCACAATACCAGGTCTAAGCAGAAGACATTATTGCAAAACTACCAGAAATCAACAGAACCTTTAATAGGAGAGACGTACCGCAGTGACAACCACCCTATGAGAAGTACTTCATTCAGCAGTCTCACATTAGTATTACACGATCACTATTAATATGAGTCAGATAACGACCGTGCACAGTCACTAACTAGCCACAGTGGAAGTGTATAGCTACACTTTAGGCCTGTACTGTGCTTTTAAAACCAGCACTTTTATCTTATTAGGCCTGGGGTGTTTGGCCATCACTAAAACTAACTAGTAAAGTAGCATGAAAAATACTATAAGAAACCTCTGGGCTCTGTCTAACTATGGTAAACACTTTGTCTTAAAACCAAGCAGCAACATTCGAGGAAGATCTCAATTTAAACTGACTCTTTTCTCTCAGATTACACAGTGGTCGTCCTCCTGCTGAGGCTGTACATGACTGAGGGGAGTCCTTCTTGTCTTGGCCATCAGAACGAGAACGGTACCTTGTCCTTCAGTGTGAACAGCAGCCGAGAATGTGATGACTACAGCTGGAAGATTAAAGTGAGTATAGGATGATGGAGCCGTGTACCATTTGACGGAGTATGCATTATACACACTACTTTATTTCCCCCTCATCATTAATTCAGATGTCTGTGCTTAAGATATCATCTGATACTGAGTACAACTCTAACAACAGTGCTTTATAAAGGCACTTGTGTTTTGTACAACCATAATAACATAATATACAGTAAGTTAGACATTATATTGTCTCGTGTTAGCAGGTAGGAATAATTCATTGATGGCAATGGAAGGGTGTGGCAATATCAGGATACTATTTCCACAGTATGTCATGATACAAGTTGGAACAGACAAAAACAAACCAGTGCTGCCATGATGATAAAATACTATCAAAAACTATGACTACAAAGTTTTTTTATTCCAAATTTTACATACTGCACTGCGTGAAATCCAACTGAACAAGACTAATTATGCTCTTTTCTGCAGTTGTTCAGTGTTCTAGAAGTACTGATATCAAGAACATGCTCACAAAACCATGTTGTGATGTAATTTATCACAAAACTTGTAAATATTGTCACACTGTCTAGTCCTATTGGGAGCATTAAAATATATGCATAGTATATCTCTGTTCAACGAAAACAACTCTCCAAAATGGTAAATTTACATGAGAGGGCAAAAACATTCTTAAGTGTCAATTTACGCTATTGTAAGATGATTGTATTCCAAGCAATTTTGAAGCATTTCTATTGGTCCATTCCTCAGGAATTTTTCACAGAATGTAAAGGGTTCAAATTATGTCAAAAACTAAAATTCTCAAAGAATGGAGATATTTACTTTGTTTTTTGTTGGGGTTTATTTGGACAGCCATGATATTTTTTTAATTTAAAATGTGAGCTAAACTGTAAAAAAGAGAGTTTTACCATTTCAAATGTTCTATTCTATGCAAATAATCATGAACAAACATATAGAGCAGAGCGAATGCAGCATAGCTAAGATATCAACATTGACCACATTTTAGCTATACTGCATGACCATGGCTATGAAACAGTATTGAATGTAGATCCAAGTTCATCATCAGTGCAGATACCGATCCAGCGTATCATACTGCCACGACACGGATATTTATTTTAAAATATACTGAACATGAATTTTAACATTATGTATGTACTGTATATGTGTGTTTTATAGGACAGTGTTGTGGCGTACGACCAAAATTTTAGCAAGACCTTGGTGCAGGAGCGCGGACGTTCTCACATCATTTTTAAGTCCTGCCAGACAAACGTGTCATACTTTTGTGACAAGGTAAGTACTGACATGTGAGCTGTTTTTCTTAATTTGATTTCATTTATGACTTTTAGTTTGGTGTCAGGAGGTCAGAATAGCACAATTTACGTTCAGCAGTAAGCAGAACCATCATAGTGCATGAACAGTCATATGCAAAATAAAAATAACATATTCTGTCTATGGAACACACTTAAGTGTAGTATCTTCTGCCATTTTAGTGCAAAATGTCTGTTTATTTGCTGGGTTCAAAGCTGCACTATGTAAGATTTTGGTAAAAATTGAATGAACTAGCATTACTGAGTTGGGAGAATACATCTTGCTAATATATGGTGTGCATGCGCCGTTGTAATTCACACTGTAAAGCCTGAAATAATTAAAAAATTGGGGTGTAGAGTTTTTCAGGTCACATCAAATGTCTTTGCATATTAACGTCCTCTTTAATTACTCTTTCGGTCATTAGATTACAGAATGTTCTGCTGCATGTTACACATTTCCACCAGAGAGGTCTCCAGATCTAAACTTTTACATAGTGTAGTTTTAACATATTGGGGAAAAAATTAAATCTAAACTATGCCATAACTTTTGCATAGGCCACATTTTATGTTTTATTTTTTCCAGTATGTTTAATTCAGCAAATTAACAATAACTGCAAAAAAAAAAGAAGTGTGTTCATTGTAGAGGATGTGTTCACTTAGAAAATCAACAAAACATAATTTGGCCAGGGTGCCCAAATTTTTGCCTAAGACTTTATAACTTTAGAGAATAAAAGGGGAGCACTTTCTAAGACCGCTGTATAAATATATTCTGTTTTTAATGCTTCTTTTGTTATTCAAAAGGTTTTTTTTTCTCCACAGGAGATGACAATCACCTGTTATAGTAAGTCTCTAAAGTTGTTCACACGTTATTGGATCACTGGTTAAATATTCAGTTGCTTTTTACTCTTCTCTGTTTCTGCTGTCACTATTCCTATAAGATTTTTTGTTCTGTATTACAGATGTCTGTCCCACAGAGCCCCCCAGTAAGGGTGAGTGACTTCCTGTGTTTTGCTTAAGCCTCATCATTAACTCCCACACCTACAGTACTTCCTTTTGCTACTTTATTACTTTATGCTGTAAGTCTTTAAAGTCAACCTGAAATCAAACTGAAACTTTTTCTTACTTTGTTCCTTCAAGTCCCTGGTCATATTAAGCACATATCATTTAAAAGAGACAGAATTCTTGTTTTCCCACAATCGTCCATCAAAGTGTAATGACATTCTAATGATTGAGTTTAGGTGTTTCAACCACACCCGTTGCTTACAGGCATATGAAGTCAAGTACATAGCCATGCAGTCTCCATAGACAAACACTGGCAGTAGAACGGGTCGTACTGAAGAGCTCAGTGACTTTTAACATGGCACTGCTAGAGAACGGTACCTTTGCTACAAGCCAGTTCATGAAATTTCTGCCCTGCTAGATCTGCCACAGTCAACTGTAAGTGCTCAGCCCCAAAGACCTTCTCCGATATCAGTGCGTGACATCCCAAATTCTCTTTCAATTGAATGGGCATAATTCCCGCAGGCACACTCCAAAATCTTGTGGAAAGCCTTCTGAGAGGACTGGAGGCTGTTATAGCCAAAAAGGAGTCAATTCCATATTAGTGCCTTTGGTTTTGAAATAGGATGACCAAAAAGCTCATATACATGTGATGGTCAGGTGTCCACATACTTGTAATGTATATTTGGAACTTTCCATCAGACAGGATGGTTCTCATTGATTTAACATACAGCACATGTTTATTTTGTCTTACAGAGGAGAGGCATCAGGAAAACGACACTAATGGTGCTGGTGTTCTGGCTGCCATCATCATTGCCGTGGTAGCTGTTGTTGTGATTATTGGCGTCATTGTTGCAACCATTGCCAGGAAGCTTAAAATGTAAGTCATACAGTCAATGATAAATTTCTGATTAGATTATTTTTTTATTATTATCTAGCCATGCCAAGCAGAACCCATTTACATCATTAACATCTACAAATTAATTGGGTCTTGTAATAGCAAATGTATTTTTGTCCTAAAAGAAACACTTTTCACTTTGTGGGTACAGATGTCAGCCTGGGGACAATTCTGTTGTATAATTACAACTCAGAAAAGCAGCGCAACACTGATGAAGTCAATGTAAGCCTTCTTGAGGCCTCTCATTCCAAGAGATAACGCTGGGATAGCTGTGATCCGAATATACGCAGTGAAGATGCAGTTCAGGCCACAGCGGTGAATGTGGAACGTTTTGACTGGCGTACGAAGAGGAGCCCAGCGCTCGTGTGGTGCAGCCATGGCAGAGCGAGACTTGGTGATGAAAAATGTATATATGGTTTGATGCAATACCTGATTCAGCTATTCCACTGCTTGGGATCGGACCTACTGAATGTGGCCTTTTGAGCATTCATTAACCCCTTAAAATCCCAGGCTAATCACATACCGATGCTTATTATTCCGTAACTTCGGTGCAGACGGGTGCAGCTAATCTTAGGTTACAGATGTGTATGGGACTGCCGCTGGGCCCATGGCCGTGTAAGGGGTTAAATCAAAGTTTTTTTTATGTCCACTTGTCAGTAGAAGAGGAGAAATTGTTACGATTTGAATATGATAAAAGGTTACTGTGTGTTTGAGGTTGGCAATACGACAAAAATGTAATATCAGTACTTCAAGACGTTTTCACGATACACCATATGTCACAATGTTTAATTCTTCTGACATCTAAAAAAGTTGGAAGTGACACATTTTTAAAAAAACTATCAAAAACTGGGAATGCAGTCATTTTTATCCAACATTTCATATAATGCACTGCATTAAATCCAGTTAAACAGGATTAACTGTGCTCTCTTTGTAAGGAAACATGTAGTTGGGAAATGTTTTTTAAGGACTGATGATATCCATAATTTGCTGATGAAAGTGGTAAATTACTAATGATAAATATTGTCATATTGCCCAGCTCTACTGTATGTACAGACGTTTTTTTTAATACGTTTTTTTTTATCTGCTCACATTTAAAAAGTATAAATTGTGTGTGAGAAATAATGAAGTATATTTACATAAAAAAAAGAATAACTGAATAGAATACCTTAACAGCAATTTCCTGGCCATTGTATGTTCAATAGGGCAATAACATTCCAGTTTTTAGTTTAAAAAGAAATGTTTAAAAGTGTCTGTCTGTCCTGAGTAAGGTTGTGTTAATATACTACAAATAAACTGTAATATTTTCTATTGTGACCTGTGAAGATGTTGTGCTTAACAATGTGGTACAGCTTTTGACCAGTGGTCAGTATGTGACTCTTTTCCATACCAAGTAGCAAAACATAACTGTCATTTTTCTTCACCGTGTTTTAAAAACAGTTCATACCATGGTGTGTGGCTAGACCAGCTAGTCAACTGGCTCTGTTTAATTATTCTAGCTGCAGTGTTTTACCATTAGAAAGATTGGGAAGTGGCTCCGCTGGCTTGTGTAATTACTTAAATCATTCAGAATGATTGTTCTGGCCTGATGAGCTACTGTAAATACCAGCTGTCATGTATTTGAGTAGTTTCAGCTATCAGTACCTTTGTATGATTTTGGCTTACATGAGACTTCATCGAGTTTTCATTATTAATATTTTTGTCTAGATTATTTCTTACACTTTTCATTTACAAAAAGTATATAGAACAAATTTAGCTGCTATTTATCACATAATCATTCTTAGCACAGCTAAATCTCAACACACAGTAAGGCCCCCTGGAAAGTACCAAACAACCAGGATGTGTGGTTCTCACCACAAGCAGCCACAAGACATACAGCCGCAGGTTGAGTAAGGGCAGGGCAAGGTGCTGCAAAGCCTTATCAGGTAAGTATTCTTAATGTAATAAGGTAAAGCAGGTAAACATTCTTGAAGAGATCAAAAGATGTCTGTGAGCCACCTTGGTTCAATTGCAGGCCTGTCACACTTTGCTTTAAGGATATGGAGCATTGCTCCACTACACAGCTCAACAAGATAATGCCTGCGTATCTGCCCAAAAAATACTTGGTATGATGCAGAATCTGGTCCTTTCAGGTTTAGATAAACATGTCAAGCTCTGCTTGATTTCAAAAGTATGCTGGTTGCAAAAAAAAACAGCTCCTCTTTTTTTCTCACAGTGCCATTGTCTCCTGTTGGAGTCAAGCTAAAAGCCAGGACAGTTCTCATGACTGCCTATCACCCCTTTTCCCAGAATCAAAGTCGTATATGGTCATGTCTTTCACTGTATTGCATCATTCACCGTTTGAGTGAGTCCGGTTCATTGTTATTGTTCCTCACTGAGATGGAAAATAATGCCAGACAGTCCCTGCTGTAAAAAGCACACATGTACTGTTACATTAGAATGTCTGAGAGTGAGAAACTCTGTAGGACAGCACTAGAATGTGTTTCAGTTTGTAAAAAATACTGTTAATGTGGTGAGGCTAGGGCTTGGCTAACCTAATCATGGAACTGAAGTAAAGAGTAATGAAAGTTATATCCCGTGGTGGACGAAGTACACAAACCATGTACTTTAGTTAAGGAGAGATACCCAAGGTAAAATATTACTCCAATAAAAGTAGAAGTTCCTCCCTTTAGACCTCCACTTGAGTAAAAGTACAAAAGTATTTGCCCTCAAATGTACTTAAGTATCAAAAGTAAAAGTACTAAGAGATTAATTATGACTCTGATGTCCTATTACTGTTTTTGTAACAAGACTTTTGCTTCATTAACTCATTTTAGGTGAAAATACTCCAGTGTCTCTCTTGGTAAACCAGTCTTTTAATAGAAGGTCATTAATTAGTGACGCTGATGTCTATTAAAATTATCATGAGCACAAAACACTGAAGGCAAACAGTTTCTATCAGGTAGAACTGAGTGGCTCTGAAATAACTTTTTACAAACAAGCAAAGTTTTAGTTTAAGATTTAGTTTTAGTTTATTATATTGTATCTGTAGGTCTCTGTTCATAAACATAAACTAGCCAAAACCAATTTACTTTAACATGAAATAATGTTTGTTTAAATTCAGAAAAAAGAAACAAGCCAGTCACAACTGCATACGTGTACATATTTCTGTATTGTGGTCTATTTATACAAAGTTAGGTTAGAGTCAGGAGTTTCTTCGATCATTTATGTAGGAACTGACCTAGAAACGTATGCTTGCATTGGGTCAGTATGTCCAACGGGTCAAAACAAGCTCAAAACAAAGTGCGCGCTGTGCCCTGATTGGCGTTCTTGCTTCACGCTTCTTTCGTTTTGCCTTTTAGATTTCTCATAATGTAGTGGAGTAAAAAGTAAGATATCTGACTTTGAAAGTCACCCAAAATGGAAATACTTCAGTAAAGTACAAATACACGAAAAACTACTTAAGTACAGTAACGAATTACATTGCTGTCCACCACTGGTTATATCCTGTATGCACAAAAGTGTGGCACTGACCATCATACCTATGTAAGCTTGTTGGACATCCCATTCCAAAACCACGGGCATTAATGTGGTGTTGTCCCCACAAGAACTAGGGGCAGTTGCTTTCCACAAGATTTTGGAATGTGTCTGTGGAAATCTGTGTCTGTTAAGTCAAAAGAGCATTTATGAGGCACCGCCATTGGACGAGAAGGCCTGGCTCGCAATCGAAGTTCTGATTCATCCCGATGCTCTTCAGTAAGGTCAGGGCTCTGTGCAGGCCACTGGAGTTCCACCACACCAAACTCATCACCAATATCTTTATGGACCTCTAGGGTGGCTGGACATACGTCTTTAGGCCAGGTTTTTTCAGTTCCCTGTCCTTGGCCCTGTCTGGGACACACAGTTAAGAGTCCTCTATTCTGAGCGAAATGGTCAAACTCTCGATCGATATTATTTTGTGCGTCACTGGCTCACATACATGTCAAAAGAAATACCTTGTATTTCATTGGTTTAACCACGTCGCCATGTGACATTGTAGCCAGCCTACTGATAAAAATGCAACAAATAAAAGCAATAGATGTATTAATAATTAGAGTGCAGAAGATAAAAGTATAATTAAAAATACAATGAAAATACAACTAACGAGAAAGTAAAAGTAATATTCCAGTAAAAACAAGGGAACAATAAAAAAACTAGTTAAGCGCTAAAGTAAAGAAATATGTTCTTAACTGTATTTTAAAAACATTGTCAGAAAGAGCCTGATGGACATTTATTGGTAATGTGTTCCAGATCTTTGGTGCACAGAAACAGATCACTGTCTCTCCACTCTTCTTAAGTTTCATACGTGGAATATGGAGAAGGCAGCACTAGCTGATCTTAAAACATGATTTGGAACATCATCTATCAGCACTCAGTAATGTATGAAGGTGCTGAACCATTAAGAGATTTAAACAATAGTAGTAAAACTTTATAGTCATATAAAACATGGCCATAAAATTGTCTCTGAATAGTGCACAGTACTGTAGTGTGTTGGAATGAGAGACATTGGAATGGGGAGTCAAAATGTCAAACGGTTAGGTAGGCCCCAGGGACCAGGCTGGGAACTGTCCTTGCATGCCATGCATAGCTAGGTATCCGCAAAGAAGGAAAAAATTCCAACAGCATCATTATGCTGGTATAATTAAGATGATGTCACTCCACCTTTCAACATCTTTGCTGTGGGAAAATCTGCTGTGTGAGAAAGCAAATGTTTTCACAGAGCACCACCCGCTAAAATATGAAGGGTAACGAGGACTGAAAGGTATGTCAGACATATGTCAGACATGTCAAGCCCTTATTTTTCCTCCTATAAGGTACCATTTTAAAGTAATGTGGTTTATTCAGGGATGACTAGGGGTGGGAATCTCTAGGCACCTCATGATTCGATTACGATTCAGAGGGCTGCAAAGCGATTATAAAACGATTATCGATGCATCTCAATGCATCTTTTTTTTCTATACAGGATTTCTGTTTTCTCATTGTGTGAGGACTTGGTAGTTTTAAAGCAAAGTATTTGTAATGATCCATAATGCATTTACTTCCAGTATCTTTTATTAATAAATCAAATGGAAGTGATCTAAAAGACTCGTTCGCTGCTCTTGTTTGAGACGCTGCTGGCACTCATCTGCGATAAAATGCACTGTTACGGTGAAATAAGATCCTGTGGTAATGGATGTCCACGCAGCTCGATACAGCCACCCTACCTGTTTAATTCAGTGACTTTATAACTTCGGTTTTGGTCTCATTGTAGAGGGGGGGGTCACTGAGTCAGTAAAATATTTTCGAGACTGGACGCTGAATCTCGGCGCTAAAGTGTGCAGCATAGCATGAAAGCCCTGGTTCTCAACGACTTAGAAATGGCGTGCAGACTGCTGGTCACATAGCAGCGCAGTCTCGCCTCGCTAGTAGCGAACGAAAAGGCAAAGAGAGAGAATTAAGACGAACATTTGGAGACAAGAGGACTTATTTATAAGCAGCACAGTTTCCTGGAAAGTTAAATCTGCATTGGGAGACTGTCAAACACTAAAAAGTTGTGAAAATGAAGTCGCTTCTCTTTCTAATTTTCCCGTTCCACCTTAAATGGTGCAGCAGCTACATTCGGCGCCTCAGTCAGAATTTAACGTGGAACGAGAAAATTCGAACAAGAAGCTGGAGAATGAGAAGTGACTTCAGCCTCGTAAAACAGCCGTAAGCTGAGAGGCATTTTACAATAAGCTGCTCTACTTCTGAGGAAAAGTTGCTGAGCTAAAGCTTGAAGCAGAGCAAAGTAAATCTGCGCTCTTGTTTATATTTTAGCCTATACTAAGACATCAGCACACCCTGAGACATACTAGACATTAAATGTTGTGGCTCCAAACCTGGTTTGATTTTTGTTGAAAGGACAAAATGGCTCTTCTTATCATTTGTGCTGTGACTCCTGACCTGACCTGGCTTTTAATGCAGAGGGAGCCGGTCGGATTTCTCACTCATCCAGTTGTGTTTTTGTTATGTGCTGCTACAGACTGTCCGGGCGCTGCACTTCCGCACTTCCAAGTTCCACATTTTACGTTCCGTCAACATTACGGAATAAATAAAATATTCAGAAAATCGATTTTTGACATTTATGAATCAATTCAGAATCGTTCACATCCGCATCGCAATGCATCTAAGAATCAAGTTTTTCCCGCACCCCTAGTGATGACCCAGTTAGGTAAATCATCTAGTCCAGGGGTCGGCAATCCAAATGTCAAGAAGAGCCATTTTGTCCTTTCAACATAAATCAAACCACCCTGGAAGCCACAACATTTTGTGTCCATTTTGCCATATTGGCTGTAAATATGTCTAATGTGCTAATGTACTAGCAGAGGCTAAAAATATAAACGAAAACGCAGACTTACTTTGCTCTGCTTTAAGCTTTAGCTCAGCTATAGCCGCTTTTCTTGCATCTCCAGCAGGAAACTTTTCCTCAAAAGTAGAAATGTTTCTTGTAAAATGTCTCTCAATGTTAGATTTTTTAAAAGGCTGAAGTCGCTTCTCATTCGCCAGCTTCTCATTCTGATTTTCCCATTCCACCTTAAGTGGTGCCTGAGGTGCCAGAATGTAACTGCTGTGCCATTTAAGGTGGAACGGGAAAATTCAAACAAGAAGCTGGCGAATGAGAAACTGACCTCAGTTTCGTGACTTTTCAGTGTTTGACAGTTTCTTGCAGATTAAACGTATCAGAAAACCAGCTGGAGTGATTATAAAAGCAAATCAGTCCATTTGTCTCCAAATTATCGATGTTCATCTTAAATCTTTCTCTTTGTCTTTTCGCTGGCTACTAGCTAGGCGAGATTGTTGTCGTTGTTATGGTGACCAGCAGTCTGCGCACCGACCTTCAGGGTTAAAGGGTGAATTAGCAGTTCTACATTAACTCCAGTGTTTAAGATCATTTATTGTTAAACTGTGTTGAACGACCAGCAGAGCTTTATTTTACTGTAAAGGAGGATTATTTTATTTTTACCCACAAATCTAATTCTGCTGTGGAGCCGCAACAGGACGGTAAAACAGCCATATGTTGCCAACAGCTTTAAGTATACTTAAAGTTAATTTTATCAAGTATATTTTTATAGTATATATTTATACTTTATATAGTAAGTATATGTATATCAATTTTCTAGTAGTAAACTTCTAAGTGTACAATTTCAATTTACAATTTTTGGGACTAAACTGGCCAGTTTTGAGTTTATAAAAGTATATTTTTAAGAATTCTTTAGGTGTAAAAGTAGTAAACTTTGAGAAGACAACTACTTTATGTCTAAGTTTTATTTTGTACTTACTGTGAAATACACTATAAGTTAACTTATAGGTACTAGTTATATAATTCTAGCCCACTTTTTAGTTTAAGGAAGTATATTTTTTATTATATTTTTTATATTTATATTATATAAGTATAATACTATTATTATTATTATTATTATTAAATATTATTACTATTAATGCATAGTACTATTATTATTATTAATATTATATAAGTACAGGCCACAAGCATATACAAGTATTTGAATAAGTACATACAGGTATGTGTATACAAGTACAAGAATAGGCCAAATATATTTAAACTTACTGCATACTTGTCAGTATAAACCAAGTATACTTATGTATAATTTTGTCTAATATATCTTTGATAAGTACATATAATGTAAACTGAGAGCAAGCTCAATTATATTTAGTTTAAAAGAAGTGTAGCAGTAGCACACTTCAATAAACTTATTTTCTGTAAGGGATGTTAAGCTAACACGCTAGCTGTGTTCTGCATCCTGAGGTAAAAGACACAGAACTCGTTCTCGCTTTTACAGTTATCTTTAACTCCTGCATTAACCCAAGCTTTTCTGACAAACTGACCAACATTACCTCAAACCCACAAGAGTGACATGTAATCTATCTGACATCTAATGCAGTCTGAACACTTTATCTTCATGGTTCCCTTCATTACAAAGGGGCCAATTTAAGTTACACCAGATATCTTGTAAAGGGGGGGTTGAATGTAAACCATTTCACTTCCCTACACTTTATCAGGTAACTTTTTACAGGACATTGGAGTTGACCTGACTTAAACTTCTTAGTCAATTATTCTCCTAACTCACATTTCAGTATTTTATGTGTTCCTAATACTTTTTTTATAATACAATTTTGTTTTACTAACTAAAATGGACGTTTTAACCCAATAGTTTTCAAAGTCTTTGTTTAGGTAACAAAAAAAGCTACATAAGTTAAGAAATTTGGGATCTTTGGGGAATCCCAACTAAGTCTGGGTATCCCCACTTAGTTGGTTGTGCAACATCCACAGCGATGCCACAGCCATCCATAATCAAGATACAGAACGTCAGTGTGTGAGTTCATTAAGTTTTGACTTAACTAAGAAGTTTAGTCTTGGGTGAACTCTAGTTTCCTTAAGGTAAGATAACTCAAAAAGCCATGTTGTAAGCTACCTTATCATTTTACTGTGTACCAGCAACATCAGCCAAGAAGCTGGCTGCAAGTGACTGGAGATGATCTCATTTCTTGAGAATTGTCTGCTGCTCCTGCAGACTGACATTTAGCACTGACGGGAAACATGATAGAGTCTTCTGTTGAGCCCAAAATTTGTTGGATTGGTACGTTTTCTATTATGCACAATGCTCCATATGGCTACTTTCCCAGGAAGTACATGTTCAGTATGACTCAACAACTCACTGTTATGCCTACGTCCTCTTTGGTCCAAGACTTGTTTAGTGTCATCAACAGATACTCTTTTGTACCAGAAGGCTCTGATTTGACATCTTTGTGATGTTATATGGCTCTTATTGTATTAGATCCAAGTCTGCATGTCCATTTCTAAAGGCCATGGCCCACTTGAACCAGCATTCCCCAACAACCAATCTGCTTTAAATTGTTCCAGAATACATCAAGACGTAAGGAGGAGCTACAAAGTAGATAAAAAAAAACTCTTAGCTTGCTATAACTTATGTTTCAGTTAATTCTTAAGAGGTATCATTGATCATTGGTCAATCCCTTTAGACTGCCGGTGTAATACAGTTAGTTATATCACAGATACTTGTCTTCTGTCAAAAGTCAAAAGAGAGTTAAGAGAGTGAAGATGTTGGTCAATTAACCTTATAATCATTGACTTGTGATCTAAAGTAGATCTTCACTACAACCACCAATACTTAGGCCCAATCCCATTTCTTATTTTTACCCCTACCCCTTGTTTTCAAGTGTCATGTTGCCCCTTGGAACTGAGTTACAAGGGTTAGTGGTTGAAATCATCCCCTACAAAATGGAACAGCCCTCAAATAAACAACATTACTTCATTAACAGCTACTAGTGCTGCTCTGTAGGCGACCCTGCCAGTCTGCAGTGACAGCAGAGGAGGGTAAAGTTCAGCTCCTCATTGCTGGGCTTTAGGTACATTTAGGGAATCTTAGCCTGCAAAGAGGGGGGCAATTATTTGTTATCGCCCACCGCTATTTTTTTAATGATATGAAGCTGAAGTCAGATATTTGCCAGCTTCTTGTTCAAATTTTCCAGTTCTGATGCTTGAGGTGCCAGAATGTACCTGCTGGACCATTTAAGGTGGAACGGGAAACTTAGCTAGCTAGCTACCAAGACATTTTTATGCTTGCTGTGAAGAAATGGACCATAATACACTGAGATGACATTAAATTAAGATAATGCAATGGTTATCTTGCCGGTTTTTCATAACACTCTGTTCGGAGTGTCTCTGAAAAACCTCTGTTTGGAGGGCCATGTAGCCCTAACACGTCACCCTACCCCTAGAAGTTAACATGCAAAACTGAGGGGTACGGGCTAAGTGGTAGGGGCAGAGGGTGAAATGGGATTGGGCCTTGGTGTCCAGCTGTGCGGGATTATTTTTATCACTAGGTTTACAGTTATGTTTGGCACTACGCTGGGGAAGGTCCTTCTATAGCTTCCTAGGCCACAGAGTAGCAGGAGCTGTCGGCTGCCTTATAACTTAGTATAACTAGTAAAACTAACTACAGTAGTAACTGATTCCATATACCAGGTACTTCAGTAATATCTGGAGTTATTTGTGCTTCTCCATACATTTTCAAGTGATATTTCTACTCGAGTAGAGGTCAATAATGTACGTCCTCCTCAGGTTCACAGATTTAGCCATTCACACTGACGTACTTAGCATTTTTGTAGAACAATTATTCCAAAAAGAGAAGAGAAATTTCAGTTCCTGTGCTGATAGATGGATGTACTGAGAAGTTCCACTGCAGTTCTGTACACTACTCAGTATGAAAGTAGTTTTATCTGATTATTTCATTGAAGTAACAATACTATTACCTAAGTTTGGGTTATCTGTCATCAAGACTAGCAGGCCAAACTCACTCTGTGTCATCACATCTAATGCTACACTTTTTGTGGGAACCGCACGCCTGAATCATCACACCTCCTTCAAACCACATCAAACCGTTCAGTAATATCTAATAGACATGGTTATATGGTTTCTGACACTGTATGACATCCTGTTATCGATAAACAATGACAAAAGTGCATAGCAGTAGCCGTACTGAAGCCTGGATTTTGTCCACTGTTATAGATATAACAGCACGTCAGAAACTCAACATAGTTTTAATAATTGAAGCTGTGGTTCCAGTAGTGACTAATAGGTCAGTATTTCTCAGCCCTGGTCCTGGAGGTCCACTGCCCTGCACGTTTGAATGATTTCCCAGCTTCCAACAAACTCAATCCAACTAATCAGCTCATTAACAATTCATTACGCATCTAATGCAATCTGAACACGTTATGGTTCCCTTCATTTGGGGCCAATATAAGTTAGCTTAGTCAAACATTCTCCTAACTCACCTTTTTTAGCTCTGCATGTCAGCATTTTATGCATCCCTAGTACTGAGGCCAATTTTGTTTTACTAATTCAAATGCACATTTTAATCCAATATTTTTCAAATTCTTTGTTCAGGTATCAAAAATGCTACATCGGCCAACAAATCTGGGATCTTTGGGGATCTCAACTTAGTTGGTGGTGCAACCCAGCATTCCCCTGAACATCTGCACTTCATTAATCCACAGTGATACCACAGACATCTATAATCAGGATACAGACATTCAGCATGTGAGTTGATTAAGTTTTGACCTAACTAAGAAGTTTTTGGGTGAACTCTAGCGTCCTTAAATTAAGGTAACTCAAAAAGCCATGTTATAAGCTACCTTATCATTTTTTATGAGCTGACTTTTCTTTTTAACTTTGTACCAGCCACATCAGCCGAGAAGCTGGCTGCAAGTGACTAATTTCTTGAGAATTTTGTGGTGCTGGTGTTTGCACCTGTGTACTTCTGTTGACTGCATAACAGAAAACGTACCAATGCAACAAATTTGGCCTCAACTGAAGACTCTATCATGTTTTCCTGTCAGTGCTGCATGTCAAACAGTCAACAGGAGTACACTGTTAGGGTTGGCTCCAGGGCTAGGCCACCACCAGCCACCAGGGGAGTCAACGACCCAGTCCGGCCAAATAAGTCACACCTGCTCAGGGGGTTTTATAAGGGCTGGGAACAAGACACACTTTGCTGAGTCTTCGTTTCAGAGTTCTGGCAAACAGGCTGGTAATTTCAGGTAGAAGCTTTAGAAAATTTCTCTAGAGGTTCTTTCCCTCTGTAACATGGACTCCACAGTTTCTCATTAGCTGAAATAAAATTTTAACTAAAGTCTTTTAATACTGGAATGAACTATTGGACACTGTGCATGGACACTATTTTTGTTCAAATGAAAGTGTTACAGTAACTGGTAGGTTTTGTCCAGCTAAAGGACTGCACATAACGTGTGCTAAAATGCTAACAACGGAGCAGTGACACACTCATTAAAACTCTTTACTGGTGGTAAAATCCCTTACAAAAAGTATGAAAGTTCATTTTATGAAGTAAACTTAAGGAAAGTTCAAGTATATTTTTCTAGTATCTATTTATACTTCATGTAGTCAGTATACTTATATCAGTGTTCTAGTAGTATACTTATAAGTGTACTATTTCAATACTTTTTGGGACTAAATTGGCCCACTTTTAGTTTCTTTAGATGTAAAAATAATAAACTTTGAGAAGACAACTAGTTTATGTCTAAGTTTAATTTTGTACTTCAAATATACTGCGAAATTCACTATAAGTGAACTTATAGGTACTAGTTATAGAATTCTATCTCACATTTTAGTTTATGAAAGTATATTTTATACTATATATTTTATATTTATAATATATAAATATAATTACAAGTACGGGCCACAAGTATATACAAGTATATGAATAAATACATGCAGGTATGTGTATACACCAGTACAAGAATAGGCCAAATATACTTAAACTTTTCTGCACTTGTCAGTATAAACCAAGTATACTTATGTATAATTTTGTCTAATATATATTTGATAAGTACATATAATGTAAACAGAGCACACTCACTTCTATTTCGTTTAAAAGAAGTATAGTAATAGCACACTTCAGTAAACTTATTTTCTGTAAGTCATGTTAAGCTAACACGCTAGCTGTGTTCTGCATACTGAGGTAAAAGACACAGAACTTGTTTTTGCTTTTACAGTTATCTTTAACTCCTGCATTAACCCAAGCTTTTCTGACAAACTGACCAACATTACCTCAAACCCACAAGAGCGGAGACGTGTACCTCTGTGTCCCTCTGGGTCCCTTCAGTGCCTCCAATATTCCAAGGAAAGAGGCAAAACCACTTGGAATGGCTAATTAGCATGTTTGAGTAGCAAGGATGCTACATTATGCTAATTTTACCAAAGTTACAGCTTATATTTCTTTCACAAATACTTAAACTTCAGCTGTATTAGCTGTTACACTAGCTTGCTAACTACAGACTAGCCAACTGCTTCAGGTGGTTTTGCCTCTCTTAAACGCTACATTTACTCTGTGTAGCTCTTCAGTTCTGAGGCTGCTCAACTGTGTTGTACAAATCACATAACCCAGTTAATCCAGTCTGACATCTAATGCAGTCTGAACACTTTATCTTCATGGTTCCCTTCATTTCAAAGGGGCCAATTTAAGTTACACCAGATATCTTGTAAAGGGGGGGTTGAATGTAAACCATTTCACTTGCCTACACTTTATCAGGTAACTTTTTACAGGATATTGGAGTTGACCTGACTTAAACTTCTTAGTCAATTATTCTCCTAACTCACATTTCAGTATTTTATGTGTTGCTAATACTGAGGCCAGTTTTGTTTTACTCACTAAAATGGACGTTTTAACCCAATAGTTTTCAAAGTCTTTATTTAGGTAACAAAAAAAGCTACATAAGCCAACAAATTTGGGATCTTTGGGGAATCCCAACTAAGTCTGGGTATCCCCACTTAGTTGGTTGTGCAACATCCACAGCGATGCCACAGCCATCCATAATCAAGATACAGAACGTCAGCGTGTGAGTTGATTAAGTTTTGACTTAACTAAGAAGTTTAGTCTTGGGTGAACTCTAGTTTCCTTAAGGTAAGATAACTCAAAAAGCCATGTTGTAAGCTACCTTATCATTTTACTGTGTACCAGCAACATCAGCCAAGAAGCTGGCTGCAAGTGACTGGAGATGATTTCTTGCGAATTTTGTGGTGCTCCTGTTGACTGTTTGACATTTAGCACTGACGGGAAACATGATAGAGTCTTCTGTTGAGCCCAAATTTGTTGGATTGGTACGTTTTCTATTATGCACAATGCTCCATACGGCTACTTTCCCAGGAAGTACATGTTCAGTATGACTCAACAACTCACTGTTATGCCTACGTCCTCTTTGGTCCAAGACTTGTTTAGTGTCATCAACAGATACTATTTTGTACCAGACGACTCTGATTTGACATCTTTGTAAACATATTAAAGTGATTTTATGTACCTGTTATTACATTAGATCTTAGCCTACATGCCTATTTCTAAAGGCCATGGCCCACAAGAGCCGGCATTCCCCAACAACCAGCCTGCTTTAAATTGTTCAGAATACATCAAGGCTTAAGGAGGAGCTACAAAGTAGCTAAAAAAAACTCTTGTTTTGATTCATTCTTGAGGGGTATCATTGATCATTGGTCATTTCAAAAAACAGTGTTTGAGCAATTCCATAAGCCAACAAATTTGGGATCTTTGGGGGATCCCAACTAAATCTGGGGATCCCAACTTGGTTGGTGGTGCAACCCAGCATTCCCCTGAACATCCGCACTTCATTAATCTACAGTGATGCCACAGCCATCCATAATCAAGATACAGACATTCAGCATGTGAGTTGATTAAGTTTTGACCTAACTAAGAAGTTTTTGGGTGAACTCTAGTGTCCTTAAGTTAAGGTAACTCAAAAAGCCATGTTATAAGCTACCTTATCATTTTTTATGAGCTGACTTTTCTTTTTAACTTTGTACCAGCCACATCAGCCGAGAAGCTGGATGCAAGCGACTAATTTCTTGAGAATTTTGTGGTGCTGGTGTTTGCACCTGTGTACTTCTGTTGACTGCATAACAGAAAACGTACCAATGCAACAAATTTGGCCTCAACTGAAGACTCTATCATGTTTTCCTGTCAGTGCTGCATGTCAAACAGTGAACACATGCATGCACCAGTCACATCAGGCGAGAAGCTAACTGCAAGTGACAAATTTCTTGAGAATGTGGAGGTGCTGGTGAGTCGTCAGTTGAGGCCAAATTTGTTGCACTGGCATGTTTTCTATTATGCAGTCAACATGATGTCGCTTGTCACTCACAGTTGCAAAAAAAATTGTTCACTATCTAAAATCTCACTGAACTATACGTTCATTATTAGCCGTATAAATTACTGTGATTAACAAGTAATGTTAGAGAATAGACAAAAAAAAAAAACAGCCTAACCTTCTCCATTGACTTTAAACATGACACTGTCATAGGATGCTGCCTCTGCCACAAGTCAGTTTGTGAAATTTCTAGAATTTCTGCAACATCAGCAAAAGAACTGCACATTAGGAGCCTCGCAAAATGGGTTTCTGTGGCCGAGCAGCTACACACAAAATGCAGAATGACAAGCATGGGGGTGGTGATGTAAAGCATGCCGCTGATGGACTGTATTCTGTGGAGTGACGAATCACGCTTCTCTATCTGTCAGTCTGATGGACGAGTCTGGGTTTGGCGAATGCCAGGAGAACGTTACCTGCCTGACTGCATTGTGCCAACTGTAAAGTTTGGTGGAGGAGGGATAATGATATGGGGTTGTTTTTCAGGGGTTGGTCTAGAACCCTTACTGAAGGGAAATCTTAATGCGTCAGCATAACCAAGACATTTTGGACAAGTGTACTCTTCCAACTTTGTGGGAACAGTTTGGGGAAGAACCTTTTCTGTTCCAGCACGACTGAGCCCCAGTGCACAAAGCAAGCTCCATTAAGGCCTGACTGGGTGAGTCTGGTGTGGAAGAACTTGACTGGCCCTCACAGAGCCCTGACCTCAACCCCATCAAACACCTTTGGGATTAACTAGAACGGAGCTTGTAAGCCAACATTAGTGTCTGATCTCACAAATACTCTTCTGGATGAATGGGCAAAAATTCACACAGACACTCTCCAAAATTGTAGAAATCTTCCCAGAAGAGAATGGGATGTTATAAAAGCTCCTGTAGGTGTAATATGTAGGTGTCCTAATACTTTTGTCCATATAGTGTGCGTAGGTATTCACTTGAACCCTGCTACATAACACGGACATACCCATAAACATGCCATGGCAGATGCTGTCACAACAGATTATGTTCAGTAATATATCACTATAGACATTGTGTCATCTGTCATGATAATTACTGGCAATGGTAACATGACACTGTTATTACTGAACAGAACGCGTCATGACAACTTAGGACAGCATAAAACATCCAACATGACATGTTTATGACATGATTATGTCAATGATAAGTAGTACAAGAAGAAGATAAGAAGATAGTCTTCTATAACACGTTTTAGCATATTCTAACATATTTGCCCACTGATTTTATAATAACTTATGTTCTGATATTACTTCCTGTCACATACGTGAATAATGCTGCCAGCCACCGGAAATGACCTAATTTTCTGAGAAGCGGTGCCGGTGTGTGCATGTGCACCCTCCGTTTGATTGTGGGAGATAATGAAGTGAATCACAGCTATTCATAAAAGTGCCGTATGATGATCTGTGGACAAGCAGTTTTGGCTGTGTGTGTGGTCTGTGTGTTTGTGTGTGGGTATGTGTGTGCGTGTGTGTGTGTGTGAGCAGGTCAAAGGCTGTGACTTAATGGGACACACACACATACAGCTGGAGTCTGTTTATATCATGAGACATTAAAATTGTCATTAGGAAAAAAGGAAAAAGTACATATAAATAAACTAAAAAACATATGAATCTAAATATTATAGATGAAGCTAATAAAGTCTGAAAGCTTAGGCCTGAGAGAGGCCTCGGCCTGCTATAATTAAAAAAAATATACTACTTCTTGGTTTGGAAATAAGGGCGGTCAAGAGAGCTGTGACTTTTGGAGATAATGCTGTGCAAATTGAAATACTTGGGAAGGGCGAGGAGGAGCCAGGTGTTGACCCCTCCTGACCCAAAGAGAGTCTGAATCTGGATTTTTGTGAGTTTGTCGGTCGTACCTGGGCCAACTGAGATTAACGCTTGATGCTGGAGAGCCTTAATCTTCAATAAAAGAACCGTTTCAGCCTGAAATTTGGACCTGGTTCCTGTTATTATTACCCAGTATGGATCACTTGGCTACTCTTCCATTAAACACATGCTTGGTATTACCCATTAACTCAGTGTCCTGCTTAAGTCCTCTTTTGGCCAAGACTTGTTTATTGTCACTTAGCCCAGGGGTTGGCAACCCAAATGTTAAGAAGAGCCATTTAGTCCTTTCAACTAAAATCCAACCACCTTGGGAGCCACAACATTTTATGTCCATTTTACCATCTTGGCTATAAATATGTGTGTGCTGATGTACTAGTATAGGCTAAAAATATATAAGATAAACAACAACACAGACTTACTTTGCTCTGCTTTAAGCTTTAGCTCAGCTATAGCCGCTTTTTCTGCATCTCTGGCAGGAAATTTTTCTCAAAAGTGGAACAGTTTTATTTTTTATGAGGCTGAAGTCACTTTTCATTCACCAGCTTCTCATTCTGATTTCCCCATTCCACCTTAAGTGGTGCCTGAGGTGCCAGAATGTAACTGCTGTGCCATTTAAGATGGAATGGGAAAATATGAACAAGCCTTGCGACTTTTTAGTGTTGGACAGTTTCTCGCTGCAGATTAAACATATCAGGAAACCAGCTGGAGAGATTATAAATGCAAATAAGTCCATTCGTCGCCAAATTATCAACGTCTTAAATCTTTCTCTTTGTTTTTTCGTTACTTGCTAGCTAGGCGAGATTATTGTCTGTGTT
Source organism: Colossoma macropomum (assembly GCF_904425465.1). Classification (NCBI taxonomy): domain Eukaryota; kingdom Metazoa; phylum Chordata; class Actinopteri; order Characiformes; family Serrasalmidae; genus Colossoma; species Colossoma macropomum. Next base: position 39,624,911 of record NW_023494785.1, read on the forward strand.
GCTATGGTGACCAGCAGTCTGTGTGCCAATCTTCAGGGTTAAAAGGTGAATTAGCAGTTCTACATTAACTCCAGCATTTAAGACCATTTATTGTTAAAACTGGGTTGAACGATCAGCAGAGCTTTATTTTACTGTAATGGAGGATTATTTTATTATTATTTTATTTATATACCAAGCCTAACCAACCAGTGTAAATGAGTGAGAACGTTCTAGAACAATGTGAAAGGGGAAACATTCTTGACATAGTGGGAATATGGAGAACAATCTAGAGCCATGAAAATATGAAGGACATTGAAGAACAGTGTGAATGAGGAAGAACATCCTAGAATATTATGAATAACGGAGAACACTCTAGAACAGTGTAGATGTGGAGCGCACTCTACCATAGTGTGAGAATGAAGGTAGAACATTCTAGAATAGTGAGAATATGAGGGAGAACATTTTAGAACAGTGTGAATGAGAGAGAACATCCTAGAACTGTGTGAAAATGAGAGAGATGTAAAAATGAGGGTACACAGGGTACAAAATGGTTCTTCAAGGGTTCTTTAGTAAAGTCAGTGGTTCTATTTAGAACCGAGAGTTCAGTATAGAACCATTACATGCTTAAATGAAACCAAAAAAGGTTCTGCTATTGTTATGATGTCAAGCTTGCAACAATAGAAAAACCCTTTTTAGTGCTATATAGAATTATGGATCTAGTACGATATAGTTGGATCTAGTACGATATAGTTCTATACAGAACTCTTGGTTCTACATAGAACCAATGCTTTTACTAAAGAAACTTTGAAGAACCATCTTTTTTAAGTGTATGAAATATTCAAGAACAGTGTGATAATAATTCTATAAAGCACCAAAAATGGTTCTGCTATTGTTACGATGTCAGGCTTGTAACAATAGTAGAACCCTTTTTGGTGCTACATAAAATTATCTTCATAGATCTATATAGCTCTATATAATTCTATATAGAACTCATGGTTCTAAGTAGAACCATTGCCTCTACTAAAGAACCCTTGAAGAATCGTCTTTTTTAGGTGTGTAGAATATTCTAGAGCAGTGTGAAAATAACAGTACAATATTCTAGAACAGTAAGAATATGAGGGAGAACATTTTAGAGCAGGGTGAAAATGAGAGAGATTGTGTAAATATGTAAAAATGAGGATATACAGGGTACAAGACGATTCTACAAGGGTTCTTTAGTAAAGGCAGTGGTTCTATATAGAACCATTACAGGCTTAAATGGTTCTTTGCATGGTAAAATGCTTCTTCAGACTGATGGAGAATGAACTGTATATGGTTCTATGTACAAACTTTCTGAAAATGGTTCTACATAGCACCAAAAAGGGTTCTGCTACTGTTAGGATGTCAACAGAAGAACCCTTTTTGGTGCTATGTAAAAATATTTTCATGGATGTATGTAGTTCTAAATAGAACTCATGGTTCTAAATAGAACCATTGCTTTTACTAAATAATCCCTGTAGAACCATCTTTGTGTGTAGAATATTCTAGAACAGTGTGATAATAATTCTATAAATCACCAAAAACAGTTCTGCTATTGTTACGATGTCAGGCTTGTAACAATAGCAGAACCCTTCTTGGTGGTATATAATATTATTTGCATGAATCTATATAGCTCTATATAATTCTACCTAGAACTCATGGTTCTATAAAGGACCATTGCCTTTACTAAAGAACCATCTTGTTTGAAGTGTGTAGAATATTCTAGAACAGTAGGAATATGAGGGAGAACATTTTAGAGCAGTGTGAAAATGAGAGAGATTGAGTAAACATGTAAAAATGATATACAGGGTACAAGATGATTCTACAAGCGCTCTTTAGTAAAGTCTGTGGTCCTATATAGAACCATTGCATGCTTAAATGGTTCTTTGCCTGGTGAAATGCTTCTTCAGATTGATGGAGAATGCACTGTATATGGTTCTATGCAGAACCTTTCTGAAAATGGTTCTATATAGCACCAAAAAGGGTTCTGCTACTATTACGATGTCAGTAGAAGAACCCTTTTTAGTGCTATATAGAAATATTTTCATGGATCTATATAGTTCTGTATAGTTCTATATACAACTCATGGTTCTAAATGAATGAAATTGCCTTTACTAATCAACCCTTGAAGAACCATCTTTTTTAAGTGTGTGTAATATTCTAGAACAGTGTGAAAACAAGGGATAATATTCTAGAACAGTGTGAAAATGAGGGAGAATGTTCTAGAACAGGGTGAAAATGAGGGTAGAATATGCTACAACAGTGAGAAAAAGAGAGGAAAATGTTCTAAAACATTGTCAAAGTGAGTTTAAGATCATTTAGAACAGTGTGAATTGGGGAAAATTCGACAGACACCCAGCAGCTGTGTTTGTTGGAGAAGGCTGGGTATTATAGTCTCAAAATAACTGTCAGTAAAAAAAAAAAAACTAATGTGCAGATGAGAGATACTGATCTGAAGAAAATGTGATTGGTGTTCTTGTCATGTAAAGGTGAAAAACACAAATCAACAAGACCACTTCCTCTGTTTCATGTGGCTTAACGGTTTAGTGCAAAGAAGAAAAGAACATGGGCTGACTGATCTCTGCAAAGAATAGATTTCATCTCCTTTGGATCATGTAAGAGCTTTTATGAAACTCTGACAGAGGTGTGAAGTGGTCATGATGGCTAACGGACAAGATAGAAAACTGTGGGGCACATAGAAAAGGGTGCACTTTGAGGGTTAAGAGTGTGAGACTTCAGTTACTTACCGTTCTTCGTTTTCTTCTTCTTCTTAATATTATTATTATACACAAAACAAGATGAACGCTACTCCTCCTACAGCTTTTAAACATAGCAAGGGCCTAGTGACAGCTTACCACCTGGGACAGCCTAGCAAAGGCCTAGAGACACCTTAGCAACCACATGGGATACTATAGCAACAGCCTAGCAACACCTTTGCACCCACCTGGGATACTATAGTAACTGCCTAGCAACGCCTTAGCAACCACATAACAACCACCAAGCAACGCCCTAACAACAAGCTGGAATACCATAGCAACCTTGCAGCAGCAACATAACAACTACTCGGAAAGTAAGTTGTTAAAACGTATTAAAATGTTCTTCGACTGCTTTAACATTCTAAGCTAACTTAAAGTCTGTACACAAACTTTCCCTTTTCAGTTTAAATGTATATCACCTATTTTAGGAAAAGGCTTCTACAGCTTCTTGGGTTGGGCTCAAAGTGTTGGGTTAATATTGTGTTGTTTAGCTACACTTGGTTTTGTGAGGCTACTTTCACTTCTTCTTGAGTCATTATTTAATTAAGGGCCCAATTCCATTTCACCCCTTGCCCCTACCACTTAGCCCTACCTCTTTGTTTTGCACGTTCACCCCTAGGGGTAGGGTGGGTAGGATTAGGTTTTGGTTAAAGTTGGATTAAAGCTTAGGTTTTGTGTAATAGAAGTGACATATTAATAATACATCTACTTAATGTAAGTGATGTATCAGAACATCTACAAGATATTTACTTCAGTGTATTCAGATGCTTCACTACTGCTACTTCACTGATAACACTGTTGATGTGTTACTGATAATCTGTTAATAGTTTATTAATCATCTACAAAGGAAAACTCCAAATAAAGTGTTACCAACATGATAGCTATCAGTAAAAGTTTTCTTTCTGTTTAACGTTCACAGTTATTCAATAAAATCATGTGTTTCCCTGTGAAATCTGTGTTACTGTTCTGTGAAAGTATGTGAGAAACAAGCGGAAGCTATTCGATTTCCAAAAGGACACTTCTGCTTAGCTAAGAAAGTGACAATGAAGATTAAGTCAGCCACAGTTTTGCTAAATATGTTTCAGCAACTGAGAAAAAAACTGTACCTGTGGCTTGAGGCTACTCTTTGGTTAGTGCATGACTAAGTGAGCAGTTCTTCAGTATCTCTAATAGACTTGCTTATGTGGTTTGTGACACTGTATGACACACTGTTATCTATAGTTGTAACTGTGTGCTATACTGATATCTGTGTCTGTCATTGAATTATGGAAGGCTCTTTGCACCGCCAGTCAGCCTTGTAATATCAACATTGTTGGAACTGTACAGAAGAATTCACTGATGATAATTTATATTTTCTATTTTTTAATGTAGCCAACCATCCGTTTTGTGTGAAACTAGCTGGTTTCTAGCTTTCAAAACTGATTTATTTCATTGGAACATTGCATAATTCTGATTGGTTGGTCTTTATTTTCACTACAGCAGCTGGTAGCATGCAGCAGATACCATCATACACCATGTGCCATACTACAGAGTCACATGACATGGGGCAGTCTGCCTTCTAGGCCTGCAGAGAAGGCCGAATGATCTAAAGCTTAAATTTAAACTGTGCAAATATTACAGTGCTACACTTGTTTCAATAGGATGGAAACTAAAGGTTTAAATTCTCTGACTTTGAATACGAGCAGTAGCTTAATCACGACACAGCAGCGCAGCTCTATACCAGAGCTCACTACTGAAAGAGTCACTGTGAAGGTGCTACAAGGTAAACTATATGCTAATATGTCTGTCACAAGCTTTAAGTAAAGCATGTTATGCCTTTTAGAAGCTCCAGATTCTGTGTTTAATCTAGAACTGCCTTTTTCTAACTTTCCGTCCCACCTTAAACAGTAGCAGCAGTTCCAGATTTCACATTAGCCGCACATCACGTCATGAAGCGTGAACGTGGCTAAAGTGTGAACTAAACTGCGTCATTTTGACCCTCTTTGGCAATCAATGACAATTACAGTGCAGCTGTTTCACAGATCATCTAACACAGAAAAAGCATACTTAAGCTTAGTGTAACTAGATGCAAATGAGCTGAATATGAATAAATGTTACTAAGATGTTACTGTAAGTGAGCTGAATATGAATACGAATAATAATAGTAAATGGTACTTAGATGTTACTTGAAAATAGTCTTGACAGTATTCAAAACAATTTACAAAATACATACAAATTACATTATGTATTAAGCATTTTGTAATTAGTGTCAGGTATAGGACAGTCTTTTGTTTTGTTTTCATGTATTTATCTTTGCCAAACTGATAATAATTTGAAATATTAATAAGCAGTCACAAACAGGCAGATACACATGGTACATGTTTGGCAGAGAACTTATATGCAGTGCTATTGGCTCAGATAGTGGCGCGTGTGGACTGATCTGCTTTGTGTTTTATTTGTTTCAATTACTGCTGATTGCTAAATAATATGTGACCAACAAGTTTCAGTAGAACATCAACTAGCATGACATGAGGCCTTCCTTTGTTCATAGACTCCTTCACTGTCTCACAACACAACACCACCTTATCACACAGTGCTCATACCAGGTTTGATTAGCATATTAGTATATACTAATGAAGTCTTTTATAACATGATTTAGCATTTTCCCACTGAATAGCAATGACTTTTATTTTGTTATCTTAGGCCTTGGTTGATAAAGCCTTTCTTTTATTCTGTTTCTCACTTAAAAAGGACTTTTTGGTTATGTAATGTTACTGGTGAGCATCAAGCTGAAGCATAAAGAAGAATTTTTGTGTAGGTTTGATGTAGTTTAGGTGTACCTAACATGCAAGTTGAAAAAAAATTCCACAAATTTTTCCAAATTTCTGCATAATTAAATGGTTGGAATGTAAACAGAGTCATCCAGAGTGGTTTGGTGCGAAACGCTCCGTTCTAGAGAAACCATTGTTCATGGTGTTGATAGGAACCAGACGTCCACCTTTAAAGCTACCTCATGGAAAGCGAGGCAACAATGAATGCCATGAAATAGCTACAAATACGCAACCTGATGCCTGAGTTTTGAGAAGATTATGGCCTTAAAGCAGATTTTTTTAAAACGCACTCATGGTGGAGAGATACATGCAGTGTAACCTAAGGCAAAATAGCACTGAACGAAAACATTTTCTTTGGACATATCACTAACAAAATGGCCATATTTGTGTTTGCGACCCCTGGTTCCTATCACCACCACTGTAAAGAAATCTGAGATGGTAAGTTTCTCTATAATATAAAGCCATTTCACATCAAACCACTCTGAGTGACTTTGTTTATATCTTGGCAATTGAGCTATGCACAAATCTTGAAAAACTGGTGGAACTCCTCTTTTATTTCCTCAATTGGAATATTTTCACAGCTTCATATTTACTTTAGTTCTTTTCTTTCGAACAAACCCGCCCCCACCCCACCCCACACACATACCCACACCCATACCAACACCCATACCCACACCCAAACGCGTGGCTATAGTGATATATGAAACCACAGCAAGAATGATTAAGTTGCATGAGGTTGCACATTCCTTCGCAATCTATTACCGTAAATGGCACAATAGATCAGTTAACACTGGACAGAAAAAGGCCATTTGCTTTGTTCACACCATATCAAAGGAGAGCAGGGTAGCCTAAACCTTCACTCCAGGAAAAGCATTTCTACTTCAATGACAACGAATCACATAGATGTAAAACTACCACAATATAGAAATATGTACACATATGCAGTTGTGACTGACGTGTCTTTTTTCTGAATTTATACAAACACATTTCATTTTACAGTAAATTTGTTTTTGCTAGTTTATGTTTATGAACAGAGACCTACAGATGCAGTTTAGTAAAGGAAACTCATTTAGTTTTCTCACATAGTTTAAAGCAAGTTTTTATTAAACTTAAACTTGTAACTAAGCTGCAAATAAATCCTAAACCGAAACTTTGCTTGTTTGTAAAAAGTGATTTCAGAGCCACTCAGTTCTACCTAATGGAAACTGTTTGCCTTCAGTGTTTTGTGCTTTTGATAATTTTAATAGACATCAGCGTCACTAATTAATGACATTCTAGGTTTACCAAGAGAGACACTGGAGCATTTTCACCTAAAATGAGCTGATTCATTAGAGCCATAATTAATTTTTTGGTACTTTTACTTTTGATACTTAAGTACATTTGAAGGCAAATCCTTTTGTTCTTTTACTCAGGTGGAGGTCTAAAGGGAGGAACTTCTACTTTTACTGGAGTAATATTTTACCTTGGGTATCTCTACTTTAACTAAAACTGGACTGGGTCTACTATATGAACAAATGCTTGACTTTGCTACCTCAATCTTGACAGTGTTCAAAATGATTGACAAAGGTGCTGGAACTCCGGCCCAGATTTTAGCCCTTGATAGGGCCCCACAAAATCCTTCTTACGCCACTGATTATAAATGTGTATTGTTTAATATAAAAGTTGGGGTAAGTGTAACATACAGGATTATCTGTGTTTTGTTTTTATGTAATAATTGAAAAATTACTAAGCAGCCATAAAAAAGGCAGATACACACGGTGCATGTTCAGCAGAGCACTCATACGCAGTACTATTGACTCAGATAGCGGCGCGTGTGCACTGATCTGCTCTGTATTTGATTTGCTTATATTACTGCTGATTGCTATGCAAAGTGTGGCCAAGTTTCAGTAACAACCTTAACTAGAATGACTAGAGGCCATCCTTCATTCATAGACTCCTTCACTGACTCACACCACAACACCACTTTATCACAGAGTGCTCATATTTGATTTGAAGAGTGCATTGTTTTGAACCAAAGAGGTCTTTTCTAACATTTTTTCACATGTATACTTTTTGTGAAGTAGCAGGGCTTTGTGTTCTGTTATGTGACGTCACAGGCCCTGATTGATAAAGCCTTTCTTTTATGGTTTCTCACTAAAAAAGAATTTTGTTATCTAATGAGCTTAAATTCTAGCATTTCCTTTTACTCATTTAGAAGGTCACACTAGTGAGCATCCGCTGAAGACAGCATACATAGTTATAGTTTAGTTGTAGACAATATGCCAGAGGTCACTAATTGGAGGACCGCGGTCCGAGTCCAGACTCAGACGCTGTCCTATGCGGACCTGGACCTATAACTGTTAAACTATGGAGAATTATTTAATTGTGACTGGGTGGTCCTATTTTAATCGGCGTAACTTTTTTAGCCTTTACAGTAGCTCTAGCGGCCAGGAGACTCACAGACCAATCGCATGCGTTGTAAATATCACACGTGATGCTACTCAGCCAATCAGATCTGTGCATTACGATGAGCACTGAGACTCGAGTGAGTGACGCACACACAGGGGAGGGACGAGGCGAGAAACAGCTGTCAGAGAAGAAAGTGAGCCAGAGGGAAGTTATTTTACATGTCGTGCTTTAAAAAGAGAAAACTGACAATAAATATTGTTGAAATATCACTGAATTGTACTTTACTTGATTTGACGTTCAGTTGTTGACTGTATAAGATGTTGATATACCTACTAGGCTACTTCAGTAAACAGTATATGGCACTCAATCATGATGCAACTTATTACATTATACATTATTACATTATTTTAAGACATTATGATGTCCCAGACCTTTGCGTGAGGATTTTTTTTTTAACTGGACCTTATTGAATTTTAATTAAAGACCCCTGCAATAGGCAATCGCAATGATAGTGTTTTTCACCAGTTTTGCGAGAAGATTTAACCCTGAAATGTGTTTTTTAATCAATTCATTGCGGAGAGATACATGCGGGGCGTTCTAGGGCGAAACAGTCCCCAAAGAAAACTCTTTTTCAGATTTATGACTATTTTACCATCATCAACGTTGTAATTAAAAACTCAGATGACAGATTTAGGTTCACTGGCGGTTTTGGACAGTAAATAAAATGGCTGTATTTGTGTTGTGCACATGGCGAGCCCTAGTTCCTATCACCACCACCATAAAGGAATCAGAGTCTGTAAGTTTCTCTACAATGAACCATTTCCCATCAAACCACTGAGTGACTTTGCTTACATCTCAAAGATTGAATTATGCAGAAAGTTGAAAAATTGGTGGAATTCCTCTTTTATTTCCTTTAATTCTCGCAGCTTCATATTTACTTCTTTTCTTTCAACCCAAGCCACCAGCCACATCACTTCCTAATCCCTGTTTTCACCTCTTGCTCTTCCTCTCCTCCCCCACACACAAACACGTGCCTGCAGTGAGATAAAAAACCACAGCAAGTCAGACTGAGCTCCTTCTTTCTCAGTCTGTTACTGTAAATGACACACAGTGAATAGATCAGTTAACACTGGACAGGAAAAAGCTGTTCACTACAAATCAACAAACTATAACGTTTTCTTTGGGGACTATTTTGCCTTAAAACACCCTGCATGTATTCCTCCACAATGAATGAATTTCACAAAAAGGGTTTTAGGCCAAAACTATCATAAAACAATGTCTCAGGCATCAGGAAGTGCATCTGTAACCACTCTCCTGACATCAGTCTCCACCACTGTGAACAATTCTGACTCAGTCTGACTCACTCCACTTGTGCTCCATCTTTCTGGTTTTTCTATTTTTCTCATAACTCTCTGTTTGGACTGTGCCTCTGAGAAACCTCAGTTTTGAGGGCCATGTAGCCCTAACACTTCCTCCTACCCCTCTATCTCAACAAAAACCAGGACACCCTACCCCTAGACATAAACGGGCAAAATGGAGGGGTAAAGGACTAGGTGGTAGGGGTGAGGGGTCAAATGGGATTGGGCCTTAATGTACCTGTCCACCATGAACGTTTTTCAAAAATAAGTTTCAGACCAAAATTTTATCTTAAAACTATCATATATACAATATCTCAGACATCAGGCAGTGCATCTGCAACCATTCTGTATAATGACTTTCTGTGAAGGAGCTTTTAGACACATTAAACTCTTCAGACGTCTGGTTCCTATCACCACCACTGTGAACAATTCTGACTCTAGAACGGTGCATCTCTCACTCTGAGTGACTTTGTTTGCATCGCAATGATTGAATTTTGCAGACATTTTGAAAAATTGGTGGAGTTTCCCTTTAAGCTAACGCAAGTGTGTCCCATCACTGGGACTGCATTTCTGTAATTAAACCAGGTTTCCACATTCAGTACTGATGTGCAAAAACATAAGTGGCAAGCTCATACTCATAATTATATAATTTGATACCTATTAAAACGTTAATGAAAAGGTTGATTCCATGATTGTGGCGCCATTTGCGTCCCATTGATATGCCATTTAGAAATACACCAATCAGGCATAACGTTATGACCACCTCCTTGTTTCTACGCTCATTGTCCATTTTATCAGCTCCACTTACTATATAGGTGCACTTTGTAGTTCTACAGTTACAGACTGTAGTCCATCTGTTTCTCTGCATACTTTGTTAGCCCCCTTTTACCCTGTTCTTCAGTGGTCAAGACCCCCATGGACCCTCACAGATCAGGTACTATTTAGGTGGTGGATCATTCTCAGCCCTGCAGTGACACTGACGTGGTGGTGCTGTGTCAGTGTGTGTTGCGCTGGTCTGAGTGGATCAAATTTATACATCTTCCCAAATGTACTCCATCACCAGACACGGAAAACAGCTATACAGAACCATATACAGCGCATTCTGCCTCAGTCTGAAGAACCATTTCACCATGCAAAGAACCATTTAAGCATAAAATGGTCTGAGACTCAAAACAGATGGTTCTTCAAGGGTTGTTTAGTAAGGAACTTGGTTCTATATAGCACAAAAATGGTTATTCTATTGTTAAAAGCTTGGCATCGTACCTATAGCAGAACCCTTTGGGTACCATATAGAACCCTTTTTTAAAAAGGTTCTATATAGAACCATCTACAACACACTCTCCATCAGTCTGAAGAACCATTTCACCATGCGAAGAACCATTTAAGCATTAAATGGTGCTACGCTCTTAAAACAGATGGTTCGTCAAGCATTCTTTAGTCAAGAAAATGGTTCTATATAGCACCAAATAGGGTTCTTCTATTGTTAAAACCTAAACATCATACCTATAGCAGAACCGGGGGGGAAGGGGCAGCATGTCAGACGCAGGTTGGAAATAAACACTACACTCTTGAAAAAGGGTTCTTCATGGGTTCTTTAGTAAAGAGAATACATCTATTTAGTACCATGAGTTCTTATCTGTACACTTAAAAATTATGATTTTTCAAGGGTTCTTTAGTAAAGAAAATGATTCTATATAGAACTAAGAACGCTTAGCATGATTAAATGGTTCTTTGCACTGTGAAAATGTTCTTCAGATTGATGGAGAACGTGCTATAGATGGTTCTATATATAACACCAAATAGGGTTCTTGCATTGTATCAAGCTTTACATCATAACAATAGCAGAACCCTTTTCAAAAAGGTTCTATATAGAACCATATTCGGCACATTCTCCATCAATCTGAAGAAACCTTTCACGATGCAAATCATGCACCAGGTTCTTTGAGTATTCACGGTTCTAAACAGAATTTTCTTTACTAAAGAACCCCTGAAGAAGAGTGTAGGTCCATTTCATGCTTAAATGGTTCTTTGCATGATGAAATGGTTCTCCAGACTGATGGGGAGTGTGTTGCACATGGTTCTGTATGACCTTTTCAGTGCTATTTTCAAAAAGGTGTATACAACACATTCTCCATCAATCTGAAGAACCATTTCACCATGCAAAGAACTACTTAGGCATGCAAATGGTGCTAGAACTCAAGGTTCTAACATAGAACTATTGCCTTTACTCTACTTGAACAATCATCTTTTTTAAGAGTGTACAGGAAAGCAGGTCTCCAGGAGGAAGGTTGGTGACCACTGCCTTAGAATGTCATTAATGCGCGTGTGCCATGTTGCACGGATGCACTTCTTACTCATTTAAGCCACTGCCAGCAACACGTTTCTGGGATTTTTAATGGTTAAATTAAAGTTTTCTTAGATTCAATGTTTACAAATGATGCATTTATGATGCATCATCAATGATGCATGCCCAGTCTGGAAATCACCCGAATGCAAGCTGTTTTTCTTTGTGACCACAGACCCCCCTTCCCCCCTGCTCATGCCCTCAGTCAGATGCCTCCACGCTCTTGCGCAACGGCACCGGTAGCATCAACGAGCAGTAGCAGGTCTCACACCCCTCAAGCTGGTTTCAGCCAGTCTGACTCCGCTCACTGCCGCAGCTCAGACCTCTCGCCGCTCGTTAAAGTCGTCAGAACTCATTACAAGTAGTCATTCCTACTCATTACTAGTCTGTAACTCGGACATTCATCCGTCCAGCCCGCTGACCGCACCACCCAGTATGATACTCATCTGCCTCACCTGTAAGTAGCGCGTTTTCTTCACTCTCACTGAGACGAACGAGGCTAAACTTAGTTCCTTATTCGCCAGCGTCTTGTTCGAATTCCCCGTTCCACCTTAAACGGTGCAGCAGTTACGCTGGCATTCTGGCGTTCTGCCGCGCCATTTAAGGTGGACCGCAAAAATTCGAATAAGAAGCATCCCTTAGCTTCAAAGCCAGCATGTTGGTCGAATTCGTTGGACCTTAGCCAGGTTGAATGGTGTAGCGTTTGCTGGCGTCTGCCGCGTATTTAAGGTGGACCGGGAAAATTCGAATAAGAAGTTGCCGTCAACTTCGTAGTTTGACAGCGGTGTGGAGACTTGAGGACGGTTCTGACTCTTTTATGTGATTGAAGGCGGTTTAGCACGTTAATCCTGAGTTAACCAGGGCTAGAAAGCTCTCTCCCCTCATTTCACCCACGAGTTATCAGAGCCGTCTTCTCGCCTGTCGCATCAAAACAAACACCGAGATGTCGTGGAAACTGTTAGCTAACCTGTTGAATTGCGGCTAACTGTACACACACAGATGTGGTTCTTCACACAACGAGGCGAAAGTAGTGCAAAATTATAATACCAGAGCTGTATTTCTGGTTTCAAGTTTAATATTGACAGCACAACTGTTTAATATCATGCAAGTTTACGAGTGGCAAACGGAGATACTCGAAATCAGCTGTTCTCTCTCTCCCACCGTCTTAGCCGTGAGCTTCGTTTAACAGGAACAGCGTGGCAGCTGCAGTCAACACGCTTCCCCTCTAAAAACGACCAGCTAGAGGCTGAACTTTACAGTAATGGTCGAATTTATACATCCTCCCAAATGTACTCCATCACCAGACACGGAAAACAGCTATACAGAACCATATACGGCGCATTCTGCCTCAGTCTGAAGAACCATTTCACCATGCAAAGAACCATTTAAGCATGAAATGGTCTGACACTCAAAACAGATGGTTCTTCAAGGGTTAGTAAGGAACTTGGTTCTATATAGCACCAAAATGGTTCTTCTATTGTTAAAAGCTTGGCATCGTACCTATAACAGAACCCTTTGGGTACCATATAGAACCATCTACAACACACTCTCCATCAGTCTGAAGAACCATTTCACCATGCGAAGAACCGTTTAAGCATTAAATGGTGCTACACTCTTAAAACAGATGGTTCGTCAAGCGTTCTTTAGTCAAGAAAATGGTTCTATACAGCACCAAATAGGGTTCTTCTATTCTTAAAAGCTTAACATCATACCTATAGCAGAACCGTTTGGGTGATATATGGAACCTTTTTTCAAAAAGGTTCTATATAGAACCATCTACAGCATATTCTCCGATCCGAAGAGCGCTTTTATGATGCAAAGAACCCTTTAATCATGTAAAGGTTTCTTTGAGTGGTCATGGTTCTGTATAGGACTATTTTCTTTACTAAAGAACCCTTGAAGAACCATGTACAACACACTTCCCCATCAGTCTGAGGAACAATTTCACAATGTAAAGAACCATTTGAGCATGAAATGGTCCAACACTCTTAAAAGTGATGGTTCTTTAGTAAAGAAAATGGTTCTATATAGAGCCACGAACTCTCAAAGAGCCTGGTGCATAATTAAATGGTTCTTTGCCTTGTGAAAGAGTTCTTCAGATTGATGGAGAATGTGCTGTAGAAAAGGGTTCTATTAAGCACCAAAAAGGGTTTTTCTGTTGTTACAAGCTTGATATCTTAACAACAGAAGAACCCTCTTTGGTGCTGTATAGAACCCTTTTCTAATGGGTTCTGTATAGAACAAATGTAACTCATTCTTCATCAATCTGAAGAACTCTTTTCATGATACAAAGGACCATTTAATCATGCGAAGGATTCTAAGAATGTTCATGGTTCGATGGAACCATTGTCTTTACTAAAGAACCCTTGAGGAACCATTTGTTTTAAGAGTGTACATAGAACCACAAAGACTCAATAAACCCTTTGCATAATTAAATGGTTCTTTGCATGGTGAAACAGTTCCCCAGATTGATGCAGAATGTGCTGTAGATGGTTCTATATAGAACCTTTTTGAAAAGGGTTCTGTTTAGAACCAAAAAGGGTTCTTCTATTGTTACAAGCTTGACATCGTACCTATAGCAGAACCCATTTGGTGCTATATAGAACCATTTTCAAAAAGGTTCTGTATGGAACCATATGTAACACATTCTCCATCAATCTGAAGAACGACACATTTGCATAAGTCCTCTTATCTGATTTACAGCAGTTTAGCTGCCCATTCACACTCAAGTTACAAGGGCTGAAGTGCTTTTTGAATGAGGAACATGATACATCAGTGTTAAAGTAACACTAACAAACAGCCTGTTTCATTGTAAGGGATAAAGAGAGGTTAAAAAATGATGATTTTGGGTAAAAGTACATTTTTATGCTTTATCCCACATATGTAAGTATTGCATATCATATTTTGATGCTACTGTAATTCTGTCATTTTCTGCAGGATTAATAAAGCTTCTCTCTGTTTTGCTGTAGACCTCGTCCCCTTGCTGTGGACACTTGTGGCTAAAGCCAGTGAATTATGTTCTACTGTGCATCATGGTAATGGCTCCATTACCTGCTTACTGAGCGAGAATGTGTCCTACTGTCACACCTACAACTGGCTCATCAATGTGAGTATATGTCAGATGGAAGATCTGAATACATTATTGATAATCTTTTATTGAGTTGTTTTTACTGGGTTTGATAGTGACAAGTTGATATTGATGATGATATTAGATATTGATGCTTTTACATATGAAGCTTCTGAAAATCACTTTATTTCACCAAGTATGTTATACATGCAAGGAATTTGTCTTGGTGAGTCATACGTACTGAACAGACCAGACAGCACAGAGACTTAACAAGTATTAAACTAAGGGCAAAGTAAAATACAGTAAATAGAATATAGCATGAATAATAATAAAAAAACAGCCAATGTGAAAGGAGCTCAGGAGATGTACATATGAGATGTGTGAATATTTGTATATATGCAGATATGAATGTCTGTACATATGCCGGTCAAGTAGACCTGTACATTAAAATATACTATGAAAACTGTTAAATACAGAATGTTACACATATGCTACAAGTGTGAAGTGTCTACTGTGGTTATGAGAGCTATGAACAAGGCAAGGACAGTGATTGTATATATATACAATCACTGTCCTTGCTTTGTTCATCCCAGACATGTAAATGTTGACATATGTATCGCTGTCAGAAAAAAATCTCCAAAATGGTAACTTTACAGGAAAAAACACACTTTTAATGTAAGTCAATGGAACCAGACTTTTTTCAAGTCATTTTGGGCCGTTTCTATTGGGCCATTCATCATGACATTTACACACAATATAAAGGTCAACAGGCATTTTCAAATTATGTCAAAAACTGAAAAATGTCGATATATATTATAATATATATATATATATATATATATATATATATATATATATATGTGTGTCAACATTTAGATAAAGAAAAATAAAGAACGTAATATTTGCGTCTGTATTTGTGCCTTTAGGGAATCGTGAGAGCTAACGAAGATCGCTTTAACAGCATGTTGGTGGAGAGCCGAGGACCTCACTACAGCACCTTTTACTCCTGCCATCATAACATTAGCTACAGGAACATATGCACGGGGGTGAGTCACGAAATATTCACAAAATATTAATAACACAGTATCCTGTACTCAGTTCCACTGTCAGGCTGATATATCAGCAGAAAATCCTGGATCTACTATTAAAAGGAAAATAAAGTTGAACCAATTCTGTAACAAATCTCGCTTGAAAAGTCACAGAATTACTTGCAGTACAGCATAAAGTGAAGTATGTTACATGTAGCTTAATGTTAATATAAAGAACAATAAGTAGGGGACGCATTGTTTGTAAAAGAGTTTAACTAAATTAAAACGCTTTAATTTTGTTTGAGTCGTATTTTTTTTGTGGCATGTACACCATATGCCCAAAAGCATGTGGACACCTGACCATCATACCTACATGAGCTTGTTGGATATCCCTTTCTAAAACCAAGGGCATTAATATGGAGTTACCCCTCCTTTGCAGATATAACAGCCTCCACTCTTATGGGAAGGTTTTCAACAAGATTTTGGAGTGTGTCTGTGGTAATTTGTACCCATTCAGTAAAATGAGCATTTGGCCTGGCTCACAACATTCCAGTTCATCCCAGAGGTGTTCAGAGGGGTTGAGGTCAGGGCTCTGAGCAGGCCACTGGAGTTTGTGCACAGGGGCTCAGTCATGCTGGAATAGAAAAGGCACTTCCCCAAACTCTTGCCACAAAGTTTGAAACATACAGTTGTCTTGAAGAGATATAGATTATCTCCTGTAATCCAGTTTGCTTCTTTTTAAGAACATATTTCTTACACCTAGGAGAATAGTTCTTTGGGTTTTGTGTCTTGGTAAGGCTAGTGGTACATTCCTTGAGAGAGTTACTGTGATTTGAGATAAGGACATGTTGGAACTGGTGTTTTTCATTATTGTAGAACTGGGTGAAAGGTGACCTTGGGCCTCATTAGGATGTACTGTAAGGACACTGTCTTTGTTGACTAACCCTAACGATTGGCACTGTGTTCAGTTTTGTTTCTGAACTAATTCAAGTGTGCATTACAATAATTTTGTTAGGTGGAGAAGACCTCTCACCCCCACCCACACACTCAATATTCTTCTTTTAAAATTCATTTTGTTCTTTTTTTTTGTTCTTTTCGTTTTTTTTTTAGTTTTCGGAGTATCACATCACAAAAATTATGAATTGAATAAATGGGTGTTTTCCATACACTTCTAAATTTATCTTGCTTAGTCTGCTTCGTGGCTGAGCAGTTGTTACTCCATAATAATAGCACTTACAGTTGACTGGGGTAGATCTAGCAGGGCTGATATTTCGTAAATGTACTTTCCTCAGAATGCCAGTGTTTGTCTATGAGGACTGCATGGCTATGTGCTTGATTTTATCCCCCTGTTAGCAGTGGGTGTGGCTGAACACCGGAGCTCAGTAATTAGAGGGGAATGGAATTAGAACCACACACTTTTGGCCATATAGTGCATTTCTTCTTGATAATGGCACTAGAGTATGTGAGTTTGAGCATGGTGCTTTTAAATAGTCATTTTAAGTGAAGAGCTTTAGTCAAAAGCAGCTCTTTTTAGTACTTCTTGAAGGGGAAAATCAGTCTGTATTCTGTATCAACCAGTACTGAAAGTATTATGCTATTTATACTTCATTCTGCAATACAGTGCACAGGTCAACGCCTGGTAAATGACTCAATGACAGAATAGCCTTAGCCTCCTCATATCAGCTCCTTTGTACTGACTTTCAGGTGTGATGGAGATGACATGATAACAACGTTTCACTGATTTGTCTTTTTTGTCTCCACAGGAAATCATTGACTGCTCCTGTGAGTAAAAATGCTAATATCCTTCAGTCAGTTGACAAATCCTTCACAGATTAGATGCTTAATAGGATGAATTATTAATCACTGGATAAATTATTAATAATAAGATTAATTATTTATTACTGTATTCACTGATCAAGTAGCACTAAAGAAGGAAAATAAAGATTTTGTTTAAACAGCTTGATAGGCTTAAATTTCATAACACTCCGTGCTAATGGGGTGGGAATCTGTAGGCACATCAAAATTCCAGTCACTTTCAATGGAGCTGAAAACATCCCAAACCAGTTTTAAAACTGACCCAAGTACAGCAAATTCTGTCCAAAGCATCTGTCCAAAAAAAAAAAAAACAAAATAAAAACATTTTTGTTGAGTCTTATTCTTTACATCACATAGTGTATACAAGCATACAGTGCTTATTTTTCATATCTGAAATGCTTGGTCTCTGTCTTCAGCTGTGTTGTGTTTTAAGAATCAGTGTGGTCTTTTTTTGTCCTTCCTCTTACAGCCCCCTGCCCCACTGACAGTGATTTCACCACTGTACTGCAACCAAAAGGTAAATTCCACAACCCCACACGCTAACTATTCCTGCCGAGTTCAAAAGGCCTGGTGTTCAGGAAGTTCTAGCTGCAGGAGCAGGTAGTGAAGAGAGTGTTTTAGGAACAGGAAAGAACGAGTCATCCTTCTCCCAAAGCTCAGAATGTCAATCCATAAATGTGCAGTAAATTGCTGGAAGTGATGTAACAGACAACAGAACCAGACGTCCGTTAACGTGAACAAATTAGAGGGTGTTAGTCATGTAAACATCCAGATGTTACAGCTGTTAAGTTACTACAGGTCAAGTGTTTTTCCTTGTTAGCGGCCTTTTAAAAGGGGAATTTATTCGAAATTTCTGCATAATTTAATTTTTCAGATGTAGCACAAATATGAAGGTTAAGTGACCCTTATTGGTCCCACAATGGGGAAATTTTACCTCCACATTTAACCCATCAGTGCAGTGAAACACCACATACACACTAGTGAACACACACTAGGGGGCAGTGAGCACACTTGCCTAGAGCTGTGGGCAGCCGTATCCGCAGCGCCCAGGGAGCATTTGGGGGTTAGGCGCCTTGCTCAAGAGCACTTCAGTCACATACTGTCAGTTCAGGGGATCAAACCGGCGACCTTCTGGTCACAGGGCTGGTTCCCTAACCTCCAGCTCACAACTGCCCCCATTCATATAGCCATACAGCCAAAACCACCATTAAACCTACACATGTCTTCTGAGTTTTTAGATGTAATGTTAGTGATAAATCTGGAAAAATAAGTGATTTTAAGTGAGAAAATTAGTGAGAACAGCTTGCATGTACCTCTCCACCATGCATATAGATTTAAAACATATGTTTAATGCCAAAATCTTTTCAAAACTATTGTAGAACAACGTCTCCAGTATCAGGCAGCATATTCATAACCACTTATGTAATATTTGTCTGTGAACGAGCTTTCAGGGGCATTAAACTCTTCAGATGTCTGTGAACAAGTCTGTTCTTTGGAACAGAGCATTTCACAAACCACTCTTACATGCTAATGATTTAATAATGCAGAAATGTTGAAATATTGGTGGAATTCCCCTTCTAACGGTAAGAAGTGCTGTAATTTGCAGAAACGTGATCATTGTCTGTAGACAGTAAAGCTGACATGTGACCTCTTCACATAACAGTTTTCTGTAACCTGAGCAACCTGTTTTTCTCTTTGTTGACAATTTGATCCTCTATACACTTAATGCTATTTCATCCTAGTCTGATCAGATGACAGCTGTAGTTATAACTAAGTGCAAATGCAACCAAGATGCATTAAAGATCGATGGGTATCTGATCACCCAGACACTTCAGAAGGTGGTTTGAGATGGATTGTAGATGCAGCAAGTGTAAGTGTGTTTTCATAAATACAGTACTGTGCAAAAGTCAGAGGCCACCCTTGATTTATTTAACCTCCAGTCAAAATGACCATTTAGGTGATCAAGGAGACGTTTCTAAGGAGATTAGATATAAAATAATCCACATGCGTAAGAATGGGAAAAGTCAGAGTAAAATAAGTGAAAAAACAGGAGTTTCTAAGGTCCAATCACATTTCAAACCTTGCCCCTACCACTTAGCCCTACCCCTCCGTTTGGGCTTTCACGTCTAGAGGTAGGGTGTCCCGATTCTTGTTGAGATAGAGGGGTAGGGCGAAGTGTTAAGGCTACATGGCCCTCCAAACGGAGGTTTTTCAGAGACCCTCCAAACAGAGTGTTATGAGAAAAAGGAAAAACCGGCAAGGTGGCTGAACAAGAGACCAAAGAAACCCACAAATGTGAGAATTTTCACTGTTAATAAATTATAATAACCACTGTATTATCTTAGTTTAATGTCATTTCAATGCATTATGATCCTTTTCATCATAACAAGCATTCAAAATCACTAGTAGTATGCTTATGTTTCGATAGGTAGCTAGCTAAGTTTCCCGTTCCACCTTAAATTGTAAAGAAGTTCTGACGTCTGAGGTAGACGTGATAGACACCAAAACTGGCCCCATCAGATAAACAGCACTTAAAGCTTTCATCTTTGAGAGAGAGGAGAAAATAAAGCTGCTTCAGATCTGGAAAAATCTACAGCCATTCTTCCACTGTGAGCTACAGGATGTGTAGCTGTTCAAGAAGCCTCACTGAGAAAAGGAGACGGACACATCAAACAATGAAGCCGCTGGTGTTTTCAGAACAATGGACTGACTACCCCAGAGTCCTGACCTCAACATCACTGAATGTGTTTGGGATTACTTGGAAAGTGAGAAGCAGAAAATGCTAAACCAACTTCTAAGACTGAGCTACTGAGGTGTGGAAAAACTGAAAGCGAGTCTCCTGAAAAGAATGGAGGCTGTAATAGCGGCAAAGAGCGACAGACTAAATACTGAATAAAAAATTGTACACAGTTATATTTAGCTCTTTTACCTGAAGTGAACCTGAAAAGGAATCAGCAACAAATGACCTCAGTGCCTTTTGCATTCACAACGTAAGCAAACAGTTCTCTTGAGCACCAGTGCGACCTCATACCACTTGTTGCTCATACCACTCCTGTAGAGCTCAGGTGTCATCTGAGTAACAATGAATTATGGGTAGTGTTGTAGAAGTTCATCATAAAACAGATGTAAGCAGGCAGAGCCAATAGTGCCAAGCTGTTACAAACCATTGAATGGTTACTGTTGTTTTGATCTAAATTTGTTGTGTTTTATTGTACTGCCTCTTCGCAAGAACACACAAACCCAGGGGCGAACTTTGCCCTGAGTCATTTGGTTTTAGCTGCTTGTCACTGCAAGACTGTGGCTATGTATGTACAGCAAGTCTTGAGATTGTTTAACCATAAGGCAAAATGCAAAGCAGGCTAGGATCGTTTCGTTTTCTCAGTGCACAAATCAGTCGGATTGAAAAATTAACCACAAACAAACCATAATAAGACCATAATAAGACCACGCTGGGAGGCGGTCTGAGTTTGCTTTGTTTGTGGTCTGTTTATGGGGGTCGGGGTTTATATGACGTGTTTACATATGAACACAAAACCATCAGCGAGACCACTAGAAACCCCGAAATGGATTTGTTTCAAGTCACATACCTAATCAGATGACAGTTAGTTACAGATGACAAAAAAGCTGCATACCAAAGCTCCTGACGCCTTTTGCCCTAAAAACTGCAGCCGGTTGCTATCTTAGTTCTTATATGGATATGGTATGTGGACACGTTTAATCTGGACATCACCTGCATATGAGATGCATGGAATTACACGTGTAAATAGGCTCTCTAATTTAAGATTTAATGTAGTTATGTTATGACTGAAGTTGGGGAGGAACATCCCTCTGTGTTCCAATCTGACGCCCTATGAATTCACATCCTCACTTTCCGTTTTAGTGACGAAGGGTTAGCAATCCCACCGCCACCCCATTTTCTCTCAGTTCCTCAGTCCTACATAAGTCCTGCTACAGCTATGAGCGGGGTCCCGCCTTCTAGCTACAGGCAGAAGCTGCCCAGAACTCCAGCCCAAGTTTTTAGAGTTCCTTCAATCAGTCTTCCCTCATACTACCACCACCATGTTGAAGGCATGGCCTGAACTCACAAAACATGTTATAAGGTCATCACAGTGGACTTTATTAAGCTAGAAATGTGTGTTTGACCTTTCCTACAGGGTACTCTGCGCCAGATGGTTTTAACCTTGGTGCTGTTATTGGAGGCAGTGCTGTTTGTGTCATTGCTGTCTGCGTTGTTGTATTGGTGTGGTGGAAGAGAAAGAGGTAAGAACCACACTCACCCATTCTCTAACCCATTCTTCTGTTCTGAGAGTGTGAACAATTCAGATTTTTACATTTCGGTGTGCAGATGCTTGCAGGCCAGTAGAGATGCCTGCCGCAGATGTGACTACAGAGCAGCATCACAGGACGCAGAGCAGCACGACCAGACAACGCAGTGTTGATTGAAGAAAATGCAACGCGTCAGAAACGAGACCGATTTGCACAAGATAAGAAATCTCAGCATAAATTAAAGAGATGGGAGTGGCTACTCAATTTACTTACTGCTGTTACACTAAAAAAAGCTCCATATGCAAAACGTCTGACTGCTCACTAATAAAAAACATGTCCAGACGTTCAATTTAATGGTAGTTTTGTTCACCCTAACCCTGTTCAAAGTGTTTCATTAGCATTGTCACTAGCTTGAGAATTTAGGAGTCAAACTTTTTTCCTCCTGTTATTTTACTTATTTTAATCTTCAGAGTTGAACACTGGGCAGCTTAATTTTGCCCACAAGAAATGCAAGTAAATGCTTTATGGTGCTTACATACATAACAAATAATGTAAAAACTCCTTTTCCCAGGATATGATGGAGTATTTAGACTGGTAATTGACACAGGATTGATTTAACCTGGGGTTATTTATGTGGTTCATCAAAAGCCCTATTTGCACGGGATTAGTTTTACATGGGGAGGTGGTGTGATGTAAGTTTTACCAGCATCGGTGACTTTAGTTCCGTCCGGGTCGCCGTGTCAGTCACTTTTACCATTTATGCGCTCCCATGCCAGTAAAGATTCCAGCACCTTTTACTTACTGTGAAAAGAGCCGTAGAAAAACGGTTATATTAATCCAGTGCGAATTGAAATGTCAGTAAAAAATCATTTTCTGTGAAAAATCAAAAAACATTTTTCTCGAAAAAACATTTAGAGTGTTCTCTGTGGCTTAAATCAAGCCGATATGCATTGTTGTACCTCAAGTGAAACATGGAAACGTAAAACAACAGGAAAACATATGATTTTATGTTGATCGTTGGTTGTGAATTCCAAAACTAATGATAATGCTAGTAACACACTGCTTTCACTTGAGACAGCAAGACAGCTGGTTAGAGTAAATGAAATAACAGCTATATTAGATGTTTTGATGTGATTTCTGCTTTTTTCTAGAGAAAAGGCAACACGTAAATCAAGAAGCCACTCCCATCTCAATCGTTTATACTGAAATTTCATATCCTGTGTAAATTAGTCATAAACATTACTGACGTCCGGTGGTAAAATTATATTACTCCACCTCCCTGTGTAAAACTAATCCTGTTTGAAAAGGTCAAGTTAAGCTACGTTGTCATTCTTCTTGTTTGCTCATTGAGAAGTGGACTTCCTGTAAAAGCTTTTCTGAGTGCCTTATACCTTAACTCAGCAATCAAGCCAAATAATATCAAATGGTGCCTTTTTATGGGGACGTTCACTTCAAGCACTATAACCAACCCCATTTCTGTAGCCTATTACTCTACTAATCACTATTCCATCACGTCATTCTGATTTAACAACATAGTTTGAAGCTTTCTTATGCAGTATTTATAATATGCTGTAGCGTAGGGTTGGGTGTTGGTTGAAACCATGAATTTATGTTTACTTTATAACGGAATAAATCTGTATAGTTGTAGCAATTCTATTAATTCAAAATATGAAATTAAATATTTAATAATTTATTATGCCCTGTGATGGACTGGTGACCTGTCCAGCGCGTTTCCTGCCTTTCACCCATTGACTGCTAGGATAGGCTACAGCTCCCCCCGCCACCCAGAAGGATAAGCAGCTTGGAGAATGTGTGTGTATATATTTATTCTTTTTATATATCGTAATCAGTGTATTTGTAATGTATAAATCATGAGACTTAGTCTGCAATCTGACATCTAATCTAACCAGTAAACATGCTAATGAGGACTTGACGTTAACAGTGGCTTGCCTGATGATACTGCTGGTGTTACCATGTACTTCAACAGTCTGAGTCTTTTCCCAAAATGTTTGCATTCCCCAACTAACTGCAGTCACCTTTATTGTGAAGTCTGTAAAAACCTGTCAGCAAATGATTGCTAGTTAGCCGTTATTATTATTATTATGTCATTATTAATTTATATCCCCTTTTCTGCTATTTATCATTTGTTTGTTTTGTTCTTGTCTTTTTTCTCATCTTCCTCTGTTTTTACTTTGTATTGTGAAGCACTTTTGTGAAACAGCTGCATTGTTAATGTATGAAAGGTGCTATATAAATAAACAGTATTATTATTATTATTATTAATATTATTATTACTATTAAAGTCAACCTGAAGTCATCAGATCACCACATAACTAAAAACATGATAATCTATTTAAGAAACATCACATTGCATAATGTGGTCATTTTAAACAACAACCAAACAAACAGCTGTGAGGGGCAAGTTGTTGTTATTGTAAAACACAGAGATTTATAATTTATGAGGAGCTCTTAATTAGAGTTGCAACTCCACGGTTCATAGTAAATAAATAGTACGGTTAGAAACGTTATGTTAGCACAGTGGAAGCCTTGTATGCTGGAAATTGGGGTTCTAATCCCTGTTTAGGTGCTAAAGCTAGTACCTTTGGCTGCCTTTTTGAAAAAGAGGATACCACCCAACCGTATGCACGGGCCTGCTAAGCTAGCTCAAAGACCCTGATGCCACGTTTCGCTCAGGAAATACATCACGATTAAGATTTCTGATTCATGTTGACTTTAAAGTCAAATGTAATATGTGTTTTAGACCAGAAGGGTCAGGCCTGGTTCCATACAAGGGGGTTCACACTTTGGCAGAGCCCAGGCCAAAAAAAACACACCTCACCTGTTGGGGCAGCCATTATTGTTACAGTCAGCATTTGAAGTTTTTTATTTATTTTTACCTTTTTTTTTTTGTTTATTTAGCTGACCAACACAATACATGTTGTATTGAAACTGTGCCAGTATTGTAGTAACACTCTAAATCTGTTACATTTTTTTGGTGAATAAATAAAGGAATAAAAATAACGCAAAATTGTCCAATCAGGTTTTTTTTCCCTACTTTATCTAGGTGGATACAGCCAAGCGAGCTCTCCCATTGGTTAGGACTTCAGGAGCTGAACTAAAATCCTTACACAGTTGATCAACTGCCAACATAATTAGGAACTGACAGTGGAATCAACTGGCATTTTTTTGGTTTATAATGGGTGGGACCAATTTTGTGAGGACAAAAATGTCACTCTAGGCCTTCTGGAACTTTTAGATATGTAAGTTTCAGTAAGTTGTTATGGCAGGACAGCTCTATGCCATGACTTCAAATACAAATATGAAATGTTTTTTAAAAACTGCAAATGTGTTTAAACTACAATGCCAGAAAGCGTGCACCAGCATTAGCTTAGAACTAACAAACATTTAGAAATCCCATAGAGGGGCTAGCATAAATTAACACAACTCATTTTCTGACATTTTTGGCCCAAACTGAAGGCCTAGCTCTAAAAATCCTGGTTCATCTCCGGTATCAATACATGCTAGCTGAGTGTGTATTGTTTTCCCAACATTAACAGTCATCTAGTATGCTAGCATACGTGTTGATGTCTGTCACAAATTACGATGTGTTATCTTCCGTTTTTCATCTCAGTAAAGTCTTCTGTGGGTAGGACAAAGCTGTGTATAAGCCACAGCGGTAAAATACTTCAAAATGGTCAAGATTTCAAAGCCATGACATTTGACTCACTATGTTCAAGCTGGGTTTAAGGCTGCAAACTACTCCATCTGGTATACCTTACTGTTGGTACACCTTCATGACTCTGCTAGCTTGCTAGTTAGCAAGCTAAAGGCTACACAGCTTGCAACAAAAAAGACAGTAAACCACCATTTTTAAACCAAAGCTTATAGCCATCAAAACCAGTTACCACAAAATATATACACTCAAACTTCTCAGAGCTTGCATGGCTAACTAATTAGCTCACTGATGCTAACCTAGCTGAGGGCAATTGAAAAATCCGCTCCTCGCAGAGCCTGTCGTCCCCTCATGAGGCGAGCGGCCACTTGTGTGACCCATACGGAACTTCCTCACTCTGACAACAACGTAATTTACATATTACTTACATAGCACTTGACTATTAATTAGCATTTACTGAATAAGGAGCCTAAAATTTAAGGAGTTAAAAACATTACATTTTGGTTTCTTTGTACTTTCTAGGAGTGCACTGGTCATTATATATATATTTTTTTGGCTGATTCTGATTTCTTTACAGTCGATGGCCAATTTCTTGGTTGTTTTTGTTATTCATCTTTTATTATTGATTTTTTTCATACCCAAATACACTGAGGGCATCATGAACACACGAAACAGTAGTAGCAGTAATTTAAATTAGTCAAAATTGCTAAATAAATGACATTATTTTCTCTTTCATGAGCCAAACTGGCCTTTTCAGTTAGTAAACACAATAATTGGCCGTTTGGTGCAGAAACAGGGTGATTCAAATCGTGCACCCTTCATATTTCCTGAATAACACACAGTGCTCATTTAGTAACTCTTGAGATTAGTAACTGAATAACAAGAGGTTAACTAGAGGTTAGCGACCCTTGATCCCCTTCCAGTAATAAAGGGACATGATGTGTCTGCCATGAGAAAAGATTTCAGTTTTACTTGATTGGCACGAAGCAGAGCTTCTAAGCTCTAAGGTTTTCTTGTTTTCTTCTTTATAGAGACACAAACACAACATACGCATGATCTCATCAGGTCTTTTTCTATAACCATCAGTAAGGAAAGAGCTAATAAGCCCTGTTAGCTTTTCGGCTCTCCTGCAGACACAAACAACTGGCAGGCAGCTGTCTAATTATTTTTGAGTCACTAAAAAATGAGATGGCGATGTATGAAAATGGCAATAATTCTCACACCGCTCAGCCAATTTGGATGTAAATGTACCCAAATTACAGCTGAAAGTCTGCACTTGGAGCTCATATTGATTATTTAATTTCAACTCTAATATGCTGCGCCGGACAGCTAAAATAATACGTTTGTCAACGTCGCAATATTTAAGGATAAATCTAACTGTGTCTGTCGTTTCATTGTGCAAGATAAAGTGAAATTAAAGTATTTCCCTTCTCTGTGAAAGGACGAATCAAAACATTGAGTCACTGAATGAGTGTATACACTCATTCATGTGTTAACAGCTGTGTGAGCAAAGGGCCTCATCATTCAACAGATCCTGTAATAACACTTGAGTAATGTGTACTTGAGCACTTCCATTTCTGATAGACAAAAACTTCCTTTTTACTCCCTATACTTTCTTTTAGGCCTTCAAATTATTGTTTAAGAAGCTCTGAAATCTGAAAAAACATTGAGATCCCAGATATTTCAATTTATTCTTTTTATTAAAACAAACAACCAAATGTCTATCAGTGCAAAATGAAATTGCCCACAGCTATGTTCCTGTGTCTTCAAGTTGGCTGCATTAACAAACGTTAGCAATGTTTTTGGTGATCGGATCACATCCAGATTTCAGCTAAACACTGGTGTTTGCTCGACCAGACTGCACCGAGATCAGATTAGGACTGAATCAGTCATGCCACACTGGGAGCCGGATCTGACAGCATTTGACTCAAGTGTAAACATGTGTTTTTGGTATCTGTCTGGGATTGTGTAAAAGGAAATGCGTCTGCTCTGACTAGCAGGTGAGAGAATAAACAACGAAATGAAAGATGGAGGATACGGAAAGCTGAACTTAGTCCCAAGCCAAGAGTCTTCACACGCTCCAGACTGATGCAAGTGTCCAAGCCGAGCTTTTCCGCTCATATCGTAGAGGGAAAAGAGTCAGTAAAAGGGAATTATACAACAATTAGTTCCGGCCACACAAGCTGATTGGTTGAGAAGCGTTCTAACTATGCTGTTATTTCACCATAACATCACAGGTTTCTCACAAACACTGTATCACTCTGCTGAGATGCCGTTGCTAAGCAACGACTTTGACAGCTGTAGGAGACGCCCAAGCCATTTGAACGTTTTTACTTCTTACTTTGCCACAAACAGAAAATGGACACTTTTAAGATCACATTTGACCGACAGCCGATTTGGTCCGACTCTGAAGATGAGACGACACTAAATTCCCAAACTGTCATCACCACTGAGCAGCTTTTCCGTCGGCAGCTGTGACAGAAGAACAGCTAAACAACCTGGAATCAGCCAGAAATGAACCCAACACCATTCGCCAAACTAAATGGGCTGTAAGATGCTTTACAGACTGGCTGGAACAAAACAACATTAATACTGGTCTGGAAGAAAATGGACGAAACTGAGCTGAACTTGATACTGTAGCAGTTTTATGGCTCAGTCTGTACTTCAAAAGGCGAGGCTTACAGCAGACGGTGCAGCGAGTGGGCGGAGTTCGTTACTCTGACGTAGCAACGAGCTGCTTGTTAAGGAACTATAATTTGGTGAAGGAACTGCGAACATTAAAACATATTAAACGCCGCGTTCACGGCCCAGTTTATTAATTTATTACTTCATTTATTTAACTGTTGTGTAAAAGCAATAGAACACTCGAGGTCGTGTGTTACTGCAAATAACATCGCACTCCCTCTCGTGTTCTATTGAAATGCTTTTTATGCAGGAAAAGTACAATTAGATCTTATCTGGGGATACATTTTATCCAAAAACGATCCGGACATAAAACAGAAGGTGTAAACAGCCTCAGCATGCGTTTCGTGTCCAGATTGCATCTGGATGAACTTCCATTCCATTCACACTTTTCTCTAAAATGCGTCCCCAGCCGAGATCGGATTATACTTTTTCCGTGTAAAAGGAATGACAACTTTTTTACTTTAATTTTTTTCCCTATTATGAGTTGACAAGCTCAGATTGGACTCCTTCATTGGCCTGGACTGCCTGAAGGCTCTTGGTTTGTGAAGACCTCCAGCCTAACGTAGCTTCTATACGACCAGATATAAAATGTGCATGGAAACACTTCTTTGTCAAAAACAGTGCTGGACTGAAATGTTAGCTGACCTTAACAAACATTTCTATGTGTCTTATCTTCCCTACAGGAAACAGAAGTAAGAGAAAACAAGACATCCGGTCCTGACAATCTGCCAACCTCTGTAGCCAAATGCTAAAAAAAGGCACACGATTTACGAGGTTTCACACCAGGCTGGCTGTATCAGTGTTACAGCAGAAGTGGCAGTGATCAGAAAATGATCTCATCTTCATGTGACCGCACACCGACCAGAGATTATCGGAACAGCTAGATTACCACAACACTGTCTCCCACACCCCTCGCACACAATTACAACACAAACAAAGAGCACTTTCTGGGTATAGAGGCCCACCCTCAGCTCAGCTGTTTGATGTCTGTCATTTTTGTCAGCTTATAAGAAATTTCAGCCTGCCAGTAACGATACAGGATGTTTATGGCACATCACACAGATCATGCAGTGAGGTGTTTACTCGAGGAAGGTTTTGCTATGTCTCTTGTAGGCTTTATTGGAAGACTTGTTAAAAACATCACATGAACACAGAAGTGTCTGAATTACAGGAGCCCTACTACTTTACACCGATCAGGCATAACATTATGACCACCTCCTTGTTTCTACGCTCATTGTCCATTTTATCAGCTCCACTTACTATATAGGTGCACTTTGTAGTTCTACAGTTACAGACTGTAGTCCATCTGTTTCTCTGCATACTTTGTTAGCCCCCTTTTACCCTGTTCTTCAGTGGTCAGGGCCCCCATGGACCCTCACAGATCAGGTACTATTTGGGTGGTTGGTCATTCTCAGCACTGCAGTAACACTTACGTGGTGGTGGTGTGTCAGTGTGTGTTGCGCTGGTCTGAGTGGATCAGATTCAGCAGAGTTGTTGGAGTTTTTAAAGACCTCAGTGTCACTGTTGGACTGAGAATAGTCCACCAACCAAAAATATCCAGCCAACAGCGTCCTGTGGGCAGCGTCCTGTGACCACTGATGAAGGACTAGAGGACGACCAACACAAACTGTGCAGCACCAGATGAGTTATTGCCTCTGACTTTACATCTACAAGGTGGACTGACAAGGTAGGAGAGTCTAATAGAGTGGACAGTGAGTGGACACAGTGTTTAAAACTCCAGCAGCACTGCTGTGTCTGATCCACTCGTACCAGCGCAACACACACTAACTGGGGGTGATATTTCTCCCCTTTGCTTCATCTTTTTAAAGGAAAGAAGAAAATGTGCCAATCAAACAGAAGAGGCTGTCCTGTTCTTAATACAATAGACTTCTAAGACCGAATCCCTGCAGAATTCTTTGAAAAAAGAACTGTAATAAAGGCAAATTGTGGAAAATATTGATATTATCATTATTTTTTTCCTCAATGGTTATTTTACATGCATAGCAATAACAACAATCAAGCCTGGATCTTCTAATTGATTTTATGGGCGTGTGCCCAGCGGCCCGAGCCACTACAGGGCCTTTGTGAGCAATTCCGGCAAAATCTAAACAGCTGTCTTGACTTGCAACAGGAACTTTAGCAGCGGAGCAGCGATTTAAAAAGTTGAACTAGTTATATTCTTGTCATCACGTTACAGCCAATCAAAATCGTCACGATTTCCACTTTTTTGTGAGTGTCCGCTTTATTTTCTTCTCAAGTCAGAGTGCAGCAACCATTTCACTATCCACCATTTCCTCGATCAAGCTTTCGGGTTTTATGAGTGGAAAGCAAGCATTTCTTGTGAATGTGATTTGAATTTAAAGCTCCTGTTATTAAAAAGATGTGCCTGAAAGACCTGATTCCACCAAGTAACTGTTTACTTCTACTTCCACACATAATATTCCATCTTCATCAGAGGTAGGATATAAATGGTCCATTTCATGTCCGCCATGGCAATATACTTTATGTTTAGGATGCTTGACAGTTTGGTTTTTAATTTTGCTGCTGTAATCACACATTTAGATTTAGCTTGATTTTGGTTTTGTATATTTAGACTCTGCAAAAACAAGCAAAAAAAATTAAAGTGGTGGCGTCCGGTAATTTTGAGATGGTTCCTAACACTAAAGTGAATGCAGTAGCAAACAAAGTGATAGCATGCTCTGAAATACCAAAAAAATAATAATAATAACATAAAAAACAAAAAGCACACTAATAGCACTGAAGTTGTCATTGTAGTATATTGTGATCTTTAATTTGGCCACAAAACTGTAATTAATCTAGAAATAAAAACAGAATTAACAGAAACATTTCGTAAACTTTAACATCTGAGGCCGCTTAGCTTAGCCTGATGCCTTCTTTTCTGAAGCCATTGTGCCTGAGGATGTTTAAAACAGCCAAGAGCTGAGACATGATTTTGGCTGTCTGATGTCTGAAGGTGCAGACGAGGGAGCAGACGTTGTGTCTGCATTGCTTAAAAAATATTCAAGCAGCAGGTCCAGACTCCTTCATTGAGTCTCATGCACACTACATGTCTGCAGTCTGGCTGTCCAACACAATGCAAAGCTTCCAACGTGTTACAGTGTGTGCTGTCGCTAACAGCAGGTTTAAAACATTTTCCCTGGACTATTGCCAGATATCATTACTAAGTATTTCTGTCAAGGTCTTTAAAGTATTAGGGGCATTCTTGTCTTAAGTAAGGCAATATATAAGATCATCACAGAATGGCTTTCTGAAGAACTCGTCTACCAAGTCGCTTTTGGTCTACATTGTTCAAAGCTGACATAATGCTGCAAATCAAGGTTTCTCAACTTGAAGCTGTTTGATGTCTGAAGGTGATTGACACAGAAGAGGCCAAAGACGAGGGAGCAGGCGTTGTGTCTGCATCGCTTAAACAATATATAAGCAGCAGGTCCAGACAATATTCAACCCTGGATTTTAAAGCAGCTCTATGAAGAATTTGCTCCTTTATTGAGTCTCATGTACAATATTTACAATGTCTGCTATCTGGCTGTCCAACACAGTGGAAAGCCCCCACAACCTGTGCTGTCACTAAGAAGAGGTTCAACGCATACTAAGCATGGCTGGCAAAGTCTTTGAAGGGTTACTTCAGGACACTCTTGTCTCAAGTAAGACATTCAATAAAATCATCACAGAATGGCTTTCTGAAGAACTGGTCTACCAAGTTGGTTTTGCTCTACACTGTTCAAAGCTGACACAATGCTGCAAATCAAGGTTTCTCAACCGCAAGTGGGTGGATAAAGCCACCTTTAAGTGGTCTGCAGGCCTATACTCAGGGGCAGGCAGTAGTTCACAGAGGCCATAAGTGGTCATAAACATAAGTGAAATGTTTAACTTAATAATGAGTAAGCAAATCAAATAATCAAATGTTTCCAAATTCTAAACAATTCTAAATACAAGGCCAAAAAACAGTATTTGCTGGCAATAATCTTTGGGCCCTCAGGCGGCACTGCATTAAAAACAGACATGAATCTGTAGTGAAATTCACTGCATGGGCTCAGGAACACTTCTGAAAACCACTGTCTGTGAAAAAATTCATCACTGCATCCACAAATGCAAGTTAAAACTTTAAAACACAATGAAGAGACCACACATGAACAGGATGCAGAAATGCTGCCGCCTTCTCTGGGCCTAAGCTTATTTAAAATGGACTGAGGCGAAGTGGAAAAGTGTCCTGTGGTCTGACAGATGAAAATTTGAAATGCTTTTTAGAAATCATGGACACTGTGTCCTCCAGGCTAAAGACCACTCAGCTTGTTGTCAGTGCACAGTTCAAAAGCCAGTATTCATGACGGTATAGGGGTACATTAATGCACATGGCATGGGTGACTTGCACATCTGTAAAGGCACCATTAATGCTGAACGATATATACATGTTTTGGCAACATATGTTGCCATCCAGACAATGTCTTTTTCATGGAAGGCCTTGATTATTTCAGCAAGATAATGCCAAACCATATTCTGCATGTATTACAACAGCATTGCTCCGTATTAAAAGAGTTTGGGTGCTAAACTGGCCTGCTTGCAGTCCAGACCTGTCACCACTGAAAACATTTGGCATATTATGAAATGAAAAATACAGCAAAGGAGACCCTGAACTGATAAGCAGCTGAAATCTTATATCAAACAAGAACAGGAAAACATTTCACTTTCAAAACTACAGCAGTGTCTCCTCAGTTCCCAAACACTTACAGAGTGTTGTTAAAAGAAGAGGTGATGAAACACAGTGGTAAACACGCCCCTGTCCCAACTTCATTGGAACGTGTTGTTGGCATCAACTTCAAAATGGGCATATATTTTTTAAAAAACAATAAAATTCTCCATTTCAACATTTGATATGTTGTTTTTGTAGTATTGTCCTTTAAAAATATGGTCTACTTTGCATGTCACTGCATTCTATTTTTGTTTACATTCTGTGTTTCAACTTTTTTGCAAATGGGGTTGTATTAATAGAGGCATACAAATAAAAACATTGCAGAAATAGGCTAAATTTATGAGTTTGAGACAACTGCATCCATACTCAGCTCCACACAAAAGAAACGGTGGCTCAGATCGCAGGTCTTGGTCAGTTTCAAGTGGTTCGGTTCACTGCTGGTGGGAGTGCTTCTTTATGATGGTTGCTAGGGTGTTGCTAGGTGGTTGCTTTGGTGGGTGCTGGAGTGTTGCTATAGTGTTGGAGGTAGAGCATTGTTAGGTGGTTACTATGGCGTTTCTCATTGTTACTAGATGGAAGCCATGGTGTTCCAGGTGGTTGCTAGGGTCGTGGTCCACTTTAAAGTGGTTCAGTTTGCTGCTGATGGGAATACATTTTTATGATGGTTGCTAGGGTGTTGCTATGCTATTGGAGGTAGGGTATTGCTAAGTGTTTACTATGACATCCCTCATGGTTACTAGGTGGATGCTATGGTGTTGCAGGTGGTCGCTATGCTATTGGAGGTGGTCGCTAGGGTAATGCTAGGTGGTTACTATAATATCTCTCATGGTTATTTAAGGTCATTATTCAGTCAAACTAGTTCCAGATAAACAAATATATGTCAACCTTGTTCACAAATAGCTGTCGTTGGTTACATTGTGTGTGTTCAGATGATGGTGAGGTTAATCTCAAATATGAATCCAAAGCAGATTTTTTGTTGGTTTTTGGTTTTGTAAATGGATAGTAAACTTCTTTCAGTTTGTCAGGCTTTCCAGGGTCCCCAGGCACATCTTATGACTATGGCTGCATCTCAAATAGCTCACTACTGTCTATGTAGTGCACTATGTAGGTCTTAAAATTATGGCTCCTGTCTGTTATTGAAAGCAAGAGCGCTTTAACGCTATATAACATATTTGATGATCTTCATATGACATTTATCATGCCCTTGAGAAAAGTGCTGCAGAACAATTTTTTATATAAATATGAGGGATGCATCGATCATGAATCTTTATGGCTGTTTTTGTTTTTGATTTCTTTAAGCCAGATTTTTTTCACCTATTTTATTGGCCATTTTAATCTGAAACTCAAAGTGTGTGGGTTAGATGAAACACATGAAAACACACTAGCACATTTCCAGCACTTACTATTAGTTGCTAGTCCATGCAGCATAGTAGCAATGTCACTCAAGCAGATGGTTTAGGCAGCACAAATACAAAACTAACTAAATAAATAAATGTAGAATTACCTAAATGCATAAATACATTAAAAATGTATTTATGTAATTACAGTTTTATGTCCTAAATTTATTTATTTAAAATTTTCTGATATTTATTCATATGCTTATTTTTACTTCTTTGCTATTTATTTATTTTTATTTATTGATTGATTGATTGATGCGCATTCCCATCTCCATACCAGAGCCGGTGTATGAGGAGCCTGGCCTCTCCCTATTTCCCCTTACATCAAAAACATGACTGCAAAACACCAGAGGGCGCCCGCGAGCAAGTCCTGAATGAATGGGGTGAATAGAGCCAAATAGCTAAAAACTAACAGTTAAAATAGTTTCTAATCATTGGCCTGGAAGTTTCCTTTAATTTTAGAAAGTAGAAGTTTGTATTTCACTAAAAAGCAAAGAAATGTTACCTGTATGTTTCCTTTTTTTCTACAGCAAACGGGTTTTGGGCAGCAGGACGTTACTGCTGCTAACATTACTGCTGCTGAGTGGTGATTGGTTGGCGAGCAGAGCAGCTCATTGGCTGTTTGCGCTCACTGACGTCATGAACGTACACGAGGCGTCATTTTAGTCCTAACTAGTCCTAAAACTGGAGTTCAAAAAAAATATAACAGCAGTGTTAAAACGCCGTTATGCTGTTCTGTGTTCAGGAAATGAATGAATGTATTTTTAATATTAAAATTGTTTCAGCATTTATAAACTATGGTTCTGCTCAAATGCTCCATATTAACCCATTCATTTTGGACTCGCTCGGCAGCGCCCTCTAGCGCCTGAGAAACCCGGAAGACATTACAGACCGGCATTTCTCCTCTGTACAAGTTCTGTAGTGGACGCCGACAGCGACCAGCGCGGGAGCGACACCTAATGATGCCACCTATTCACCACCCCCCGCCACCCCGCCCTGTTCACACCCCCACCCCCCCTCTGCGTCTGCAGGACTGTTCACACCGCTTCCCTGGTATAAAAGGACTGGAGCTGCGGAAGAGCCAGGAAAACAGACCTGCCATCAGATAACCGGCTGTTTGACTGCGAGACCGTGGAGATAGGATGGGAATGAGCACTGACTGCGTGATTGTCGGTAAGATGTGTTTCATTCCGTGGTTCTTATTTGTTCCTCTGTGTCTGTTCATTGATATTCTCCAGGCGTTTGAGTGCGGCACCGTCTAACACTTCCTCAGAGCCGCCGGAGAGCCGGACACCGCGTTTACCAAGTGAACGTGTACTTCGTTTACATTTCTCTACATTAGGAGAAAAAAGTCTGTCAGTTTGCTGTGGCAGGTGACTAAAACACTGATATGTGGCCTAAACTCACAAACAAGCACGAAAATATTGCAGCTGCAGTGAAATAAAGACTCAAATGAAAGTAAAAGCATATTTCCAAAAGCAGCCTGAAGTAGAAAAGTAGCTCAAAACGCTACTTAAACGGGCACAGTTCGGTCGTGGAGATGTAAAT
The DNA here is from genome assembly GCF_904425465.1 of Colossoma macropomum. Classification (NCBI taxonomy): domain Eukaryota; kingdom Metazoa; phylum Chordata; class Actinopteri; order Characiformes; family Serrasalmidae; genus Colossoma; species Colossoma macropomum. The sequence continues at coordinate 39,660,754 of NW_023494785.1, forward strand.
AAAGTCTTTCAGGGTGGTTTGGTGTGAAATGCTCTGTTTCAGAAAAATGTGTTCAGAATGACTCACAGTGGTGGTGATGGGAACCAGACGTCCAAACCTCAAAATGGACAGGGGTACACTGCCTAATACCTCAGCATCAAACTTTCATTAGCTTTATTTTTAACATCTGTTCATGGTGAAGAGGTGCATGCAGGGTGTTGTGAGGCAAAATAGTCCCTAAAGAAAATGGATTTTTCCAGGTTGACTGCTATTTTTCCACTATCAGTGTTGCATATAGAGCTCAGAAGACACATATAGGTTCACTGGTGGTTTTGGAGAGGGAATAAAATGGCTGTATTTGTTGTAGACATGGTGACACCTGGTTCCATTCACCACCACTGTAAAGAACTCTCATAACCATTTTACATCAAACCACTCTTTGTTCGACTGAATTATTCAGGAAGTTTGAAAAATTGTTCACAGTGGTGTTGAACGGAACCAGACGTCTGAAGAGTTTAATGCCTCTAAAAGCTCCTTCGCAGAACATTATCACACTCAATGGTTATGAATACTCAGACTGATGTCTGACACATTATGATAGTTTTGAGACCAGATTTTGGTCTAAAACATTTAAAATCCATTCATGGTGGAGGGATACATGCAGGGAGCTGTAAGGCAAATTAGTCCCCAAAGAAAACGTACTTTCTTCACATCTATTATATTTTATCATCATCAGCATTGAACTCAGAAGACACGTGTAGGTTCACTGGTGATTTTGGATGGTAAATAAAATGGCTATATTTATGTTGTAGTCATGGCGACTCCTGCTTCGTATCACCACCACTGTAAAGACATTAAAAAAATGTAATTCACATTTAAACACGATGCTCAAACATTAAAATTAGCTACAAAATAAACAAACATTATTTGCACTGCCTGATAAACATTTTACAGCACCAAGTTACAAGTTAGAGCTCATAAGCCCCATGTTTAATGAATACACTTGCTGCTTTCTTTAACTTACATTTATTTAATTCACATTTTGCGGGTTGTGGTTTGTAGTAAATGGCTGCACTCGGCTTGAATAACTGCAGTCATCTCATATAATTGCTATAATAGGCGATTTTCTAATAACATACTGTGGTTATTACATAATAACCACTCTATGTGAAATTTACTACTGCTTTCTTAATCCTTTGCTAACCTAAGACTTATGTTTGCTATCTGAGTTGGACCCAGTGAAGCATGCAGAGTCAAAACATGAGCCCTTTTCACACTGAGATGTTTTTGGGATACTTTCACAGGTAATGTTCAGGGATCATAATTCTCACATGCAGCCTTTAAACAGTGTTTTACCAGGACACATGCAGTGGTACATGTCATGAAAGTCTGGTAAACGGTGGGTGATGTTCTCAGCCTGAATAGCCAGTTATTTTTCTCATAAAAAACTCAACCGTAAAATGACAAACGTTCTGCTTTGGCGGGCCTGTTGTGTCACTTGTGCACAAATGTGGCCATGCACACGTGCAGGGCCTGCAACGTTTCACTCGCAAAGCTGAACCAAAAAACAAAACTAAAAAACAAAGGTGTCACAGAAACGTCTCAATTTGCCGGCTGTAAAGTAGCTTTTTTTGTATTTCCCAGTGATGTGTTGGTTTCTGTTCACACATTAGCCCTTGCGGTAATTTTCCATGTGTCGTACTGGGTCTCATAGGTCAGACTGTCACCAGCTTGTGTTCACGCTTTACCCCTTCCTGTTTGATTACCGTTAAGTTCCTGGATTAAAGCGCATGTGTGAAAGGGCCGTAAACACAGGCGCTGTTTATGAGTAGATTTATTGGTTTATTGATTCTGGTTATTATATACTGATCATGACCCACCACTTTTAGAGGTGAGGAGTCACTCCTGCTTTAAGGATCGGTGATTGAAGTTTTAGCATGCCCTCGTCCACTCTTATCATTTCTCCTCTGGGGTTTCCCCGACGCCGTCTTAAAGTCCGTTATGTTACTTTATAAAAGTCTTTCTATGGAAACCTCCATTTTTGTGTCCCCAGCGTGGAGATATATTACACTTGAAAAACATGGTAGGGTTACAATTTATTTCTATTTTGAAATAAAACAATAGATTTTTTAACAATTACACTTTCAATTTAGCAATATTATTTTTTAAATCAATCATATAGAATTCCAAGCACCACAGAAGTGCTTGTCATCACAGTCATGTGTGAAGGTTGAGGTCATATTTTGAGGTAAAAAACATGTTTTTCTGCCATTTTAACTGCAATAATCTATACATGACTATGAAATATATGAGTTAAATGACATAAAGAAAACAAATAAATATTATAATATATATAATGAAAGTTCCCCAGGAGTCGTGTCACTGGTGTTACTGCGTAACGAAAAATCTCTTATTTTGATATGAAAATCACACTGATGACATCATTTGACTTCCTTTTACCTGTTTTCTGAGGATCTATGAAGAAAAGCACATGGTGAGTCCACTGTGTCTTTCAGTTATCAGAGATTTTCTCATTTAGCTCATGATTTCATATGAAGCTTTTAGTTGAAGTCGCTGGTGTGACCGACTTTATTCTGAGGTAACTTTGAAAAAATAGAAAACAAATAGATTAAATTACATATTTTAGTGGATATTCCATGATGCTCTTTAGCAGCCATTTTGTAAAATGCATTTTTCATCAAAAATGTCTCTGGTGTTACCGTCACTGGTGTTACCTTTCTTATGTGTAACACCAATGACGATCAGCAACACCAGTGACTCCTATGGACGGATAAAAAAGCGGCCATTTCTGTAGAATGACCCCTAAGTTTAAGTGAAGATGGTTCCACGGAGAGGCGAGGGAGCGGGTAAACACAAACGTTGGCTTCAGCAGCAGAAAATCAATGCAACATGGCACATTTCCCTTTTCAAAACTGAAAGTAGTGACAGACAAAGCTGCTTATAAGCCACTTTGAAAATGCTTAAAGGAGGATTTTTCAAAATCTCTACTTAATCACTTCATTAAGGTGTAAACAAAGTCATTCAGAGCGGTTTGGTGTGAAATGCTCCTTTCTCGAGAAACTTACCGAGTCAGAATTGTTCACAGTGGTGGTGATGGGAACCAGACGTCCGAAGCTTTTTTTTACCTCTAAAAGCTGTGTCAAGGAAAGTTAGTACATCAGATAGTTATCAGTAAAGTACTTGGTACCTGAGACATTGTTTTGAGATAAGGTTTTGGCCTAAAATGTATAAAGTACTTTGCAGTTTTACAGCAAAATAGTCAGATATTACATGAAATACTTAGATATACTCTGCCTGATGTCTGAGACATTGTTTTTATGATAAAGTTTTGGCTTAAAATGTATTTTAATCCATTCATGGTGGAACAGTACATGCAAAAATAGGCAACATAGTCCCCCAAAAAGCTTTTGTTTCCAGATGCCTGACTATTTTACCATCATCAACATTACATATAAAAACTCAGAAGACTCGTGTAGGTTTACTGGCGGTTTTGGATAGTAAATAAAATGGCAATATTTGTGTTGTAGACATGGAGACCCCTGGTTCCATTCAGCACCACTGTAAAGAGATGGTACATTTCTCTACAATAAACTATTTCACGTTAAACCATTTAACCAACTAAAGCCAACCAACTAAATCATTGAATTATGTACAAATTTTGCAAAATCTCCTTTAATAATTCAAAACCATGACTGCAACTTCATCTCTTTCCTCTGCTAGTTTACTTAGCATTATAAACACTACACAGCAGACAACAGCAAAAAGAAAGGTGCTGCACCACACCACACTACATTTTATAGGCAGACAAAACTGTTATGTAAGTTTTATGTTCAGATTTCTCCAAAAAATGTTTTGCATTGCATCAGACAGCAGTTTTACAACAACCAGCATGGATTACTATTAAACATCATGCACTAGAAGATGCATGTCCTGCTCACACCAACTGAAGTGTGTTGTTTTATGCATTCAAAATCAGGTCAGAGCTCTGCTGTCATGGTTGTAGTCAATTCAATTAAATTCTAGATTATTTCTGTGGATCATTCTACCGAAATGACTCAGACTTTAGAGTAAAATCCTTTTGTTTTGAGTGACCCTGTACATTAATTATGTTTATTTTATTAAAACAAATGATTGAACGTTCCATTTTTTCACTACTAGACAATCATTACAGTACCAAAACTTAGTAGTGACTGTTTCAGTGGTGAATTTTAGCTTATTTTGAGCAGAACAGCCAGTACATGACTAACAAACATAGCTATGAACAGAAAATCATATTTTTCTCATTAATACACTAAAAAGCTTCGGTGGTGACATTTTTCAATGTTTCACACTGAATTTCAGACTTTGGGACACATTTACTTCAAAACAATGAGATCTGACTGCTCACCCTGTGGCCATAAGGGACAGGATGCAGCCTCACTTCCTGCTCTAAAATGCAGGGGTGTGGCTAAAACAAGGCCCCGCCTACAGACTAAAACTTTTTGTCTTTCGGAAGTGACATGAAAACATGGGACAGCATTTTTAAAATGTTTTTTTATTAAAAAAATAAACGAATAATGAATCTAAATCTTTTAATTTAACAAAAGTAATCTAATAGATAAAAAACAAAATGGAAAAAAAAAACAATTCAATTTAAGGGTTAGGGTTTGGGACAGACACCTCCCAATAGAACTACCCTGTAAATAGTACTTTTGTACAGATTTAGCTCATTACTCAATTATTAATGCTTTCGGTTTAAATAGATCATAACATAATCCTTGTAATTATCTAAGGTCTGAATATTTGGGGTTTTTGTGTAATTTATTATTTTTTTTTAGCCACAATTTGAACTAATTTGGTAAAATTATTCATAAAATGCTTTTTTACAATGGGCGTTGTCACAAAGCAGCTCTTTCAGAAAATCTGGGTCGAAGCCCCAGATGAGCGAGCCAAGGACGACAGTGGCAAGGAAAACATCCTAAAAGCAAGAGGAACAAATCGTGAGAGGAAGCAAGAGTGAAAAGGTGAACTCATCATCCTCTGGCAGCAGAACAGCTCATCTTATATTATAAGCAACATGGTTAACTAGAAAAATCCGCAGGTTAGAGATACCGAAACCGATATTGAAACCTTATCAGCCAAATATTTTGTCTTGAAAAAACACTAGATAACTTTTTGTTTTGTTTTGACTAATTATTTTTCTCGTCTTTGTAAAGGAGGATATTAAGATATGACTGTTACTATCTGCAACTAAAAGCAATGGAGCGCTGTCACTCAGCCTAGGTTTGTCAATTTTTAAAAATTATAACATCGTTAAACCTAAAGTTGTTTTCACGATACCTGAATTTCGACACGCAGACAAATTGCACCAGTAGAACCACATTTACAATTTTAAAGCTGCTGTCAAAAATGATAATTTCATTGAATTAAGAGGTTTAATTGGATATAGTGCAGTACAGTATATGAAATATGCGTATCGTGTATCATGAAAATGTCTTTAAGTATCGTGATATGATATTTTTGCCATATCGCCCACCTCTATATTCAACATTTCACATACTGTACTGCCCTAAATCCAATCACACAGGTCTGTTTATGCTCTCTTTGTAAGGAAACATGCAGTTAGTCAGTGTTGTTTAAGTACGGACGGTGTCCACGATATGATAAAATTTATCACAATAATGATGAAATTTCATCATATTGCCCACCGCTAACCCAAGTGTTACTGTAATTTCTTGACATTTGCATATTCACTGCACTGTTAGCTTAAAAATATAATAATAATAAATAGTGAAGATGAGAGAGACAAAAAGCCCCTCTTTTGAGTTGATAATAAACATTAAAAGGGAATTCCACCAATTTTTCTGTATAATTCTGTAGAATTCCATAATTGCAATGTAAACAAAGTCATTCACGGTGGTGGTGAATGGAACCAGGATTCACAATGTCTACAAGCCAAATATGGCCATTTTATTTACTATCCAAAACCAGAAGTGAACCTACATGTGTCTTCTAAAGTTTTATATGTGATATTTAATGTTTACGATGGTAAAATAGTGGAAAATCTGCTTTTTGGGGGACTGTTTTGCCTTCCAGCCCCCTACATGTACCCCAGTGCTATTAACTGATTAAAATAAATAGATGAACAACACGTTTTAGGCCAAAACTCATCAGGCAGTGCATTCGTAACCATTTGGGGAAGTAACGTTTTGTGAGAGAGCTTTTAGAGACATTAAACTTCAGACATCTGGTTCCTATCACCACCACTGTGAACAATTCAGACTTGGTAAGTTTCTCTACAACAGAGCATTTCACACCAAACCACTCTGAATGACTTTGTTTACATCTCAGCCATTTAATTATGTAAAAGTTTTGAAACATTGGTGGATTTCCCTTTTAAAGTCACACCCAGACTGACCATTGAGCAATATGGCAAAAATAGAGTGTCACGATGCTGAGTTTCCGTAATACACGATATGTCACTATATTAAGCTTTTCTATCATCTGATAGGAGAAAAAAAATGCCACATTAAAAAATACAATCAAAAACCAGGGATACAGTGATTTGTATTCAGCATTTCACACACTGCACTGCATTAAATCCAGTTAAACAGGACTAATTACACTCTCTTTGTAACCAAACATGCAGTTGAGAAGTGCTTTTTAAATACTGACGATATTCTCAAAAAAGCACACTGTGAAATATTGTAACGTAGTTTATCATGATGATAAATATTTTTATATTGTCCATCCCTACTTGTAAAAATGTTGCATCCACTTAAGATCTTCTAAGACTCCATTCTATGGCTGATGTGCAAGGCCAACACCAAGGGTCAGAATTCAGAGTGGATGAAAACAAAAGTGCAAACAAGAACAATGTAGTTTCCAAAACTCAGACGAACGTTAATCAGATGCTGCAAAGCAAATGACTAATTTCCTGTTTCTTTCCATGAAAATTACGTGCAAGATGACACAGAGTGGTGTGATTGGCTTTCTTATCTGTAATTGGCTGGCTAGTTGGGTGGCTGATGGGGTGATTAGATGAAGTGAGGATAGCATAATGCCATACAGTAACATAGCTGGAGAAATGTGTGTGCTAGTATTTGCCTGCTGTACAAAGACATCTCAATTCATAACAATACTATTAATGTTAAGGGGATTCCTCCCTGGGGGCATGTATATTAGTGACAGTGTGTGTGTGTGTGTGTGTGTGTGTGAGAGAGAGAGAGAGACCGAGAGAGAGAGAGAGCTCATTATTGTGATACTCTGCCACTGTATTGATTTAATTACTTTCCCATCAGTCACTCTGCAGACTGTTAGGAGTTAGTAGGCCTGGCCCAACACGCTCAAAACCACTCATAGCCGTCATTCAAAATCCAGTTTGAAGTTCAAAATATATCCTGCACTTTGGCACTCAAACGGAAATTCCACTGGTTTTTTTTTCTTATTTTTTCTTATTTGTTTTTATTTCTCAATCCTTTTTTTATTTCTCATTCTCTCGTTTTTATTCCTCGTTTCCAAAACAGGCATTCAGAGCAGTTTGATTTGAAGTGGTTAATTGCAGAGAAACTTACTGACTTACTGACTTAGCATCCAAACTAGTGACCCTACACGTCTTTTTAATTTCTATATGTCATGTTGATGATGGTAAATTGTGCTAAATCTGGAAAAGTGATCTGACCACACCTTGTATGTACCTCACCACCATGAGTGTGTGTTAAAAATATGTTTTAGGCCACAATTACCATAAAACAATGATATCATCTGAGACTTGCTTATCAGACAGATGTTTATATGTTGGCAAGCAGTTTATGTGTCAGTGTTTAGGTGACGCTGGGTTACTACACTTATGTAAAATATGAAATATCTGCATTTTATTAATTTGACTGCCCAAACTGACATTTGTAGCCCTGAAGAAAGAAATATTACATTTCTCTTTAATAAAAAGTCACTCTAGGCCTTTTGGAAGTTCTAGATAACTGTGTATATGAGGCATAGTCAGTTAGTTGTTAGGACTGTAAAACAGGCTGTTGAATCTGTTCTTAAATACTTGAGAGTATTTAACTGAGAGGCTTGTATTAAATGATACAGTACAATAGATTACGTTGCTACACTCTTGGCATCAGTATCAGATATGTACATGAAAAATATCAAGTATTGGCATATCAGTGCATCTACAAATCAGTGCATCCCTATCTTAAACATTTCAGGCATCATTAATGCCCCATTTACCTCACTGTAATCACTGTAGAGCTGTAGAAATGCTGCTGGTGTGGATCTGCTGCTCGTTTTACCTGTTATCAGGTAGCACTCACCCCTGAACAGAAGGAACTGTTCTCTTTTCATTGTCGAAGGACTGTATAGGCACCAGAGGGTCACAGGTCAATTTGATTAATGACTAAGGACACTTTTCGTTATGGCCATGATTGACTCCATCTAGGGCTGGGCGATAAAATGATAACGATAATTATCGCGATATAACTTTTCCTCGATAGAGCGATACGACATGTTCGATAAATGCTCGATATAATACACCATTCACACACTTCCACGTTCTAGCGAAAGCCTTGGTGGCGTTTTCTGCTGCAAAGAAAGCGACACTACTCTGCTGTCGCCAGGAGAGGGCGCACTTCCGAGTTTTTCTACATGATTAGAGAGGGAGGGAGCCACGAGTAAGATGAGTCTTTAGCAACGGCTGAAACGCGGAGTTATACATTCCCTGTTTGAGTGGAGCGACCGGCGATCTGTTCTCCTGTGACCGAGTGTGAGTGACGAGGTCAGTGGTGTAACTGTACTGTCCTACAGTGAACTCATCTCTTTCCTAACATCCTAACCAGCTTTAGCAGCGTTAAATCACAATCCTCACAACTACAGCGCTGTTACAGCGCTCAGTCATATTTAAGTATGAGTGCATTCCCAAGCAACGAAAGTGAAAGAAAGAAGTGGGTTCATGTAAATTACAGCCCTGACTTAAACGAAAGTAAACTGAGGAAGCTGTGAGGCATTGGAGAGCGCTAGCTTTCCAGGCTAGCTGTTTTTTAGCAGCTGGCTAACTTGAAGCAGCGCTCAAAAGGATAGTTTAAAACAGCAATTAGCCACCCAGGATTTTTATCGATATCGAACGATATGAATTTTGTTTATCGTGATAACATTTTTGGCCATATCGCCCAGCTCTAACTCCATCCATGCCAAACTGTATCAGTTAGTCCTCCTGTGCTGGTGTGTAATGTGCAGATTTAAAGCTTTGTTGTATATCAGCAGTTCTGATCAGGTCATCTGAGGGAGTGAGCTTCAATCAGGCCCAGCGTCAGGTGGTCATTTAGTGAGGCAACGCTGCACACCCACGCATTTGTCCCCCGGCTGCACCTCTGTGGTTTTCAGATGCCTCAGGCATGATTTGTTTCCAGGGCCACGCCTGGCTGCAATTAGGCCAACTATCTACTGGGGAGTTCCAGCAGCCTGGGGTGAGGGTGAACTCATACGAGAAAGAGAGAAAAGGAGAGGAAGAGAGAAGGCCGGAGAGAGAGAGAGAGAAAAAAGGGTAGAGTGGGCTAAATGGAATTGCGTATAAAGTAGGCCTCTTTCCTCACCAGGATACTTTAGTGTCATTCAAATTCTCATAATTTTGGTATATTCAGGAAAGATATCAACAAATCCGTCAGAATTGAACTGAAATACAGATTAAACGTTTTAGGACACCAGCTGGAGTGATTATAAATGCAAATAAGTCAATTCGTCTTAAAATTGTCGATGGTAGTCTTAAATCTTTCTCTTTGCCGTTTCATTAGCAACTAGCCAGATGAGACAAGCTATTGTGACCAGCAGTCTGCGCGCTAATCTTCAAGGTTAAATGATGAATTAGCAGTTCTGCATTAACTCCAGCATTTACGACCATTTATTGTTTAAACTGTGTTGAACGATCGGCAGAGCTTTGTCTTACTGCAAAGGAGGATTATGTTATTATTACCTACAAATCTAGTTCTGCTGTGGAGATGCAACAGGGCAGTAAAAGAGATGCGTTTGGACCCGGAGCCCTGGGTGAGGGACTCAAATTTTCAACAGATGACCCTTTCAAAAAGTTGTAGGGACATGTCCCCACCTTCATGTGAAACCATGCCAGTTAGTCCTCTTGTAGTCTAATGTATAACATAACATAAAATAAAGCTTCTATAAAGCTGGGGAATTCCAGCCGGTGTACGTGTCTGAGCTGCATGCGCAGAGAGAGAGAGAGAGAGAGAGAGAGAGAGAGAGAGAGAGAGAGAGAGAGAGAGAGAGAGAGAGAGAGAGAGAGAGAGAGAGAGAGAGAGAGAGAGAGAGAGAGAGAGAGAGAGAGAGAGAGAGAGAGGGGATGGGGAGGGTAAGAGGCAGAGAGAGGGAGAAAGAGCAGCGGACAGAGAAAGGAAAAGTGTGTGGGAGGCAGAGAGAGAGAAGGAGAGGGAAAGGGGCGAGTTAGGGGAACAGAGAGAGAAGGAGAGGGAACGTGACGGAGAAAAAAAGAGATGGTCATCAAAGTACTCCATGACTATGGCCTTGAGTAAGTATTACTGTGCAGAAACCATATATAACGACTTATAACTGCACATTTCGTTTGGTTCCCCGCAGCATATTTGCGGTGCTTGCAGTTCCACATTGTTGTAATGCTATGTTTAGAGTAATACACTTTCTATTACCACTGCTAGGAATGCAAATCCTCCTTCTTCCCTCAAGTGTAAATGCAGGGCATGAAAATGACTGTTGTGGTAAACCAATATAAAGCTGGCTCGTGTGTCGGCGATGATCGGAAGTACTTGAGGGATTTGTTTATGTGTTGAGTGATGAGCTCTGAAGACTTTCCACATAGCAGACGTCATCCTAGCAGGGAAAAGGGTGAGTTTTTGAATGAGAATGTAGGGCACATGTGTCAGGCTCCAGTCCTCGCAGGCCAAAACACTGCAGACTTCAACACACTGCCTCATTAAACACACCTGGTGCAGCTTGTCAGCTAATTAGTGAGGCCTAAATGGCCTGAATTCAGTGTGTTGGATGAGGGTAGGCGTTAATCTCCAACGGACTTTTGTCTGGAAGGTCCTCAGTTTGACATGCCTGATGTAGAGCAGCTTAGATTCATTAAGCTATTTATGAATTTTGTCCTCCAAAGACATTTTTTGTTTGATGAAGCAGTTTTCCTTTTCGGAGAGCAGAAAGCTTGACAAGGGCTACAAGCTTTTCTCTGAGAATTACACGTTCTCTGAGGATAGACTGTCTTTTTGTGCCCAGACTGCTGACGAAATAACACAGAATTGAAGCACTTCAGTAAAGATGAACATTTAAAAATAGGCCATCATGCTGGAACTACTAAAACCCTCTACTGACCTCAAAAATACACAGCTAACAACACCACATCACAGTGTGAGTGAGAGCTATTTCAGGACAGATTTGTTACAGATTCTTTGATTTCTCTTTGGTATCTGATGTAGCAGTTTCTGCTGGATTAGTGCCGAGTGTTTATCACATAATCATGGAGATTATGTCATAGCTGAATTGTAATATCTTATACATAATCTAGCTAAAGAAAGGAAGAAAAATGGCCTTACATGACCTTTTGAGAAGAGAGAGATTAAAATTCAAGAGGAATCTTTTTCACGTCATACATTCTTCAATTTTTCCATGCTTTGCTTTGTGTCATCGTGGGACTTTTATTTGTGTTACAGAGTCGTTGCATTTAGTGTTCTTTGCAGCAGATTTCTCCCAAAGTTACTTAAGCTTTAGTTAAGATTACAGTTTTATAGTGTGCTGTTTTAATGATTACGTTTTTGATTAGGCAGCATCAGTAAATCAGTCTATTCATTCTTACTTGTGCCCATAAATTCTGTGATAGTCGTTGTGGTTTTGAATTAAAGGAGGAAATTTAGAGCTTATCTTCAGATGGTGTAAAAACAATACGCCAATTTTAGAACCAATAACTATCTAAAAGATTGCTACCGATTACATTTAGAGTCAGTGTACCACACCGTTGGTGCCTAGTCATCTTGTGGTTTAGAGGAGCGTCGCTGTGTGTGAGATCTGCCTCAAAATGGAGGAACACAAAATGGCTCATTACTGCTTTATTGTTGATTCAAGTGACAGAACACATTTACATGTATTTTTGTTTCCTTTGTTTAAAACTAGAGGTGGCTGTACTCAAGTAAAAGGCAGGGCATGAAAATGACTGTTGTGGTAAACCAATATAAAGCTGGCTCGTGTGTCGGCGATGACGGGAAGTACTTTAGGGATTTGGTTATGTGTTGAGTGGTGAGCTCTGAAGACCTTCCACATGCCAGACGTCATCCTAGCAGGGAAAACATTACAATGGGTGAGTTTTTGAATGAGAATGTAGAGCACATGTGTCAGGCTCCAGTCCTCGCAGGCCAAAACACTGCAGACTTCAACACACTGCCTCATTAAACACACCTGGTGCAGCTTGTCAGCTAACTAGTGAGGCCTAAATGGCCTGAATTCAGAGTGTTGGATGAGGGTAGGCGTTAACTTTTGTCTGGAAGGTCCTCAGTTTGACATGCCTGATGTAGAGCAGCTTAGATTCATTAAGGTATTTATGAATTTTGTCCTCCAAAGACATTTTTTGTTTGATGAAGCAGTTTTCCTTTTCGGAGAGCAGCAAGCTTGACAAGGGCTACAAGCTTTTCTCTGAGAATTACACGTTCTCTGAGGATAGACTGTCTTTTTGTGCCCAGACTGCTGACGAAATAACACAGAATTGAAGCACTTCAGTAAAGATGAACATTTAAAAGTAGGCCATCATGCTGGAACTACTAAAACCCTCTACTGACCTCAAAAATACACAGCTAACAACACCACATCACAGTGTGAGTGAGAGCTATTTCAGGACTGATTTGTTACAGATTCTTTGATTTCTCTTTGGTATCTGATGTAGCAGTTTCTGCTGGATTAGTGCCGAGTGTTTATCACATAATCATGGAGATTATGTCATAGCAGAATTGTAATAGCTTATACATAATCTAGCTAAAGAAAGGAAGAAAAATGGCCTTACATGACCTTTTGAGAAGAGAGAGATTAAAATTCAAGAGGAATCTTTTTCACGTCATACATTCTTCAATTTTTCCATGCTTTGCTTTGTGTCATCGTGGGACTTTTATTTGTGTTACAGAGTCGTTGCATTTAGTGTTCTTTGCAGCAGATTTCTCCCAAAGTTACTTAAGCTTTAGTTAAGATTACAGTTTTATAGTGTGCTGTTTTAATGATTACGTTTTTGATTAGGCAGCATCAGTAAATCAGTCTATTCATTCTTACTTGTGCCCATAAAGTGTGTAATAGTTGTTGTGGTTTTGAATTAAAGGAGGAAACTTAGAGCTTATCTTCAGATGGTTTAAAAACAATACGCCAATTTTAGAACCAATAACTATCTAAAAGATTGCTACCGATTACATTTAGAGTCAGTGTACCACACCGTTGGTGCCTAGTCATCTTGTGGTTTAGAGGAGCGTCGCTGTGTGTGAGATCTGCCTCAAAATGGAGGAACACAAAATGGCTCATTACTGCTTTATTGTTGATTCAAGTGACAGAACACATTTACATGTATTTTTGTTTCCTTTGTTTAAAACTAGAGGTGGCTGTACTCAAGTAAAAGGCAGCGCATGAAAATGACTGTTGTGGTAAACCAATATAAAGCTGGCTCGTGTGTCGGCGATGACGGGAAGTACTTTAGGGATTTGGTTATGTGTTGAGTGGTGAGCTCTGAAGACCTTCCACATGCCAGACGTCATCCTAGCAGGGAAAAGATTACAATGGGTGAGTTTTTGAATGAGAATGTAGAGCACATGTGTCAGGATCCAGTCCTTGCAGCCCAAAACACTGCAGACTTCAACACACTGCCTCATTAAACACACCTGATGCAGCTTGTCAGCTAATTAGCAAGGCCTTCATGAACTGAATTCAGGGCGTTAGATGAGGATAAACGCTAATCTCCGCAGCACTTTGGCCTGGAAGGTTCCCAGTTTGACATGCCTGATGTTAAGCAGCTTAGATTTAATGAGCTATTCATGTGGTTTATAGGTAAAACTGAAGTTATGTCTGTGTAATAATTTCTCAAGTAAAAGGTAAAAGTAAAAGTAGCCTCACAGATAAAAAAAAAAACCTTAAGCAACAAAGTTAGAAACTCCTTAGTATATCCAGCGTCTACGAAAATAGGAAGTGAAGGTTCGTAGGCTCTCTTCTTCTTTTTTTTTTGGGATCAATAAAGTGCTAAAGCTCAAAAATATGAGGTGATCAACAGCACAACAGTTGGAACTGAACGGTTCTGATAAGAATTATTATCTGAATGTAAGTGGCTGAGTAAAGTAAAGTGGCTCGAGCAAAAAAGTATCAGGAACTTCTTAGTACATCCAGCATCTATCAGAATAGAAACTGTTTGTTAGGCCCTTTTCGTCTTTTTTTTATCTTTTGGGCCTAAAATAAAGCACTAGGGCTAATAAGAAAGAGGTGTGAGCAACGTTGCATAACAACACAACTGAACCAACAAAACAATAAAATTAAACCTAAAATAATTATTACTGAAATGTAAATGGATAAGTATAAAGTAGTTTTAAATCATTTGGAGAATATTCAGGAACGTGACCTGCAAGTCCTTCCAAATTATAATTTCATGTAGCTAAAAAGAGTGAACTAGTTACTACCACCTATAAAAAAAACACCAGATAAAAGCATTTATTCCTTTGTTTTCCACAAACCATAACAAGACAGTAGTGTAGTATTGACTTGTGCCAAATAACTGACCTTTAAACCTTTCTTGATTGTCATATTAACATCAAATGTTGCCTAACTAGTGTAGATTATAGCGCTCTAAACATGTTTTTAAATGGTTAAATCATCTTGGGTGTTTTAATTATGATTGTGTAGATTGATATTTGTGTCAATGTGTTTCCATTGAAAGTTCACCGGTGGAATTTCCCTTTTAACCCCTTAACCTTCCAGGCTTGTTACATACTAAGACATATTATTCATTAACCACGGGGACTTCAGTGCAAAGTAATGGAGCTTTTCTTTGGTTCTTAGTCGTTCTATGGAAACGTCCATTTTTGTGTCCCTAGCATTTACAGATATATTACACCTGAAAAACATGTTAGGGTTACAATTTATTTATATTTTAAAATAAAACAATAAGTTATTTTAACAGTTACACCTTCTTGAGCCTCAATTTAGCAATATTAGTTTTTAAATCAATTATATAGAATTCCAAGCACCACAGAAGTGCTAGTCATCACAGTCATGTGTAAAGGCTGAGGCCATATTTTGAGGTAAAAAACATGTTTTTCTGCCATTTTAACTGCAATAATCTACACATGACTATGAAATAAATTAATTTAATGACATAAAGAAAACAAATAGCAAATAAATATTATAATATATATAATGAAAGTTGTTGTCCCCAGGAGTCGTGTCACTGCGTAACAAAAAATCTCTCATTTTGAAATAAAAATCACACTGATGACATCATTTGATTTTCTTTTACCTGTTTTCTGAGGATCTATAAAGAAAAGCACATGGTGAGTCCACTGTGTCTTTCAGTTATCAGAGATTTTCTCATTCAGCTCATGATTTCATATGAAGCTTTTAGCTGAAGTCACTGGTGTGACCGACTTTATTCTGAGGTAATTGTGAAAAAATAGAAAACAAATAGATTAAATTCCATATTTTAGTGGATATTCCATGACTGACAACATGTGCCTTGATGCTCTGCAGCAGCCATTTTGTAAAATGCGTTTTTTCATTAAAATGTCTCTGGTGTTACCTTTCTAATGTGTAACACCAATGACGATCAGTAACACCAGTGACTCCTATGGACGGATAAACAAGTGGACATTTCTGTAGAATGACCCATATACAAGTGTGTAATAAAACCTTGGACCCACCGGCAGGCTTGGTGAGGGGTTAATGTCCACACAGTGGGGTTTAGACTAGAAAAGTTGGAGAAGTGGTGCTTTAAAGTATTCACAGACTCGACTCAGTAAAACCTCCAGAAACAAATGCCATCCTGTATCTGCAGTGCAGCTTCAGGAAGGCTGGGCGCTTAAAGGCCAACTTCCTGTTAGTCATGTGAGTGAGGGAGAGTGAAAAAGACATCCTGTGATATCTCTCTGATCTGTGACTGGCTGCCTGAATCAGGTGATGTGAAATGCAATACTGATATGATGCAATAATGATGCAGTACACTTTTAGCCTGCCAAAAAAACCCACCGTTAGTCAGTTTACCAAGGCTGCTAGTTGCAGAAACAGTGCACAAACTGCTAGCTAGCTGCTTACAGCAACTGTCAGAACATGAAAGTTCAGTGATGAAGAGATAGCAGTGTTAATAAAACAAGTTCTTTCCCAATAAAAATCATCCTACCGGGTGCAATTCTAGCCCAGCTCATAAAACCATTTGAGACATGTGTGATAGGGGTCATTAAGTTATGAAAGCTTCTTCTATTGGTAAATGCCTCCGTCTGTCTGGCCACTGTCTGCTGCCATTGTTAAAGGTAGTCTCTTAATAACATGCCTTTCAGGCACTAGTACTAATTTATGCAAGAGACAAGCTAGCTAGCTCAGACATTAGTAAATCAAATGGAATTTGTATCTTCCATTATCTCCACACGTCCTCTATCAAATGCTTATGTAGAAAACACTGTTTTTTTTTCAGTCTGCATGAAGCAGAAACTACATGTTTAGGCTTGTATGCCAGTTTTGTACATATTGTGCGTCTTATTAGACAGAATTTGTGCCTGGAAGCTGCTGCACGAAGCTCAGTACATCCCAGTGCCTTCACACTAGAGCTGTTTTCACTGGGGGTCAGATGGAGGAGGCCACAGGGTAGCCCACCTATAACAATAGACAAAGAATTGTATACTCCGGTATGACTATAACAGTCTCTACTGCCTTTCCTTTTACGGCCTGAGTGCTGATGGGTACAAATAAAGACATAACAGTGTTTTAATACAGCAATAACATGTTTCGTCCTTAGATCACTGACACTTGATTCCCAGTGGAGACACTTCCCTTTAAATTTAGCCAGCATGAGTGACTCAGTAAGCTATTTATTAAATGGGTTAAGTAAGTGGTTACTGTTACAGGAAACCCATAGCAGGATTCCCTCGTGACACATAACTGACCTTTTTGCCTTTTGGAGGGTTACACTACATTAATATCACTTTTATCTTACTGTAACTGGTGTCTATAATTGTTTTAAGCTAATGATGCACAATGACAACAGCTGATATTTGCTTATCAGACAGATGTTTAGATGTGGGCCGATATTTTAACTGATATTTGTATTTACTGTACTCTGGAAAAGCAGAATGTTTAGGTGATGCTGGGTTACTACGCTTATAATATAAAACATAAAATATCTGCATTTTATTCATTTGACCTATTTGTACCCCTAAATAAATGTTAAATTTCTCTCTGATGCTGATCCAGATTGATCTAGTCACAGTTTCTGCCTTTTATAAAATGATATGTATTGGTTAGGAGTTCAGTGACTCACATAAATCATAATTGGTTTTGAAGTGATACAGTGCTTGAACAGTGGCTAGTTTTCAATACAGCAAAAGAAAGCAGTTTCTTTCTAGAAATGTTAATGTTTGCATTTTCAGGTTTTATTAGAGCATTCGGCATTAAAAAAGTATAACGTTTTACAATATTGCGTTAGCCACAAGCTAATAAGCACTATGTGCATTAATATATGTGCACAACAAGTGCTTTTCTACCGTGCTTTACGTTTTGAGGCAAAGAGGAAGTGATATTTTCAGAGGAGGGAGGGCAGTGAGGAGCCTTCAGGGCCTTCTAGGCCTAATGATTTCTGGGAAATAAAAAAAAGTATTATTTTTAGCATTTTTGTTTAATAGTAATGCTTGTTGCATTTAGTATTGCATTATTTCTCTTTTTTCATCGTTAAGTTTTGGTTTAGAAACAAGGGTTGAAGTCCTGAAACGTGAAATGAAAAATTATCCAATCAGATTTTTCCCCCAATGATGTCTTTGTTAGGACTTCAGGAGCGGACGTGAAGGACTTACGTGGCAGATGAACCACCAGCATAATTAGGAACCGACGGTAGAATGAACCACTGATTTTGTCGGGGGGAAATAAGGTCACTCCATGTCTTCTGGGAGTTCTAGATACATCACTATCAATATGAGCTGATTTCAGTTAGTTGTTAGGGATGGAAAATAGCAGCAGCCCTATGGCAGGGCACTTTAATTAAAGAATCACTGTAAAACGGATATATATACATATATACATATATACATGTGTTAATTGTTGTCAAGAGCTTCAAATAAAACATGGAATGTCTTTCACAAGCTTCAACTTCCAAAAAATGAATGTATATTTCTCTTAGTTTAGCGCTAACATACTACTAGAATCTCATAGAGGTGCTAGCAAAGATTAGCATTATCATACATACATCATCTAAACCGCTTATCCTTCTGGATCACGGTGGGGTGCTGGAACCTATCCCAGCAGTCATTGGGCGGAAGGCAGGATACACCCTGTCCAGTCCATTGCAGGGCAGACAGACAGACACATTCACACCTAGGGGCAATTTAGCACATCCAGTTGGCCTGACTGCATGTTTTTGGACTTTGGGAGAAAACCGGAGTACCCGGAGGAAACCCACGCAGACAGGGGGAGAACATGCAAGCTCCTCACAGAAATGACCCTGGTCGCCCGGCCGGGAATTGAACCCAGGCCATTTTTGCTGTGAGGCGACAGCGCTACCCACTGCGCCACCGTGCCGCCCTAGCATTATCAGAGAAGTGTTTTTTCCCTTTTGTCCTAAACTGATGGCCTAGCTGTGATAGTCACAGTTTACCACTGAGGTCTCTGCCTTCACTGTGGACTCGCTTGTTTAATTTTATTATGCTTAATGCAGTATGATCAATATTAAAGTGAGTACCTTATTTGCTTAATGCTGTTGGATGTATTGTTCAATACTTGTGTGTATTGAATTGAGAGGCTCATATTGAACGATACAGTACAGTAGACTGTACTATTGCACCCCTAATATCAGCATTGACAGATATGTACATGAAAAATATCAGATATCAGCATATTCTCATATTGGTGCATCCCTGTTTTAGGAGTTATGCTATATTAGTAGCACATTTAGCTCACTGTAACTACTGTAGATCTGTAGAAACCCATTATAGTGGCACACAACAAAGAGAAAGTTAACCAGTTGTGTGCTATAAAAAGTTGTGGGGTATGAAAGACCAGATCAGATAACACAGGATTTCCGCTGAATGCATGGTTCTTTTGGACGCCGCACACTCATACATTCTCCCCAGGCCTCAATCTGTGGATGGCCCAGGGGAGATTTACCTCTCGGACTGGCAGCAGTCGCTCTAAACTGGGGAGTTCCACAGCCTGAGGCATGTGTACACGCACACGAGAGAGAGAGAGAGTGAGGGGGATAGAAGGAAATAGAGAGAAAGGCAGAGAGACAGAGAGGGGTGGGAAAAAAGGAGAGAGAAGGAGAGGGAAAGAGAGAGAGAAAAGGAGAGAGAAAGGAAAGGAGAGGGAGAAGATAGAGAGAGAACAGGAAAGAAGAGAAAAGGAGAGGGAAAGGGAGGGAGAAGGAATGCGAATGAGAGTAGAAAGAAAAGGAAAGGGAAAGAGAAAAGATAGGAGAAGGACAGGGAAAGAGAACAAAAGGAGGAATAGAGAGAAGGAGAGAGAAAGGGAGGGAGACGGAGAGGGAAAGGAAAGGAGAAAGAGACTAGGTCAGAATAGAAGGGAGACGAAAAGGAGAGGGAAAGGGAGAGAGAAGAATAGGAAAAAGAGAGAACGTCAGGGAGAAGAAGAGGGAGGGAGGGAGAGGGTTAGGGCAAGAAAGGGGAAGGCGTGTGTGTGTGTCTGTGTCTGTGTGTGAGAGAATGGGAGAAAGAAAAGTAGAGAACGAGAGAGAAGGACAGAGAGAGAGTAGGCTAAATGGATATGAGTATAAAGTGGGCTTGATTTCTCATAAAGACACTTTAGTATCAGTTAAATTCTTATCATTTGGAGATTTTAAGGAAAGATACTAACAAAAGCATCAAAATTAGACCCAAGTACATTTAACTGGGAACATGTAGGAGTCACCACTACCAAAGGACTCATATCTAATCTAATTACCTCACTGTTTATTGGAGCTGCCCAGCAAAAATTTGTGAATGTGTTGAAGGACACATGAATCATCACAACCATTCACAATTCCCAATCACAACATGATTATAGTGAAAAAGCAAAGCTATAAATGAAACAACAATATTTATTTTATAAATATAATTTATAGAATTGTCTCCAGCCATGTATTGTGATTGCCCATTTCTGTTGGTAAATGATCATTATTATTATAAAGTGAACCCACTCTGTGCTTTATATTGTTGTGGAACTTCTACTTCGGACATTATAGCGCAGTGTTTCAAGTCGCAGGGACTGGTCAGCTACATTGGCCTAGTAGCTACAGTGCAAATCTAAAGAAGCAAATATCAGATCATATAACAGAGATACAATATAGGACTGGTTTTGAGACTTTCACGGAAGTGTGGAAAAAACAGTCCAACATGAGAAAATATTTCTGCTCCTCAGAAATTCCTAACCTCTTACAATAAGGAGCAAAGTCATTGCACAGCCATCTGGGATCAAGCGGTTGCTAAGGTGTTGCTAGGCCTTTGTTATGTTATCCCAAGTGGTTGCTAAGGTCTTGCTAGGTCATTGCTATGGTGTCCCAGATGGCTGCTTTTGGTCAGCTACAGTGGCCTGGTAGCTACAGTGCAAATCTAAAGAAGCAAATATCAGATCACATAGCAGAGATACAATATAGGACTGGTTTTGAGACTTTCACGGAAGTGTGGAAAAACCAGTCCAACATGAGAAAATATTTCTGCTCCTCGGAAATTCCTAACCTCTTACAACAAGGAGCAAAGTGTCCCCCCTCTGCCCAGCCACACCCTTGACCTGCTCCACAGTTGCATTAGAGGCCTCAGAAGAAGCGACACAGTACAGGACAGCTGTAGAAGCTTCTCAAAACAAGCCAGATCAACATCTTAATCAACGTTATTCCTGCACTCCATGATGCTTTGGGTGACTTCTGGACAGAACAGACAAGATGTTAAATGCTTATAACATCCTAACATGAAAAATAAATCAAATGCTTGAATGCTTGAATGCTTAAGCCCTATGATAATGCTAATTTATGCTAGTAATCCTGGTACTTTCGCGATGGGATTTTGACACCAATCAGGGTTCAGCCCACTTTTTTTCTTTAGGAAATTAAAGGCAGAATGTTGAGAAGATTCAAACCTAGCTGCCATAAATAACATCACAAAGGACATTATTACATACTTACTCACATATATACTAGCAACGTAGCAGTGGCCTAGCAACGCCTTAGCAACCACCTGGGATACCATAGCAAAGGCCTAGTAACACCTTAGCAGCCACCTGGGATACCACAGCAATGGCCTAGCAACACATTAGCAACCACCTGGAATAACATAACAAAGGCCTACCAACACCATAGCAGCCACCTGGGATACCACAGCAATGGCCTAGCGACACATTAGCAACCACCTGGAATAACGTAACAGAGGCCTAGCAACACCATAGCAACGATCTGGGACACCATAGCAATGACCTAGCAACACCTTAGCAACTGCTTGGGATAACATAACGAAGGCCTAGCAACACCGTAGCAACCACCTGGAATAACATAACAAAGGCCTAGCAACACCATAGCAGCCACCTGGGACACCATAGCAATGACCTGGCAACACCTTAGCAACCGCTTGGGATAACATAACAAAGGCCTAGCAACACCATAGCAACCCCCTGGAATAACATAACAAAGGCCTAGCAACACCAAAGCAGCCACCTGGGACACCATAGCAATGGCCTAGCAACACATGAGCAACTGGTTGGGATAACATAACAAAGGCCTACCAACACCATAGCAGCCATCTGGGATACCATAGCAATGACCTAGCAACACCTTAGCAACTGCTTGGGGTAACATAACAAAGGCCTAGCAACACCGTAGCAACCACCTGGAATAACATAACAAAGGCCTAGCAACACCATAGCAGCCATCTGGGACACCATAGCAATGACCTGGCAACACCTTAGCAACCGCTTGGGATAACATAACAAAGGCCTAGCAACACCATAGCAACCCCCTGGAATAACATAACAAAGGCCTAGCAACACCAAAGCAGCCACCTGGGATACCACAGCAATGGCCTAGCAACACATTAGCAACTGGTTGGGATAACATAACAAAGGCCTACCAACACCATAGCAGCCATCTGGGATACCATAGCAATGACCTAGCAACACCTTAGCAACTGCTTGGGATAACATAACAAAGGCCTAGCAACACTGTAGCAGCCACCTGGAATAACATAACAAAGGCCTAGCAACACCATAGCAGCCATCTGGGACACCATAGCAATGACCTGGCAACACCTTAGCAACCGCTTGGGATAACATAACAAAGGCCTAGCAACACCATAGCAGCCACCTGGGATACCACAGCAATGGCCTAGCAACACCATAGCAACCACCTGGAATAACATAACAAAGGCCTAGCAACACCATAGCAGCCATCTGGGACACCATAGCAATGACCTAGCAACACCTTAGCAACCGCTTGGGATAACATAACAAAGGCCTAGCAACACCATAGCAACCCCCTGGAATAACATAACAAAGGCCTAGCAACACCAAAGCAGCCATCTGGGGCACCATAGCAATGACCTAGCAACACCTTAGCAACCGCTTGGGATAACATAACAAAGGCCCAGCAACACCTTAGCAACCGCTTGGGATAACTTAACAAAGGCCTAGCAACACCGTAGCAATCATCTGAGATTTCATCGTAACGGCTTTGTCAAGCCAACTTAAACTTTGTTTGCATTTTTTTTTTGCATAGTTTGCCTTTTTTATTCTAAATTTACAGATTTTATGTAAATTTTGCCAGTTTGGTTATTATAAGTCTTTTTTGTTTGATATGTTAAAGATAAAATAACTGGATGAAAACCCAGCTAGTGTCAACAACAAAACTCACACTGAATCTGACATTTTCATATCTGAAATCTGATGCTTATTTATGGAATTGTCGGTGTAACAACACACAAATGGTGTGATATAATACATATTGTGGTTTTTGCATACGGGAAAAAAAAAAGTGACAACATGGATTTTGCAAATTTAGTTGCCAGAACTGCCAAAATATTATTCTTAGAAGACATGTAAATGCAAAAAATGTAAAATGATGTTAAGATAGGAAGCTGTCTTCTTGCTTTGTGGTTGTCTCTTCTGAGAATATTTAAATAGTGTTTTTTATAGAACAGTGGTAAACCTCCCATGTCATATGCAAAATACCCTCAGTAGCAATGCAACTCTGTCTAAACATGAGTCCATTCTACACTGATGAGAATTTGATTGTGAACAGCTGTGCGTGTCTGTGCTGCCTTTACTTTGCTTAGGTAATTCTGGATGCTTGGGGCCTGTCTCAGAAAGTCGGATTTCTTGCTTAGCCAGCTAATGGTGGACTAGTTTTTACTGGGCTACAACACCATGACAACTTATGCTGCATACGTAACCTGCTCCAGGGCAGGTTAACTTCGAGAGTTTAGAGCACATGTGTCAGGCTCCAGTCCTTGTGGGCCATGACACTGCAGACTTCAGCACTGCCTCATTAAACACACCTGGTTCAGCTCATCAGCTAATTAGCAAAGCCTTCATGAACTGAATTCAGAGCGTTTGATGAGGGTAACCGCTAATCTCCTCAGCACTTTGGCCCAGAAGGTCCCCAGTTTGCCATGCCTGGTTTAGAACATAAACTGCCCTTGGACCAATTAGGAACAGCCTACTGGTGGAAGTGAACCCATTCAGTCTTTTTTAGCCCCCTCGTTTTTTCTTTGTGACATTTATAGTGTCAATCACTGCCATAGCTGAGACACCTGGGGTGCATATCATGAGGTAAAAATGTCTTTTTTTGTCTGTAATTTTGTCTCCACAATGTCATACAGAGTCATAAAGCACATACGCAAGTCTGTTTGAGATTACTTAACAACTCAGGCAAGTGTGGAGGATGTGTACAAGCAGCTAGCATGATGCTAACCAGGCTGCTAAAAGCTTCCATTACATGTTAGCTACATTAGCCTTGTAGCTTTAGAGGATAACTAACGAAGCAAACTTCAGACTAACACAACATTTTTTATTCACACCACAAGAATATATTATGTAATTTCTGACTTTCTCTGTATCTTTTAGTCATTTTTAACTAGTTTTGGAGAGATATTACAAAAGGTCCTAAAAATATAAAAAAACAGTAACAGCCACCTTGAAGCCTGAATTTTCTCTGTACTTTTGATCATGTTTACAGATAACGATGTCATACAGTGTCAGAAACCCCATAAGCAAAGCTAATAGAGATTACAACCAGACGAAGTCTGAGGCAAGTGTGTGATGATTTAGGCCTACAGTTAGCACCATGCTAACCTGGCTGCTATAAACTTCCATTACTTGTTAGAGTGTAAGCCTTGTAGGTCCGGTACGGAACTAAAGTAAACTTCAGACACCAAATAAGTCTCGACTGATCGTCTACATTTGGTGTAAGGGGATTAAACTATGACTTGTTTGACTTGTGGTCCAACCAGAGCTTTGTGCTGCCTAGTATAGAAGCCCCTAAAAGAGCCAGGTGTCTCTTACTTTCTCTGCAAACCTTCTGCAGGAAGGAAGCTGTTTTGTCTCGATTGAGTGTACTCTGTTTCTGTGTTGCGGTCATTTTTCTTATTCAGGATAGCTTTTTTGACAGGTTTAACCACTATTTGGTTTGTTACATCAGTTTAGCAGTAAGCTGCGGGGAAACCAATGTAAATCTTTGCTGTTGGGTTTTTCCTTTGATTGCAGTTGCTGTAACAATCTCTGCCTTATACAAAGATAAATTTCACTGATTTTGCTGTGATGGCTTAAATGACCCATATTCTACATTTTGCATTTTCTTTTTTTAATTTTTAGGCCTACACACTTAAGAATGATGGCTCTTCCAGGGTTCTTTAGTAAAGAAAATGGTTCTATATAGATCCATGAACACTCAAAGAACCCTTTGCGTGATTGAAGAGTTATTTGCATTGTGAAATGGTTCTTCAGATTGACGGAGAATGTGCTGTAGGTGCTCCTTTATAGAACCTTTGTGAGCCATGTATAGCACCAGAAAGGCTTCTTCTATTGTTTTGATGTCATGCGTGTTACAATAAAAGAACCCTTTTCAAAAGGTTTCTGTAAAGAGCCATCATTCTCCATCAATCTGAAGGACGTTTCACGAATGAAAGAACCTTTTAATCATGCAAAGGGTTCTTTAAGTGTTCATGGTTCCAATAGAACCATTTTCTTTACTAAAGAACCCTTGAAGAACCATCATTTTTCTATGTGTATATCACCATTTCAAACCTCTCTTTATCCCTTAGAACTTGTTATTTTTTGTTGCTGTGCCTTTAATCTAACTGGCTGATCACACAAATGAAATGCGGCACGTTTAGAGAGTAACAGGCTCACCAGTGCATTCTAATGTACTACAAAGCATATCACAATCTTAATATGTAGTAATATAACAAATTTACCATGCAAAATCACTAATACATGTATTCTTGTTGCTGCGCAGCAGCAAATTAGCAGTGTTAGCAGTTCCACACTTTCCACATAGTAGTAATACTATGTTTAGAGTAGTACACTTTCTATTACTACTGCGAGGAATGCAAGTGCTTCTTCGATCCTCAAGCGTAAATGCAGGTCTTTAAAAGGGGTAGAATTACTGTAGCTGTAAACCAATAAAACACTGCTTTCTGTATCAGTGATAACAGGAGATACATTAGGGATTTGTTTATGGGTTTAGACCTGAGCTCTCTAGACTTTTCACACTTTTAGATTCAACCTGCCAGAAGCCGTCTCAGTAGGGAAAACATTACAGTAGTGGACTTTTCTATGTAGTCATCAAGGTATTTATCTACTTCTTTCATAAAACATGTCATTCATTTGGTGGAGCAGGTTTTGGGTCAAGTACCACAGCTATTATCTGACCATCCAATTTGCTGGCTACTTTGACTGTTCTTTTATTCGTAGAGATTTGGGGAAAATATCTAATTGTGCTTTTTCTGACCAATATTGTGATTGAAATTTAAATGCAGTAATTTTATATAAATTCATTTTTTGGCTTGTTTTTTTTTTTGGCCAAAAAGAGCAGAATATCCACTTCTTCTGGCATGAATCTTGAACGCTGAATGTGTCAGACTACCAGTTAGTTGTGATGGAATACACCGAACATGGGTGTTTTGTTGTTTCTGATTGGCCTAACTCATCCGCAGGCAGTTCACCAGCTCTGCGTTATTATATTTACTTTCTTTTCCACTTGAAACTTTTTAAGACAACATTGTTGATAATGTACTATATAAGAAAAATTGCAGTGTTTGCGATTTGAAAATTGCACTCAAAATTTCAAATTGCGATTTAGATAAAAAAAAGATTATTCTTTCAGTTGTAGATGTCAAAATGCCACCGATACCAATACTAAAACCTCGAGTATCAGCCAATATGGATCGGAAGAACTCCTAAGCCTCAAAATGTAAAAGTGACTTATTTTAAGATGAATATCTAAAAGTAGCCCATCACGCTGAAACTATTCACCCTATTAACCCCACAGGAAGAACTATACAGCTAAATACATCACACTGTGTGATTGAGTGGTGTTTCAGTATTGAATCCCATTCATTCTTTTATTTCCATCTGATATCCCATCCGGAATTTTCTGCTGATATTGCCCAGATACCTGCACAGAATCTGTGTTTATCACATAATCATAGAGATGCGTAATTGTAATAATTAGCTATACAGTCTAGCTGAAGAAAAGATGAAATATGACCTTACATGACCTTTTGGAAAGTTTGTTCAGCTTAAAATTCAATAAGAATTATTTAGAGCTTTCTACTTCAGTATCTGTCTGCCTTAAAATGGCAGTGAATCTTTTTAGGCCTTCTTCTTCTTCTCTTTTTTGGGATCCTTTTGGCCAGAAATAAAGTGCTAAAGCTCAAAAGTGAGAGGTGATCAACAGTATAGCAGTTGGAACTGAACCAACACAACAGAACTGAAATGAATTAGTACCTAAATGTAAGTACAAAATAGGCTTCTCTCCTCACAGGGATACAAGGATCACTTGGAAATATCCAGAACCTAAAATCCTTCAAAATAGTATTACACAGCTAAAGAGAACTAGTTACTACCACTTACAGAATTAGGCCTGTGTCTTGTGCCAGTTAACTGAGTAACAGTTTTCTGTGACTGTAAATGCAGAGAAAAAAGCCAAACCATAACCAGACAGTAGTATAGTATTCACTGGGCCCTTTTCACAGGATCCGTGATTACTTCCAGTTTAAGCATTAGCAGGGTAAAACTCACTTCCTCTCCGTATAACTACTGCAGAAGCGATGACAAAATGTTTTAGTAGTGAACTATAATGCTCAAATACTGAGCTACAACAGCTATATTGTAGTTTTCCTGCACTGTTGTGACAAACAGCGAGAATAAGAAGTGGACGGAAGCACTGATTTAACTTTAAACACAGCTAAAATGCTGTATGTGTGGGTTAGCCTTGTTTTTACTGCAGTCTGCTGCAGCTGCTCACATCAAGCAGCCTCTCTGTCTTTTCTGTTATTCTGTTTTTAAAAGAAAGAAGAACTTTTATAACCAATGTAGTATGAATTTTACAGACTCTGTTTATATTAAGCTAGCTAGCTATGTTGGCTAGAAGCTATTGCTAACCAAACTAGATTGCCTGGCTAACATAAAGCAGCTTTCTGCTTTTTCAGATGTCACAGCATTAACCGCGATGCTAACATGCAAGTTAGCTAGGAGTCGCGTTTTTGATAGCGCAGTGAAAGGTGGATGTTATCCGAAGAACGGCTTCAAAATTTGCTATGAAACTAACAATAATGCTGTTTGGCAGATCGCTAACATAGCTAGCCAGCTAGATTGCTACTCATATGAAGCTGGGGCTCCTCAAACTGCTAATGGCAGGCTAGCTAATTAGCGCCTGTAGCCTGCTAGTACACCATAAGCTAAAAGAGAGTTCAAACGAGGTCTGTCAAATAGACTTTACATATAAAAGTTTTGGTATGCGCTTATGTCACAGAAGCCGCTGGCATCCTGTAGCTAAATGTGTCACAGAACCTGCTCCACGTTAGCCGGCTGGTGCCAGCAGCTAATGAAAACTAGCTTCCTTGTTTGGGAATATAGTTACAGTTAGCAATGGCTTCTAGCGTAGCTGTCTAGCTACAGCTAAACAACGTCTACCAAATTCACACTACATAGAAGAACTTTTATTTCTTTTGAAAACAGAAATATTACAGAAATCGCTGGCATGTTGTACAACGACAGAGAGACTGCTTGGTGTGAGCAGCTGCTGTAAGCAGGGCTTCACCACACACAGCATTTTGGCTGTGTTTAAGGTTAAATGATTTCCACTTACTATTCTCACTTTTTGTCATGATAGTGCACAAAAACTAACATATGTCTGTTGTAGCTCAGTGTTTGAGCATTAGAGTTCACTACTACAACAATTTGTAATCACTTCTGCAGTAGTGGTATGGAGAGGAAGTTAGTTTACCCTGCTAATGCTTAAACTGGTAGTAATCGCAACTCTTTGTGAAAAGGGCCCACTGACCTTTTAACCTTTCTGAGTGTTGTGTTAACACCATGTGCCGCCTATTGCAACCTTTTAGCAAGCCATGCTTAAGTACAGTCTATAACATGAGAAAAGCCCCATTATTTTGCATTGAAGTCCCTGTAGTTACTGAATAATAAGCCTTTGTGAAATAAACCTGGATTGTTAAGAGGTTAACTAGGGTACATTATTGTGTTAAAGACGTCCTGCGCTCAAAAATATATTTTTTAAACGGTTAACTCCTCTTGGATGGCTTATTGTGATTTTTATGGATTGGTATTTCTGTCAAATGTGTTACTGTAGCGTGGGGTTCACATTTGTTCTTTGAAAACACAGGCTTTCTGAGTACATCCGAAAAAAGGGATTCGTGGGGCGCAATGTGGTAGTTTAGCTTTGTACAATGCATTTGAGCTCGAACCTTTCACGGTACAATATAGTAAGATAGTAAGACAGCAACAGAGGGCAGGTGCTAAGTTAGCTAAGTTAACGTTTGAGATGTAGTTAACAAATAGCTAATTATGACAGTGTCAAATACGGTGTAGAACTATCTTAGTAGCAGATAGCAGTAGCTTAGCATGCTACGTCTTTATAAACCACTGTCCTGGTTAGCACCAGAGGCTAATGTTAGCTAAGCGAGTAGGCCAAAAAAGCTTCACAACATTTTCAACTGATGCAACTTATAGAGAATTAAGACTCAATTCTGAGGCACTGAATCGTTTTTTATGTTGCGCCGTTAGCTACGCTAATTTTGTTCCATACAGTTGTAGCAGCAGAGGTTAGCGTTAGCTTAGTGAGCACAGTAAAACAGCTTTATTCATGACAACACAGGTTCGAAATCTCAAAGTTTAGAGGATAAAGACTCAAATTAGAGTGAGTGAAGTTGAGTGGTGTGTCAAGCTAAGCTATTAGCGTCCTAAGTTAGTGCTAGTATAATTAGCTCGTCTTTTGCTTTTCTTAGCACCCTGCTAGAAAAACCAGCATAGACCAGCATGGCAAATGTTGAACAGTCCCTGCTGAGAAAAACTGCACAGATCAGCTACCATTTAATGCTGGTCTAAGCCGGTTTAAGCTGGTTCATGCTAGTTTAGTGCCAGTCTGGTGCTGGTTTAGCTGGTCACCCCACCATGGTAATGCTGGTTGACCAGCATACCAGCATCAAAACACTACATATCGCTGCTGTCAGAACAAAACCTCGTATCTCCATTTTTGTTGTTTTTCAGTTTTTGTCATAATTTGAAAATACCTGTTGACCTTTACATTGTGTGTAAATATAATGATGAATGGACTAAAAGAAATGGCCCAAAATGACTTGGGAAGTATGCTGGTTCCATTGACTTACATTAAAAATAAAGTACATTTTTTCCTTCTCCTGTAAAGTTACCATTTTGGAGATATGAGGTTTTGTTCAGACAGCATCGATATGCTACATACGCCAATCAAATTCTGGTTTAATGTTGAATGGGTGATGATTTGAAGATTTCACTGGTTCATTTTCTGATTAATAATGTTTTTCTGTTCTGCTCCGTCTCATCTTTGCAATCTGTTCAAGCGTAGAAGACTGTACTTCCCTTTTGCATAGATAAAAGTCCTTAGTGGTGAAGTGGGGGAGGGGTTTGGGATCTGGAAGGCAAAGGTATACAATGCATATGCAATTTGTATCATCGTACATATCATACATATTTAAAATTCTTCACATTCTTTTTTCTTAATGTGTGCTAAGGTTTAAAAATGCTTCTATGCCATTTTTAGTAGTTTCCTGGTCATAACAGTAATACATAAAAATATTTAACAACTTATTATTCAACATTAGATTTCTTATGGTTTAAATTATGACTTTGGAGGTACTTTAAATATGTCTTAAACACAGGAATTCCCAAAGTCTATAGCACGCAGTAAAATATGTGCTTGTACCCATCCCCACCCCCAACAAACACACCCACATACCTGCTACACCATCTTCCAGCTCAGATGAGTCAGAGGCCTCGGAAAGAGAGTATGGGACTGTTTCAGAAAAACTTTGAAAAGCCAGTACGGTAACAACAGCATGAAGACACTCAAGTTATTGGCTTGAGGTGCTGCATTCCAACACCACAAAAAACAAAGCTGTTTTCTATGACACAATAACCACTCAACAATAACAGAATCATCATTACGGGCAGATTATTTGCTTTAAAAATCTGCTTTAGGCAGACTTTTGGATTTGGCTGATATTTTAAACTGATATTTGATGTTGTATTTATTGTACTCCAGCAGAAGAGATTAGGTGATGTTGGCCTACTAAGCTAAAATGTCTGGGTTTTTTATTTTCTGCATTTATAACCCTTTACAAATACATTATTATTTTTTTTTCTGTAATGCTTATCCAGATAAATTTAAATCTAGATCCACATTTTTGCCATACCGGCCACCTCTTATCCCACCTCTAGTGTGAAACTGCAAGAGATTGAATGTGTTTGCAGTGAACGCTTGAAAGAGCAGTTGTTTAAGGTGAAGGGAGCACCATCTAGTGATCAAAGTGAAAAGATGCATTTGTTGGAAATGCCATTTCAGTTTTCTTCCTGCTCTACATGGCAACTGTGCACGGTTTTTGTTTTTATTTATTTATTTATTTATTTACCCTTTATTTAAGCAGGGTATTAACTTTCCAGACATTCACTGCAAACCCATCTGATCACCTCCAGTTTCACACTGTAAGCCTGAGTGCTCAATTCCGATTTGTTGTTTCTTTGTTCACATTATCTGATATAATTAATGAGCTTAAAATGTTCTTCTGTAGGATGTTCTAGACCAGGCATCGGCAACGTGTGGCTCCGGAACTGCATGCGGCCGTTTTACTGTCCTGTTGCGACTCCACAGCAAAATTAGATTTTTAGGTAAACATAAAATAATCCTCCTTTGCAGTAAAATAATAATAATCTGCTGGTCGTTCAATACAGTTTTAATAATAAATGGTCTTAAACGCTGGAGTTAATGTATAATGCAGTTACATTCTGGCGCCTCAGGCACCATTTAAGGTGGAACCGGAAAATTCGAACCAGAAGCTGGCGAATGAGAAGCAACTTCAGCCTCGTAAAATCAAACACTGGGAGACATTTTACAAGAAACTATTCCACTTTTGTGGAAAAGGTTCCTGTCGGAGATGTGAGAAGAGCTGAGCTAAAGCTTAAAACAGCAAAGTCTAGCTTTTTATTTATATTACATTTGTTAGCCTATACTAAGACATTAGCATATACTGAGACATGTTTACAGCCAAGATGGTAAAATGGACATTAAATGTTGTGGCTCCCAAAGTGGTTTCATTTTTGCTGAAAGGACAAAATGGCTCTTCTTAACATTTGGGTTGCTGACCCCTGTTCTAGGCTGATGGGGCACTGTAACTAAAGGATGCCTGGCTAAATTCAGATTATTGAAAATTAATATTACACGCTGGTGCTGTCACAATCATGACATTTTATCTGGCAATGAACTCTCATGTAAATAGTTATGATTAACGATTTAAGTGTCTTTTCTTGTTCGTTAAGTGCATCTGTTGAAGTACAAGTCAAAAGTTGCCAAATTGTTATGATAGCCATCTTGCTTCCTAGCCATGCTTACTAGATTACAGGTGCAGATTAGTTTGTACTAAAGCCAGTCAAATCTGCACTTTTTTACACACCTTTGATGAAAAAGTGATATTGGCTATAGAGTATTGTAAAGATTAGTGTTACTGATTGTGGTAAACCTAAATAAACCGGTGTGGCTGCCCTGTGTGTTAGTGATGAAAGTGTAGGGAGTACTCTAGGGGGTAATTTGTGGATTTAGTGGTGAGCTCCATGTGTTTTTGTACAACTGCTCAGAGGCTGACTAAGAGGCCTTTTTCTGCTTCTTTTAATCCAAGTAATCCAAACACATTCAGTGATGAGCTTGAGTTCTGGACTCTTCTGAGAGCACCAGCAACTTCTTTGTTTGATTTGCCAATTTTATTCTTTTTTGGCTGATGACCTTGTGTCCTGTGCAGTAATCTGTCCCTATTTGCATGGGCTAGCTGTCTTCCTTAGTGATTTACATTATCTTAACTGCAGGGTGGCTGCACCACAGCTTTGGTTCTTGTTTCCTGGAGCTACAGTGCCAAAGCAGTCAGAGAAAGCGAGTCATTTTTCATCTTCTGAGGAAGTAGTCCTATTCATAGAAACAGATAAGAATCATACAGATGTGTCCCGGTCGTGGTTGATCTGGCTTATCAATGACCTTGTTAGAAGTCCTATGGAAGCCTCCCCTCATTTCATACTACATTCTTCTGTAGTTATAAATCGTTTTGACTCGTTTTGTGTTTGTTATGTCTTCTCTTGAGTCTTTGCGAGTTGTATTATTAACCTGAAAGTCTCAGAAGGTTAGTTAAACTTGTGATCATCACACATGTTACATTTTCTGGTTGGCACATAGTCATTGTGGTTAGACACAACAAGAGGTGCCGTGAGCAGGACCTGCAGGGCTGCCGGAAGCCTCAAAATGGAGGCCCACGTAAAATGGAGGATAGGCTCTATCACTGTTGATTTCTCATGCACTTCAGTTATTTTATCTACTTTTTCTTGTTTAACATGCCTGATTTGAGCACCTGTCAGTCTTTGTGAACTGAGTCAGATTCACATTTGTGTGGTTGGAGTTAGCAAAGAAAATCTGAACAGTGAGAACGATGAAGATCTGATTTGTAAATGTTCTTTCGAGTTTCCCTGTAAACGGCCTCAGGCAGCCGAAGATGGAAATGGGTGTGAACAGAGAAGGCAGAGGCAGATTAGCTTGACTTTGGGGTGGAGATTTATTCCAGTATCTTCAACAATGATTCAACAGTGGTTTAACACAGAGTTATTAAACAAGATAAATATTTTATTAAAAACTAAAGAAGGCTTGTGGAACCATAACCCAAACTAAGGGCCTCGGTGGTGTACACCACTTTCCCTCTGGTTCATTTCTCACAGGCTTCCACTAATATTTACAGTCCCACCCTGGGCTGACCGATTCATTGAATTTTATTTTCAATTATGATTTTGACTTCCAACGATTATGAAAAAAAGATAATCAACAGAAAGTGATATTTGTGCCACATTCCGTTTGTCTTGTGTTACAAATCCAGCGCACCCCTTTCCCCTACAGCGGTGCACTTTCGGCCCTCCCTAAAAGCCCAAACTCGTCTAATTTATTTTTATTATTATTATTTTTTTATATATGTTTAGTAGTTTTCTGTAGGTTGTGAAAGTGTCCTACAACATAGTTGGTCTTATTTATTTTGATCCTACTTATTTCTATTTATTATTATTATTTTATATTATTTATTTAAATGTGTGAAAAATATATTATTTATTTGCTTTACATTTTTTTATTTGTTTTTAGTTGAATCATATTTAAAGTTAAGGGAAGTATACAGTTAAATAGACAGGTTTTTTTTAAGTACAATAAATGCTTGATGTTTCCAAAGTCAGTGAGTAATTGTGTTAAATTATCGTGATCTCAATATTGCCCAGAATTATCGTGATCATGGTTTTTGCCATAATTGAGCAGCCCTGGTTCCACATTTATGAGGATGAAGCATCAGGAAAAGGAGGGGTGCTCACATTACTAACAGAAAATCTAAGTAAATTACATGTACAATAACGAATCACACACGGAATATGGAAGCAGATCAGCAGCAAAAAGAAAATATAATACGCAAAATGGAAATATATGTGCATTAAATTTCCCACTTGTACCATGTTTCAAAATGAAAATTCAAATTCAGTACTGCCGTTTTAATTTGGTTGACATTTAATTGACACAAAAATTTAGACGCTTTATGAGTAGCTTTATTTTAATTACATTTTTCAGAATTGTGTAGTTTTGCTTACTGTTATGCAATAATGATGTCAAAACGATAAGTTAGCTTTTTCTACTGAGCGTGCTGTTGGCCTTATGGCTGTCCAGCAGCCAATCACATTTCGGTCATTTATTATAGTAACCAATAATATTTGTATCATCTGGTTTATCTCAAGCCTTTGTTTATAACTTTTTCTGTTTTTTTTTATTCTTTGTGAAAAATAATAAACTCTTTTTATTCATTGGTGTTGAGACCGTTTGATTGAATTCCTGCACCTCAACTTTTTAAAAAGTTACTCATAAAGCATCTAAATCTCTGTGGGAATGTAACGTGGATACTAATGTACCAAATTAAAATGCTACAACTGAATTAGAATTGTAATTTTGGGCCCAAGATCGCATATAAGATATTCATTGCATGTAATATTTTCATTTTGCTACTGATATTCTTCCATAAACTCAAGATATCTAGCTAAAGAAATTAATTGCAAAAGAAACCAAAGTAAGAAAACCAAAGAATAAACGTCCGCTTGCAACTTTACCTCGCTGTATCCCATTCATTTCAGCGGAGAGCTGTGCTTCATTGTGCGGTGCATGATGGGTTGTGATGCAGCAACATTTGCACACAACTAATTTTGTAACTCTAATAAGAATAAACAAATGTTACCCGAAGTGGTGGCGTAACATTCAATAGCTCCGCCACATTCCCCTCATAATTAGCATGAGGGCCCGAGATGTTCTTGTTACCTGACCACATACTTCTATGGCTGTCGCGATTAATCGATTCAACTCGATTACTCGATTTTTAAAAATGCATCAGCTGGGATCAGTTGCTCATTTGCATGATGATGATGCACAATTTAAGTTTTCCTACTGCTGTCTTACAGTAGAGGCCTCTGCTCACCAAGCGCAATTTATTTTTGCTTTTTATTCAGACATCAATAAATTAATTTAAACACATACAGTTGTATGCAAAAGTATGGTTGTATGCAAAAGTTTTGACGGTCAAATGACGTCTTATTGATTTTTTTTAAGTGAAAATAAGTGAAAACATTCTCTACAGTCTCATCTAGTGGTTAAACTAAGTATCAGCACCTATATTGTTGTACAGATGCTTACTTCATGTTAATTCACTAATGTTTATTATTGTTTATGTTTTTCTCTTGCCTTATAGGAAACCACACACATTTTATTATTTCATTGTACGTCAGAGTTCAGAAGTTCCCCTGTTCAAGTTGTGTGGTAGTGGCAAACCCTTCAATAAAGGGATCAAGTTTATACTTGTGATTCTGACCAATCACCTGTGTTGGGCTGACACTCCCCAATCCGGCACCTTAGTTATAATTGGAGTCGCCAGAGTCCTTCAGTTCAACAGAGAACACTCTTCTGCACATTTTGCTGCGCAATTACTGTTTACTTAGTGAACATGAAATCTGAATGTGAATGTCTGTTTGTTGTTGTTTTGTTTGCAAAAAAAAGGAAAAGAAAAAAAACGATCACCTTTAAGCTTTAAGAAACAGAGCCTGATAGGCTTAATTTTTTCTGACCTTTTTAAGGCTGTCGTCTGGAATGTTTGAAAGGCTGTGTGCAGTTAGTTATTGTTAAAGCCCCATTTTTACCATTTGGCCCTGATCGCCAAAATAACCAATAGATTAATCGATTGCTAATGTAGTCAGTAGTGACAGTCTTTTAAAATACTACAAAATTTTCAAATTGATTTTACAGTTGAGCTACATGTGGGTCCATGACTGCAGCCATAATGTAGCAAATAGCAGAAGCTTAGAGCCACTCAACAGCTTTGTGAGTGAGAGTGAGTGAGTTATAAGCCAGGTTCATGAGGTGCTTCACATCCAAAATGGTCATAAATCGCCCAGTGGGGAGGCAGGACTGCACTGTAATAGGAAATGACACGGATGACCACCCGGCTCACTAGGGCTAAAAAATGAACCGTTTTTATATCGAAATCGCAGTTTAAAATGGTGCAATTTTCAAATCACAAGAGCTGCAATATTAAAGCCTACACTCTTAAAAAAAGAGTTCTTCAAGACTCTTAAAAAAGATGGTTCTTTAGTAATGACAGGGGTTCTGCATAGAACCATGAACACTCAAAGAACCATTTGCATCTGCATGGTGAAATGGTTCTTCAGATTGATAGAGAATGTGTTGTTTATTGTTCCTATATAGCACCAAAAAGGGTTCTGCTATTGTTACGATCTCAAGCTTGTTAAATAGAAGAACATTTTGGTGCTGTTTAGAACCCTTTCCAAAAAGGTGCTTTATAGAACCATACACAACACATTCTCCATCAATATAAAGAACCATTTCACCGTGCATGAAATGGGTCGTTGAGTATTTATGGTTCTATATAAAGCCATTGCCTTTACTAAAGAACCCTCTAAGAACCATCTTTTTAAAGTGCGTTTGTGAAATGGCTGTAGGTGAGTTAGACCAATCACAGGCGACCAAACCTCCATGTGTTCTGACGTCACAACCACAACTAACTGGCAGTTTGGCACACTACATTCAGGGGTCAAGCCTCAAGACGAAAAGGTGGTCTTTCGAGCAAAGGAATCAGGTCTAAATCTCAATTTAGGTAAAATCGCAATTTAAATTGCATTCTCAATATTAGACGGAAAAATTAATAAATAAATATTTTCCCCAAATCGTTCAGCCCTACTGCTCGCTGGTAGAATTCAGTACTGCAATGTTTAGAAGCTGTTATTGCAAAAGTCAAGATTGTCTATCGTGAGTAATAACTTTGTTTACATCTCACACCTCTGACACATTCTAGCTATTGATCTAGTTTGGTGACGGGTTTATATTGCAGTGTGGAAACAGAGATTCTCAGCTCTTTCATAATGAAACTGGGTCCAATATTTTAAAGGGGAATTCCACCAATATTTCAAAATGTCTGCATAATTAAAGGGTTAAAAATAAAACATGGTTTGGTGTGAAATGCTTTGTTCTAGATAAACTCACCAAGCCAGAATTGTGCACAGTGGTGCTGATAGGAACCAGACAACTAAAGAGTTTAATGCCTCTAAAAACTCGCTCAAAAAGAAAGTTATTGCATGAAGTGGTTATGAGTTCACTGCCTGATGACTGAGACATTGTTTATCAATATTTTAGGCCAAGGCTTTGGCCTACAATGTATCATCTAAATTCATGGAGGAGGGGTAAATTTTTTTTTTTACAGATTTATCATTATTTTATCATCATTCCATATAAAAACTAAGAAGACATATTTTAGGTTAACAGGTGGTTCTGCATAGTAAATAAATGGCCCCAGTTCCATTCACTACCACTGTAAAGAAATCAGAGCCAGTAATTTTTTTCCGCAGTGAGCCATTTCACATCAAACCACTCTGGATGATTTACATCTCACCCACTGAATTATGTAGAAAGTAAAAAAAAGTGGAATTCCCCTTTAATGTGATTGATTGTCCGCTTGTTTTGTTGTTTCAGACATATTAACATGAAAAATAATGCTTGTTACACATTCACCTGCATGACAGGGCTGTCGTGATGAATCATTAAAACTCAGTACGCAAACTGAAAAAATGTTTGTTTTTTTTTTCAAATTTTATTATTCATTATCATTTTATCTTTTTTGATTACTTAGCTGATCATCAAAATGATTGTAGATTACTAATTTACTAATAAAATCAATACTGACAGTCCTGCTAACTAATATAAGCATATAAGCATAAGTATTTTATGTGACTGAAAGCAATTAGGGAAAAAAAGTATGGCAAAAAATCTCTCTCTCTCTATATATATATATATATATATATATATATATATATATATATATATATATATATATATATATATATTTGTGTGTATATTTTGGCTGATACTGACCTTATTGAACGGTGACCGTTCCACATTCGATACTGTTGCTTAGTCATGGTTAGAGCTAAAGAACTTGGGGAAAATTTCTAATTGTGATTTTTCTGACTAATATTGTGATTTAAATTGTGATTATTTTTTTAATTTGGGTTCAGACCAGTTTTTTTTTTAATCAA
The DNA here is from genome assembly GCF_904425465.1 of Colossoma macropomum. Lineage (NCBI taxonomy): Eukaryota > Metazoa > Chordata > Actinopteri > Characiformes > Serrasalmidae > Colossoma > Colossoma macropomum. The sequence continues at coordinate 39,699,313 of NW_023494785.1, forward strand.
GAAGACCAGAATGTCCACTGTTTCTGGCTTGAGGCTTGACCCTTAATGTAGTGTGCCAGAAAGGCAGTAAGTTGTGGTTGTGATGACACAACACATGGAGGTTTGGTTGCCTGTGATGGATCTAACTGTAAAGGGAGTATACAGCTGTGTTATTAGGTTAAATTTCCCCTCTTAAAACTTAAGACATAAATAGGCTGTAACTTTAAAAAAAAATGCAGCTCTTGTGATTTGAAAATTGCACTCTCTTAAATTGTGATTTTGAATTATTATTAATTAATAAAAATTATTAATTTCAGCCCTAGTTATGATTGTTATAAAATTATATATTTTTTTATTTATCCATTAGCTACTACTGTAAATTTTACTTTGCTACTACAAAAAAGCGCCTTAACAGAACTCTGTTAGCACTGCTGTGTCTGATCCACTCAGACCAGCGCAACACACACTAACACACCACCACCACATCAGTGTTACTGCAGTGCTGAGAATGATCCACCACCAAAAACCTGCTCTGTGAGGGTCCATGGGGGTCCTGACCACTGAAGAACAGGGTAAAAGGGGGCTAACAAAGTATACAGAGAAACAGATGGACTACAGTCTGTAATTGTAGAACTACAAAGTGCACCTATATAGTAAGTGGAGCTGATAAAATGGACAATGAGCATAGAAACAAGGAGGTGCTCATAATGTTATGCCTGATCAGTGTTTATAGATGTTTATCAGAATTGGTATCAGGAGACAAAAAGGGGGAATTGTGCATCCATAGTTAATAACAATACAATAACAACAGTGACAGTAGCTTTGCTGGTCCTGTGAATAAACTGTTCATGCTAGATTTTTGAGCTATCAATTCTTCTTTCTTTATATTTGAGTACTGGAAAATTTCCACAGCAGTTTTAACACGTTCCAGGATCACAGTCACTGTTGGGCTTTGTGTGGTAACAGTGTTGGGGGGTCACAAAATAATTTGCCTGATTTACAGACTGACTGACTACATTAAATGTGCTATTGTATGTGTTCTTTCTCAGGTGTGGCCGTGCTGCTGTGCCTCACCACAAGGACTCTGGCAGCCCCTGCTCCTGACCCTCAATGTGTCGGAACACCACTCAACAACGGCCAAGTTCTCTTCAGACTTCCACGCTCAATCACAGAGAAAATGACTGATCACCCGTGCATTGCCTACTGGAGCATTGATGTAAATGCTAAATTCTTCCTCCTCTCTCTTAACCTTTCTTTAAAAAGCAAGTGAAATGAAGTTCAGCCAAACATCAGGTCTAAACGCTTTTCCCCCTTTACCCCAAATGTAGTCAAAACAGCCAACACAAAGAGGTTTAATGTCCAAAGTTAGCAGCTTTGAGGCTAACAAGCTAACAGTTAGTGGAAGCCGTCCCGCAACACCACTGATGCAGAACTAAACCCAACAGCGCAAGTGACTAGAACTGAGTGAAGTGGTACTGTAGACCCCCACTATATTAATGCACACACATTATCTGAGCCGATTATCCTCCTGGGTTGCGGGGGGTGCTGGAGCCTATCAGAATGTGGCGGTTTGAATGAACAAATGGATAAATGGATGGACAGACGGACGGACAAACAACAGGCAGACAGTTATGTCGCTGGGTTAACTTTTACTTGGTGGTTAGTTTTAAAGACAGAGAGGCCATGAGGGAACACAGTTTTGTTAAAGCTGGCACATCAGCCTTGTGACTGGTCAGGGTAACGATTAAGATTAAAAGCGCCCACTGAAAAGGGAGAATTTTGCAAAATACAGTGGCCTTTTAGTGGACACTGATACTTTGGCCCAATCTCATTTCACCCCTCGCCCCACCACTTAGCCCTTAGCTCTCTGTTTTGCATGTTCACGCCTCAGGGGTAGGGTAAGATGGCGAGCGACCAGTGAAACCCACAAATGTGAGAATTTTCTCTGTTAAAAAATATGATCATTATATTAGTTTAATGTCTTTTCAGTGTATTATGGTCCTTTTCTTCATAACATGCATAAAAAATCGCTAATAGTGTGCTCGTGTCTCGGTAGCTAGCTAGCTGAATTTCCCGTTCCACCTTAAATAGTCCAGCAGTACCGACGCCTGAAGCGCCAGAATGTAACTGCTGCTCCATTTAAGGTGGAACGGGAAAATTCGAACGAGAAGCTGGTGAATATCTGACTTCAGCTTCATATCACTGAAGAATTAGGGGTGGGCGATAATAAACAATTGCCCCCCTCTTTGAAGGCGTATGATTCCCTAAACGTAACTAAAGCCCAGCAGTGAGGAGCTGAACTTTACCCTCCTCTGCTGTCACTGCAGACTGGCAGGGTCGCCTACAGAGCAGCGCTAGTAGCTGTTAATGAAGTGATGCTCTTTTTATTTGAGGGTCCCATTTCATAGGTAAGATTTCAGCCACTACCCCTTGTAACTCAGTTTCAAGGAGACACTCGAAAACAAGGGGTAGGGGTAAAAATAAGAAGTGGATTTGGGCCTTTGTGTGCCCATAAGATCAAGGTTAACCTACTTAATTTGTATATAAAATACACATTTAGGTTCCCTAAGGCTTTAAGTAAATCTCAGGTAGACTTGCTTATGCAATTCTAGCCCTGTATGACACACTGTTATATAGTTTAGGACAAGTGTGATAATTTAGGCACAGTTACACAATATTAAGTTGGGTAACACTTGTTAGCCAGTGTTCTGTTTATCTATGTTGCCTCGGCAGAGCATAATCACGTACTGTTTAATACTATTTTTCTTGCCCTTTGTCAGGAAAGGGTCGTGGCCTCAGCTGATGGTTACGTTGCTCCAGTCATCTCTGCCACCTCAGACACTGTTACAATGGACACCTGCCTTCATTCACTGACCTTTCGCCTCAGCTGCGCCAGCATTGATGTATGTTTATCACATTGTAAATCTTCATTATTACAGTTATTTGTCATCAGACATCAAATAAACTTCAGTTACTTAATGTGTTGCATACATACAAATAGTTGGCTTTTTAAATGTGTTCTCTAACTATGACTGTTTTTTTCTTACAGTTTGATAAGAAGTTGCAGTGCTCATGTAAGTCATCTTTTTGTATCTACTACTTCTACAAAGGGTGTAACAATACACATTTCTTGATATGCATCGTAGTTAATGCACCACAATACATGGCATACCTGCGCCTCACCACCAGAGGTCCTCCTCCCCAAAGTTCTAACTTTGTCACTGTGGTGACTTATGATTGAACTCACCTTGGTTTCTCATTCTTGGCTCCAAGCTCCCTTTTTAGGCACTATCAGTCTTCTCAGTCATTGTAAAGTCTTACCTATGTTTGCACCACTTGCACGTGCTGTGATTCAAACAGTTTGAGCAGAATGAATCACTTGCTTCGATCTGATTTGAAGTTTTGAAACGCAACCTGGGTGGTTCCCAAACTTTCTACAGTCCATGCTGTAGCCCTTCGGACATTAAACCATGTCAACATGGTTTCAGGGGAGGCTGAGTTGCTTCTGTTAACGTTACGTTGTAAACGATAATGGTGTTGTTTAGCTTAGCCTACATTATAGATGCAGCTTCCCTGGTGTTTATGTGGGGGTATTTATACCCGCTTTGTTTGGGAAGGTGTGTTAATAGAAGGGGTGGGGGGAGTTCATTGTGCTTCATGTGTTTAATTTTTCATTTTGTTCTGTACCTTCAGATTTTCTGGGCACACTATAAAGGTTTCACCGTGTTCATGGCAGTGTGTGTGTATATATATATATATATATATATATATATATATATATATATATATTTTCTTCTTTTTCTTTTAAAACAAACTGACTCATAATGCAAGATCAGAAGTAGTCCTACACAAACAGTATGGTAAACGCTAACATCCCATTAGAATGACAATATCAGTAATCAAATTGAAAATCAGATATCTGGCCTCTGAACAGATTTCATTTCATTTATTTCATTGATTTAATCACTTATAGACATTCAAGAGCCACTCCTTCATTTAATAGCGGCACCACAAACCTCATCTGAGGCCCCAGTACTGGCCCCAGTGGCCTGGTCAGTAATCCATCCCTGGGTGGAGCATTTCCTCGGTGTGATGTAGCAAATCCTGACAGCCTGTAAAATCACGTGCGTCCTCTACAAGGAAAATACGGCAAAAGCGGCAGATATTTCATACTTTCTCAGGTAGTAGATACTGTAACAAGTGATGTCCATGTAAAATGGCAAGAAAGTGCATTATGCCTTCCCATTTTACAGAAGACTTTGCAATGACTAAGAAGTTGGTGCTTACACTGAAATAAAAAATATGGTCAGAGGTGGGAAGTTCATTCACAGACAGGAAATCAACATGTCGTCATGCTTCTATGACTGACCCCCAAAACAGCCCCCCCCCAACACACATACAGGAAAAAGTAGTTCTATAAGCTTAACATGGTCTGGATCAGGGCCTTGCCGTGGCGGAAAGGCTTGTGTGGTCTAGGGATCTTAGAGCTAAGTCGTCTGGAGCAATATGCTCCTGGTAGGGTCTCCCAAGGCGAACAGGTCTGGAGTGAAGACCCAGACTAAGGGACAAAAGAAATCGTGTACCCTGCCCGGGAGAGGGTTACCGGGACCTGGCCCTGGAGCCAGGCCTGGGGGTACGGTTCCTGGTTGAGCGCCTGGTGGCAGGGCAGCCCATGTAACCCGGCCAGACTCAGCCCGAAAAGGCAACATCCGGGGACCATGCTGCCCCACTACATGCAAGGTCCAGCATGGGGGACCCGTGCAGTGCTGTATAGGCGGTGGGAGAATACCATGACCCTGTCTGGACTGATGATAGGGTCTGAATGATGATAATGATGGTGATGATTATTTTATTTTGTCTTAAAATCAGCTATAAATACTTGGATTAAATATGCAACCATTGTTTTGTTAAGAACAAGTTAGACTTCATAAAATCCTATATGACATGCAATCAGTGGAAAGAAGTTACTGTATAGCATTAAAAATGCCTACAGTCGTCACCTTTTGACCACTCTGGCAGGAGATGCAGTGCAGCAATGACCTCAGAGAGGTCCTTTTACAAGCAGTGGAACGAGCTGCGTGGTACACATTGGCTAATGTTTAACATTTAAGACTAATGTATAGTTAGAAAATGACTGAAATGGTGACTGAAATCTATGTGTGCATGTTCTTTGCAGGTAAAAGCAGTGCCCCGCTTTCATCAACTGAAGGTAAGGAGGCACAATTTGTGTAGTAGCACTGCCATCTAGTGACGGTATTTATTCCATAGCAATCCTCTAATTATGCTAAATATCTGTCTGCAAGTCTGTTTCTGAACATGGGGGTTCTAAGCAACATCTACTATCACACCCTACCCAACGAATCTCATTCATGCTAGAATGAAAAACAGTATTTCACTTACTGCAATTGGTGAAAAAAGTAATAAATGCTAAGTTAAATACTATTAATTACTAGTTAGTTAAATACTATGAATGCGCGAGAGCAGAAGAGCAGAACGTTTACTGAGCACCCTACAGAGATAAATGTTATATATAATACATTTAAAGTATCAGATATTGACCTTGGCCTACAGCTCCCATATCAGTGCATCTCTTATACACACATTGAAATATGACTGTTTATGTCTGCATTTTATTCATTTTTGTCCAACTCTATACAAGTAGGTGTTAAATTTTTTTGTAATGCTAATTCAGATGGATCCAGTCATATTTTGTGCATTTTATAAACGTTCATGCATCAACATTGACAGATATATGAATGACAAATACCGGCTATCGGCACTGAATTCCTGTAATACCTAGAAAGCACAATAAAACAATAAACAACATAATGTAATGCCCCAAAAAATAGTCGTATGCTATTAGTCAGCATCAATTTTGGAAAAATATAGATAAATAGAATGAAACCATCCACTAAAATACAGATTCCCGGTCCTGGAGTTCCCCTCTGTCCTGCACACTGTTTTCCCTGCTCTAACAAACCCCCTTTACCACAGGAGGGGCTCGTTGTTTAGCTGATGGGTTGGGTCAGATGTAATAGAACTGAGAAAATGCTAAAATGTGCAGGGCAGAGGGTACTCCAGGGCTGCGTCCAGGTAGTTGAAAGAAACATCCTTTGCAGTCTGATTTCTTTGATTTTGAATGATCTCTAGTCCATGGCCTCACTAAATAACCTGCTGACTTAACATGTTGATCCCCATGGTGAGACTAGATCAGGCGAAGTCAATGAAAACAGACAGGAAAGGAAGTTTTACCACCAAATGGGAGGGGTACCGCTCCAAATGGGTTGACCAAAGCTCTAAACTGGAGGCGTGTAAGTCCAAATGGGTGGACCATAGCTCCAAATGGGAGGGGTGTAAATCCAAATAGGTGGACCATAGCTCCAAATGGGAGGGGTGTGAGCCCCTGCAAAAAAGTTAACTTATGAAAGACTCAGCCTCTCTGGGATGCCCTTTTTCTACCCAGTGATGCCACTGAGCTATTGCCAATCAACCACCAGGTGTTTTTTTTTAGCATTTGATATTTTGTATTAGTACTATTTTCAAATAAATATAGGGTTTAAATGATTTGCACATCATTGCATTTTGTTTTTATTTACATTTTGCACAACTTTTTTGGAAATGGGTTGTAGATTTGGTCCAGCCTGCAGGAATACATAGTTGGCTGTGTCTGACTGTGTACAGCACTATGAAAAAGTGAGTGCACTGTTAAAATGAAAGTGTTTGGCGTGCATGCACATTTTCAGAAGTCTATTTTTAAATCAAATCCTGCAAGTTTGCACTATTTAGATCTACATTAATGCAATTTCTTGCAAAAAAGAGTATTTTTTGAGCACAAGATGGTGAGGTGGCCTGCAAAACACAATCTAACAGCACATAGCAGGACTACTGAGTCTGATCTGCACAAACGCTGAGAAGCAATAAAAACTGCACTCTGCCTACCTTATTATTATGCATCAAAGGCAATGCCTGCTAGTTCCAATAATCCACAATCGATGGGCAAAATCCCCCAAAAAAACTGAGTAATCCACACAAAAAGAGCCATAAAAGACCAAAAATCTGCAGTATGTTGTCCTTCGGAAGGCATGTTTTGAAACATGACGGTGCCTGTTTTTGCAAAAGAGGCTTTCAAAACAAGTCTTACGCAACACAGAGGTTTCATAATACTTCCTGGGTGGCTTTTTTCCAAAGGAATCCCAGTCCACTCAGCTTGTAAACAGGAAGCCAAGTACAAGAGACAAAGAAGAGCCGGTTTTTCCTGCCTTTGTTTCTGACAACTGTGTTCAACAATAGTAATTTAGTATCTCGAAATAACGACAACAATGACGTAATATCTCAACATAGTCACTAGCGTTCTCAAAGTACTGACTTATTATCTCTTAATAATGACATTTAAAAAATAATTTTAATCCCATATGGAAAAAGAAATGCATGTAAAATGTACTTCAAATCATTCAAATCAAATGCATTTTATAAAATGAGCAAAAATATTCTTTGCTGCACTTTAATGGAAAAATACATTTTTATTTTTGTAATAAAGGTACTATTCATTATAATGTAGTACTGATATTTCTTATATGTGTAAAGCTGGCACATAACTGACAAAATATGCAGAAAATTTGATTATTCAAGTTTGTTTACTGGAGGAAATCATTTATTTTCACTTGTGTTGTTTGATCAGAGATGTCCAAAGTTTTGCAATAACTTCCAGAAAAACAATGGACTTGCTGACTTGAGAGCATGGAATGTGGATCATGCAGATGTATTCTAAAATATGAGCAAAATAGCTGAGAAGGATAAAAGCAGTAATGTTTTCTTCCTCCAATCACACACCGTTATCATACTGTTGTTTCCTTTGTTCTTTAGGGACGTCGTCAGACGCTCACCAACACACGGTGGCCTATGGTGAGTATACTAAATTACAAACCCAGTTCCAAAAAATTGGGACAGCAGGTAAATTGCAAATAAACACAAAAAACAGTGATTTGTAAATCTACGATTATGGCTCTCTGTTTTTGTTAGTATTGGAATTGGGTTATATGAACGTACTTGCTTCTTCTTCCTCTTCTTACTTCTCTCTTCCCATGCGGAAGAGTTTTGAGAGTTTTTTGTTATGAGTTCCGTTTTTTGGAAAGGGAAATAAAATCCTGCTGAATATGGAAAAATGACCACACATTAAAAAACAGTGTTTAGATACAGTATGTGCTGACAGAGTATGAAGGCCTTGACTAAAGGGCCTCTTTACATTCTGCTATAATGTGCAGATGCTGAGATGAAACAGTAAAGGTGCACAGCTGTTTTATTAAAGCTACATTTTCCCTTTTCCAGAGTGGCTGGGTACTGTCATTACCATGCGGCTGATCACTCTTTGAGGTATGCAACATGAGTACAGTTAGTATGCAAAAGTTTAGGCACTCCTTTTCAAACGGTATGTTTTTGTAGATTTTCTAAGTGAAAATAAGCACAGAGAGCAAATTTCTGCACATTTTAATACACAATTACTGTTTATTTGCTGAAATTAGCACATGAAATGTGATCTGTGCAAACGTTGACACTTTTTAGATTTTACTTATTTCCAGTATGTTAAACTCACAGAAACTGTGCAGTACAATTAGCAGAAAAATGCCATATTTAAGAATGTTTTCCTGTAGAGAATGAACATTCTCACAGAGAAAAAATAAAAAAAAACATGTGCTTTGAGGGCGATCAAATACTCAGTAAAACTCCCCAATTTTATTGATTATTAAAATACTTTTATTTAATTGTTTAGTTTTGGTTGGAAACAAAAGATTTAAATTCTTGAAAAGCCAGACGGAAAATCATCCAATCAGGATTTTTTTCTCCAGCCAGGCTAGCTCTCTCATTGGTTAGGACTTCAGAAGCTGAAATGAAAGCCTAATTTGTCAGATTTACCACTAACACAATTAAGAACAGTGGAATCAGCCTTTCACATTGATTTCCAATGACTGGAACCAACTTTGTGACAAAAAATGTAATTTTAGGCCTTCTGGAAGTTCTAAATACGTCACTGACTGTGAATATGTGTGGTAGCCTGACCAAGTTTATTGGATTATATGAGTGCCTTCAGTCCACCTCTTTGTTTCTACACTCTTTGTCCATTTTATCAGCTAAACTTACCAAATAGGACCACTTTATGGTTACAGACTGTAGTACATCTGTTTCTGTGGACCAGCAAGGTGGGAGTGTCTAATAGAGTGGACAGTGAGTGGACACAGTGTTTAAAAACTCCAGCAGCACTGCTGTGTCTGATCCACTCATACAGCACAACACACACTAACACACCACCACCACGTCAGTGTTACTGCAGTACTGAGAATGACCCACCACCCAAATAAAACCTGCTCTGTGGGGGTCCATGGGGGTCCTGACCACTGAAGAACACGGTAGTGAAGTATGTAATTGTAGAACTACAGAGTGCTCCTGTATGGTCAGTGGAGCTGATAAAATGGACAGTGAGTGTAGATACAAGGAGGTGCAGTTAATGAAGTGGCCGGTCAGTGTATATGCAATAGACTCTTTGTTGTTATATAGTATCATATTGAACATCTCTGTAACATTTCAGAGCTATTTTACTCTATAGTGCCTCTTAAAGACCAGGTCATTTGAATATATGAACAAGCAGGTGAATGTGTGAGGCTTGTTTGTGCTGTTCTTCAAATTGTTAATATTTTTAATTTGCCTTTGTTACTCTATAATTAAAATGTTTAGTCAAAACTGGCCAAAAGCTGCCTTTGGTTGTTCTGCAAAACAGCTAAAAGGAGGTTTCATTTATTGCTCATAATAAATGTTCAGACATGGTCAAAGTGATGTTGGAGGGAACACACTAATGTGCTAACATAGGATTGTGGTGAAATTTAGAAAATTCTGTGTCCCTTGCTGTTCTTGTTATAGCTGAAGTAAATGAATGTATGTGTCCAGATTAATCCTGAACGCTTTCTCAGCTCGCCAGACTTCTTGGCTTTGTGTTTCGCGGCGGCAGGAATGTAACCAAGAAGAGGACAGAGATGGACATCTCCATCAATCAGAGGAACCCAGAAATCCATATGCCATATCTATTATATCTATTATCTATTAAATCCATATCTATTATATGCCTTTTCTATTATATACTATATTGCCAAAAGTATTCACTCACCCATCCAAATCATTGAATTCAGGTGTTCCAATCACTTCCTTGGCCACAGGTGTATAAAACCAAGCACCTAGGCCTGCAGACTGCTTCTACAGACATTAGTGAAAGAACGGGTCGCTCTCAGGAGCTCAGTGAATTCCAGCGTGGTACCGTGATCGGATGGCACCTGTGCAACAAGTCCAGTCGTGAAATTTCCTCGCTACTAAATATTCCACAGCCAACTGTCAGTGGTATTATAACAACGTGGAAGCTATTGGGAACGACAGCAACTCAGCCACGAAGTGGTCGGCCACGTAAAATGACAGAGCGGGGTCAGCGGATGCTAAGGCTAATAGTGCACAGAGGTCGCCAACTTTCTGCAAAGTCAATCGCTACAGACCTCCAAACTTCATGTGGCCTTCAGATCAGCTCAAGAACAGCGTAGAGAGCTTCATGGAATGGGTTTCCATGGCTGAGCAGCTGAATCCAAGCCTTACATCACCAAGCGCAATGCAAAGCGTCGAATGCAGTGGTGTAAAGAGCCGCCACTGGACTCTAGAGCAGTGGAGACATGTTCTCTGAAGTGACCAATCACGCTTCTCTGTCTGGCAATCCGATGGACGAGTCTGGGTTTGGCGGTTGCCAGGAGAACGGTACTTGTCTGACTGCATTGTGCCAAGTGTAAAGTTTGGTGTGGGGTTGTTTTTCAGGAGTTGGGCTCGGCCCCTTAGTTCCAGTGAAAGGAACTCTTAATGCTTCAGCAGACCAAGGGATTTTCATCAATTTCATGCTCCCAACTCTGTGGGAACAGTTTGAGGACGGCCCCTTCCTGTTCCAACATGACTGTGCACCAGTGCACAAAGCAAGGTCTATAAAGACATGGATGATTTGGTGTGGAAGAACTGGACTGGCCTGCACAGAGTCCCGACCTCAACCCAGTAGAACAGCTTTGGGATGAATTAGAGCGGAGACTGCGAGCCAGGCCTTCTCGTCCAACATCAGTGTCTGACCTCACAAATGCACTTCTGGAAGAATGGTCAAAAATTAACACACTCCTAAACCTTGTAGAAAGCTTCCCAGAAGAGTTGAAGCTGTTATAGCTGCAAAGGGTGGGCCGACATCATATTAAACCCTATGGATTAAGAATGGGATATCACACAAGTTCATATGCGTGTGAAGGCAGACGAGCGAATACTTTTGGCAATGTAGTGTGTATATATATATATATATATATATATATATATATATATATATATATATATATATATATATATATATATATATAATATAAAATATAGATGAATATATATATCTCGCTCTTGTCGGAAGAAAACCTTGTATCTCCAAAATGATGACTTTACAGAACAAGGAAAAAACTTATTTTACTTTTAATGTAAGTCAATGGAACCAAAATCTTTCCAAGTAATTTTGGGTTGTTTCTTTTAGTCCATTCATCATCAAATTTACACACAATATAAAGGACGAAAGGCATTTTCATATTATGTCAAAAACTGAAAAATGACAAATATAGTATAACATGATAAGGCATTATTATTATTATTATTGTTATTGTTATTACTATTATAAAATTATGTATATGTACACAGTATGACTGTATATTTTGGACAATATATATGACTGTGTATGTATATTAAGGATGCCGACTTTGCTGTCCATAGGTGGACTATGGACTTCTACTATGGACTTTTATTTCTCTCATGTATTTTTATCTGCTTCTGCATTTGCCCACATGTAAAATCCCATGAATAGAAAGATGGAGTGAGAGTGATCATGGGAAGCTCATGTGGAATGAGATTCTTCTGTGATTTTTAAAACCCTCTTAAATCAGTAAACTGCTTTCTGCTGCTTCATCCTGTCTTGGAGTCCCTTCTTCAGTAAAATCCCACATCAGCCATCAAAGCTGATTCCAGTAGCGCCACTTCGTGTGAGAGGTGTCATCAGTGCGGCAGACTTTGTAATTCATATATGGATACGCTAAAAAGATGTATTTCTGTGTTTCACTGTGAAAGAGTTGTTTCGAACATTTCGCTCTATAGTGACCTTGTATCTCCAAAATGGTAACTTTACAGGAGAAGGAAAAACATACTTTACTTTCAATGTAAGTCAATGGAACCAGACTTTTTTCCAAGTCATTTTGGGCCATTTATGTTGGTCCATTCATCATGAAATCTACACACAATGCAAAGAGCAACAGGCATTTTCAAATTATGTCATAAACTGAAAAACAACAGCAATTTAGTATGAAACACAACTGCATATGAGAGGTGACGGTAAGGGAATCATATCTGATTCATTCTTGGCTATTAACTTTCACATCATAACAGACCTTTGCATTTGAGGGAAGACATGCATGGAACACAGATTTACACATCCAGTAATGAAAGAAGGAAAGAAAAAAGAACAGGAGGGACATTTAAATGAACTCATTAGCAAATAAGATGGTAGTTTAAATTCTAGTTTTTTGTGTTTACTTTTGTAAGAGACTCATACGTACATACTCAAAAATCTCTAATCTGGGGTTTTCATCACTCGACACTTAAGACTTTTGACACCCTCTCACATCTAAACACAATATCAGAGTTTTTAGTCACTGACTTCGATTTTGTGAAAACTGGGGATCTTGCAGTGTCACTATTTGCAAGACTGCAACTGGATTTTTGAGATTATTTCCCATCATGCACCTGGTAGAAGAAGAGAAACACTTTTCCTCCTCCACTCTGTAGTGGGACAGATGGGAAGATAGGTTGGCTGGGCTCAGCCCAGTTCACTGTATATTGTATATGGAACTGTATATTCTGGCGCATCATCATCACCCAGCATGTTTTAATTAACCTGTAAAACGTTCAGCTACTTTTTCATTTAACAAAAAGATTTACACATCAACTAAACGTGCAGCACTTCAGCATTGTTAATGTCGCCTCCGGTCTTCACCCAGCCTCTGTCGAATCCACACACTACAACTCCCATGAGTCTCTGAACTCACGTGCCAAGAACTCCACCAATCAGGAGCCACTTCCCAGATCCAAGTCACCTGACTACTGAACTTTTGTCACCCTTATCTCATTTACTCCTGTGTATGAATACCAGTCTGTTTGTAACATTTCTTTGTGAAGCGTTGCCAATTCCACTTCTTGAGTACTGAGCGCCCTGTCGGTCTGTTATTCCAGTGTTTATGACCCGTTTCTCGATTTGTGCCTCTGGATTCTCCTTTTTGGTTTTGTTTGCCTTGATCTGATTGATGTTTTGGCTTTGACCCATGCATGTGTTTGACCATCTCTCATCGTTTAGTGCCCATGTTTCTATTTTTGTTCATCGCTGTCCTGAACCGGTTAGACTTTGGCAACCCTTTTGTTACCCCTCTCGTTGTTAATAAGAGATAGACAGACAGACAGACAGACAGACAGACAGACAGAACTTCATTGATCCCGAAGGGAAATTGCAGTGTTTCAGTGGCAAGAATTGCACATAAACTTACATACACTAGGCAGAAAATAAAAAATAGAAATAAAACTAGACATAAGTTAAAGTATAAGAGAAATAAAATAGAATATATATATAATATATAATAAATAACATAATATAATAATAAGTATATCTATTTGCATATTAACATGGCATATGAGACAGATTTGTTGTATTTACGTGACAGCAGGCACCGAGTGGTATGAGGTGGACTAAAGGCACAATAAGTATAGACATAATCTTTTTTGACTTTTTACCTCTGAATTAACCATAAAAAACAAACAAACAAAATAAGAAGCCACTGTAACAAAAAAAAGAAAAAAAATGATGCTTTTTTTTAATACTGCCATTCTTAAAGTCCTCTGCACATTTCCTTACATTACTATCACACTCAGTGAAGTTAAAGTATTAAAACAGACAGTTTATATTTTTAGGTTAATATGATTTCTGTTTTAAAGTGGAGCAGATTTGCCTTTTTTACAGAGATTTCAGGCTCTCATATGCATATTCTCTCTCTCTCTCTCTCTCTCTCTCTCTCTCTCTCTCTCTCTCACACACACGCACACACGCAAACTCTCATGATTTTATTCCAACATTGGAAATTTGCACCAGTAAAATCGCTTGAAAAGTCGTTTTATGTGAGGCCGAAATAAGAGCGATGATCATTTTACAGTATCATCCATATGTTTATAATCTGTGTGACAAAAGCTGAAATAATAAGTTTAATCTCTCCAAAAACATGAAACAAAATCATGAAGAATAACTGTTCCAAAGACTCAAAAAAGTGGATCTAAGCAGAAAGAGCAGTTAATGGAAAGATTACATGGATAAACCTATGTTAAAACTTTCAAGTATACTTCTTTGACCTTATTATAAACAATTAATCTATTAGAATATGTCCAAATCCTTTTAATGGGAATTCACACACTATTAACCATCCTGTTATGTTGGGGTCTGTGGGACCCGTTTTCAATGTTTACCAAAAGAAACCATGATGCGATTTCTTATTATTTCAGCCTCAGATTTCTTGGCCTTTGCTCGGTTTCTGTGAAGAACATATAAAATAGCGCATTATAAAAATGAACCCCCTACACATTTATATTACACATGTGGTGTTGGGTGAACCCACGGGGAATGAAATGGAGGTGCTGTGTCCTTCTGTCAGGTGTAATACCCGCCATCGCCTCCAGAGGTCAGCCTCATCTGAATACTGACGTACTTCCTAGTTTCACCCTGACCCCTCTCACCTGCAGCTCATTTACCTACCTATTTAAGGACCTTCAGTAACACTGGCTCACTGCGAAGTATTGCCAGTTTATCAGCATACCAAGCCTTCTTCCTGCTAGACTGTTGATGATTTTTGGATTACCCTGACCCTTTTCTGAACTCTTGGACTCTTTTGATCTCCCCTTTTGGTCCTTTTGCTATTTTGTGAACTTTTCTGGTTTTTGACTTTTGGACTGTTTTGGCTCTGATTCTGGTTTTGTGTGTTTGAGTAAACGGGTATCATGGATTCCAGTCTGCCTGGAGAGTCTTCCTTACACCTTCACTCTGTTCTCCTCCTACATGGTCTGCTGTTAATGTGTGTATGTGTTTGTGTGTGTGTGTGTGTGTGTGTGTGAGGGTGGACAACATGGCCAGGCTGCTGACTGGCTACAGCTGCTAAAGGAGAACCCTATGCTGGACACCTGTGATATTTTAAACATCTGGTGTTTTTTACATGAATTGTTGTGGCTGTATTGATTTAAAAAAACAATAGTGTGGTGGGTCACCAGACCACTGAGTAACAAACATCAACACCACGCTGGATAAAAATACAGGAAAAATATTTTTTATAGTTTTTGGAGCCTGAGGCCTTTTCTACTGAGCTCAATTGGTGTAATAAACATGTAAATGGAAAATGACTGACATGTTTGCAACCCCTCCTGCATGTTTATATTACACACATAATGTCCTATATAGTCCTATAGTCCTACCAACATTATGCATCTGTCCTCTCTCAGTGGCTGAAAAGATGAGCAGGATAAGCAGAAAAATGTCAGCCCAGGAGGCTCTGAAACTCATCCTCCATTAGGTGAAGTAGAGGAAAGTGAAGATTATCTTGGGATCAATTCTGATCATGATGATAAACTGTCAGATGTTGAGGGTTTTGTCCCACAGCCATCAACTCCAAGAGAGACGTTCATATAAATAATGGCATCAAAACATGCATCGAGTCATTCAGACGCAGGAACTTAAGGACCCTTTCAGTAACTGAAGATGATTATTTGGCAGGTAATTAATAACCATATAATTTTTTACGTTTCAGGAGAATTTTCGTTTTAGCCATCAAATCTTGAAACTAGAGAAGCTCATTCTCAGCACATAAAAAAAAATCCAGCACCTATTTTTTTCCACTATTAAGTGAAATGCAATGTCATTATTTTGTGATACAAAGGCCCGATCCCATTTCTTATTTTCACCCCTACCCCTTGTTTTCGAGTGTCTCCTTGCCCCTTGAAACTGAGTTACAAGAGGTAGTGGTTGAAATCTTCCCTATGACATGGGACCCTCAAATAAAAAGAGCATTACTTCATTAACAGCTACTAGCGCTGCTCTGTAGGGGACCCTGCCAGTCTGCAGTGACAGCAGAGGAGGGTAAAGTTCAGCTCCTCACTGCTGGGCTTTGGTTACATTTAGGGCATCATACGCCTTCAAAGAGGGGGGCAGTTATTTATTATCACCCACCCCTAATTCTTCAGTGATATGAAGCTTCTTGTTTGAATTTTCCCGTTCCACCTTAAATGATCCACCAATTAGCTAGCTACCGAGACATCAGCTACTACTAGAGATTTTTTATGCTTGTTATGAAGAAAAGGACCAAAATACACTGAAACGGCATTAAACTAAGAAAATACAATTGGTCATTTGCGCAGCCATCTTGTTTGTTTTTGTTTTTTTCTCAGATCACTCTGTTTGGAGTGTTTCTGAAAAACCTCAGTCTGGAGGGCCATGTAGCCCTAACACTTCACCCTCCCCCTCTATCTCAGCAAAAATCAGGACCCCCTACATCTAGACATGAACGTGCAAAACAGAGGGCTAAGGGCTCAGTGGTAGGGGCGAGGGGTGAAATGGGATTGGGCCTAAGTCATTATTTTGTGATACTAAGTCATTATTTTGTGATACTTTCTCATTATTTTAAGATACTAAGTCATTATTTTGTGATGCTATCTCCTTATTTTGAGATACTAAGTCATTATTTTGTGATATTAAGTCATTATTTTGAGATATTAAGTCATTATATTGAGATACTAAATCACTGCTTTGTAATAGTTTCTCATTATTTTGAGATACTATTTCATTATTTTGTGATAGTCTCATTATTTTAAGATACTATCTCATTTTGTGATAAGTCTTTATTTTGAGATACTGTCTCATTTTTTAAATTTATATTCTCATTATTATTATATATGTTCTCACTATTTTGAGATACTAACTCATTATTTTGTGATACTATATCATTATTTTAAGATACTATGTCATTTTGTGATACCTCATTATTTTGATTTATATTCTAATTATTTTGTGATACTAAGCCATTATTTATAACTTATAAATGTATATGTGATTAACTTGTTTTGTGCATTGCTGAATATAGTTGACTCAGATTATGATATTAGGCTATTACCAGTATGAAATTACTGGTTATTATCTAAATTAAAATAAATTAAATAAAGACAAAATAAGTAAATTGAATCATAGGAGGAAATGTAAAATAAAAAGGTGGCCTTTTGTGTAAAATTGTAGAAAATTAGTGCAATACCACCAAAGGCAGCAACGCAAAAAAACTGTGTTGATCAGACCTACAGCTTTAAAATGGCGCTAAAACATGTAGCCTAAAATCTGGCGCTATTACAAGTCCGCATATTTTCTCCTGAACATGATTAATATTCACATGTACTGGGCGTCATGTCCATTCAAAGTGAGGGGGCTCGTCCCCCACCAGATTTTTGATATCAGTATTTTTTGTGTTACTAATACTATTTTTTGTAATATGTAGTTATGGTTATTTAATATTACGACAGGCAAACTTATTCTTCTAATTATATAATAGATCATACCTCAAAAAGTCCCACACCCACTTTTCCTATGATCCCGGTTTCTTCCAAAAGTTCCAGGATGAAATCGGTTTGCTGCAGCAGGTTCATTTGCAGGCAAGTGGTTAGTAGAGCCAGAGCCAGTTTAAGGGGAGTCTGGCTTCTATTTCCCCTGCGAGCGAGTCTTCAATGAATGGGGGTGAATGGAGCAAAATGGCTAAAAACGAAGAGTAAAATAGTTTCTAATCACTTGTGCACAACTTTCCTTTAATTTCAGAAAGTAGTTGTTTGATTTTCATTGAAAAACAAAGAAAACTCACCTGTATGTTTCCTTTTTTTCTACAGCAAACGGGTTTTGGGCAGCAGGACGCTAACATTACTGCTACTGAGTGCTGATTGGTTGGCGAGCAGAGCAGCTCATTGGCTGTTCACGCTCAAAATATTTTATGCTGTTTTGTGTTCAGGAAATGATTGTATTCTTTAACATTAAAGATGTTTAAGCATTTATAAACTATGATTTTGCTCAAATGCTCCATATCAACCCCTTCATTTTGGACTTGCTTGGGAGACACTCTAGCATTTGAGACACCCTGAGACATTACAGAGTGATAATTCTCTTCTCTACAAGACCTCTAGTAGAGACAGAGAACTTGAAGGTGGTCCTCAGGTCAGCCCGCAGTCTTCCACTGCTTGTTAGCTACGTTAGCCTCATGCTAAGCATGTCCTGGCTGATCGACTATGTTTGGGGTAAGAGGGGAAAAAAGGGAAAATTTGATTTTTCAGTGAAACATTTGTATAACAAAAAGACACCAGCAGATGGCAGCACAATGTCAATTGATGAACCATTGATGCTATTGTAGACACCTCTGAAATGCAGGACATCTTCCAAAACCATATATGCACATTGCAAGAGCTGAAATATAGCATTTCTTAGATATGTAAATGAAACAATTACATCAACCAGATGTTCAGTATGAACTTCTGTAGTAAAGCCGTTTTTCAGTCCACTCATGTTGACATAGTTACATGCAGGTGGTTCACAAAGCAAATTTTTCAGTTAAGGTGTGGTCAGGAATGGCCAGTGCCACACCGGAATGCAGTATGGCCTCCCATCAGGCCACCCCAGTTAGAGAAAGTGAGACAGTTAGCCATCATTATTAAGCATGAATTATGAAAATATGAAAATCTGCCATCAGGGTAAATACCAATCAGTCTTCCTGTGATGGGCTAATTTACTCAGTAAACAGGAGAGTGAATGTGCACTTCAGAGTCCCTTCAGCAGTGCTGCTCTGTGAGCTACATCATGAAGTATACTATTCGATGGTAAAATGAGTAAACAATCAAAAATTAATCAGCTATAATAATTTATCATGCTAACTAATTTATTTCACAGTTGAATACATGCATAGTATTCTTATACAGTGCTGTCTGGTCATTACCTATGGGACAGTGCCATAAAATAAAAAGATACCAGTTGTCTAGTTCAAGCAAATGGGCAGTTTTAAAAAACTTACTGTACATTGAGACCAGCAAAACGGGGGCAAAAATGCAACGTTTACTGCCAAAGTCTGTATATGCCACATATAACTTTAATGTAGTGATTTTTGTTTTAATTGTCTTTGTAAAATCGGCTGAGAGACCATTTTGTCCATCTGGATTTAGTTTCAGTGCACAGTGTGGTACAAGTAAGCACAGCTGCTGTCGCTCAGTTTCTCAGTGTGTTTGCTCAGTACTCGGGTGCACAGCTTGTTGTTTTGAACAGGTTACATTTCATGTAGCTTGTCAATCAGGCCGAGCATTTTCATTCAGTATGAGCACATAGTACACTAGTCTGTGCACAACTATCCATTCAAACTCAGTGTGAGTCACCAAAAAACAAGATTTCAAAAATCGTACAGTGCATGCCTGGAAGCTTAGGAGCAAAACGTGAGCTCCACGGATGCATTAGCCTTGGATGTGATTCCTGCTGGCACTGTGTAAGAGACTGTTGTTGAAACAGACATATGAGGATCAAAACTATGAAACATATTTATTTACAGCTGTACAGAGGTGGTTTTCTGATGTGGAACAAAACCAGGTCTTCTCCACTGCAGTGCTACTTGATCCAAGGTAACTAATGTGTCATAGCTAGCTAATGTATTTAATTTAAAATCAGCTAGATTTAATGATTTAACTGTTAAGGTGCATTGCACTCATTTAGACTAACAACTACTTAATTCTAAGTTGGTTACTCAGTGTGGCATCGGAATCGGCATCAGCAAGTACTAAAAACTTACACTCCACTTGTGAGTGCAGTAATGCACGCTATGTAGTCTTAGTGGTCGAGTGAGTCAGAGGTCCCAGAAGCATCACCATGACAATGTTTAAGTCACCAAAAACTCTCAATGTATTAAAGCTCCACACTCAAATATTTACATTTGACAGGAAAAAAGTCGAAGAATAACCTCATTGACACAAGATCAACTTATGACTGCTATTCTATGCTCTTGGAACAAATCTATCCAAGGCAATCTGAACCTGAGGATCTGGGCCATCTCATGCTTATACTCTGGGTGATATGAGTGTAGAATAATAGACATAATTGCACTGATATGATATCATAGTCATATCCATCATCATCATCATTATATACGGGTACATACAGAGTACCGCTCAACATGGTACCATTCATTTCTCTGTATAATTAGCATGCTCTAATCTTTCAACAACGTGTCTCTCTCCACAGGTTCTCCCCTCCTCTGGATCACCATGGACACTTCTGGCCCCAGAAAGGAACAGGATCACCTGGTCTCCCACTCCTGTAGAGGCATGACAACAGGTAAGTAAACATTCAGTCTTTATAATGTCCATTCTTCATGTGCATGTTCACATTTACATAATATTATTAATACTACTACTCATGGAGATACAGAAAGCATATTTAAATAGTTATGCATCTTGAAAATAAAGCAAATAATAAATTGATAAATATGCTTATTGTCTTAGTTTAAGTCATTTTAAGTCAGAACCATCAGCTAACTGTGTTTGCACACTGTGGAATGAGACCTCCGCATTTAACCCATCCGTGCAGTGAAACACCCACATACATGCACACTAGTGAACACACACACAAGGGGGCAGTGAGCACACTTGCCCGGAGCGGTGGGCAGCCCTATCCACAGCGCCCGGGGAGCAATTGGGGGTTAGGTGCCTTGCTCAAGGGCACTTCAGTCATGGGCTGTCAGCCGAGGACCGGCAACCTTCCGGTCACAGGGCTGGTTCCCTAACCTCCAGCCCACGACTGCCCCACATTATAGAAGTGGGCAATAAACAAATAAAATTTGTCACGTTAACTAGAAAAAAAATCCATGAAAAACAACAAAATACCATTTTAGTAGATGTGTTATTTTATCGTTTACATGTTGTGTAATTACATTTACACTACTGAAAGTATTCTGATGACGTCACAATCGCGCTGCCACCATTTTGTTAGGCAACCTCAAGTTTATTCAGCAATGCTGTGGCTGTTTGTAATGACATAATAAAGTCATAACCGATCCAGCAAAGGCAGTAAAACACTTTAAACCTTTTTATATGTTTAACGCAGATTAACCGATGTATTTGAGTGCACTGACTTGATGTCATTTGAATTGTGGTCGTATAGATGACATTAGTGTAGCAGGTGAAGTACAGAAGTGTGTGGTTTGGGACGCAACGTTTGATCAGCCAGTGAGACAAGTTCAGCAGCTCCAGTGGCTGATTAGTTTAGCTGTGCTGCTAGTTAGCTGCTCAGTAAACATCTCCAAGCAAAAGTTTGAGGTATTTGTTGATTAAGGACCATTTATTGAGGTAAACTGATACGTTTGTTGAGGCAACGTTAATTTAAGCCGATGTTAGCTTCGCAAACTTTCAAAATTCGTTCTACGTTTAAGGCACCTCAGTGTAACAGCACCATTTAAGGTGGAACGTAAAATTAAAATGAGAAGCTGCTGAATAAGAAGCTGACTTGAGCTTAATTTTTATGTATGAGTTTATTATTTAAGAGCTTTGGCAGCTTCGGAAGCCACTTTTATGAGTTTTTATAAAATATCACACACACGTTATAGCCAATTTAATAAATCTTCTTTTTCTAAGGTTTTCTAGTGATTGCATCTACATGTCGTTAAATCTTTTTAGTGGTCATTCTGGTCTATTTTGTTGTTTTTTTTATCCACCTGCAGGGCTGTAAATGCAGTAACTGTGTTAAGTCGAGCTCTATCAGAGCACAGTCAGAGTCACAGCTTGCCTACCAAAATGGCGACGCGGTCTATTTAATGACGTAATCGAATACTATAAATAGCAAATTTCCATAGTAACTCGATTTCTAAGGGCTAAACATCAAGCAAATAACATTTCCTCTGTCATTATCAACACCAAAAGCAAACAATACAATCATACATTGTGTTCTGGTGTTTCTGCCTCAGGACCTTGATCACAATCCCAAGCCCGATCATGAGCACAGCCCCAGGAATCAGGATGAGCAGCCAAAGGTTAGCTATCAAACCATGCAAGAAAAAAAAACAATAAGCAACACAGCGGTGAAAACATCTCTAAGCAATCTTAAGAAAAAGGTGAAAAACAGGTGCAAACAGAAAGTGATTTAAATGGTAGAACTTAAAATGGAACATATAGTTTAGTCCAAGCTAGAGCTAGGCAATAGGACAACATTAATCATTATTGTGATACTTTACAGCACAATGTTACTATGTGGTTTTCTCAGTATATTGTGGATATCATCAGTACTTAAAGAACACTGACCAACTGCATGTTTCATTACAAAGCAGGGAGGCGGGAAGGTGTTTCAAACTGGGGGTGCAGGAATTTTAAGCAGCGTGTATGCAGCATGACCGATGGCGTCATGCAAATGATTTAGCAAAAAAAGGGCAGTCATACAGAACATGTCATATTAAAGCAATAATCCAAGAAAGGCTGTGTGTTACTGTGATTTTATCTCGGGAAGGGTGTTCTTAGGTACGACGCGAAGCCTTATTGCTTTTATGAAAGGACAGCCAACATAAAATATGATAAAATACACAACTTGTCAGAAAATAATTTAAGTTTTTATTAATAATAATCAACATAAACTAGTATTCCGCCAAGAAATATAGCTCCTTTAGAGTACGGTATCGTTGCCAAGCAACCATGGATGCTGAATGAGGAGAATGTTCTGTTGCCCATCACTGTATGTTGCAGTCATTTCATGATTTTTTAAACTTTTTGTCAGTGAACATATGAACATATGAAAGCACAGCACTGTTTAATGCAGAAACCTTCGCTTTATAAGTACTTTCTGGTCACCAAATCACCACCGTGAGTCTTATTTAGCACCAATCCAGCTGCGCCCCTCTTCTCACGCGGGGGCTGAATCTCAAACGGCTCCCTGCTCCCTACATAGTGCACTACATAGGAATTTAAGTACTGGATCCTGCAGTCTAACGGTGCAAAATACAGCTAAGAAATAGTCATTTGGGACTCAGCCACATCCATACTTGATAAAGGATGCACTATTTGGCTGCAGAGTATAGAATTTCTAAACCTTCATAGCTAGAACACTACTTAGGGAGTATAGAGCCGTTTGGGATTCAGTCTGGGTTTGACGCGACTTCTGACTGAAACACGGACATTTAAATCGTGTGAGAAATTCAGGTGACATTCTTTAGACTTTTTTACTGCCGTTTTACAGTTAATGATACCATAAGTACTTTAATTCAAGCCTGTGATATTAATGATGGAGTTGTTTAGCCTGTTTGTTATCTTTTAGCATGTTAGCTAGCTGACCAGCCTAGTTCTAGTTAAGAAAACAAGTTTCCAGCCCTTACTTCATCAGTACACTCGGAGGTCCATGTGAGCAACATCACAAAGATTATCTTATTAACAGCACAAGGAGTTTTTTGTGCCGTGGCATAGTAATACACAAAATCAGACTTTAGCACCAGAGCTATCCATTTTAAAAAGCGCAGTAATGATGCTGTGGTGTTCACTCAAACACTGCAGGGCTACTTTATATAGTTATAAAAAGTTTATAAGTTATAAAATTAAAACAAGCACACATGGGTCTTTATTACTCTCTAATTTTTATAAAGTTCAAACCATTTTACTGCTATCATTTTTAACAGTTGCAATGCTGAAATCAGTTCCCATGTCCATGTTGCAAAGACATAATTAATTAATAATAACATAATTAATCCTGTTTAACTGGATTAATACGCTTAATAAAACTAGTTTGTGTTCATAGCTTTTGATAGCTTTTTTTTTCTAAAACAATTTTTTTCAAATGTAGCACTGTCTTTTTTAGCTGTTTTGTCAACCAAACATTAACATCTTGATATATTGTGAAAAAGTCTTAAAATACCATGATATTACATTTTTGCCATACCACTAGTCCTAGCTTCCAATTTGCTTCAGGAAAAGTAGCTGCTAAATTACATAATGAATCACGGAGAAAAGCTGTGATTGTGCAGTATTAACTCACCTGCTTGGTCTTTTTGGTTTGAACCCTGGTTGTCAGAATTGGTGTCATCAACTACAGAAAAACAAAAGAGGTACATTAAAACATATAAAGCTGCATTTTCTAAGATCTGAAACACTAAACCACTAAACTGTGCATGAAAAACATCAGAAATGTTCAAATGGAATAGATGTGCGGCACTCACCTCTGAAACAGGCCTCGATGTTCTTCTGAAAAAAAAAAACAGAAGATATTAAGCTCCAGCACTGTCTACTGGGACGGGATTAGTTTTACATGTGGAGGTGGGGTAAAGTAATTATTATAGGGATGGGCGATATGGCAAAAATATCATATCACCACACTTGCAGACATTTTCACAATACATAAAACATATCACAATATTTTGTTACACAGACACAGAGAACTAGTAGTGCCAAATTTACAAACTGCCATAAAAACTCTGGACACAGTGGTTCTTATTCAGTATTTCACATTCGGTGCTGCAGTAAAACCTGTTAAATAGTTAATAGTTTTAGTAATAATTATGCTCATTTTAATGAAACATGCAGTTGTTAAATGTTCTTTAATTAGCGCCTCATTTAGTAAACCTGCCCTTAAACGTTTTACTGTATTCTAGTTTCTTTAAGCTGTTTCGGAGTAATAAAACGTTTTGAAATGTTTTCCTCTGCGTGATGCTAAATTTCTTTGCAACACCAATGTTGTCACATTAAAAGGGAAGCCACTGCTTAACGTTCAGCCGATTCCAGACAAATTTTTGCATAGATTGTCTCTTTTTCTGTGGTTAATCGGTGTGGTGTGTGCACACCCCTCGCAATGTTCTTCTCCCTGCCGTCCTCACCGGGCTTCGTCTCCGCTCGGTGCTTGGGCCCCGCCTTCCTGCCGGCTCTCACGGCCGCCATCGGGGCCCGGGGGACGGGTGCATACCACAATCTGATATCTCTTTATGAACTCCTACAAATACCTGAATATCAAAATGAGTCAGAATGCACATCCCTGGTGGCAAAACATGTTTTGTTGTGATCTGGCGGACAAAATAAGAGCGGCTCTGGTTTGCCAGTCGTGCTGCGTGGCTCCTGGTTTAAAACTGGCTCCATAAGCGCTACTGGAGAAGTTACTGCAGGAACTCTGATTATATGGATGAAGAATATGGATCAGACACTGAGTTAGTTTTCTCTCACATGTGAGCAGTGAGTGAGCTGGTTTGAGAGCCACAGGTCTACATACTGATGATAATGAGCTGAGGTTTGAATTAAAGTTTCAATAGTGTAACAGTGAATAAGCACTTGTGCCTGAAAAACTGAAACTGATAATCTCACTCCAGTCTCTCAAATAAAGTCACTTCCGAACTTTGGCAGCCCTGTTAAGCTGTCATAACTTTTAATACAGTCTAGAGCGCTATTTGGACGGCATAAGTTTTCAATGGGGAGGCAAAGCCAGCTTACCACAGGTCATCTGTAATGTTTATGACCAGTTCACATGGGATAAGAAATCTCTGTATATTCTCTGTATCTGCGTTTACTGCAGAAAAGAGTTGAAAACATGTTAAAACATTTATATTAGCTGTTATTTCATTTACCCTAACCATTTACCTTGTTGTCTTAAGTGAATGCGCTTTGTCATTAGCATGGTCATTAGCTTGTGAATCCACAGCCGACAGTCAACATCACCCTTAAAATATCCTTTTTTTCTGTATTTTTTTACGTTTTGAGTTTTACATGTGAGGTAGGGCAGTAATGTTAAATATCAGCTTGATTGTAGCCACAAAGAACACAAGTAAGCAGTTCTTTAAGTGCTTCAATACTTAAGAAACTTAATTTCCACTGTAAATGATAGTGTTTTTATCGTAATCTATATTCTCACAGGATTAATATACATTGAGGTTATTTCTACAGCTTGTTTTGTAGTAGCTAAAAGGTAGAGTCTTTACAGACATGGAAGTGTGCATTCTGTAAAAATGACTTGCATATGTTAAAATATATGGCAGCATATTCTGGACTTTTTCCCCAATTTAAATGCTGATAAAATGCTAATTAAATTGTGTATTTACAATTGCATTTCCCATATGAGTGTGCACCATTTAAGACCCAAACAGGGCTGCAAATACATTTTAATCTTGGCAGAGCTTGAGTGTGACGATTAGGAAATGCAATTGAAATGAAGTGTCAACAGGACTTTGCTGTTCCGTATTAACTTTTGTCAGCCATTATACACAGACGTGCAAAAGCAAATACACATTTTGCATCTGAATTTAACAATTCAACAATAACAACAATAACAATTTCAAATTTGCATTTGAAAAAAGTCCAGAATATGCTGCCATAAAAACCACTGAGGAATGGCAGTAATAATTACCTTACCCCACCTTATTAAGTAAAATTAATCCTGTCCAAGAGGGCTAAGGGCCACAAAATGGCTTAATGACACACACACATTTTACCTCTTTGTCACTACATTGCATCTTCAGGCGAAATTCAGGAGGACACATGTTGATGGTCAAGTTCTGATGGTTCAACAGACTTGACTTGTCCACAGCTTGAAGGAAATGATTATCCTACAATTCAAGACCAGCATAAGGAGAAAAGTATAAATAAGATGGGGCCCTAATACACCATACATTACTTCCCTAAAATCCAACAAAAAGCTGCTACAAATTTTCACCACCTATTCTACTAAACAAATATACTGCAGAATAATAAACGTATACCTTATCATAAATTCCAGGCTCGCAGTCTCTGTGTTCCTCTGTAATGTGCTGTTCCAATCCAAATGTGACGGTGCCGTTCTTATAGAAAACACTGGTGTAATCTAAAAATCAAACAGTTCCACACTGAGTAAATCACTGGGTAGGTTACAGTAGTGTTTCCCCAATCCAGTCCAGACAGTCCTTATTGTTTACTTCACTTCAGCACAACTGTGGCCCACCAAGTAGATCTGGTTGTGCTGGAGACTGTTACAGTAAAAAGGTGGGCTGGGTGGGTTCCTGCAATCTAGCACAGCAGTTTAACCATATGAAAGCCTTGCTAAATAGAAGATGAGTTGAATTAGGTTCATCAGAAGCAGGAATAAAAACTCAAATATGCAGTGCAGGGGTGCAAAGGCAAATTATATACATTAGATACATTGGTTTGATGAGCCAGCTATGTGACATGGGACATGTCAACGTGTTTGTTTTGCCATTTCCAAACTGCTCCTTGTTTCAGGCAAGTATTACTTGTGGTTATCATCCAATATCTGTTTCGGCTCATCATTTCTCTGACCGAGAGGACGGTATCCCCTTCCATCCCTCCTCAAACTGAGCCGTGCTCTATGACCCAACATTCTAATCTTGTACAAAAACAAGGATGTGTAGGTAATAAGTTCAAAATGGATCAAATGTACTTACTTACTCCACCACCTGGGTCTGTAACTTCAGTGCTGCTTTCGCTACCAACTACAAGAAGACAGAAGAGGAGAGTTACAACATGTAAAACTCAACTCAACTGCAAAATAAACAGGCTGTAAACTGCATATATACAGTGCTGTACATAATTCTTAGGCAATATGAGTTTATTATATGTAAATTTATTCATCTGGGCGGTAAGTGTTTATTTGTTTATTTAAAAACACACACAAACTTTAGAATAAATACAAACACTCAAATAAACAATACATTATTATTTTACGTGTGAGTGTAGCTTAACCATCCTAAAATCTCAAAATAATAGCTCCTGCACCCAAGCAGTCATTAGCCACATGCACACACTTCTGTACTGGTCACACAGAACACTATTTGGGTGGAGAAGCCCTAGTTCATCTCATCAACCCTTCTTTAAATTAAATCAGGTGCTGCTGAGTTGAAATCCATGTAAAGGCTGAGAGCAGCGAGAAGTGAGGAATCAAAACTCCATCAAGAAAATCAAGAAAAAGAATCTACCTTTACTTACTAGTTACTGATTCTTTTACATTTATCGCAGTAATTATTTCACATTATAATAGGTACAAATACTGCTGCTACGCGTCATTACACCCACCCTTAAAACGTCCCTTAAAAGTTTCTCCTTTTTGCTATTTGCATTAATGCTAGCTAATGTTTATTTGCATCTCTCTCTTCATCTCCCTGTCTTTCTTTCTTTCTTTCTCTCTCCTCTCCTTGTGCTGATGCTGAAATGTCCTACCATAGCACATATTTATAAGTAGATCCCAACATAAAACTATAAGTAGAATATTTTTTATAGCTTAAATTAACTTAAAAAAAACCTTATCAGAAAATATTACCAGTGTTAAAAGTACAGGTAGGAGGTATTGACAGCTTCAATCACCTTAGTAGAAAATACTACCAATGTTAAAGTTACAGATATGATGTTTCTATTATGTTTATGGCCTAAACTTCCTTATTAGAAAATACTACCAATGTTAAAGTTACAGATAGGATATTTTTTATTACACTTATGGCCTAAACTTCCTTAGTAGAAAATACTACCAATGTTAAAGTTACAGATATGATATTTTTATTATGTTTATGGCCTAAACTACCTTAGTAGAAAATACCACCAATGTTAAAGTTACAGATATGATATTTTTTATTACATTTATGGCCTAAACTACCTTAGTAGAAAATACCGCCAATGTTAAAGTTACAGATATGATATTTTTTATCATTTTTATGGCCTAAACTACCTTATTAGAAAATACTACCAATGTTAAAATTACAGATATGATATTTTTTATTACATTTATGGCCTAAACTACCTTATTAGAAAATACCACCAATGTTAAAGTTACAGATATGATATTTTTTATCATTTTTATGGCCTAAACTACCTTATTAGAAAATACTACCAATGTTAAAGTTACAGATATGATGTTTCTATTATATTTATGGCCTAAACTACCTTATTAGAAAATACTACCAATGTTAAAATTACAGATATGATATTTCTATTATGTTTATGGCCTAAACTACCTTATTAGAAAATACCACCAATGTTAAAGTTACAGATAGGATATTTTATGGCTAAATTATCTTTATAGATAAGACATTTTTATTATTTACATGGCCTAAATAACCTTATTAGAAAATACTACCAATGATAAAATTATAGACAGAACATTTTTATTATTTTCATGGCCTAAATCACCTTATTAGAAGATACTACAGATGAAACTAGCCTTTTAGGTAGCGAGAGGAACAACCAGACACGCCCACTGCTCCCCCATTGGCTGCGCCGAGACTTGGCCGACGCACGTGGTGCAAAACAATTTAACTTTATAGGACCCCGCGCCGCCGCCGCGCGGACTCTGAGCGGAGCGTCAAAGCGCCGCGCATCCTATAGAAACAAATGGGCAGTACCGGAGACCGGGGCTTCCTGTCACACTTTTATATACTGTGAGATCAGATTATGAGGTTACATGTTGCCATATGGAAGAACGAAGTGTCAGGCATGTGTTTTGTATTCATTACATTTTTTACAACTTACTTTAATACAGACTTATAAGCATTTAAACAGTGAGTGTGCACTCGTGACAAGTTGCCCCACCAGCGGGGAAGTTGTTACACAACGTGGGGTAAGACGTCACACTGGAATTTGTGTTCATTCGTTCATTCACTGATGTATTTATTAATTTATTTCAAATGACTTTGTATCAGAAAAACTCTGGATTAATCATCGATTTTGATTAATCGTTCATGGCTGGCTCGGTCCTGGAGCGCGGTAGGGCTCGCAGAAACCTTCTACAACTGAAAAAAAATCACTTCAAACAATCTTTCATATAGAACATTTTTAACAATTCAAACAGAAATGATCATTTTTTAAATGTAATAATTTAAAATTATATATTTTTTTAACGGAATACATTTTAAAGTACCCCCCCCACGGCCCTGCAAATCAACCTGTTCGATGAGAAAAGCATTAATTTCACACGAACACTAATTTCCATATATTGGCCGTTGAGTTAAATGTGAGATCTGCGATCGTTTCTGCGAGGCATTAAATTTAAGGCAGCTCTGATCTATTATTGTTTTATGAAACAGTGCAGTTTTCGTGTTTGCCTTGTGTTACATTCTCTCTGAAAAAGTGTTGAAATTATTTTAATAATTTATTAATAATTTAATAATTAACTTATAATTGGGTTTACTTTACCAATATGGTAAATTTACTAATACAGATTCAGTAACACTGTTTCTTGAATAATCCTTGAGATCATTTTATTTGGATAAGTCGCTCTGCCAGCTCAGTGGACACCAGTTAGAGTGACCGGGCAGTTTGAGTTGACCTTACTCACTGCGGAAGTGTGAACATTAGACAGTAACTATGACACAGATATGCAGTTATTTAAGATCGAACCTGTTCAGTAACTTCAGTTTTTCAAGGCGATGAGTTTGCATGATTTTTTTGAGTCAGCTCATCTAAGTTTGCGAAAAATCCGCAAGTTTACACTGTAAACTTAGATGAGTAACGGAAGTTACACAAAATTTCCGTTACACATATTTTTCGGAAATATGTGTAACGGAAGTTACGGTGTAATTAACGGAAAGTAATCAGATTACATTACTTTAATATACTAATCTTTTGGATTAGGTTACGATTACATTTTTAACAGGTAACCAGGGTACGGATTCACGAAAACTTTCTTAAGAAAAAAAATGCGAAGGTTCATAAGACAAACACCACGAAGTTCATAAGAATGTTCTTAAATGCAATTCTCAAAAAAAAAAAGCTATTAAAATAATCTTCTTACGATTTTCTTAAGAAGATCTTTTGTTTTGTTTTGTTAGTTTTTTATGTAAGCTATGCTGTATTTTTCCATGTACCGCAAAGGGCGCGAGGTACATTCTGAATTTGTAGTAACTGTTATCTCCATTATTTAGTTTAATCCGCTCAGAGGCGCAAAACAGAGAAGAAATCATCAAATTAAGGGTTTAAAAATTAGCACACAAGTTCTAGAGGTGATGGTGGAGGAAAAAATCCTCACTGTAAAACATGAGAACTGTGGGGTGATGGACAAGGACGGCCGGGAGGAGCTGAGGTAGTGTCCGTTACGAATTTAGACGCTGACCTGGTCAACTCTTACAGCCTAAGATGAGCGTGAGTCTGTCGTAAGGTTGAGAAAACATAATATTTTCAAGTATAGAACTTGTTCTTAGAATTATTCTTAAGAAAATAGTATTAAGATCATTATTAAGAAGTTATTTGAAGAATAACAATTTCTCAAGATTGAAGTTTCTAAAGACGCTTTCGTGAATTTGGCCCCAGCGACGTAGCCAGAACTTTCACAATGGTCTGGCCAGTGACCCAGGGAATTTATTGGGGTGGCAAAAGAAAGAAGAAAAGAGCGGTTTATAACGTTCTTCTTCTTATTATTATGATTATATTAAGGCTACGTTATTAAAAGAACATAATTGTGTTTTTTATTATTATTATTATTATTATTATTATTATTATTATTATTATTATTATTGTACAGAATACTCCTACCTTCATCTTTTCCGTCTGGTTCTCAATAATCATAGACATATGTGAGTTGATGGTCGTTGACCAATGTCAGCCAAAAGCTATGAAAACTCCACTTCTTTGTCTGATCAGTGTGTAAGTGTTTTTAGGCTGCACGGTGAATGTAACCATGGCAACGTCAACAACCCACGGCAGCAGGCTCATTCTGTTTTAATATTTTTTTTATTTAATTTCCTGGCACAAGTCGGACTTCGATATGAAATATCGGATAACGGAGGAAATTCCGTTCGGCCGCGGGATACGGTGACAGCTGGAGTTCGCTCATGAGTTTTTCGTTCCACCTTAAATCGTTCATCAGTCAGCGGGCTTTTCTATGAATATTTTAAAATGATGTTTAAGTTAAATGAAATAAAAAGGTCAGTAAGTAGAAACCAATAGGCATGTCTTATTTACTTGAACTCAAGATAGTAAGTGGAGTTATTGGGCAACGCAATTGGCATAACAAAAAAAAAAGAACGTTAAACCAACCTGCCTTTTAGGAGGAATACTTTCACACATTACTGCCTTTTAGGAGGAATACTTTCACACATTACTGCCTTTTAGGAGGAATACTTTCACACATTACTTAAATTTTTATTTTTTTAAAGTAAATTCAATTTATCCGGGCTTACAGTGCATTTAAGGTGGAAAAAGTCAAATAAGAAACTGCCGAATAGCAAGCCAGCTTCAGCCTCGTTGAACCGCGGTGGTCAGTGAGTTTGTGACTGACGCGAGTGGGAATTCGTGTAGCTGGTCAG
Source organism: Colossoma macropomum (assembly GCF_904425465.1). Lineage (NCBI taxonomy): Eukaryota > Metazoa > Chordata > Actinopteri > Characiformes > Serrasalmidae > Colossoma > Colossoma macropomum. The sequence goes on from NW_023494785.1 coordinate 39,731,694, forward strand.
GCGAAACTATAACTCTACCTTAAAATGCCACGAAGCTTCGTTGGAGTTCGATAAGCTTGGATTCTCGAAGCATGTCGTCTTAATAACACCATCGAACTAGAGCGACGTGCAGAGCTAATCGGCCCTATACGCTCTCTACGCACGTTGCGTAGGGCCCCACAAATTACGCAAGGGCCCCGCCTCCCCCTCGTGTCCAAGCTGTTGAGGACGAGAGGATGAAGCCCTATATAAAATAATGCGTGGCCACGCCGTATTAACGCGTGGGAACGGGATTCTAATGAGTGGACACGACTTAGCAAGGCGTGGGAATGAGACTATTAAGTCTTGCCTACCACTTAGTAAGGCTTGGGAAGGAGACCATGTCTTTATGAAGCTTATCAAGGCTTAATTATCTACTTACTAAGTCGTGGCTATTAATTAGGATCTCATTCCTAAGCCCTACTAAGTCGTGGCCATTACTTAATTATTTCGTTGCCACGCTTTACTAAGTCATAGCCACGCATTATCTTTATTATTATTGACATTATTGTTTATCGAAATGGCGCAAATGTGCAAAATGTGACTTGAAAATGAGATTTTTGAAAATGTGCATAGATATAAATGTGTTCGTATCTGTGCATATTCATAGCGGACTTACTTTTCCACAGTCACACACGGCCTTTTCCCGAGGTGTTTTACGCGTGGGAACCGGATGCCCTGTATATGAGACGTGAGCAAGCCAGCTTCAGCCTCGTGAGCAAGCCAGCTTCAGCCTCGATGGCGTCATGCAAATGATTTGCCCTTTTTTTGCTAATTTATAACATACAGAACGTGTATATATATATATATATATATATATATATATATATATATATATATATATATATATATATATATAACCACTGAAGGTAAACCCTCCCAACTCTGCACTGAAAATAAAGCGTTTGAAAGCGCAGCGGCGAAATTTCCGCGCTATGTGTGAAAGTAGCTTGACTCAACCTGAGCGCACTTCTCTGTTTCTTCTCTGTTTATGAATAAATCTGTGGTAATATTCACACCGAAAACAGACTGACTGACAGGAAAACGATGATAACTCGCTGATAACAGCTCCATGACCTGGTCAGACAGCGTAGCACCTTCAGCAACAGACTCAGCTCCGCTGTAGCAAAGAACGGTACTGCTGTATACCGAGCTACTGACAGGACAGGCTCACTGAGGCAACAGGACATTATATGCCTCTACTCTTTACTATGCACCGCCATTTTGTGCATACATCTATACCCACTGTATATTGCACTGCCACTTTGTTTATGCACCCATGCATATACAACTATTAACATATGTTATTCTTTACAGTATTGAGTCACTCGGTTCATTCACTGAGCCACTGCATTGTCACCTGCATAATAATGATGTGAGTTTACTTTCTCTCTGGGACGAATAAAGTGATCTATCTAAATGTGGCTCTCGGTCATTTGTGTGTGGTCGAGTAAAAGGAGTAACAGTGATTTCGGCACATCGATAAAGTCATTAAACTTTCACCCTCAGGCTGTAAGACTTGGGTCACATAGTCAGGCTAGATCGTTATGACTCAGCTCCTGAGGTCAATGATTACGTACCTCAACAAGCAGAGTGCAAGAGAAAAAATGTTTAAAAAAAGGATGTATTCCTACAGGCTAGACTAACCCCAAATAGCAGGGTCTTAACCCTTTGAGAACCATATCTTTTTTGAGAGTGTAGCCCACCTCTCACTGCTCTCCTGAACCATGAACACAGACAACAATGTCGAGGCTAACTGATTCATTCAAAGAAATAATATGAAAAACGGTTGTTTGTTTCTGATAAATGCATGAGAATATTCGCAAAAAATCTGACACTCACTGGTCCAGCCAACGTCCTTCATTTTTTGCCTGATCTGATTATGGATCGATTCTGATTTTGAATATGGATCGATATGGATCGATTCAGCTTTAGAATCGATCCATATAAAAGAGCAAATGCGCTGGCAGAATAAGGCATTTCAATATTCACACTTTTAGACAGTTAACATGGGATCCTAGGAGAAAGAATTACATTACAGGATGTGGATCAAACTCGGTTATAGTCCATTTAACTGCTCTACACGGACATCGCGATCTGTCCATGTATTTAAAGCACAGAAGATACAAAAATCAGCAACATACCGTAATTCTGTTTCACAACCAGCCGGCAAGAACACCGAATCAGCCTCTCAGAGATCACCACGAACTTACACACAACCGACAGCGGAGAACTCTCTCTCGGTTATTCCCATCCCACTTGGCCAAATATGTTCTCTTACAGTTATAACCAAGCACCAAAACCTGGATTACAGTAGCCCCCGCTCCCAAACGCAGAGCCTGAACTGCCCCGAAGTTCACATAATGGGTAAACATCAACGACACCTACTTGGAAATGCAACCGACGCCCTTTACTCACTGTTTTAAGAACCTCTAAGAACTTAATACAGCCCGGCTATGTATGAGCAAAGCATCGTGGGATCCAACGCGTGCTCCGGGGTCACAAAATCATTTTAAACCAAGAAAACGAGCGGAAAGTCCCACCTTTTACATCAGCGGCAGTGCAGCAGGACACCATCAAAATCATGACTTTCAGCATCGCCTGAACTGTTGCTGCTTTTTCTGCTGCCTCCTCTGCTGCTGCTCTCGCTCTCGTCGCCCCGAGCCGCTCCGCACGTAGCTTGCTTAAGTCACGGGCGGAGTCTGTACAAGAAGGCGCGCTAAAATACGGCCAAAAGCCTTTTTCAGTCTCCTCCTCCTGTTGTCGGACAAAATCAGATCACAAGCTCCAGGTTTTTTTTTCACAGCTTTCTTATTACAGGAAGAAGAAGTTTTTCACATAGTATTCGACATCTTTGACATAGTGAGAAAAAAGGGATGTAGTATTTTGCCCCTTACGTTTATGAATATAATACTTTGCCAGCAATATAAGGATATGACTTAAAGAATATTAATATTTCAGATCATTTTGGTCATTTGTAAACCCAAATAAAACATTTTCAAAGTAAAGTTCAAATTCACTATAAATAAACTCCACAATAAAGCTACAAATGTTTTGCCATAGTCTTCGAGTTTGATCACAAAGCCAAAACAGATGAAAAAGAGTTTCTGGGTACGGGCCGCAAAAGAAAATTTTAGTTTAGATGTAAACAAAGTCTTTCATGGTTCATGTGAAATCCTTTTAGAAAAACGTACCAAGTAAGAATTGTTCACAGTGGTGGTCATAGGAACCAGACGTCTGAAGCCATGAACACTGCCTAACTGAATTGAATTCAGAACCATTAGCTAACTGTGTTTGCACACAGAAGAGTTAGACCTCCGCATTTAACCCATCCATGCAGTGAAACACCCACATACATGCACACTAGTAAACGCACACTAGGGGGTAGTGAGCAGCAGTTGGGGGTTGAGTGCCTTGCTCAAGGGCACTTCTGTCAGCCAATGGGATTAAACCAGCGACCTTCTGGTCGCAAGGCTGGGCCCCTAACCACCAGCCCACGACTGACCCACAAGAGCAGCAGGACGAGCAACATGCAGGGAGTGGCCGCTGGCAGACAAGGACATGTTTCAGCCCGGGATCGAACCGGGGGCCTTTCACGTGTAATTCACGCGAACGTGATAACCGCTACACCACAGAAACGTGCAACATGCCTGAGACACTGTTTTATGAAGATTCATGGCCCCAAACTTTTTTTGGTTTTTATTTTTAAAATGTATTCATGGGAGACATGTACATGCACTGTGTTGTGAGGCAAAAGAAAACTTATACTTTTCAGATTTGCCACTATTTTACCATCATCAACATTACATATAAGAACTTAGAAGACACGTGGAGGTCCACCGGTGGTTTTGGACAGTAAATAAAATGGATATATTTGCATTTCAGACATCATAATCCCTGGTTCCTATCACCACCACTGTAAAGAAATACAATTGTTGTAATTCCCCTGTAAATACATAAAAGAATTAGTAACTAAAATGAAGGTTCTTGCCTCTGTAAACCTTAAAAGGCCAGTGTACCCTGACCCAACATTCTGCGACCAAAAGCCAACAATTTTGACAGTTAAACAAAGTTAAGAGGCCTTTCCACTTAGATCCATTCAGCATATCTCCCTGCCGATTGTTGTCCCATAACCTTTCGATGTAAAGTAGTCGCTTCAGTGCTTGTCCTTTCTCCAAAGTCTGTTTGATTTTTCAGTTGTTTTGAATTAACTTGACAATTTGTATTTTTTTCCCCATTAATTTTGGTTTGTACAGTGTCCAACGTTGTAAATGGTCAGGTTGTATGGACTGGCGACCTGTCCAGGGTGTGTCCTGCCTTCCGCGCAATGACAGCTGGGATAGGCTCCAGCACCCCACCGCGACCCAGAGGGATAAGCGGTTCAGATGATGGATGGATGGATGCAATTGTTGGTCCTTGAATTTCATGTTTCTTACATTGCCTTCAGTCACTCTGATGGTTAGACACTTCTTAAGTACTTGCATTTACACCACACGGTGGGCCAGATGCTTGTAGGTGAGAAGGCGCAGGTCTGTCAGGATCAATCAGTTAAACCCAGTTAAACTCAATCTGAATTACTCAGTCGTGATTAGTTGCCACTTTGTGTGATGATAATGCATAATGTAAATTCTCCTACTGCTCTTTCTCATAGTATGAGAGCCTGATGGACCCATATGTATGCATTTTTTTGTTGTATGTATATTTTTGATGAAGTCATTCATTTTTGCGCAATCCTCTATCAAATTCGTATGAGGGAGAGAAACACTGTGTTTTTGTTCATGTACATGGTGTATGTGTTTTGGCTTGTTTACCAGTTTTGTACCTATCATGTATACCTTTTCAGGCAGAATTTCTGACTTAAAGCTGCTGTAAAAGGCTTAGTACATCCCAGCATCTCCACAACAGAGCTGGGTCCAGACAGCGGAGCACAGGGTAGCCCACCTGAAACACTAAAGAACTGTGAACTCCAATATTACTATAACTGTCATTGCTGCCTTTTCACCTTCTAATTTACTGCCTAATAGTTAAGCGTATACAAATAAAGACACTACTCTTAATATTATAGGAACCTATAGCAGGACAGAATAGTAGGATTCCCTCGTGACACATAACTGACCTTTTCACTTTTTGGAGTGTTATACTACATTAATATCACTTTTAGCCTACTGTATTTAGTTTAATTAGTGTAGAGAATTGTTTTAAACTATACACAATAATTATCAGCAGATAATTGCTTTAAAAATATCATCATCAACTGATATCCAACTGATATTTGTACTTATTGTACTCTGGTAGAACAGAATCCTTGTGATGCTGAGTTACTACAATGTAATATCTGCATTTTATTCTTTTTACTGTATTTGTAACCATAAAAAAAGAAATGTTACTCTTTCTCTAAATCCTCTGTAATGCTAATCCAGATAGCAGTAGTCCCAGTTTCCACAGTTTATACAGTTTTGAGCATTGGGTAGGGGTGTAACGATTCACAAACTTATGTTTGATACAATACAGTGGTGTCTCAGTTCGATTCATTTTTCCATGTGGCAAAAGTGAGCGGTGCCTGAAATGTTAATATTTCCTTTTCCAGTTTATAAGAGTGTTCGACATTAAGCAGTAAAATATTTTATAAAAGTGAGTTAGTCACAAGCTAGTTTGTGTATTAATATATAGAACAATGAATGCGCTTTTCCTTCATGCCATTTTAAGGCAAAGAGGATGGGATAGTTTTAGAGGCAGAAGCACAGTAGGGAACCCTCGGGGCATTCTAGGCTTCAGATAAGGCCTGATGATTTGATTTATAATAAGATTCATTCTGTAATTTATTGTTTATTTTTATTTAATAGATTGTAAAAAAGTATTGTAGTATTTTTTTCCATTATGTTGTGAAGTGTCTTAGGAAACAGAAGGCTTTAAATGTTAATGTCCAATAGAAAATTATGAGATTTTTTTTCACTTATGTATCATAAGTAGACACATGTATCTCTCCCATTGCTTAGGACTTCAGGAGCTGGGGCCATCTTACAAAAAAAATTTTTAGTCTGAGATCATATCTGCTTTGTTGTCATGGCAACTTCAGTTAAGACAAAATATCGTATTCCTGAACATCATAAATATTTTCTTAACTATAAGACAACCCCAGAGCGTCTTCTGCTTTAATCGTCTGTTTCTATTGTTTTATGTAGTGACAGACAGCACAACAACGTTTGGGAAATGAAACTGAGACTGTGGGACGGCGACGCTCTGATAAACAGCACGAAACGAAACGACATTCTTACCTTCACGTTTATCGCGCTTTAGTTTTGTTTGACCTCTTTTCTACATCAGTAACGGTGGCTAACGTTAGCTGTCTGGCTAACTAACTTGATCACTTTGATTACGTGTTTACGTAAGTATGGTCCATTGCTAGATAACAGACATGACAGTTGATTGTCGACTTCGATGAGGAAGGTCTGACTACAAATTGATATACATAACTAGATGCCGCGTTGGGTCCAGTTAGGCACGTTAACGGCGCCGCCATTTTATGGCGGTCAACATCACCGCTGGGCTGCATTCAGTACCATTACAGAGCGGCAGTTTAGGTAATATACTGTCCAGAATTATACTATTTCAAGAATATTGCTCTCAGAAAGTGGAATATTATATAACGGAGGGAACGCAGCGATACACGCTCATGTTTGTGTGATGTGTATGTGTAGATATGGTTGTGAGGTTAGTGTTGCACAGAGAACCTGCTGATGTGATCGTTTTTCCTCTGGTTTATATTAAGCTTGTTTCATTTAATAGTCTATTCTGTGGATCTAACTTTATGTAGTAGTTATTTATATACAATCATGGTTATTGCATTGTAGGTAAATTATAGCATTCCTTAATCCTAGATATTCATGATATATTAATGTTAGCACCTTCTTACACAAACCTGAAGTCAGCTTCTTATTTGCCAGCTTCTTGTTCGAATTTTCACGTTCCACCTTAAATGGTGCATCAGCCAGCTTCTTGTTCAAATTTTCCCGTTCCACCTTAAATGGTGCATCAGCCAGCTTCTTGTTCGAATTTTCCCGTTCCACCTTAAATGGTGCATCAGCCAGCTTCTTGTTCGAATTTTCCCGCCTAAACTGGTGCAGCTTCAGGCAACAGAAAGTTACGGTGAAACGAGAAAACTCGAAGAAGCTGGCGAATAGGAAGCCATTCAGCTTCGTCCTTCTTACTGTGTTTTGAGGTTTATTTTATTTTTATGTGTATTAAGATTAGAAGTGATTCACACAGTGATGGATTTGCTGATGTTTCTACCGGAGCTCGCGCTAATCTCGGTTTTAATGTCAGGTGCAGACTGAATACTTTCCTGCTGGTCTGGACGGCTAATTAGCATGATCAGTTATTAAAGAATTATTAAACAATATTCTTATTAAACAATATTCTTAACTCTCAGTTTATCGCGCTTTAGTTTTGTTTGACCTCTTTTCTACATCAGTAACGGTGGCTAACGTTAGCTGTCTGGCTAACTAACTTGATCACTTTGATTACGTGTTTACGTAAGTATGGTCCATTGCTACGTAACAGACATGACAGTTGATTGTCGACTTTGATAAGGAAGGTCTGACTACACATTGATATACATACCTAGATGCCGCGTTGGGTCCAGTTAGGCACGTTAATGGCGCCGCCATTTTAGGGCGGTCAACATCGCCGCTGGGCTGCATTCAGTACCATTACAGAGTGGCAGTTTAAGCAAGACACTATCAAAAATGATACTGTTTCTAGAATACTGCACTCAGAAAGCAGAATAGGATTATATAACAGACGGAACGCAGCGATGCACGCTCATGATTATCTGATGCGTATTGTTTGTGTGATGTTTATGTGTAGATGGCCGTGTGGTTGGTGAAGCACAGAGAACCTGCTGATGTGATTGTTTTTCCTCTGGTTTTGTATTAAACTTATTTCACTTAATAGTCTATTCAGAGGATCTAACTTTATGTAATGGTTATTTATTTACAGTCATGGTTATTGCTTTGTAGGTAAATTATAGCATTCCTTAATCTGTGTAGATATTCATAATAGATTAGCACCTTCTTACACAAACCTGAAGTCAGCTTCTTATTTGCCAGCTTCTTGTTCGAATTTTCCCACCTAAACTGGTGCAGCTTCAGGCACCAGAAAGTTACGGTGAAACGAGAAAACTCGAAGAAGCTGGCGAATAGGAAGCCATTCAGCTTCGTCCTTCTTCCTGTGTTTTGGGGTTTATTTTATTTTTATGTGTATTAAGATTAGAAGTGGTTCACACATTGATGGATTTGCTGATGTTTCTCCCGGAGCTCGCGCTAATCTCGTTTTTTAACGTCAGGTGCAGACTGAATAATTTCCTGCTGGTCCGGACGGCTAATTAGCACGATCAGTTATTAAAGAAATAAAAGCTACCGAGAGCAGATCCGTGCAGCCTGGATTAATCTATGTCTGAGGATTATAATAAAACAGATTTGGCAAAAATGGGTTGAGTAATAAGGAAGTTGTGGCCGATTTAATCCTGAAGAATTCTTAACTTGAGATAAGATAAGATGCTGTAAGATAAGATAAGATTCCTAAATTAAGATAAGATTTGCTTCTGTAATACAAATTTGATATTGAGATATTAAGTTAAGACAAAAAGATAGGAAGTTTCTGTAATATGGCCCCTGAACTGAAGGCTTTATGTGTCAGATTAACCACTAACGTAATTAGGAAAGGGCAAAGGAATCAACCAATGTTTTGGGGCCAATTCTTTAAGAAAAAATTTTATTCTGCGCCTTCTGTTAGTTCTAGACACATCATTAACTGTGAATACAAGCCGTCTAACCAGGTTCCAGTTTGTTGTTAGGAATGGAAAACAGCAGCAGCAACTCTATGCCAGGACTGTTTACTGGAACAGTCACTGTAAAACTGACACATATTGTATTAATCTTTGATACAGGCTTCACATAATACATGGAATGTCTTATATGAGTTTCAGATGTCTGTGTTTAATCTAGAACAGCCAAAAATTGAATGTATATTGCTGTTAGCTTAGCACTACCATACTACTAGAATCTCATTGGTTGCTAGCAAAAATTACCTTTATCTTAGAGGTGTTTTTCCCCTTGTTTTTACATTTTTGTCCCAAACTGAAAGCCTTGCTCTGATAGTCACAGGACAGGTTTGCCCTCATTGTGCTTGCTTGTTTAATTTGTATTATACACATAAAAAGTAATAGGAGTTAACCTGAGTGCTTTACGTGCTCCAGTTTTTCGAATGTATTGGTCAGTTTTTCTAATGCGTATTCAGAGGCTCATATTGAACAGGACAGTACAGTAGATTGTACTGTTACCCTCCTAGTATCGGCATCGGCAGATATGTACACAAAAAACATCTGAATATCAGTATTTTCCCATTCCCTATTTGAACCATGTTAGCTGCTATGCTACATTATGACATTTAGCTCTCTATAACTACTGTAGATCTATAGGAATGCAGTTGGTGTTCTTCATATCTGGCTTCAATCACACTCCACTGGGGAGTTCCAGCAGCCTGAGCTGCATGAGAGACAGAGACAGAGGGAGGTAGAGGGAGAGAAGAACAGAGAAAGAATGAAAGTGTAAAAGAGATAGATAGAAAGAGATGAAGAGACAGTGAGAAAAGCAGGGAGAAAGGCAGAGACAGAGGTTGAGGAAAAGAAGGAGAGAGAAGGAAAGAGAAAAGGGAGAGAGAGAAGAAGATGGAGAGAGGAGCTGTGTGGGGACTCAGCGAGGGACAGAAAGAGAGAGAGTCAAAGGAAGGAAGTGAGAAGGGGGCAGAGAGAGGAAGCCAGCAGGGCAGTTGGGGTGGGCGTGTGTGTGTGTGCATGTGGTAGAGTTGGGGAGAGAAGGAGATAAGATGTACAGAACAGAAGAAGAGGGCAGCACAGGAACTAGAACAATAGAAATTAAGGGAATCATTAACTAAACCAAAAGGTTAAAATGGAGTATAAAGTGGGCTTGTTTTCTCAGGAGGGTACTTCAGCATCAGTTAAATTCTCATCATTTGGAGATCATTTTCAGGAAAGATACTACACACATTATCTAAGCCAATTATCCTTCTGGGTCACAGAGGGTGCTGGAGTCTATCCCAGCAGTAGGAGTATGGGCAGAAGGCAGGAGTCCCCCTGGACAGGTTGCCAGTCCATCACAGGGCAGACACACAGACGTATACAATCACACACACACATCTTGTTAGCTTAGTCAACATTATCCCTGCACTCCATGATGCTTTGAGTGACTTATGGACAGAACAGACAATATGTTAAATGATAATAAAAGCCCTCAGCCCAATCAGGGCCTGGTTTCTGACCTGTCAGGGAGAGCCGTCTGACAGAAGTGAACCCAACTTTTTTTGGATCTCTTTTATTCTTCATAATAATGTTTGTGGGGTCAATGACGTGAAAAAAGCTCAACGGTACATCAGCATTTTACTTTTAAAAATGATCGCAATTTTTTTACTTTTAAGAATTATCGCAAGAGCAATAACACTAGCATGGCTGAGACATTTGGCGAGGATATCCTGAGGAAAAAGTGTCTTTTTCTCTGTATTTTTGTCCATTTATATGCATAACAGTACATCATACGATGTTAAAGAACACATAAGCACGTCTATTTAAGATTACTGAACACCTCAACACAGTTTGAGGCTCATAAATGATGATTTTGTGGGAAGCAAACTTCAGACTAACATAACATTTTCATTCACAGCACAATCTATGTTACAACTTCTAGCTAAGTTTATCGATGGACATAAATTGCATTGTCAGTACAGAAGATTCATAGCAATATCACAATGAAACTCTAGTTTGAATATATTATATAATGTATGGCTTTCTCTGTGTCTTTTTTTAGCTCTAGTTTTGAAGAGACTCCTATTTTGAAAAAGGACAGCAGTATGTCTCAAGGTTAAAAAGACTGGCAGCAGCCATCTTGAAGCCTGAATTTCCTCAGTATTTATCATCTTGTTTATAGATAATAGTATGTGATACAATGTCAGAAACCACATAAGCAGGACTATTAGAGATTACTGAACAACTCGACACAGTTTGAGGCAAAATTGTTAACTCGATGTAAGCTTCCATTACTTGTTAGCTTGTTACTTGTTAGCATTAGCCTCATAGCTCCAGTACAAAACTGAAACATGATTGATTACCTTTGGCCTGAGGGGGGAAACTATGTACATATGATGTTTGGCTGAGCCATAGCTTCTTGCTGTCCAGTAAAGTAGCCCCTAACAGAACCGTGTGTCTGGCTTGAAGTTAAACTTCACAGGGAAGAAATTGTTCAGTCACCACTGAGCCAGGTAGGTTCCTGCATTGTACTCGTGCTTTTCGTTCTTCATAGCTTTTGGGCACATGCTGCTTTGTTTAATATAACATCAATGTTGCAATAAGCTTGCGTACAGTCAAATCTGACCATAAAAAGTATGCATGCAACCTTCACTGAGAGTTTTGTTATTCATCATTTTCCAGTGGTGGATAAAGGAGAGATACCCAAGGTAAAATATTACTCCAGTAAAAGTAGAAGTTCCTCCTTTTAGACCTCCACTTGAGTAAAAGTACAAAAGTATTTGCCTTCAAATGTACTTAAGTATTGAAAGGAAAAGTACTAAAAGATTAATTATGACTCTGATGTCCTATTATGATTTTTGTCACAAGACTCTGCTTCATTAACTCATTTTAGGTGAAAATACTCCAGTGTCTCTCTTGGTAAAGTGATCTTTTTAATAGAATGTCATTAATTAGTGATGCTGATGTCTATTAAAATCATCATAAGCACAAAACACTGAAGGCAAACAGTTTCCATTAGGTAGAACTGAGTGGCTCTGAAATAACTTTTTACAAACAAGCAAAGTTTCAGTTTAAGATTTATTTGCAACTTAGTTACAAGTTTAAGTTTAATAAAAACTTGCTTTAAACTATGTGAGAAAACTAAATGAGTTTTTCTTTACTAAACTGCATCTGTAGGTCTCTGTTCATAAACATAAACTAGCCAAAACGAATTTACTATAAAATGAAATAGTGTTTATATAAATTCAGAAAAAAGACACGTCAGTCACAACTGCATATGTGTCCATATTTCTATATTGTGCATAAGTTAGATTAGTTCCATCATTTATGTTGAATAGATTCTCCCAAAATTTTATGCTGCTGCACTGATGTTGAACCGTATGCTTGCACTGGGTCGGTATGACCAACAAGTCAAAACAAGACAAAGTGCATGCTGTGCCCTGATTGGTGTGCTTGCTTCACGCTCCTTTCATTTTGACTTCGAAAAATGTTACATTTTTATGCTCACATAAACCAAAAGGAACAACAGATTTCTCATAATGTAGTGGAGTAAAAAGTGAGATATCTGACTTTGAAATATAGTGGAGTGAAAGTAAAAAGTCGCTCAAAGTGGAAATACTTCAGTAAAGTACAGATACACGAAAAAAACTACTTAAGTACAGTAACGAATTACATTTAGTTAGTTACTGTCCACCACTGTCAGTTTCTTTCAGTCTTTGGTGTATCTGTACAATCAACTTCACGTCTGGTAGGAGTGTGTAAATATGAGCATGTGCATAAAAGTTTAACCTAAAGAAAATGCATAATTTGCAGTTAACTAACCCAAACTATTATCAGTATCATCTATAATGGCCATAATAAAAAAAGGAATAGAAAATAACCAGATTGCTAATTATTTGTGTGTGGGGGGGATCCAGTGCAAAAGTGAATGTGCTTTTTTTACATGCACATTGATGTAAACAAATGCTGCAACTAGTAGTTTGTACGTCATTAAATGCAGTCAAATCAGCACTTATTTTCACCCATTTTGTTTTATGTGAGATACTGTCTATAGTACTGAATATTAAGTCATTTCTTATAGTAAGTGTAGCTTAAATGTAGAGCATTATAAGATTACCATTACTGATGTGGTAAAGCTATATAAACCAGTGCAGCTGCTGTGTGTGTCAGTGATGAAAGCGTAGGGAGTACTGTAGGGGTTTATTTGTGGTGACGACAAAATCCCACAAATCAATAATAATATAAAACTGCAACAACTAAATATAGTATAGTTGGTTTCAGTATTAAGTTTGTCCACTTTTTGCACTTCCATTCTCTTCAGGAGACTTGCTTTCAGTTTTGCAGGGATGTTTTTCCACACCTCCAAAGTTCAGTTTTAGAAGTTGGTTTTGCATTTTCTGCTTCTCACGATCCAAGTAATCCAGCACACTGTTGTTCATGTTGAGGTCTGGACTCTGGTGTGGCCAGTTTGTTGTTCTGAGAACGCCAGCAGCTTCTTTCTTTTTTGTCTAGTGGTCCTGGGCAGTACTTTAACCCTGTTTTTTTGTTTGTATGGGCTACCGGCCTTTCTTAGCGATTTACGTTATCTTCCACCTAACTACACGGTGGCTGCAACAGCAACAGATTTGCTTCTGGTTTACTGGAGCTACAGTGCGAAGGCAATCAGAGAAAGCGAGCAGTCATTATTCATCGTCTGAGGAAGCAGTGCTGTTTATATAAACAAAAAGAATCATAGAGATGTGTCTTTCTTATGGCTGACCTGGCTTAAGGTAAATGCAGCATCGACCTTAAAAGGTCAGTAGTACTTATAGCGTAACTGTTATGTCCTCTAGAGTCTTTGTGAGCTGTACTGTTAGCCTGAGATGTGTCAGAAAGTAAGTTAAGCTTGTGTGTGCTCCACATCTATTACATTTTCTGGTTGGCACATGATCATCGTAGTTAGACACAGGACAGGACCTCCCTCTTGCCTCATACAAAATGGTGGATAATCTTTATCACTAATGTATGGCTTTCTCTGTGTCTTCTTTGAACTCTAGTTCTGAAGAGACTGAAGGACAGCAGTATGTCTCAAGGTTAAAAAGACTGGCAGCAGCCATCTTGAAGCCTGAATTTTTTCAGTAGCCAGCATGATCATATGGGCAGGACCTGCCTCATACAAAATGGTGGATGATCTTTATCACTGTTGATTTCTAAAAAAAATGGCTTTTCAAAGGTTCTTTAAGAAAGAAAATGGTTCTGTATTGAACAATGAACATTCAGAGAGCCTTTTGCTTCATTAAATGTTCTTTGCATGGTGAAAGTGCTCTTTAGATTGATGGAGAATGTGCTGTAGATGGTTCTATATAGAACCTTTTTGAAAAGGGCTCTGTTTAGAACCAAAAAGGGTTCTTCTATTGTTACAATACAATAAAAGAACACTTTTTGCTGCTATATAGAACCCTTTGCCACATTCTACTGTACAATTACTGTTTATTTGCTGAACTCGATTAATCATCAAAATAACCGGTAGATTACTTGATTACTCATATAATCAATAGTGATAATAGTGAAATACTAATTGAAATTTTCTAATTGATTTTACAGTTGAGTGGGTTACATTTGGGTCCATGACTGCAGCAATAATGTACCAAATAACAGAAGCGTAGAGCCACTTAACAGCATTGCGAGTGAGAGTGAGAGAGTTGAAAGCCAGGTGCAAAAAGGTCATAAATCGCCCAATGGGGAGGCAGGACTGCGCTGTAATAGGAAACGACACACCCTGCTCGCTGGTAGAGTTCATTACTGTGATGTTTAGAATCTGTCGTCCAGATCGTCTATCATGCGTAACAACTTTGTTTACACCTCGCACCCCTGACACATTCTAGCTATTGATCAAGCTCAGCGACGGGTTTACACTGCAGTGTCAAAACAGAGATTCTCAGCGCTTTCATAATGAAACCAATGAGTCCAATGTTTTAAAGAGGAATTCCACTAATATTTCAAAATGTCTGCATAGTGGTGGTGATAGGAACCAGACGTCTGAAGAGTTTAATGCCTTTAAAAACTCAAACTCGACCACTAAAAGGACCATATTTAAAAAAAAATCTCACCAAATCCGTGGGCCAGCAGTGTTTTTATTTCATTTTTACTTAACATTTTGCCACGACCGGAACGGGCCACTGTTTGTTCAAAACATCCCAAAACTGCAACAGCAAAATAGGCACTGAATACTTATTCAAAAATCATTCTAAATGTTTTTCTTAGGTATTCTTTTCTTTTTGTGTAGCCACTGGCCCCTAGATTTTTGTTAGCGGAGGGGGTCAGAATGCACACTATGTTACAGTGCATGCTGGGGAATGTAGTGCATCCTAGGGTGAAACGGGCTAATATTAATAGAAAATTTAAATAAGTTTAGGTCTTGTGTTTGACACATGGGCTCTAAAAGCTCCCTCGCAGAAAGTTATTGCATTAAAAAGGTTATGAATATGCTGCCTAATGTTTGAGACGTTGTTTTACAACTATTTTATGCCAGTGTATTTTTTCAATCATTTAAATTCATGGTGCAGAGATACATGCGAGACATTATGTGGCAAAATAACTAATTTTTTACAGATTTATCACAATTTTACCATCATCAGCATCACATATAAAACTCAGAACACACGTGTAGGTTCGCTGGTGGTTTTGGATAGTAAATAAAATGGCTAAATTTGTGTTGTAGTCATTGCCATCCCTGGTTCCATTCACCACCACTGTAAAGACACTGCAGTACGTTTCTCTACAATGCACTATTTGACACCAAAGTACTCTGAAAGACTTTGTTTACATCACAACCATTAAATTGTACAGACATTAAAAAGGTGGAATTCCCCTTTGAGGTCCGCTTGTGATTGTGCAGTTTCAGACTCTGTCTGAATCATATTAACATGACAATATTTGTATATACAGTATGTGTGGTCTTTTATGAGTACTCAGTTGATCATCAGAATAATTGACAGATTACTAATTTATTTATATGACCAATAGTGACAGTCTTATAAACTAATATAATCATAAATATATTTTATGTTGACTGAAAGCAACTAGGGGAATAAAGTATGACAAAAAGAGCAAATTGAGAGAATCATTTGTGCAAGATTGCATAAAATGTATATTTTAAATTTGTATTATATTTATATTCCAATATTTAGGCTGTTATTGGCTGGCACTGACCTTTTTAAACGTATGTTTGCAAGATATGGTCATTCTTAGGCTTGTTAGGCTTATAATTTTTGTGAGAGTTTTGTGATATTTTTATGAAATTAAGAAATTTTAGAAACCTTCTACAACAATATAAAAAAATTACAAAAAACAAAAAGTTGGTGTATAATCATCCATTAGATTCTACTGTATACTTTACTACAAAACCAAGTGACCTAGCAGAGCACTGTTGTCAGAACAGTACTTTTGGCTTCCTACAATCGTATGCAACCATGGAAGCACCAGTGGCACCAGGTATATTGCAAACAGTAGCTAACGCGTTACGGTGAGCTAATGGTTGATGAACAGTGCTGAAGTAGAGCATCAATCTCTTTTTCAAATGTGTATTAAAAAAATTATGATATTAGAGTTGAGTGTTACACTAAACGTCCAACAAATACTGAATAAATAAAACTAGATAGGAATATAATAAAGCACGGTTTAAAATACTGATCAGACATTTCTGAGAACTACACTATATGGACAAAACTATTGGGACACCTACACATTACACCCACAGGAGCTTTTATGAATCCCATTCTAAACCCATAGGCATTAATATGGAGTTGGTCCCCCTTTGCAGCTATAACAGCTTCCACTCTTCTGGGAAGGTTTCTACAAGATTTTGGAGAGTGTCTGTGGGAAAATTTGTGAAGAGAAATGACAGAAACGGTGTTGTATTGTACAGAAAACAATATACAAGATAACAATCTGGAAAATTATAACTACTTCATGGCTTCTCCGGACTTCCATACATAGTATTGTATTCATACAACTCATATTGTGCTGTATTCAAACAGGACTGTCACTGTATTCATGACTCACTAAAATCAACATCATCCAGCTTTTATACACTGATGTCTTAAAGAAGGTTCTTCACTTTCTTGTTGGATGTGCATTCGGGGAACGCTGCCATGTCTGGTCGAACGAACAAACGGACAAATGGACGGACATACAGATGGACAAACAGCAGACAAACAATTATGCTTTCCTGGGTTATCTTTCGCTTGGTGGTTAGCTTTCACTCTACAATGTGCTCTAATTCGAAGACAGAGATTCTGTGAGTTTTGGTAAAGTTGTGGGGACGGCACTAGACCCAGGCATCTTCACATTATGCAGAAATATTGAAAAATTAGTGGAATTCCCCTTTAAACATCATAAAGCCTGTATGACATGCAATCAATGCAAAAACGTTATCGTATAACATTAAATATCCACAATTGCCACCTTTTGACCACTCTGGCAGGAGATGCAGTGCAGCAATGACTTCAGAAAGGTCAGTGAAGCAGTGAAATGTACACACTGGCTAATGACTAAGGTTAATGTTTAAAACTAATGTATAGTTGGAAAATGACTGAAATAGTGACTGAAATCTAGGTTTGCATGTTCTTTGCAGGTAAAAGCAGTGCCTCGCTTCCATCAAATGAAGGTAAGGAGGCACAATTTGTGTAGTGACACTGCCATCTAGTGACCGAGGAATGCAATTTATTACATAGCAGTGCTCTAAATGTGCTGAATGCCCCCCCACCAACCAACCCCATTCATATTTTATATGCATGAATGAAAGCAATACTAAAAGGGAAAAAAATGAATCAGCATTAGACTTCAGTATTCCACCCTTGATATTTAATGACATCTTTACTGTACTCTAGAACAGTGTACCATTTAGGCAATGCAGGGTTACTGCACTAAAATATCTGCATTTTATTCATTTTACTTCATTTGTAGACCTATGGAAATAAATGTTGTATTTCTCTGTAATGCTACTACCATCTACTAATAAATTCTACATTTTAATAAATGTTTATGTATCAGCATTAGCAGATATGTAGCTGAAAAATATATGATAATCCAAATACCTATAATGGTACATCCTTTGTAAGCACATTATAAAGTAATAGATGACATTACAAAATAAAACAAATAGTTATACTGTATTAGTCAACATCAATTTGGGGAAAAAATGAACCCAGACAAATACAGATAAATAGAATAAAATGACCCTGGTCCTGTAATAGTCCTTAGGCCTGCACATTTTATGCTACCCCTGGTCTAGCAAACCCACTTCAGCCCAGGGGGGGTTCGTTATTTAGCCGATAAGTTTGGTCAGATGCGTGAGAGCAGAGAAAACACTAAAATGTGGCAGTCAGGGGGCGCTCCAGGGTTGCATCGAAAAAAATTGAATGAAAGTTTCTTTACATTCTGCTTGAGTTTGCCTGATCTGTGGTACATGGCCTCATTAAATAAACTGGCAAAGCAGAATAACATGTTGATCCCCATGGTTACCGGATCATATGAAATCCAGGTAAGCAGATAGGGACACAGTCCCGGGAACCTATGGGAGGCGAATCCAGCCAAAAAAGAAATAAAAATTAAAACAATAAAATGTAAATGCAAACCTCTTTTTGCCATTTCTTTTTCCAAACATCTGCGCAAATATCCTGCCAAAACTGAAAATGAAATGAAATGCCTACATTTGCAATTTCATTTTTCACATGAGCACGAGTAATCTGTGACAAAAATAAAAATAAATGTAAAATTGCTTTTTTATCATTTCATTTGAGTCGTTATTCTGGTTTTTCATGGCCAAATCAAAACTAAAAAAAGTTAATAGCGAAAAGAAAAACCAAGCTTCACTTTGTCTTTTCTTCATAAAATGCAGAATACGTGTCAAAACTAAAACCAAAGTGCAATGTTTACGTTCTTATTTCTTTTTCAAAGCAATCGGCTGCATATCTGACAAAATGAAAAGTAAAGCAAAGTGACGGTTTGTGATTCAGTTTTCGGCGTCGATGCGCTTTAAGTGTCAGAGTGACAAGGCAAACGCAAACAAACATCAGCACCACCTGCTGGAGATCATATCATTTCACACTTTGCTTTTTCGTTTTCAAACTGACCAACATGCAAATATACGTTAATTAGCACTAGGTGGGGCTCCGGGGTACAGTCAGAGTGGCTTCATTCCTCAAGCTAAATGACTTCGAGTCTTGAGAAAAACCACCGTCATGACTCAGATCTGGTGAAACTGAACATCAGACCAAACGCTGTCAGACCAAACGGCCTCAGAGAAAAGGTATCGGACCAAACGGCCTCAGAGAAAAACTGAAAAAGTTATACTGGCATTTATATCGAGATACACAATAGTTTTCTAAGTCATACGAACCAGTTTATGCTCGACCAGGCTTGAGTTTGGTCTGATACCTTTTCTCTGAGGCCGTTTGGTCTGACGGCATATGTTCAGTTAAGGTAATTAAGTCACGGCCACAACTTAGTAAGGCTTGGAAACAAAATAAGTTGCAGCCACAGCTTAGTAAGGCGAGGGAATGAGATAATTAAGCCTTGACCACAGCTTAATAAGGCATGATCTTGTTCCTATGCCTCCCATGTCTTGGGAATGAGATAATTAAGTCGTGGCCATGCATTAGGATCTTGTTCCCAAGCGCTAAGACGGTTCGGCCACTCATCATTTTTATTTATACAGGATGTCACCAGCAGGGCTCCATAATAATGCAATATCTTTTGCGGAAAAGAGGAAAAAGAAGATTTTTTTGTTTTGCAAAACACAAAACACAACTGCACACAGCAGCACTAAGACAGAGTGCAGTAGTGCGACATGCATATCAGTAGATCTGCACAAACGCTTGTCAGTGCAGTGAAGAGCAAACAAAACACTCTGCCTACCTTGTTATTATTATGATGTATCTCCGGTGCCTGCCTGCCGGTCTAAGTAATCCACAATCGCCCCAAGAACTGAGTAATCGTTCTTGAGAGCCATGAAAAACAAAAAAATGTGGCATGTTTTCTTTTTTTTCTGAACATTTGAATGGAAGCCAGTCTAAGCCGAGCCAGACTAGTTCCTTTTTCTCCTATAATATAAACAAGACTGAGGGACGCCTGCAGGCGAGTTCTCATTGAATGAGAGAGAATGCTCTTTTAGCTCAGTGGCTAAAAACGAAAACTTGCTTCTAGCTGTTTGTGCAGGAACTTCTTTTAATTTTGAAAAGTGTGAGAGAGCTTTATGTAAACAGTGCTGTGAAAAAGTATTTGCCCCTCCCCAATTTCTTCTATTTTTGCATATTTGTCACACTTGCAAGTTTCAGACCATCAAATTACTCTTAATATTAGACAAAGATACCCAAGTACCCTTTTATTTTTAAGCCTGCTGTTCTTCAGGGATGTCCTCAGATGCTCACAAGCACACAGTGGCCTGTGGTGAGTGAGTCATTAGGTTGCCTCTTACTTCTCTTTTCACTTCTCTTTTTATACTTCTCTTTTTATACACCTCTTTTCTCTTTTTGCTTTGATGGGAAAGTAACAATGCTTTAAAAACAGTAAGTATTGTAGGCCTCTACTGAAGAGCCTCATTATGTTCTGCTATAGTGTGCAAATATTGAGATGAAACAAGTTTTATTAAAATTAAATGTCCTTCTTTACAGAGTGGTTGGGTAAAGTCATTACCATGCGGCCGCTCACTCTTTAAGGTAAGCTTATAAGGATATTCTATCATGTGCAAAAGTTTGGGCGCCCCTGGTCAAGTGACGTTTAGTTGATTTCCTAAGTGACAGTAAGTGAACACATCCTCTACAGAGAACACACTTCTGCATGTTTCACTGCACAATTGCTGTTTATTTGCTGAGTTTAACATATTGGACGAAAGTGGCTTGTGCAAAAGTTATGGCACATTATATTTTGTTTTTTGTTTTCAAAATGTTAAACTCAGCAAATAAACAGAAACTGTCCAATAAAATTTGCAGAAGAATGCCACATTTAGAGAGTGTCAGAATGTGTTAACTAAGCTTCACTTAGAAAATCAATCGTATTACTGTTACAACCCAGTCTAGGGTCAGGCCGTAACAGAGAATGAGTGGGCTCTCTCCCCAGGCCTGCTGCCAGACCAAACACCGGACACCACCGAAACCAGAAAATGGCAGGTTTATTTACTTCAAAAGGTCAAACACAAGTTGGGTCAGTGGCTTCAGGGACAGGCATATGCCAAAATAAACAAAACAAACAGTGATTACAGACCTAAATATCTAAACCTAAAAACAGAACAAAAATACAAAAGGCTACCTGATCTCCCTGCTTTAAAACCAGGAGAAAAACAAAATAGCCCTCGCCCCCTACTTTCCAAATCTTCACAAAGAGTTTTACAGAATCTAACAAAGCTTTCATGAACTTTACAAATGAAGCGAAGCGAAGCAAACAGTGGTGTAAACAGTGCTGGGCTGGTCTGGACAGGTGTTCCTCCAGGCCAGGTCAAACGGAGAGAGCCCTGAACGTCTCGCAAGATGGTGGCTTGGTGACCTCTTATACATCAGTGCCCCCCATGTGGCCAATCATGTACCTGCACATAAAGGGACACACAACAGGGAAAACACACAGAATGACAGCACAATGCACACAAAAGGTATGTTACAACCAGGCATTGTAACATCATATATACTGTGATCTGTAAGAAATGGTTCCCTTTGTCCCTGTCTGATCCCACTTAGACCTCTCTCTATCTTTTCCTTTGTCCCTGTCTGATCCCACCTTGACCTCTCTCTGTCTTTTCCTTTGTCCCTGTCTGATCCCACTTAGACCTCTCTCTATCTTTTCCTTTGTCCCTGTCTGATCCCACCTTGACCTCTCTGTCTTTTCCTTTGTCCCTGTCTGATCCCACCTTGAGCTCTCTCTATCTTTTCCTTTGTCCCTGTCTGATCCCACCTTGACCTGTCTCTATCTTTTCCTTTGCCCCTGTCTGATCCCACCTTGAGCTCTCTCTATCTTTTCCTTTGTCCCTGTCTGATCCCACCTTGACCTCTCTCTATCTTTTCCTTTGTCCCTGTCTGATCCCACTTAGACCTCTCTATCTTTTCCATTGTCCCTGTCTGGTCCCACATTGACCTCTCTGTCTTTTCCTTTGTCCCTGTCTGGTCCCACCTTGACCTCTCTCTATCTTTTCCTTTGCCCCTGTCTGGTCCCACCTTGAGCTCTCTCTATCTTTTCCTTTGTCCCTGTCTGATCCTGCTATGACCTCTCTCTATCTTTTCCTTTGTCCCTGTCTGATCCCACCTTGACCTCTCTCTATCTTTTCCTTTGTCCCTGTCTGATCCCACCTTGACCTCTCTCTATCTTTTCCTTTGTCCCTGTCTGATCCCACCTTGACCTCTCTCTGTCTTTTCCTTTGTCCCTGTCTGATCCCACTTAGACCTCTCTCTATCTTTTCCTTTGTCCCTGTCTGATCCCACCTTGACCTCTCTCTGTCTTTTCCTTTGTCCCTGTCTGATCCCACCTTGACCTCTCTCTATCTTTTCCTTTGTCCCTGTCTGATCCCACCTTGAGCTCTCTCTATCTTTTCCTTTGTCCCTGTCTGATCCCACCTTGACCTCTCTCTGTCTTTTCCTTTGTCCCTGTCTGATCCCACCTTGACCTCTCTCTATCTTTTCCTTTGTCCCTGTCTGATCCCACCTTGAGCTCTCTCTATCTTTTCCTTTGTCCCTGTCTGATCCCACCTTGACCTCTCTCTATCTTTTCCTTTGTCCCTGTCTGATCCCACCTTGACCTCTCTCTATCTTTTCCTTTGTCCCTGTCTGGTCCCACCTTGACCTCTCTCTATCTTTTCCTTTGTCCCTGTCTGATCCCACCTTGGCCTCTCTCTATCTTTTCCTTTGTCCCTGTCTGGTCCCACCTTGACCTCTCTCTATCTTTTCCTTTGTCCCTGTCTGATCCCACCTTGACCTCTCTCTATCTTTTCCTTTGCCCCTGTCTGGTCCCACCTTGACCTCTCTCTATCTGGTTGTTCTCCATCTGAGCTCTGGGAGTGCGCAAAAAGCAAAGACACACACACGCGTGCATCAAAGTTCCGAGACACACTCATTTATTTTGGAACAGAAGGGCCTTTTTATACACTTAGAAGCAGACATGGCCGGCAGTTGATCAGTACAGAGATAAACAAGATTTTTAAGAACAATATGCAGATGAGGTGTGAAAGTAACAGGAAACCATGGCTGAACAAGACGTGGCTGCCCAGAAATGTACATTCTGTCTTGACACACAGACATATGATGATTAACTTAATGAGCTTGGTGTGCTTGTAGAACAGCTTTGTCCAAAAAGATTCTCCTTTTAGGAAAATCCACTGAATTTCCTTTCATGAGTCATGTCATTAGCTGAACTGATCTTGAGTCAAAGGTGTCTGTCATATACTCTTTACTGTTATATAGCTAGAGTACCATACTGAACATCTCTGTAACAGTTACACTACAGTGACTTGTAGAAACCAGCTCATTTGAATAGACGAACCAGCAAGTCATGTTTCTGCCCTTCACAAAATTGTTAATATTTTTATTTACCTTTGTTTACTTAATTATAAATGAACGTTTACACAAAACTAGCCAAAAGCTATATTTAGTAGTTATGCAACGCAGCTAAAAGGAAGTTTCACTAATTGCTCATAACGAATGTTCTGAGATGTTCAAAATGATATGGGAGGGAATGCACATGCTAATGTGCTAACATGCTAGCGTGCCAAAATTTAGAAAGCACAGTTCAGGAGTGACTTTAGCCTCACTTATCAAGCCCACTTGTAATAGGACTGTGGTGGAATTTTTTAAGTTCTGTGAAGAGTTTATAACTCTACTTGTCCTAAGCTTGCGACACTGCTTAGATTGTTTCATAGCAGCAGGAATGTAACCACAAAGATGATGGAGAGACAACCAGTAATGTACATCGATCAGAGAAGCAATAAATCCATAATGCTTTTTATATTGTATTGTGAGAATCATAATTATTGTTGACTGTTATACTGTTATACAATAATAATAATAATAATAATAATAATTATTATTATTATTATTATTATTATTATTATTATTATTATATAAAACAGAACTACAGGTTTTATTTTGTGTTTCAACAAATATAATCTCAGAAAAAACATTATTTTATAATTATATTAATTATATTGCCTAAAGTGAAATAAATCAAAGGGAAATCTAGTTTACTACTGATATTTTGTCATATCCATTCCAGTGGAGAAAGGAATTGAACTGAAACTACAGAGTGCTCCAATGCTCCCTTAGGAGGTTTGTTCAACATTATGACAAAAACTGCATAGGTCAACATGGAATGCCCTCTAATGTGGGGGCATTTTTTTTACCAGTTTGCACTGAACCAAAAGCATTAACATTAATCTTATCTCATAACACAGCTTTGCAGAGGTAGTTGCCCATTTCTCCTTTTAAAAAAATCCCTTTAAAGGAATAGCTTTAATAACCAAATATGCCAACCTGGCAGTGAATAATAGCCACCAGTCAACATGATGCAAAATAACTGGTGTTTATCTGCTTTCAGTTATTGTAAGTAACATTACAAACAAAAACATTTCAACTAAACTAATCTTTAAAAACTTGTGTTCACAGTGAAAATGCAGGCCTCAAAACACTTTAAATAATAATTTTACCTTAAGGACATTAATAAGTGATAAAATAAGGGATCAGTTAAAAGCTAGAACTTTGGTGAAAGTCATTTTGTAATCATTAAAGCTCAGCAGCTACGGATACAAATAATAGCATAATATTTTGTTCAGCCAAATAACGGTAAAGAGCAAAATACTATTGAACTACAAGTCCCATGGATACTGACGCCGACTTTTCGTGGAATGTGTGATAGAGACGTCATCAGCGCGGCAGGCTTTGTAGTCCATTTTTGGAAACGCTTAAAACAGAGTATGTCTGTCTTTGACTGTGCATGAATCGTTTGTAACATGTACAAAGTGTTAAATAAAACGGAATATTAAAGTTTGGTGGCCGGTGAATCACATTTAATTCATTATTGACACCTTATATTTGCCTATTAACAGCCGGGGGCAGTCTAACCTCTTCTCCCTTCATATTACGTTTACCAGAGCAACGCGCGTCGCCAGGCAACCGCTCTGCTTGCACTTGCCATCTGCAGGCAGCGCCATGGAGGAAAAGCCGGACATCGGAGCTTTGAGTCCTGAACAAGAAGAAAAACTGCGCCAGTTCAAGGTACTCGAGCTGTTTTAGTCTGTGGTGAATATATTCTACACACGACTCGAGCTGAAAACTCCGAAAATCGTTTTTTTTACCTGAGAATCTCTGAGGAAACCAGGAGAAAAGCGAGTGTTTACCGTTATAATTGTAAATCATCTCTGTCTCATACTGTAAACTATAATTCTGTTGTTTGGCTGTCAGAATCAGAGCTCCACAAGTAACTCTGCTGTAACTACTGCTGTGTTTGCCAGCTAACGTGTAGTGAAAGGAAGTATAAGTTTAATCCACAAAGCTGAAGTTGGCTTCTTATTCGAATTTTCCGTTCCACCTTAAATAGTGCCGCAGCTAGATACATTCTGAATGAAATGAACGTTACTGCTGCACTATTTAAGGTGGAACGGAAAGTTCGAATAAGAAGCCAACTTCTGTCTTGTGTTGAAGCAGAATATTAAGCTCACTGTCTGCAGAGTAACCCTTCTGTGTACCAGTTCATAATGATGCTAGATTTAAGGCCAGAGATCCCAACGAATCAGTCTTTTGAACGACTCCTTGAAGTGAATCAGAGTCAAACCCATGACTTTTGTCTTGCTAAAGGGGAAGTCCACCAATGTTTCAAAATTTCTGCATAATCAAATGGTTAAGATGTAAACAAAGTCGTTCAGAATGGTTTGGTGTGAAATGCTCCATTCTAGGGAAAGTTGTCAAGTCCGAATTGTTCACGATAGTAGTGTTAGGAACCAGACGTCTGAAGAGTTTATTGCCTCTAAAAGCTCCTTCACAGGAAGTTATTACATGAAATGGTTAAAAGTACACTGCCTGATGTCTGAGACGGTGATGTAAAAGTTCTGACAAAAACTATTTTTCAAAATCCATCCATAGCAGAGTGATACACGCAAGCAAAATAGGCAAAATAAGGCAAAATAAGGCAAAATAACCCCCCACCTACACCCAGAAAAAAAAACCAAAATTTATTTTGTCTGATTGGCCATTATTTCACCATCAACATCATATAAAACATATAAAAGATATGTGTGGGCTCACTGGTGGTTTTGTATAGTAAATAAGATGGATATATTTGCTACACAGACATTGTGACCCCTGGTTCCCATCACCACCACTGTAAAGAAATCTGAGTCTGTAAGCTTCTCTACAGTGAACCATTTCACATCAAACCACTCTCAATGACTTTGTTTACATCCCAGCAACTGAATTATGCAGAAATTTAGAAAAATTGGTGGAATTCCACTTTAAAGCAATGGTTCCGAAAAATCACATTTTCACACATAACCTAAATTTAGCAGATCAGCCCAGACATTTTTGGTATCTTAAGTTTTAAGCCTCTTTAGTTTTGCAGTGAAGCTATGAGGCTAATGTAGCTAACAAGTAATGTAAGTCTATGTAACCCAAAATATTTTTCAACAGACTTATGTTATAGTAGCCTCAGAGCTCCAGTGCAAAACTAAAGAATGCCAGATGTGTCTTGGCTGATTGACTATATTTGAGGTAAGAGGAAAATTATTTCATGGTGCACTATTTACTTAAAATAATTATTTAATTAACTATTTAATTAAAAAATAATGAAAATATAGTAATTTTATCACCGAAAACAAACTGCATTCAAAATAACAAGACTAAGCAGAATGGAAAAGTATTTTATTTATCGTTTTGCTGACTTGCAGAGCTAAATGTTGCAGTTTTTACTGCATATAAACGTGTTATATTTAGTAGTTAAACTAGTGGTCTTGAATAGAGTGCTATTTACTATTGTCACACAAATGCAACTTCCTTCTTAGGCACAAAAATAAATATAGACAAAGGGAGTGTATGAAAATGTGAGTGTGGGTAGGGTCATATTGAACCTGTATTTTACTAATCTAACCACATGATCCATCACTAAAATTGCAGTGAGCCAAATGTTTTGAATTGCGAATGACTTTCCTTTGACGCTTCCCCCATAGATCAAGACAAGAATGGCGAACGAAATGTATCTGAGAGCTCATCCAGAGGTGGAAATGCTGATGAGCGATTTTCTAAGGTGATTATTGACATGGCTTTGGAGAAAATATTATTAGATATAATGACAAAAGTGCACCGAGTAAAGCTTTTCATCAAAACTATATGGGCTGACAAAGCTAAAACGAACATTAAAGCTGCACTAGGTAAGATTTTTGTTATTAAAATTGAAAAAGTAGCATTACTAAGTCAGGGGCAGACCTGAAAGACTAATAATTTTTCAAATCTACATTCCAATTTAAAATAGGGCAGTTTCAAAATTGCATCTACAATTTTATTGTAGTCGAGATTATCAAGTGTTGTCTCAACAAGTTTTAGGCCTAAGTGGGGAAATTTAATCCGATAACACTGAGCTTATGAACTGCCTGTAGATGAGTGACACCATTCAGAAGCAAGACAATTTATCAAAAACAATCCCAATTCAAATCACAGTCAATACTGGTCAGATAAATCGCAATAAGAATTGATTCTTCCTCTTGGAGAAGGGGTCAGAGCACAACCCACGTTACGAAATGTTCTTCTGCATGTTGCATGCAATTGCACACTTCCACCAGAGAGGTCTCCAAATCCCCAAATCTTACTTAGTGTAGCGTTAATAATTACTGTGCAGAACTCTGTCAACAAAGCACCAATAGTCCAGCTGTAGCTTTTTTTTGTGGTCATTCATGACTGAATTTGATATTGTTATTGTCTTAATAACCTTGGTTAAATGATTATTCACTTTGTTGATGTAGTTGCTGTTCTATCAAAACCTTCTTATGACTTTTTTGTTTTTTTATATGTTTAATGTTGAAAACGCCAGCTGCTCTTTACATTATGTGAACATTTCATGATGAATAGACCAGTAGAAATGGTTTGAAATCATGTAAAATCTCGCTACATTAACAGACATTAAAGTTAAGAGTATTTTTTTCCTTAGCCACTATATAGGCTCATTGATCCAGACAGACCTTATTGATCACTTCATTGATCGGTGAATAACCTCATGGTTGCAGTATGTAACAGTTAGGCTTTCTTTGAGAAAGTTGCAGAAGCAGAAATTGCTCAGCTGTTGTGCAGCCAGTGGAATGTGAACATCCACTCTAAATTAGAGTGCAAATTTTCCATCAGCTGCGTAAAGTTGATGTGCTTCAGTGAATGCAGGGTGATTTAAAAAGATTCATCCGATTTCAAAATGATTTATTTCTCTTGTAAATCATCACAGAACAATGCAGTAAACTGTAAATGGTTTAAATGAGCATAAAGTTTATTATGTAATTTTACAAGGTCTCAGTATGAACCTCCTCCAGCTGTGGGACAACATCAACGCCATAGTCAAATTCATCCCATATTCGATTGAGCGTGTTGGTGTCACAGCACTCACGGCTCTTTCAGTGTGATTTCGGAGATCATCCAGTGTTGTGGAACCAAGGACGAACGTTCTGAGCTGTTGAAGCTTCACTGCTGACGAAAATATCGGGGTCTCCATCTTCTCGCAGACTGAAGGGAGACAGTCAGAAACTCTATGACCCCCTCTTTCAATTGGTATGTGATTGGTTCCTAGACGCCTCACGGTTGTAAAAATATGGCGCTTTGAAATCGGATTAATCTTTTTGATTTTTAGATCAGAAAAATAGTTTTGTTCTCTCTGACGGATACGTGAGGTCTAAGAATCAGTCTATTTTTAATCTCTCTTTCTCTCCCTCAGAGATGTGTTTCTTAAAAGACCTACAGATATCCGTGAATTTGCTGCAGGTGAGTGATTTGCTTTTAATGCCTCAAAGAAACTGCTGAAGTCCAGTGATGTTTACATAGCAGCCACTTGAAATTGATCGGACTCTTTGTTGAATGTTTGAGTGAATTTGTGCACCGATCAGATGAAGAATATTACTTCAGTCAGAAAGTAAACGTACCTCATACTGGAGCAGGAAAGACCACCCGTAGTCTCTGATTACACAGCCATGCTGTAGCAATACATACACAATGTTGCTTGGTGTCATGCAGGCCAGGGTCATGAACTTATAGGCCCCTGCACACAAATTGATCATGGGGGCCCCCTAGTGGTTAGGGCCCTTGGGCAGACGCAGGCCCCCAGCTTTTGTCTTCGCAAACGTGCCCCCGGGAATTGAGATGCTTGGGCACGAAAGGACCATTTGAGAGAAGCTCTGCTTTCATTTCCATTCAGTTTGGGCTGATTTCAGTCGAAAGATGAAGGCACAGCTGAGTCGTTTTAGGCCACCTCATGGTCCTGTCCTCTTCTACAGAGACTGGACAGTCTGTCGTTGGGTTCACAGGGTCAACCATCAATATGTGATAAGGCTGGGTCTCAAAGGACTGCGCGCTAATGTTTGAAGTCGAAGCTCCTCAGTAATACAAAGCACAGAGTTCGGTGCAAAATAATAATAGTAATAATATTAATAATAGTAATAATAAGTATTATTATTCATTTTTTATTTGTTTGTTTATATTATAATGATTAGTATTATAATACATTTTTAGTTGAGGCTGGTTATGCTGTGTTGTCTTTCTCTTCTCTAACAGTATATTTAACACAAACAACTAATGATGGAGGAAGTAGTAATTATAAATCACTGTGTGGTGAAAACTGTAGTGCTGAATGGTCGTGATAATTTTATGGTCCCTTTTAACTTGTTCACAAAAATTTGCTGAGCAGCAAACAGTTATTTGCACCACACGCTTTAGATTTGCCATTAAGGTGCCTGCACAGTCTCTGTGTTCCTGCTATCCACTGCACAAGAAGCCAATTAGGAAGCGACACAGTTGACCTCACCTGTTCCCAACTGAAAACAGCAGGATGACTGGGTGCAGTTTATATATACTGTCAATAGGCAAACATGCATACAACCTATTGGATGCTCAAGGCTCGGAAATAAGCATTGACGTCCCTGAAAAAGACGTTGTCTAGAAGGCAGCATATCGCTGCTGTTGGAACAAAACCTTGTATCTCCATTTTTGTCACTTTTCAGTTTTTGACATAATTTGAAATACCTGTTGACCTTTACATTGTGCGATTTCATGATGAATGGACCAAAAGAAACGGAACCAAAATTATTTGGAAAAATGTCTTGTTCTATTGACTTACATTAAATGTAAACTATGTTTTTCCTTTCTCCTGTAAAGTTAAGGTTTTGGAGATTTGAGGTTTTGTTCCGTCAGCAGCGATATGTTGAACATTGCTAGGTTTTTGTGTTATGTTATATGTTGTGTTATGTTATATGCTGATGAGGACTTGTTGTCTTCATCAGTGTATGATGTACTGACAGAAAAATATATATTTCCACTCTTTCTGGATCTAGTTAGCATCAGCTAGAGTAGTGATTTCAGTATTTAAATACAGGCACCTAGATTGGTTATCTGAGTACTTGAGTAGCTGTGCTCATCCCTGATACTAACACTTTGCAAATTTTAATCACAAAAGCTATTTTCTTGATCTTTTTCTTACACAACCTGTTTTTAGATTAGGCCATAATCACTGATAGTCCTGTTTCAGTAACAGTAATATGGTCATTAACCTCATGGGTGAAATTCAATATGTTTTTGTGTTCTTTCTTTCAGATTACTTCAGTGA
Organism: Colossoma macropomum; assembly: GCF_904425465.1. NCBI lineage: Eukaryota > Metazoa > Chordata > Actinopteri > Characiformes > Serrasalmidae > Colossoma > Colossoma macropomum. Next base: position 39,762,325 of record NW_023494785.1, read on the forward strand.
CCCAGACCTGCCAGCAAAAATTGGGGTCCAAGTGGAGGAGAACGCTGGGGTGAAAATCTGAGGACTTCTTTAAGACTCTTTAAACAGCAGATTATGTGCTCTGTTGCCATTTGTCTGTAACTAGCTGAACAGCATTCGTCTAATTAGCAATACCAACATTATGTAATTGGCTTCATTAAGAGTGGAGTCAGCAGGGGACACGACGCCGCTTAACTTGTTTGTTCATTGATTCTATGGGGATGAAGGATGAACTGCACTGAACGGAACAAAATGTCTCATTAAGAGTACAGTGTTATTATTAGTCATGTCTGGTTGCTTGACCTCTTCATGCAGGCGAGTTCATCCAATTTTTCCACATTTCTGCATAATTAAATGGTTAATTTGTAAACAAATTTAGGTGGTTTCATGCAAAATGCTCCATTCTAGAGAAACTTAATGAGGTACAGAATTGTTCGTAGTGTTGGTGATGGGAACCAGACGTCTGCAGAGTTTAATGCCTCTAAAAGCTCCCTCACAGAAAGTTAGTACATGAAATGATTATGAATGATGTCTGAGACACTGTTTTACAACAGTCTTTAGAAGGTTTTTGACCCCTGGTTTCCTTCACCACCACTGTAAAGAAATCTGAGTCGGTAAGTTTCTCTACAATTAACCATTTCACACCAAACCACTCTGAATGACTTTGTTTGCATCTCAACCACTAAATTATGTAGAAATTTTGAAAGAATTTGAGCAGAACAGAGCAAAGGGCATATATGTTGTAAACATATTGTTTAAAAATGTTGCTATTAGATTCATAAAGGCAGAAATGCATTGACGTTTTGTACAAATACGTCAGTGAAAAGATAAATTGTACCTGTTGATTTCTCCCATCGGCTGTAATGTATTTTTGCTCTGATTAAATATTAAATTTTGATTGACAACAATGTTCATTTGTCATCTCTCAAACAAATTTACATGGCATAAAGTTGTAATAAACTTTATGTGATTATTAAGAGGTCCGGCAGATTGTAAACAATCATTAAAGGGGAACTCCCCCGATAAAAGTTTCACATAATTAAATGGTTAAGAAGTAAACAAAGCCATTCAGAGTGGTTTGGTGTGAAAAGCTCCATTCTAGAGAAACAAACTTACTTGAACTGTTCACAGTGGTGGTGATAGGAACCAGACGTCTGAAGAGTTTAATGCCTCTAAAAGCTCCTTCATAGAAAAAGTTATTACACAGAATATTGCGCAGATATACGCTGATTATAAGGCAAAAGAGGATTTTTTCAAATTTTCCACTATTTTATAATCATCAACATTGCATATAAAACCTCAGACAACGCATTTAGGTCCACATCTCGTTTTGGATGGTAAATAAAATGGCTGTATTTGTGTTGTAGACATTGTGATCCCTGGTTCCATTCACCACCACTATAAAGAAATCTGAGTCTGACAGTTTCTCTACAATATCAAACCTCCCTGAATGACATTGTTTACATGGCAACGATGGAATTTGATGCAATGATGCAAAAATTTAGAAAAATCTGCGGAATTTTCCTTCAATGAGTCTTTACTCTTATGAAATTCTAGACAATGGAGGCACCAACATGAAATCACCAGCATGTATCTTAGATAAAATACTATAAAACATTAACATTATAAAACTGTAGTTATTCACATTTCTTTGCCAGCATCTACACCATTATGTGGTTTGCATGAAGCAGCTATGGGATAAATTTTGAATATGTTTTTCTTTCAAGGGTAATTTTAACAGCTCTGGCATGGAACACAGATGTTACTCTAAATATTCTATTAGATTTACATCGGTAACTGTTGAGAATACAATACTTGTCTGCTTAAACTGGATATAAGCCTTGCCTAATCTTAATAAGCTCATTTATTCAATAAAAAATACATATACAAATTATATACATCCTGGTTGCTTGTAATCAGACAGGCCTTATTTCTGTATTCCTTTTCATCTACATTTTCAGACTCCTTGGCATAAAATCAGACAGGCTATAAAACAGTAGTATCATATTTGTGTTATTGAAGGTCCTTTGTTAACACAGTCTCACTGTAGGTTCTAGTTTTTGGATGTAAATATACAGGCCTAACAGTATGATGCCACCTCAAAAACAAAAGAATCACACTGACGTCTCAAAAATGTCTGTTAAATCGTTCAAAGCCATTCAGAGTCGTTTGATGTGAAATGCTGTGTTCTAGATAGTTTAATATGTGTACAAGCTAACCCACACAAAGTTTTCACATGAAATGGTTATGAACAATGCCTTGTTTGGGGGCTAAAATGGATGTATTGTTTTTAAATCCATTCATGTAGAGGGGTACATGCAGGGGGGTTGTGAGGCAAAATAGCCCCAAAAGCAAACTTACTTTTTTAGATTTATTACTATTTCATAAGGATGCACCAATGAATTAAATGGCTGATTCCAGTTTCTTCCAATGGCCAAATTTTTGGTCAGATTTTTTTAGCATGTTTTTTTTTTTTTGTTTCATATGTAAAGGAACATATTAAACACACTAGCTCATTTCTGGCACTTTCTATTAGCCAAAATTGCTATACAAACAACACTATTCTTTAATGAGCCCTCTATAAAAAAAAGCCATTTAAATCAGTTGCCTTTTTAAATAACATCAAAAATAAAGTGCCTCCTAAACAAACATTTTTTATATATATATATATATATATATATATATATATATATATATATATATATATATATATACACCTTTATCTCTTAAAACAAATAAAAACAATAAATTGGCTACATTTGTGGTTTAGACTTGTGACCCCTGTTTCCCATCACCACCACTGTAAACAAATCTGAGTCTGTATGTTTCTCTACACTCTTTAAAAAGGTGGTTCTTCAAGGGTTCTTTAGCAAAGAAAATTATTCTATATAGAACCATCAACACTCAAAGGTTAAATGGTTAAAGCGTTCTTTAAAGTGTTCTTTAAAGTGTTCTAAATAGCACCCAAAAGTTTTCATTGGTTGTTACAAGCTTGATGTCGTAACTATAGAAAAACCCTTTTTGGTGCTGTATAGAACCATTTTCGAAAACTTCTATATAGAACCATCTACAGCACGTTCTCCATCAATCTGAAGAACTCCTTCTCAATGCAAAGAACCCTTTAACCATGCAAAATGTTTTTTGGAGTGTTCCTGGTTCCATATAGAGCCATTTTCTTTCCTAAAGAAATGGAACCATCTTTTTAGGAATGTACAATGAGCTGCTTCACAAGTGTTCCAAATCACATTGTTTGCAATGACATTGCAACTGGCTCATTAGGTCAGTTGGACGGTTAATTTACTCTTCTCGGCTCACTGAAGGGTGAATTATTACAGGTTATGTTTTAAATCGGACATAACAAGTCACAGAGGGACTCGGGTCATTCACTCGAACAGAGGCAATGCTAAATGTCATTGTGAAGTGTAGCAAAAGAGCTCAAATTGATACTTAGAATGCCTAATTTTATTGATTTCTTTATTTATTTTGAGTGCAGTGCATTAAGTTATTGACCACATCACCACAATGCTTACAGTAATGGTTATTTCAGTCACAATTCTGTGGTTCCTTGTAAGTTCTTTGTTGAAAATAATGAAAATATCACCCATAGAAGTTACACATATATGTAGAGGCCCGCTCACATGCCTAATGCACCTGAGCAGGTATCCTCCCACTCAATACTGGGAGGGGAAGAGAGGAGACGAGAGGACACATACTTATTCCTCTCAGTCTATACTGGAAACGTGTGTCTACAACATCATACCCTCTGACTCCTCTGAGGAAAACCAACATATTCAGTAAGTAATATTTTTATTATTTAATATGTTGTGTTATAAAATGCATTGAATTTACTTGCAAATGTGTATCATTCTTTATAAAAATATATTAACACTTACAAAATGATGTCAAAAGGAATTCAAGCGAAAGACAACACTGTTTTGATGTAATACTATATTAATGTGTTCAGTATTCAATATTCATCATTATTATTATGTAAAAATGATGTGCACATTAGACTACATCACTTTTTGTAGTGCACTATTTGTTTTCCGTACTCTCAGCAAAAATAGGGGCTACATAGTACCAAAGAAGGGTTCTTTGTCTTGGAAAGATAACGGAACCCTTTTTGATGCTAGATAGACCCTTTTTTTATTTGAATAAACATTTCTCAAGACAAATCTTCTTATAGTGGAGTAATATTTTTTCCTTTTTAATATTCTGAAATTCTATTTAATATTCTGATTTCTTGCACTATTTTAAGTACATTAAGTAGATAATCTGCCAGTTTCCAATACAGTCAGTCTAGCATGAAAACTGATTCAATTTCAGAATAAATGATGGTTAAATAAATGAAAATAGTATCAATCTAATGGGAAGATTGTGTTTCATATTTTATACAGCATAACTGTTTTATATGAGTGCTGGATATAACTATTTCTTATATTTTACATGAATATCTCCATTCATTTAGCAACTCTTGTAACATGTGTACTGGGAGTATTAGCAAATATGCTAATTTCAGACAATCAGAAATGTGTTAGCATGTTGTGTCTGGAGTGAAATTAGGTGATTCATTTCATATTCGTGTGGAAACGTTCCTTTGACAGTAAAAGCTTATTAACTAACGTAGTGAGTGAACAGTTCGATCAGGCCTCTGAAAGGTTTTGGTTAGCAAGTGTAGGCTAATTAAAAGTATGGCAATATACAGAAATAATGTGCTCAAGGGCAAATTTAAACTTTCCCTGTCAAACTAAACAGTGAAAAGTGAAACTCAGTAGGCAGTTAAGTGCTCCAGTTTTGTTTGAATTTCCCAATTTCTGTGTAAAGGCTGTTTTGTTTTGTAGCGCAGGTTATGCTAACTAGCTGGCTTGTCAGAATGTGTTGATTTGTACTGCTGTGGTAAAATCTAGTTCGTTGCTATCATGACAGCATTTTTTGTGCTAAAGCTCATCTGTAAAGACAATATTACTGCTCAGCACAAGGCTTTTGGCTTATTATTTTTAGCCTTTTAACTTTAAGGGATCGGATTTCAAGGCTGTGTTATTCTCCACATGAATTCCAGTGGGATTCTGTTCACAGCTTGGTTTCCACAGCAGCCCCCCCAAATTCTCAGAGGTGGTAGGCTGGTTGGAGCAGGATTAATAGGTTGCGTCTGAGACTTGGTGGACATGACTACAGAAACCAGAGCAACAATGGAACATAAACTTTAAGTTCACATATTGTGAAGGGAGGCCTCAGGACAGGGGGAGGTGGTCAAATATTGAAATGTTTTGCTCTGGACTAAAGTTTAATGATATACTGCAATACACAACCCAAATGATAATCATACCATTTTATGTATTCCAATAACTGTACAATTACCATCTGGTTATAAAGCCACAATGGAAATTAACAGCTCAACTGCTACAGTCAAAGCACCTGGACAACACAGGCCAGACCACCAGTGCTGGGCATAATTTCATATTTATTTAAATTTTAGTTTTTGGTGTTATATATTTTGGTGTTTATTTAGAGTTCTGTGCAAAAGTCAGAGACCACTCTTCCATTACTTACCTTTTGTCCATTCCAAATAGCCATTAAATACAAGCTCATTTTTCAGGGCCAGGAAAAGAAGCCAAGTTTTAAGGGAAATTCCAACGACTTTTAAAAAATTCTGCCTAAGTTAGTCTTTATGACATAAACAAAGTCATTCAGAGTGATTTGATGTGAAGTTTTCCATTCTATAGTCAGAACTGTTCACAGTGGAAGTGATGGGAACCAGACGTCCAAAGTGTTCATGCCTCTTAAAGCTCCCTCATAGAAAGTTTTTTTTTTACATAAAGCTGTCACAAATTTGCTGTCCTAATGCCTGAGACATTGTTTTTCTGGATGTTTTGAGGCAACATTATGGCCTAAAATGTAGTTTTCCAAAATCTATTAACGGCAGAGAATGACATTGCAGGGCACTGTGAGGCAAAATAGTTCCCAAAGGAAACATAATTTGTCAGATTTACCACTGTTTTACCAACATCAACAGTACATATAAAACCCATGTGTCAAACACAAGGCCCGCAGGCCAAGTCAGGCCCGTGACACAGTCCTATTCGGAATTATTTGAATTCTCTATCATTATTAGCCCATATCACCCTGAGAGGCACTACAGTCCCCAGCATGCACTGCAACATAGAGTGCGTTCTGACCCCGGAACAACAATCTCTGGACCAGCGGTTACACAAAAAGAAAAGATGCCTGGTGTCTGGTTCAAGCAAATAGGCAGTTTTAAATAAACTACTTTAAACAATTTATTTTTATTTAGAATTATTTTGAATAAGTATTTAATGCCAATTTTGCTGTTGTAGTTTTGGCATATTTTGAATAAACAATGGCCAGTTGGGGTCATACCAAAATGTTAATTAAAAATGAAATAAAAACATGGCCGGCCCACACATTTGCTGAGATTTTTTAATATTTCCTTTTAAGTGGTTGAGTGTATAAATATATATATATATATATATATATATATATATATATATATATACTGACTAGCCACTTCATTAAACCACCTCCTTGTTTCTACGCTCATTGTCCATTCTATCAGCTCCACTTACTATATAGGTGCACTTTGTAGTTCTACAGTTACAGACTGTAGTCCATCTGTTTCTCTGCATACTTTGTAAGCCCCTATTTACCCTGTTCTTCAGGACCCCCACAGGCCAGTAATGCAGCTTATAATGCTCTTAAATTGTTCAGTCAGTCCATCTTTATATCATTGTTCTATTACAATAAAATCTCTAACCTCATATTGCTCCTTTATTGATTCTGCCCTTAGCCAAAGAGGGAAGTCAAGGCCAATCCACGATGTCTCTGAAAGGAGCTTTGATTGTCTCCCTTTTGGTTCAGACAGTTACAGGTAAGAATATTAAAGGAATATTCTGGCACTTATATATCGGCTGCCTCAGTGATATACTATCGATTACCATAATCAGTTATGTCTATTCATTTCCCTGTCCTAAAAAGAACAAAAAACATATTTACACTAAACATATTTATAATAGAGGCGAAAGGGCAGTTGCTGAATCTCCTTGAATAAACATGAAATACATTACTATGTAACAAAACTAGAACGTTATGATAATGTCGTTCTTAAACAAACGGAGAGGATGGCTTACCAAAGCTGTTCTCATGAAGTTTTATTGAGCAACACAGTAAAAAAGTGGTTAAAGTTACTTTTGCTTTCCTTAAAGTTTAGTTATAAATCTATAAATACTCCACCAAACAGTAGCCCTATCTCTGAGATAATGAATTATACTGGTTTATAGCTTAATTTACAAGTACTTTTGACTGACGAATTCATGAAAATGTTCCACAGCGGGGGTATTTAATTAAAACTCAGTTTCAAGGTCCAGTTAGAGAAAATTTCCTCAAGCAAAGGTCCAGAACATCATAATGTCTAACTTGCATCATGATTGAGACCAGACCACATATTCAGGCCTATTAGTGCCCTCTGGTCTACAGAAATGCATAAAAGTTTACTAACTGAATTTGGCAATTCCCTTTGACTTCTTTAAGTGTATTTTGAGTTGGCAGGTTTTCTCTACAGGGAAACACATTCAAATTAATGTTAAAATTATTGTTCACGGTGACTGACAATACCCTACAGAGGCAGCAAGATGTTGAAAGACATGAACAGAATAAATTTTAGCAATATATTACATGTCATTGCCGTTAGAACAAAACCTTGTTCTCCAAAAAAGGCAACTTTACAGGAAAAGGAAGCTTCTACTGGAAATTAATGTAACAAGATTTTTTACGAAGTAATTTTAGACCATTTCTGTTGGTCTGATTATCATGAAATTTTAACACAACTCAAATTAGAAATTTAACAGAACGTTTAACAAAATTTGACATAAAACTGGCTTTTTCAAATTATGTTACAAAGTAAAAACGACAATTATGGAAATACAAGGTTTTTGCACGACAGCGATGATATGTAGTTATGTATATTAGAAAGCAATTTGAAGTCCAATACTGTAAAACTTTCACTTCTGTTGCACAAAAATAGTTTTTCTTTCTTTCCAGCAATGTCACAAGACATGAGTTCACCTTCATTGCCGGACTACAACATGACCTTTCCACCTATGCCCCAGAACTTTAACGAAATGGCCGAGAAACTGGTAATTGCAGTTATATACAAGTGTACTTTTTACAATCCGAATTCCAAAAAAGTTGGGACAGTGTGTGAAATGTTAATTAAAACAGAAAGCAGTGATTAGTGCGTTCTGTTTGACCTGTATTAAATTGAAAACAGCACATAAACACAATATTTCATGTTCTACTTTCTGAACATTGTTTTTCGTAAACATACACTCGTTCCAAATTTGATCCTTGCAACATTTTCAAAAAAGTTGCTACAGGAGCATATTTACCACTGTGTTACATCACCTTTCCTTTTAACAACACTTAATAATTGTTTGGGGACTGAAGACACAAACTGATCCATTAATGGATCAGCTTACATTACTTCCATAAATAATCTGAAATGTGGACATGGCAGACCACAACATACGTTTCCACTGTGCATCAGTCTATTTCAGATGAGTTTGAGCCCAGAGAAGTCGGCGGTGTTTCTGAACATTGTTGGCATATAACTTCCGCTGTGCATAGTACAGTCTAAACTTGCATTTTGTGGATGCAGCGATAAAGCGTTTATTGTCAACGGTGTGTCAAGGTATTTTAGAGCCTATGCAGTGATATCCATCACAGAAGCATGTTGGTTTTTAATGCAGTGCTGTCTGATGGTTCAAAGGTCACTGGCATTCATTTGTGGTTTTCGGCCTTTTCTTTTACACACAGAGATTTCTCTAGATTCCTTGTGTCTTTTGATGGTATTATGTACTATAGAGGGTGTAAATACCTAAAATCCCTTCCTCAGTCACCTTATTGCTGATGCATTTTTGGCAACGTGACATGCCTCGACTCATCCTTGCTCATAGAAGACTGTCCTGGATACTTCTTTTACACCTAAGAATAACTGCACCACCTGTTTAAGATGTTTTTTGTCCTAGTCTTAAATTGCCTCTGTCCCAACTATTTCAGGAATCAATATCAGAATGAGCATATATTTACAAAAAACAATAAAGTCGACCAGATAAAACCTCACATATCTTGTCTTTTTACTGTTGTTTTTTTTTAAACACAGGTCAGAGTAGATTTATAAATCACTGCTTTCTGTTTTTAATTTTCATTTTACATACTGTCTCAACTTTTTGGAACTGGGTTGTGCATGAGTAATAACTCCTGTTCACAAAACTTAATTGAGTAATTATATGAAGTATTAGTAAATGGACCTTTTGCTTTTCTACAATCAAAAAACCTTTGTAATTAATTGTGACGGCACTCAAAATTGCCCATTGAAGGTCCAAATAAAAATTCCGCTTCTCAGAACTGCAGTACAAGTATTTTGAAGCGTTGGATAGTCAAATTTGCATGTGTCAAATGTACAAGTACAATAAAGACATGACACAGAGAGGGCAAAAATGGTATGGCACGCTATGTACTTAATTCGGTCACCTTTTTCCCCACAGATGACCAGGTGCTCCAAGAACGGTGAGTACTGATTGCTATGATGTACATTGCTATTTCCAAGTTTGTCTAAATTCGGCATGAAATCATTTCATATGAGAGGTCATGAACAGGCATACACCTCCAAAGTACTTTCTGGGTTTATGGGCAGGCCTTCTCATGCAAGTGGTAAGCAAACAAGGCCTCATTTGCCTACTGCAAGCATGACCATGATTTTACGCTCAGCTGAGATATGCTTTATTGTCTAGGCAAACATGATTTCCCATTGCTTGCTCATAATTCAAATACGCAGTCAATTCTCTATGCTGCTCATAGTTCAGGTTCTTCTAGATGGACTAAAAAAGTGTCCACTTCAAAAATACACAAAAACAACAAAATCAGAGCGGGGGTGTCTTGTGTCTTGACAGTATGATCTGATTGCACTGTTACAGGTTACTCTCCGCCCAACATGACAGACTACTTTTTGAACAGGTAATGTGTTACTGAGCAGCTAATGAACAGCTACAAGTGCAATAATGCTTGCTGTCCAGCTATTTTTTGAACAGTTATTGAACAGCTAATGAAGAGTTACAGCACCTATAATACTTACTGAACAGGTAGAGTTATTGAACAGCTAATGAAGAGTTACAGCACCTATAATACTTACTGAACAGGTAGAGTTATTGAACAGCTAATGAAGAGTTACAGCACCTATAATACTTACTGAACAGGTAGAGTTATTGAACAGCTAATGAACAACTACAACAGTGCTTATAAGCAGGCAGAAATATTAAACAGCTAATGAAGAGCTACAACAGTGCTTATTAAACAGACAGAGTTATTGAACAGCTAATGAACAGCTGCAGCTACAACAGTACTTACAGAACAAACAGTTATTAAATGGCTAAATAACAGCTGCAGCTACAGCAATACTTCTAAACAGGTAGAGTTATTGAACAGCTAAAGAAAAGATACAACAATACTTACTGAACGGGTAGAGTTATTGAACAGCTAATGAACAGCTGCAGCTACAACAGTACTTATTGAACAATTAGTTATTGAATAGCTAATGAACAGTTACAACAATATTTACTGGACAGGAAGAGTTATTGAACAGCTAAAGAACAGTTGCAGCTGCAACAGTACTTATAAACAGGTAGAGTTATTGAAGAGCTAATGAACAGTTACAGCATCTAATACAAATTGAAGAAGCAGAGTTAGCGAAGAGCTTAGGAACAGCTACTGCTATAGTCATATTTACTGAACAAGTAGAGTTACTGTATAGTTAATGATAATACAGCTATAATAATACTCACCCACACACTAAACAGGTACAGTTACTGAACAGCTAAAGAACAGCTACAACAATACTTACTGGACAGGTAAAGTTATTGAACAGCTAATGAAAATCTGCTAATTCAGCAGAGTTATTGAAGAGCTGAAGAACAGCTGTAGCTACAGCGGAACTCGTTGAACAAGCTGTTATTGAACAGCTAATGAACAGCTACGGCAATACATACTGAACAGGTAGAGTAATTGATCAGCTAATGAACAGCTGCAGCTGCAACAGTACTTATTGAACACATATAGTTACTGAACAGCTAAGGAACAGCTGCAGCTACAACAATACTTATAAACAGGTAGAGTTATTGAACAGCTAATGAACAGCTACGACAGTACTTATCAAACAGATAGGTACTGAACAGCTAAGGAACAGCTGCGGCTACAACGATACTTATAAACAGGTACAGTTACCGAACGGCTTATGAACAGCTACAACACTTATCGAACACACAGCGTTATTGAACACCTAAAGAACAGCTACAACTACAACAATTCTGAGAAACGGGTAGAGTTGCAGAACAGTTCACGACCAGCTACAACAATACTTACTGAAGAGACAGAGCTACCGAACAGCTAAAGAACAGCTACAACAATACTTATTGAACAGACAGAGTTATTGAACAGCTAATGAACAGCTGTAGCTACAACAGTACTTATTGAACAGGTGGTTATTGAAGAGCTATTGAAAAGCTACAACGACAGTAATACTTACTGGGGTTATATTTACTGAATACTTACTGACGTAGGGTTATTGGACAGCTAACAATCAGTCACACCTGCTATAATATTTATTGAACATTTTCCAATGAGAGATGACTGAGAGGCCAATAACATGTCAGTAACGTAATCAAATGAAGTGCCTCTGTGTTTTATCTCCTTATCTCCCCTAGCTCTGCAATGCCTGAGCAGAGAATAGGAAACCCCATCTTTCTTTTTCCTCTACTCCTTTCCTCCCTACCTCCCCTGTCTGTAAATCGTGCCGCGCTGCAGCCCAACATGTCCAAACCTCCTGAGCAGGACCCAGCAATGGTATTACTCATATACTCACATACACAAAACACATTTACCCTCAAATACGTATCTTCACTTCCATGCCTTACTAAGCCGTGGCCACGCATTAGGATCTCGTTCCCGTGCCTTACTAAGTCATGGCCACGACTTAATTATCTTATTCCCATGCCTTACTACATCATGGTCACTCATTAGAATTTCATTCCCATGCCTTACTAAGTCATGGCCATGACTAAATAATCTCTTTCCTATGCCTTATTGAGTAATAGCCACGCATTAGGAGTCTTGGCCACGCATTAGGATCTCGTCCCCATGCCTTACTAAGTCATGGGAACTAAATATTTCAGTCGTGGCCACACATTAGGATCTCGTTCCCATGACTTACTAAGCGGGCAAAGATAATTAAGTCACAACATGCAGCTCTTTAACTGCCCAGTTGTGGCTCCACAGCAGCATCAGATTTGTAGGTAAAAATAAAATAATCCTCCTTTGCAGTAAAATAAAGCTCTGCTGATCGTTCAACACAGTGATCTTAATCACCGGAGTTAATGTAGAACTGAAAATTTACTGACCTTTAACCCCGAAGGTTGGTGCACAGACTGCTGGTCACCATAGCAACACAGATAACAGTCTCGCCTAGCTAGTAGCTAATGAAAAGACGAATGGACTTGATTACATTTGCAAGCAATCCAGCTGGTTTTCTGATACGTTTAATCTGCAACGAGAAACTGAAAAACGCTAAAAAATCACGAAGATGAAGTTTCTCATTCGCCAGCTTCTCATTCGAATTTTCCCGTTCCACCTTAAAAGGAGCAGCATATACAATCTGGCACCTCAGGCACCATTTAAGGTGGAATGGGAAAATTCAAACAAGAAGCTGGTGAATGAGAACCGACTTCAGCCTCGTAAAAAGTAAAACAGTGAGAGACATTTTACAAGAAACTGTTCTACTTTTGCAGAAAAATCTCCTGCCGGAGATGTGAGAAACACAGTTAAAGTTGCGCTATAGCTTAAAGCAGAGCAAAGGAAGTTTGTGTTTGGACTAGATTTTTAGCCTATACTAGCACATCAGCACATTCTGAAACATATTTACAACCAAGATGGTAAAACGGACATTAAATGTTGTGGTGAACTAATCAAAAGACTCTTCTTCCGTATTTCGTTTTGTTCTTCTCTTCGGTGACGTCTAATGCTCTGCTTGAAGAACATCACACAGAACATGTGGAACTGCACGCATCTGCCACAGATGATCGAGTTCATGAGGAACACGACGGTTAGTGCTGTCTCAGTCAGCGTCAGTCATTTACATTATCTTTTCATTTGCGCTTATCTTTTCTCTTTTATATAATCACGGTTGAGTCCATCCGTATTCCTGACTGAATTCTCTCTCTGTCAGGAGAAAGATCATTGCTTCATGCGAGCGTTTCTTGCTCCACTCTGCTGGGCCACTGTCCTTCAGAACAGCTCCCACTTCAGCCCGGATCAGCTGGGGAACTTGCTGTGGGCAGCCAAACCTTTCCTGGAGGCCGCACCCCCTACCCCACTGAGCCTGCCGTCTAGACTGCAGAGAGCTCACCTAGTGGAAATGTGAGTCTGTCACAAACAAACAGACTTTTTTCTTATTTTTCTTTGTAAAATGTTTTGGTTTTTGGTCATTATTTTTCTACTTTTCTCTTTATTTTTTTTTTATCATTTGAGCAATTGTTTTCTTTTTTCCTTTCCCTTTTACCTTTTCTTCCATTGCTTCCTCCTTTCTTTCTTTGTTTTTTTTTAACACTATTTATTTTGAAGACACGCTACAAAATACACCATTAAATGGAAATACGAGTAGAAATACAGCTCGCTGCCCCCTAGTGATCATCGCCACATACAGAAACAGCTTGGTTATGAACAAATACACCATCTTCCTTTGCACTGGACATAGATTCTGGAAAAAAATGTCGTTTTTTTTTCACTAAAAACTAATTTTATACACAACAAATGTATATTTATTTGTTGTATAAGTGTACATTTTGTCTATACATCCATTAAGACATCACGTACAGGACACGCCTCTCCCCACCGGCTCCTCCAACATCAGGACCCCTCCAAAAAAGCCAAATCCTTGCTTATTCATGTGTACATCCAGTCATCACGCTCTGACTGGTGGAGGCTTCTCATCCTTCTCATCCCATCTTCTGTGTAAAGTTTGCCTACCATAATACTAGTTTGGACCCAGCTTCTAATGTGTTTGTCTCCCCCTAATAAAATTGATCCATCGCCCAAAACAAATAATCTAAGTCTGAACGAAATTTGAACTTCTGAAATGAATCCTGGTCCAGAATTCTCGACCGTTTTCACAGGAACATAAAGCATGTAACTGATGACTTTCCTCTAGTTTGCCTTTCCAGCAGGTCAGCGCAGCGCATAGGCTCACAGCTAGAAGGGTCTGGGTTCGATTCCCCAGCCGGGCAGTCCTTTCTGTGTGGAGTGTGCATGTTCTCTCCATGTCTGCGTGGGTTTCCTCCCACAGTCCAATTGAATATGCTAAATTGCCCCTAGGTGTGAATATGTGCGTGACTATATATCGTCGCTGTCCAAAGAAAACCATGTATCTCCATTTTTGCCGATTTTAATTTTTCTACATCATTTCAACACACCAGCTGTCCTTTATGTTGTGTGAAAATTTCATGATGAATGGACCAACAGAAATGCTCTAAAATCATTTAGAATAAAATCTGTTTACATTGACTTACATTAAAAGGTAAGTGTGATTTTGCCTTTTCCTGTAAAGTTACTGTTTTGGAGATACTTGTTTTTCTTTGGACAGCAACGATATGTCTGTGTGTCTGCCCTGCGATCTTGAGAAGCAGTCTGATAGAGACTATGTATTGATCTGTCAGGGTCAAACACAAATAATAATATGTCTTCCATGTAGAGCATAAGTTAGTGTACTACTCCACCAACCAGGACCCTCAGGAAATCTACTCATGGCAAAGCAAAACAGCAGAGGAGAGAGGCTGGGCCTCACCTACTTCCCCAAAGTACCTAGAAATGAGTCAGCTCCCTCTGGGTGTCTATAATACCCGTATCCAAATCCAAACAGGCTCAGAATTTTGAATAAATTGCCCCAATCGACCACATTGAATGCCTTTATGGCATCTGAGGAAACGCCAGCTACCAGGGACTGAACTTCAGCCATCAACCGCTTAATATTAATGAACCGTCTTATTTTATCCACACAGCTTAGACCTTGAATAAACCCCTTCTTGATCATTATGAATTAAAGATGCGATTACCTTGTTTAGCTGATTTGCCAAGACTTTAGAAACTATTTTAATGTCGGTCTGGATTATAGAAATTGGATGGTAGCTTTACAGTTGCAAGGGTCCTTATCCTTTCTATAAGTTCCTCAATGGTTATCTTTCTTTCTTTTCTTCGGCGAGACGATGAGCTCTCTTTCTGAAAAACAATGGGGAATCATATCTGTCACTTACTTTCCCATTCTTTTATCATATACACCTCTTTCTCTTGTCCCTCTTTCTTTATTTCTGAAGGATGAAGCTGTTCAGTGAGGTGTTTAGCTCCCTCTCCGAGGAAAACCGGGATGAGATCAAGCGGTGGATGAAAGAAAGGGTGACCGAAAATGAACCCCTCTGTCATCCAGTTCAGAACATCTCCAGCACCCTCCCTCCGACCCCCCCGAAACCTTCTGCAATGACCAAACTTGAACCAGCAACAGACAACCAAGGCCTCCGTAAGTCTCTGTAAAAGTTTTCTATGTTAAAGCAGTCAGTGACCATTTTACCGGACCTTAACTTGTACTTACCCTGCCTGCAAACAGGATGGTAGTTTTTTCCAGGGAGGAACTTGTTCATGCAGAATGCGCATTCAGGTGGTTTATGTGAGAGATGAGCAGAACACTGAGGTTATGAAGTGAGTGTTGTAGTTTATCAGCTATCGATCTGTTGGTCTATTTTAATGGTGTTTTGATATCATACAAAGCAGACATAAAATATAAGGAGATGTATGTTTTACATTATTTTTTCCTTACTAGTTATTAAAGGTTTGCAGTTTATCTCACTGCTTTCAGTTTGACTGTTCTCTTCTATCCTCTGGTATGATGACAATAGAAGTGATGTCACGACTCGGCCTGGAGTACCCAACTTCACCAGGCGACTTCAAATAGTGCTTATATGGTCCCTCCTGGTAGAAAACTGGCTTACTGATGAAACTCAGACCCGTTAAAAGCATCACACTCTGTGGCCACTTGAGCTCCTCTCACCTCAGAGGTCCACTATATGGGTGTACAATTACAGCCCTTCTGTTGCTGCAGAGTTTATCATTCCCCCTCCACCCCATTCATCACTGGTCAGTTTCTGACCACAAGAATGTTGTTGTATGTTGTGTGCTGATGATATGAAATTTCAGCACTGAAGCTTGTAAAGTGACCATTTAATGGAACAGCAAATTTTTCTTGCTTTTTTAAAATAATGTAAACACTGTTAAAGCACAGGGTACTATTCACTCCCCAGTCCATGCAGCCCATATATATATATATAAAATCACTAAACAGTGCATTTTTTTCCATCTTCATTCACGAAAACCAACACATTTACATAAAGTCATCTATTCATCCTACAGCAGTTTAGCCCCACCCATTTGCAATTAAGTTATAAGTAATGTTTCAACTGCTTTTTAAATGAGGCACAATAAGTGTCAGACTAACCCCTGGGAACAGAGTTACAAGGGGTAGTGGTTGAAATCTTCCCCTATGAAATGAAATCCTCAAATGGAAAAAAAAAAACTGCTTCATTAACAGCTGCTAGCGCTGCTCTGTAGGCGACCCTGCCCGTCTGCAGTGACAGCAGAGGAGGGTAAAGTTCAGCTCCTCACTGCTGGGCTTTAGTTACATTTAGGACATCATATGCCTTCAAAGAGGGGGGCAATTATTTATTATCACCCACCGCTAATTTACTGGTGATATTCACCAGGTTCTTGTTCGAATTTTCCCATTCCACCTTAAATGGTGCAGCAGTTACATTCTGGTGCTTCAGGCGTCAGAACTGCTGAATTATTTAAGGTGGAATGGGAAAATTAGCTAGCTAGCTACCGAGACATTAGCCTACTTTTAGCCATTTTTGTATGCTTGTTACAAAAAAAGGACCATAATACATTGAAACGACATTAAACTAAGATAATACAGAGAAATAATACGGAGAAAATTCTCACATTTGTGGGTTTCTTTGGTCTCTTGTTCAGCCATCTTGCCGGTTTTTCTTTTTTTTAATCATAACTCTCTGTTTGGAGTCTCTGAAAAACCTCTGTTTGGAGGGCCATGTAGCCCAAACACTTCACCCTATCCCTCCATCTCAACAAAAATTGGGACACCCTACCCCGAGACGTGAATGCGCAAAACGGAGTGTTAAGGGCTAAGTGGTAGGGGCAAGGGGTGAAATGGGATTGGGTCCAAATCAGAGCCGAGCTTATTTACGTATATCAGCCTTACATAAAAATGAATTATGACTTATGACCCCTTAACGTGCCATTGGCCCGACAGCACGCCCAAAGTTTTATTACACACTTCTATAACCTAAGAATAGCTCCATTAGTTTACATTGACATCCCTGTAGGACTGAATAATAAGCCTTAGTATGAAATAAACCTGGAGTGTTAAGGGGTTAATACCACATAAATGTCATATGTGGACAGGGTATAATAAAATACAGTGGGTCAAGTAGGTATGCTTTTTTACTGAATGGCAGCATATTGGGCCATCTTTAGTGCAGAAACATTTTTTAATTGTGTCCCTGTATTGACAGCTGCACTGTGTTCTTATTGTGGCCATTTCATTTATTACAACAGGCAGCTGGTGTGTGTGAAAAGGTGGCTCGTTTTTGTTTGAGCAGTGTCTTGTGCATCCAAAATGGCATCAGTAAACACAAACTCACCAACACCACTGTAAGAAAAACAATGTAAGACTTTTCCACTCTTGTGCTTTACAGTATCTTTAGTGCAGTCTGGTTGGAATTCTTCTCCAGGCTTTGTTCACACAGAGTCTCCTGTTAGTTTGAAGTGAACCGTTTTTCCTCTGAAACAAATATCAAATATCAGATATCAAATATCAGATATCAAATATCAAATATCAAATCTCAAATATCAAATATCAATATCATATTATCAAGGTACAAACTACGTAAATATGCCCTCAAAGGTACAACAGTGGGTTTAAGATCCAATCATGTACCTTAAATATGTTTTTCTCAGTGGAAAAGTACATATTTGTACTTTTCATAACCTGAAGTTTTAAAGCAGAACAATAAATTATAGTAGATGAGATGGGGTGTGTGGATTATGGTATGATTGTGTTCCCTGACTAAAGGTACTGAGATGTACCCTCGAGGGTACCACCCCAGTGACAAGAGGGGTACTGCCCCAGTGACAGATTCGTACCTTTTTTTCTGAGAGTTTACCAGTGGTTGAGGGATTAAGATGATACTTGTCCACATTTAGCACTTTGTCCACCACTCAGGTTCATCTTTCTTGTGGCAATCTCAGAAAATAGTGAGTAATGAGGACTGTCTGAATGCATCATGTTACTGTTGTGTTAATAATGAACTTCTGCATTTTTATTCTAACCAACCCATCATCACTTCTCTTGATTGATCCAGAGACTGGCCCGACGAATTGGGTGACGAGTGGTGATAAAGCTCTGAAGAGAGCACGCCGAGGTTTAGCAGCTAGACAGGGATTAGGGCAGGGGAATTTGAAAGTAACACAGCCGTCAAAGATAGTGGAGAATCCAGTAAAAGCAGAAATCCCAGCAAACCCGCAGAATCCTGATAAACTGTCAGAGGTACCAGTAAACCAGCAGAATCCCAATAAACCAGCAGAAACCCCAGGAAGCCAGCAGAATCCCAGTACACTGGCAGAACTCCCAGTGAACCAGATGAAAAACCCAGGTGCTAGCAATGATACTTTACCACAGACTCCTGGGAATAGTGATAAGACAGAAAAGGAGCTGAGCAAGGTAGAAGAAGTTACAGAGCAAGGGGACAAGAAAGAAACGGTCGGTCAAAACCCAGGGAAACAAGATGACAGTGGAAAACAGATAGATGTTGGGAACGGGAATGGGAAAAATGAAAGCAAAGAGCATATGGTGCCCGAAGAGCCGAGCACAGCAAAGGAGGAAAAAGAGACAGGAAAAGATGGGCAGAAGCAGCAGAGCGAAGGCAGTGCGGATGATGGAGGAAAAAACAAGTGTAAGTTTCGTCCACCATTATGTAGTCCAGGCAGAGGAGGATGAATAGAGGCCATCTATTCATTGGAACAATTGTGTTTGTGCTCGTGTGTGTGTAAATGGTGTAGATGGAGACTCCTCTGGTCATTTGTTGTTTGATTCGTGTTCATGTTCTGCAGATTTAGGTATATATTTGGAAATATATTGTCCACTTTGGAGCATATGGCATTTAACATTCACAATCCAAGTAGGGAAACACATTTCCAGATGCCTGTCCATTCAGCCTACAGCACTTCAGCTCCACCCACTCTCTTTCTGAAGTGATGTGAAATGCGGTTCCTGCAGAGATTAAGAAGGTTGACATAACAGCATACAATGATGACCAAACTCATTATGACCATCTGCCTAATATGATGTTGGCCCTCTATGTGCCACCAAGACAGCTCCAGCCAGACCTCTGAAGGTGCCCTGCGGTATCTGGCCACAAGAAGTTTGAAGCAGATCCTTTAAGTCCTGTGAGTTGTGAAGTGAAGCTGGCGTGAACCGGACTTCCCATCCCACAGATGCTTGATCGGATTGAGAATTTGGAGGCCAGGAGAAAACCCAGAACTCTTCATCATGGTCCTAAAACCGTTCCTGAACAATGTCCACGCATGGCAGGGCACATTATCCTGCAGAAAGAGGCCACTTCCATCAGGGCATACTATTGCCATAAAGAGCTGCACCTGGTCCACTACAACGTTAGGTAGGTAGCAGTTGTCAATTCGACGGCTGCATTAAGAGTTTCCCAGTAGATGTGAATAAAACAGGACTCATCCGACTATTTTCCATTGCTCCAAGGTCCAGTTCTGACGCTTGTGTTCCCCCTGTAAGCACAGAATCATCACTCTTACCATTCTGCGGCTAGTAAAAATTTCTGTGACCCATGCCACAGTAGCCCTTCTGTTGGTTCGGACCAGACAGGAAAGCCTTTGTTGCCCTTGTGCATTGATGAGCTTTGGGCACCCAACAACCTATTGCCGGTTTGTGGATTGTCCCTCCCCAGACCACTGCGGGTTAGGACCTCTGCTGACCAGGAGCACCCCACAGACCCAGACCTTGACATAATAATCAGCATTAGTATTGAATCACTGAACTGTCATAATGTTTTGGCTTATCTGTGCATTTTGACTGTTGCAAATAGACTTAAGGGAATACAGAGAGAAATACTGGCTCGTTGTCCTGGCTGACCCTGAAAAAGACATGGCTAAAGACAAGCTGTCGACAAATAGGAAGGGAGAAAGAAGAGACTGACGAAGACTAGGAGAAAACAACAGCTAATGAGAGAGAGATACCAAGTTTAGGAGAAGAAGAGGGGGAAGAAAGCAGGATTAGGGAGAAAAGAGAAAGACTTTAAAATTAGATTTGTCAGGAAGTGGCAGGAGAACCCGAATTAATAGAGAATAATTCTGATTCTGATCTCTCCTAATCTCTTTAGCCAACTCATCTCCTGCTGGATGTCCCAGAATGCCTTGGTTGAAGGCTGAGGCCCTCAGGATGATGGGGCGATTCTTTTCCCGGCTGCCTGAAGTGGAAGTGAAGGCTATCCCTACGGAAGAGGTCAGTCTACAGGATGTTTCTACTCTGTACTCTAAAAAAAACCCTGAACATAAACAAGAAATATACACGTGTTAATAAAAACAACATAAGTATATTTGTCTGCATTTAACCCTGTTTGAACCCTCCCTCTTTTTCTCAGCTTTGTAAGTTCTTTGTGACTCCTGAATTCCCATCTTCGTTCGCCAAAGTGGATGGGATGCAGCCGGCGATTAGTCGGATGCTCTTTCAACGACTCAAGCAAGAATGTTCCAACAGCAGCCAGAACTTCCTGACCCATGTTGACAGGTGAATGCCCTGTATGATTTTATACAACCCTATTTCCAAAAAAGCTGGAATTAAATAAAATAAAAATAAAAACAGAATGCAATGATGTGCAAATCATTAAAACCCAATATTGATTTGAAGTAGTACAAAGAAAACATATCAAAACGGAGAGTTTACATTTACATTACATTACGTTACAAATTTAAATTTAGAAAATCAATATTTGACATTTGTGAATCGATTCAGAATCGTTTACGTCCGCATTGCGATGCATCTAAGAATCGATTTTTTCCCGCACCCCTAATATTACACATTACACACTATTCGATTTGATTATTATTCAGAGGCTGCGATGCGATTATAAAACGATTATCGATGCATCTCGATGCATCTTTTTAATATATACAAGATTTCTATTTTCTTACTGTCTGACGACTCGGTAGTTTTAAAGCAAAGTATTTGTAATGATCCATAATCAATTCACTTCCAATATCTTTATTAATAAAACAAATGGAAGTGATGTGGCAAGTGAACTAGAAGGCTCACATTCAGAGAAGCTGCTGCCACTCATCTGCGATAAAATGCGCTGTTACGGTGAAATAAGATCCAGTGGAGATGGATGTCCACGCAGCGTGTTACAGCCGTCCTACCCGTTTAATTCAGTGACTTTATGACTTCGGTTTTGGTCTCGTTGTACAGAGTGGGGGGGTCGCTGTGTCAGTAAAGTATCTTTGAAACGGGGCGTGAGCAACATAGCGCGAAAGCCCTGTTTCACAACGACTGAGAATGGGCGTGCAGACCGCAGGTCACATAGCAGTGAGGTTTCGCCGAGCGAGTAGCAAACAAAAAAGGAAAAGAGAAAGACAGATGAACATTTGGAGACAAATGGACTTATTCGTATTCATAAGCAGCGCAGTTGGTTTCCTGGTACGTTAAATCTGCAACAAGAAACTGTCAAACACTAATAAGTCGCACAGCTGAGGTCAGCTTCTCTTTCGAATTTTCCCGTTCCACCTTAAATGCCGCGTTTACGTTCAGGCAGAATTTAAGGTGGAACAGGAAAATTCGAACAAGAAGCTGGAGAATAAGAAGCGACTTCAGCCTCGTAAAACAGTCGAGCTTTGAGAGACATTTTACAAGAAATTCTTGTAAAATTCAAGTTTTCTGGCGGAGAGGAAAGCGGCTGTAGGCAAAGCTTAAAGCAGAGCAAAGTAAATCTGCGCTCTCGTTTATATTGTTTAGCCTAAACTAGGACATTAACAGAAACTGAGACATACTGGACATTAAATGTTTGATTTTTGCTGAAAGGACAAAACTGCTCTTCTTATCATTTGTGTTGTGACTCCTGATCTAACCTGGCTTTAATGCAGAGGGAGCCGCTGCACTTGCCCACTTCCAGTTCCGCCTTTTTGCGTTCCGTCAACATTACGTTACAAATTTAAATTTAGAAAATCGATATTTGACATTTGTGAATCAATTCAGAATCATTTACGTCCGCATCGCGATGCATCTAAGAATCGATTTTTTCCTGCACTCCTAATATTACACACACACATATATATATATATATATATATATATATATATATATATATATATATAATATGTTATATATTTGTGTGTGTGTGCCCCTTTTGAATTTGAAGCCAGCAACGTTTTGAAAAAGTTGTTACAGGAGCTTGTTTACCACTGTGTTGCATCACCTTTCAGTTGCTGACAGTTTGGAGTCAGACATGTCTGGACTGCGGGCAGGCCAGTTTAGCACCTAGACTCTTTTACCACGGAGCCATGCTGTTGTAATAAGTGCAGAATGTGGTTTGCCATTGTCTTGCTGAAAAAAGCAAGGCCTTCCCTGAAAAAGACGTCTGGATGGCAGCATATGTTGCTCCTAAACTTGCATACATCGTTCCGCATTAAATGAGCTCAGGCCCAGAGAAGTCGGTGGCGTTTCTGGATCCTGTTATGGTTCTTTCTTTGCATGGTAGAGTTTCAACTTGCACTTGTGGATGCAGAGATGAACTGTGTTCACAGTGGTTTCCGGAATTGCTCCTGGGTCCATGCAGTGATTTCCACAACAGAATCGTGATTGATTTTTAACGTAGTGCAGCTTTAGACCTGAAGATCACAGCCAGTCAGTAATAGTTTTCAGCCTTGTCCCTTGCATACAGAGATTTCTCTGGATTCTCTGAATCTTTTAATGATATTATGTAGGGATGCATTGACACAGTTACTGGCATCGGGCCGATACATTGGGCTCGTTCACATGTACTTTTAGTCATAAAAATTCTGATACTCATGTTAGCCGACACACACAATCACAACTTCTTTCCCAATAGGTCATGTTACTGACCTGTTGCCAATTAACCAAATCAGTATTAGTATTAGCATTACACAGCTTTACCTTTACTTTTGTTGCTTTGTCCCAAATTTTTTGAAACGTGTTGCTGGCCTCACATTCAAAATGAGCATATATGTTTCAAAAAACAAAATTTCTTAGTTGTACTATTTTCAATTAAATATAGGGTTTAAATCATTGCATTGTGTTTTTATTTATATTTTGCACAGCATCCCAACTTTTTTTGGAAACTGTTGTAGTAGGAAGAATCATCAGCAAAAGTTCATGCCTTTGGCCTCTTTCTACCGAGGCTTTGCACAGAACAGAACAAATTTGGTGTTGGTTTTTTTGACTTGATTATCTTGTAGCCAATTTTGCTGTAAGATGTATACTTTGCAAGTTATTCTGTGGTCAGAAATAATGTGCTTTAAATATTAGAGGTGGGCAATATGTTTTCATTATCAAGAGAAATTATCATATCAGTATTGTGTTGTTGTATTTTTTACATCACTGACCCTCACTTCAACATCTCTTCCTGGCTTTTTCTGGCCAGGCTCGGCTCTCTCGTCTGTTTCTTTGATGATGCTCGATCTCTCAATGCCACACTGAGTAAGAAGCTGCTGTCCCAGATGGCAGACTGCGAGAATGCTGGGATTGACCAGGTTTGAAAAACTTTTAATTTATCTTTCTTGAATTTGTTTGCACACAACAACAGTAATGCTGCTTATTTAGCCAGTGATACTCTCAAGGCCCTTTTTATTTGATTTACCTTACATATCCAGGCCTCTATACAGGCATATATTAGTGTTTTCCCTAGTCTATACGACTGATGCAACTAATCAGCTAATTAACAAGCCCTTCTGGTAGCTCTCTTTTGGAAGCAAGTTGGTTCCTTCCAACTGATAATATATAATCCGTCATGATATTTAGGCCAATTCCATTTCACCTCTTGCCAATATCACTTAGCCTTTACCCCTCCATTCACTCCTAGGGGTAGGGTGTCCCGATTTTTGTTGAGATAGAGGGGTAGGGCGAAGGGTTTTTCAGAGACAGTCCAAACAGAGTGTTATTAGAAAAAAAAGAAAAACGGCAAGATGGCTGCGCAAGCGACCAAAGAAACCCACAAATGTGAGAATTTTCTACTCTAAAAAAATATGAGAACCACTGTTTTATCTTAGTTTAATGTCATTTCAGTGTATTATGGTCCTTTTCTTCATAACAAGCAGAAAAATCGCTAGTAGTATGCTGATGTCTTGGCAGCTAGCTAGCTAAAGTTCCCATTCCACCTTAAATTTAAGGTGGAATGGGAAAATTTGAACAAGAAGCTGGCGAATAGCTGAATTCAGCTTCATATCACTGAAGAATTAGGGGTGGGTGATAATAAATAATCGCCCCCTCTTTGAAGGCGTATGATTCCCTAAATGTAACTAAAGCCCAGCAGTGAGGAGCTGAACTTTACCCTCCTCTGCTGTCACTGCAGACTGGCAGGGTCGCCTACAGAGCAGCGCTAGTAGCTGCTAATGAAGTGATGTTCTTTTTTATTTGAGGGTCCCATTTCATAGGGGAGATTTCAACCACTCGAGGAGACACTCGAAAACAAGGAGTAGGGGTAAAGATAAGAAGTAGGATTGGGCCTTCGCTTCTCTGAAGTTTGCTAACAAGTTGGCTATTTGTTACATTGCATCACTGAAAGTCATCCACGAAAGAGACCAGCCTTTATAGAAGATGAGGAGTCAGGATTATCTGCCTTTGCACTGCTTAGCTTTAGTGTTAGCATTAACTTAACTGCTAAACTTTAATTTGTGCTACCAATGCGCCACTGTTTAAGCATTATGAGGTGTTAATATAAGCACAATTCTGTTTTTTCCTTCTCTGTGCTTAACTGAATACCTGTTTATTAACTCATGAATATTCGACTGTCAAAACTAGCTAGAATACATGCGCCAGTACACCAGTTTTTATTGTATTCAGCACAATAAGTGAAATCAAAAAGGATAACAGCGAATAATGCTATTATGGGTAATACCTGCCATAATACCATGCTCAAAAAGCATATGACTAATTTATTGAGAGAATAATAGCTCACCACTGTATGATACCCCTGTTTATGCCTTTAACTCCACACACTAACCTTGCCGCTGCTTCTTCTCCTCCTCCATGTCCCTCTTTCTTTGAATTCGCTCTCTCTCAGATAAGACGAGACTTAATGAGGAAGGTGATGTCGAACGGTGACGTTCCCCCCACCCTTGAGCTCTTGCGGACTCTGGGTTCCAGTGTGTCCATCCTGCCTCCCTCCAAACTGTCCGACTTCAGCGCTGATACTCTGAAGGATGGCCTGGCCAGTCTGAGCCAGGTCAAATGGAAGCCAGTTCAGGCCAGAATTTTGGCCCAAAAACTCCTGGAGAAGGTGAAGGTTAGATAGGGTTGCTTTGTCTGTAGTAGGGCTGAGTAATACTGAGAAAACTTACCACAATATATATTTGTCCATATTATTCAATACTGACACTGATAATTATCACGTTTGGATATTATCTGTCAAACTCACATGCTTTCTCCTTCTCTATAATCTTAGCACAGAAAATAGCTCACTAGCTATCTCTGTTAATTATTCTGCTAGAGTGTGCTGTTGCCAGTGAATGGCTCCACTTCTAAATATCCAGCGCATAAAAAATGCATTTGTCCCCATCGTGCTGTTGCTGCCAGGCCCACATGGCTCTCCTCCATCCCCAACCAACCCTCTGTCCTTCTTTAGAACGTCACTGGTGAAAGTCTCTTATCTCTGGGCTCCATGGTGAGAGGAGTGGACAGCGAAATACTGAGGAAGGTTAAACTGCAGGGACTGCTGGGAAATGAAGCCTTGAAGAACATGACTGAGAAGATGTCGTCTTTGCAGAAAAAGGCTCTGCTAGAGGGGGTGAGTATTATATGTGTATGTACATCACCAACATTACCATCCAAAAGCTTGGAATTACTGCTCTCAATAATATGAAGCCATATGTGCAAAGTGATTCTAGTACGATGCTGGTACTCAACTTCAAATTAGTAATAAATAAAGAAATTTCATAATTCACAGATTGATGACTGGAACTGCTTGTAGTTGAAAATTGACTGAAGTTGAATCATAAAAATGATGTAATGAATGTCCAGAAATGATGAGTAAAAAAAAAAATATATATATATATATATATATATATATATATATATATATATATATATATATATATGGATAGATAGATATAAAATACAGTTTATGTGTTGCAGTTTGAGTTTACAGTGGGAGCTTTTTATGCATTTCTTTCTCAGTTGCGCTCCAGTTTGAATGAATCTGATTTGGTGAAGAAGGTGCCAGATCCTCTCCTCCCCTCACTTTCTCTCTTCTTTCTGGAGAAAGCAGGAATTAGCTCTGTGGACCAGCTGGAGGGTCGCAGCTGGTCCCGTACACAGGTATGCTATCACACACACACACACACACACACACACACACACACAAAAGTTTAATACGAAAAAGTATAATGCAAACACATTCACCCTCTAACATACTCACCAGTGTGCACACACATTCAAACTGATCTACAGGATTAGTTTTACTTGGGGAGGAACTGTCATTTAAGTGATTACTGATGAAATCTGTATGAATGTCCAGAGTGTGTAATTTTAGTCAGACAGTAAAAACTGCTGAGTGATTTTAATCCAGTATGAATCTGCAGTGTGTGTAGTTTTACAGTCTGACGGTAATAATTGTGGAGCGATTTTAATCCAGTATGAATCTGCAGTGTGTGTAGTTTTACAGTCTGACAGTAATAATTGTGGAGCGATTTTAATCCAGTATGAATCTGCAGTGTGTGTAGTTTTACAGTCTGACAGTAATAATTGTGGAGCGTTTTAATCCAGTACGAATCTGCAGTGTGTGTAGTTTTACAGTCTGACAGTAATAATTGTGGAGCGTTTTAATCCAGTATGAATCTGCAGTGTGTGTAGTTTTTACAGTCTGACAGTAATAATTGTGGAGTGATTTTAATCCAGTATGAATCTGCAGTGTGTGTAGTTTTACAGTCTGACAGTAATAATTGTGGAGCGTTTTAATCCAGTATGAATCTGCAGTGTGTGTAGTTTTACAGTCTGACAGTAATAATTATGGAGTGATTTTAATCCAGTATGAATCTGCAGTGTGTGTAGTTTTTAGTCTGACAGTTATAACTGTAGGGAGATTTTAATCCAGCTGGAATCTGCAGTGAATCCAGTATGGCTTTTGGGCGTTTCTAGGCACATCTTATGAGTACAACTGCAGCCTCGAATGAAATCTTTCCCACGGAAAACACAGATATGCAGCTTCACTGGGATAATGGTGGAATGAAATGGCTGCTAAGCAGTGATTGGAGGGCCAAGAAAATAAGGCAGGGCTTCAGATTTGTCTATCAAAGAACACAGTGTGGTTAAACAGGCTGAAATCATTAGTGATGAGTTCACAGATTTGGATTAAAGCTATTTGCATTTGAAACCACTTCACTTTAGAAAGAGTCAAAATAAGTAAATAAATTAATTAAAACTATTTAGCCCTATAGACAATGAAGGGGGTACTCAGGCCCCACCACCCCCCTTCCTCTCCAAGTATGTGTCATTTTTACAGTCTCACAAAACCTGGAATAACAAAACAGGGCCGTGTAGCCTGTTGTTATTGTTAGTGAGCGTCCTGTGGGGTAATTTAATGATATCGATCCCGTACCAAATGACCAATTAAATACAACATTATATAGCCTTCTGTGGTAATCCAGCTCCAATAGTTTTTCACTGTTTTCATGTTTGATTTCTCTAGTCTGTTTACCTTGTAAAGAAGATTTTGGGTCAGGGGATCAAACCTGAGCAAATAAGGTGAGCCAGTTGACAGTACATACAGACAGAGCTACTAACCGATAGTGACCGCCTACGAATGAAAAATAGACCTTGATCCGCTATCATGCTATCAAGAAAAACAAGTCCATCATTTCTTAACAGGAGGCTGGGCCAGGCTGTCCAGGGTGTAACCTGCAGCATGATTGACAGCGTCAATCAAAGTGATACCTTGACAACAGTGCAAACACTGGCCAATTCTTCTAACTGGCTGTCTAGGACGCAGGTAAGGACTAAGATATGGTATCATGACATCACTGACTAACATAATTCTGTTTTCTGTATCATTGCTGTTAAAATGTTCACACTTACAAATGATGGTTCTTCAATGGTTCAGAAAAGAAAACGGTTCTATATAGAACCATGAACATTTAAAGAACCCTTTCCATGATTAAATGGTTCTTTACATGGTAAAAACGTTATTCAGATTGATGGGGAATGTGTTGTAGACGTTTCTCTATAGAACCTAGGTTCTATGTGGCATCAAAAAGGGTGCTACATAGACCACATAGAGGAACACATTTTGGTGCTATATAGAACCATTTTTAAAAAGGTTCTATATGGAACCATATACAGCATATTCCCTGTCAATCTGAAGAAACTTTTTACTCATGGAAAGGGTTCTTTAAATGTTCTTGGTTCTAAATAAAACCATCTACAGCACATTCCCCATCAATCTCAAGAACACTTTAATCATGGAATGGGTTCTTTGAATGTCCATAGTTCTAAGCGGAACCTAGGGTCTAGGTAGCACCATTTTCAAAAAGGTTCTTTATAGAACCATCTACAGCACATTCCCCATCAATCCGAAGAACGCTTTCATCATGGAAAGGGTTCTTTGAATGTTCATGGTTCTATATAGGACCTAGGGTCTACGCAGCACCAAAAAGGGTTCTTCTATTGTAACAAGCCTGACATCATAACAATAGAGGAACCCTTTTTGGTGCTATATAGAACCACTTTAAAAAAGGTTCTGTATAGAACCATCTACAGCACATTCCCCATCTATCTGAAGAACGCTTTCACAATGCAAAGAACCCTTTAATCATGGAAAGGGTTCTTTGAATGTTTATGGTTCTATATAGAACCATTTTCTTTGCTAAAGTGTGGAGCCCTGCTGGTGACATCTTGTAAAAATAAAAATAATGCGTGGCCATGAGTTAGTAAGGCATGGGAACGTGATAATTGAGTTGTGGCCACAACTTAGTAAGGCATGGAGATGAGATCCTAAAGCGTGGCTTTGACTTATTGAGATGATTAAGCCTTGACCACAGCTGAAAAATGCATGATCTTGTTCCCATGCCTTAATAAATCGTGGCCACAACGTAATTATCTTGTTCCCACGCCTTACTAACTCATGTTAATATGGCATGGCCACGCATTATTTTTATTTATTCACCAACAGGGCTCCGTACCAACGAACGCTTGAAGGACCATTTTTAAGTGTGAACTGAAAATATTTATAAAGCACTAATACAAACTGAAATCACATTGAAATTATTATTACTAATAGTATTATACTGATCTTGCAGGGGGACAGTAGCAGTGAACTGTTCACTTCCATGTTGTAATTACACATCTTTATCAGAAGCATCACAGTTATTTACATTGGGTATTTATTACTCAGTGGAATATTAATATCTTCTTAGTATGTCAATATTTTCTGCATGAAAAGTTCTGTACATTCTGATCAGTCAGTCTGATTTATTACAGTCTGAGTCCTGTAATGCTTCCTTCCAGGTTCGCTGCATTGCTCAAAAACTCTTCCTCAGTCTAGAGAAGCTGAGGCCCGGCTATTTCGTGAACATCACCGGCTCAGAGCTCCAGGCCATCCCTGCTCTGCTGCTGATCCATCTACCGTGAGTCACTTTCACAGAGCAGCCTTAAAGCGAAATAGCTGGCGAAGACACGTTTGGTGTCTGAAGTTTGCTTCTTTAGTTTTGTAGTGGCACTTCAAGGCTAATGTCGCTAATAGGTAATGGAAGCTTATAGCCTCCAGGTAAGCATTCTTCAAGCTTGACTGCCCCTAAATCATCACACATGTACCTCAAATTGTGTTGAGTTTAGCAGTGGGCGACATGGCCAAAAATTTCTATCACAGATTTGGGCATATATTAGGCTATGTATTTATTTATTTATCTTATATAAAGCTATTTTGTATGAATAAAAACCATTTTAACAACCAAAGAGAACTTATCCCTCTGTAATGCCTTCCAGGTTTCTCAAACGCTAGAGGGCGCTCCCGAGCGAGTCCGAAATGAATGGGCTAAGATGGAGCATTTGAGCAAAATCATAGTTTATAAATACTTAAACATTTTTAATGTAAAACAGTACAGTCAGTTTCTGAACACAGAGCAGCATAAAACATTTTAACACTGCTGATTCATTTTTAAGAGCTGTTAAACTTGGGTTAAGGGGTTTAAAACAGCGCCTCATGTACCTTCATGATGTCTGTGAGCGCGAACAGCCAATGAGCTGCTCTGCTTGCCAACCAATCAGCACTCAGTAGCAGTAATGTTTGCGTTCTGCTGCCCAAAACCCGTTTGCTGTAGAAAAAAGGAAACATGCATTTGCGTTTTCTTTGTTTTTTGAGTGAAATACATCCTTCTACTTTCTAAAATTAAAGAAACGTTCTGGGCGAGTGATTAGAAACTATTTGAACTTTACGTTTTTAGCCATTGAGCTCCATTCACTCCCATTCACTGAGGACTTGCTCGTGGGCGCCAGTCATGTTTTTTGATATAACAGGGGAAACAGGAAGCGGCCAGGCTCCTCATAAACTGGCTCTGACATAACTACACTAATGTTCAGGAGATAGAGACCCCTGTAGGGGAGGAGGAGACACTTCAGCAGTGGACATGACACATACAGCATTTTGTGTTGTTTTTGACAACTTCTTGCCTTATTGCGTGAGTGTGTGATAATTTAGCCAT
This sequence comes from Colossoma macropomum, assembly GCF_904425465.1. NCBI lineage: Eukaryota > Metazoa > Chordata > Actinopteri > Characiformes > Serrasalmidae > Colossoma > Colossoma macropomum. Next base: position 39,793,471 of record NW_023494785.1, read on the forward strand.
GCTAACCTGGTGCCCATGGTTTCCATTACTTGTTAGCAACAATAATCTCATAGCTTTCAAAGCATAAAGCTAAAGAAAAGCAAACATGTCTTATCTGCTCAACTACATTTGAGTTAAGGAGCAAATTGCGTAATTTTGATTTTTGGCCAACTTTCACTTCCATAATCCAGGAAAACATTTAGTAATGGTTACAATATGCTTGTTTTTTTGTTTTCTCCCTTATCCAATCACACTCATATACACATTTTTACCCGTCACTCACACATATAACCCATTAAAAACACACACACACACACACACACACACACACACACACACACACACACACACACAAAACCATGTACACAGAATAAAGGCGATTCAAGGTCTCCCGGCCACAGTGTGTCCTCGTTTCCTAGAGAAGATGAGTCAAGCCAACCTGACGTCCCTACCGAACAGTGCACCGTCACGCTGGGAGCTCAGAGACAGAGCTCTCCGCTGCCTGGTAACCTGTTTTCATACAATTTAAGAGTGTGAAGTAAATGTCCCGTGTATGTTATTTATGTAAGTACATATATGTAAAAATACATACTGTGTTTTATACACAGTGCTGTTCAAAAATCAGAGACCACATTTCATTTCCAGTCAAACCTGCCATTCAGCATTAGTTGCCCATTTTTCAGCGACAGGAAAAAAGCAGAAAACGTCTAAATATTACATCATTTTTTTCCAGTTTTGTGTTCTCACCCTTTTTTTTACTATTAAGTCCAGCTTTATTACAGCCTCCACTCTTTTCAGGAGACTTGATTTCAGTTTTCCAATAAATCTGCAGGGATATGTTTCCACACCCTCAAAATTTAGTCTTAGAGGTTGGTTGCATTTTCTGCTTATGGCCTAGGTAACAATTTTAGACTCATCAGTCTGGATACCATATTTCACATTTCAGATGTGCAAATCTTCTTTTAAGTCTATTTCCTTTTCTCAGTGAGGTTCTTCTTGACAGCTATACATCCTTTCAGACCCATAGCGCTGAGCTGTCTTCCCACAGTGGAAGGATGGACAGAAACATCTGAAGCATTTTTCTGATCTGAAGCAAAAGTGGAGCTTGAATTTCTCTCTCTGTTTGGCTGATAGTGACAGTTTTGGTGGTCTACCAGCTCTTACATGGTTGTACAACCAGATTTTAAATCTGATCTCCTCAGAAATATCTACTTTAGCCGTTTTAGATGCTTATGAGAAAGAAATGTGCAAGACAGCTAAAGTGGGTTCACTCTACAGTGCCACTTTTATTGTTTTCCATGGCTTAGAATAATAATGAAGATGCTAATTTTGCATTTTGAATGTTTCAGTAACCCAAAAAGTGTTTTAGATTCTTCTAGGTAGACTCCCACCCTTTGTCTTGAGGCACTTTTACACACTTTTGGCATTCTCTCAAGCAGCTTCTTGAGGAGCCACTTGGTGTGCTTATTTTCCAGCAAGCTTCAAGAAAAGTCAATTGCCTTGAAAAAACAGCCTTTAAATATATATAGATATATTTTTTACATTTGAAATCCACGCATTTGAGCGTAATGCCTTTAGATGGCTTTAAGATTACGGTAGTACCCAGTAAAAGAAACATTGGCCTCTTTTTCACTGTGGAGCCAAACGGTTCTCAGGGCCGTAACGGGCCGTTCCGGTTACGCAAAGCAGGGTACAGCTCAAAGTACCACAGAACTGTTCTAATTTTATCTTTCTGTCACTTCAACACCAGACATTCGAATTTGTGATGTCAGATGCGAGTCTTTATCCTCTAAACGGGTGTTTTTATTCATCGGTTTGCTAGAACCGAGCCTGTGCAGCTGTGGTAGGCACCATACACTCATGTTACCTTAGCCTAGCAGGCTACAGCTTTAAGCACTACAGAACAGGTTTGATTTCGGCTTTCTGTCACTCCAACACTGATTGGTCGGCTTTACTCTCGCTGTTTTACATTTTGACTGTCTATATTTGTTACAGGAGGGCAGTTAATCGAATCAAACCTGCACTGGGGTGTTTGGACCTCTTTAGCTAAGCTAGCTAGGAGAGAAGAGCAACCTAGCATTAGCTTAGGCACCAGAGAACAGGTTTAATTTTGACTTTCTGTTTTTCTAACATCAGCTGCTCGACTTCGCTTCCTCAGATTATCATTATCATCTAAATTTGTCCTAGTAAAGCTTTTGTTAGTCAGAATTGAACCTGTTCTGTGGTGAGCTAAGGTGGCAGCATACTAGCTAAGCTAACGCTAACCAGCTACTCCCTCCTGGTTAGCAGCACATTATAAAATATAGAAATTGGTTTTAGATCGGCCAATGGCTACAGCATTATGTCATCCCATGAACGGTTCTGTGGCCCCAAGTGCAGTTCGTGCTGAAAAAACATGGACTGAGCCCGATCCGTGTCGAACCATGTCCATGTGGAAAAGCCACAGGACCAGTTACACTCCATGCTCAGAACAATTCAGCCCTGCAGTGGAAAAGGGGCCATTCGGTCAGTTGTTTCCAGACATTTGACTGGTCCTGCACGTTTACAGAGCGCTGACCTAACCTCTGTTCTCCGCGTCCTCAGGGGAAGAACGCGTCTGATTTGTCCAGCGCTGAAGTCTTGTCTCTGGGTCCTCTGGTGTGTGAGCTGGATCCTGCATGGATGTCGTCTCTGAACCCTGCAGCTCTGAATGCCACTCTGCAGGCCCTGGCCTCCTGTGAACACATTCCCCGCCTCTACAGAGCTCCTCTGTTCACGCTCATCACACGTGTTTATGGGTAATGTAGTCCCTTTACAGACAACACTGTCACCCGTTCTGCATTCACACCATCCAGTGCTGAAGAGCCTTGAGCTCACACCCACACATTGAGACTAGGCAGCGTTTCGGAGTTTTAGACCACAGTGTTATTCAAAATATCTGCAGAACAGTTAACACTATTGAACTGAGCATCTCGCCTGATCTGTTCTGAGAATTTGGTGACGACCCCTAAAACTCTTTTAAATCTGCCACCAGAGGAGTTACAGCTAATGCACATCCATTTCCTGCCACAGTGAAACAGATTGATGTGTAAAAATAATGGAGGAGGGAAATATCCACGATTTTGCATCAGCATTAAAAGCTCAGTATTTGCTGAACTGTTAAATTAGCTCTGATAAGAAGTTGCTAGCCTACGTTTGAGCTTAAGTACGGCTGGTGCAACAGGCCCCAGGGAATTACATCTGTTTGTAGTAACAAAAACATGGCTTAATAGGTTATCAGTGCAGCTAACTGCTGTTTGTTTGGCTGTTGTTCATATGAATCACACTTCCCTAGGCACCGATATTACAGCAGAGGGGGCGCTCAAGAGCAATGAAACTCACCGAACGTAAACCGACCCATTTTCTATTCGCCAAAATTTTGAAGAAAAGTCATTTAATACACAATTATTATACACACTAAGGGCAAATCTGTGCAAAACCTTTGAAAGTTCATTTTAGCCTTACGGCAGCTGATGAACGGTATAGCACACGTGGCTTATAATGTAATCCCTGTCATAAGTACAGGATATTATGACCTGAGGTTGACTTTATGAAGCTTTTTTTATATTCATTTTGTTATCGCTGTGTCTTTTGAAACAGGGCCCCATCCATTTGGACAGAAGATGTCATGAAATTAATGGGACCCCTCCTCTTACTAAATGATACTTCGCTTGAGGTGATGCCTTTCAAGGTGAGTAAGAGATCTTTATTCTCCCTGCCTTATTCAGTCGATTGAGAGTCCAATCCCGTGTAAACAAGGAAAAGTACCCTTATAGAAAATGAGGCAATATGCCTTTATAGGAATTGGCAACAAAATAGCTGTTCATTTAATAATATCATTTTCTTCTATACTTGCAACCCTGTCGTTTTCATTCTCTCTTCTTTATTATTGACCTACATTGCTATTGAAAAATTTAGACTCACTTGTCATGTTAATCATTTTTATTTTAGATACAGTAATAACGTACAGTGTTAACCCTCTGGGGTCTGAGGGCGTTTTTTCAATTTGTGTATATCTTCTTAAATTCACCTTTAAAGGCTCTTGCAAATAACAATGATGCCCATATGTTTCATATCAAAATGTTCCGTTATCTTCATCACTACTTTCCAAAGCTGCTGTAGCAACTTCAGCAGCTGTAAACTCTGCATGACGTTTCACATCTGTCTCCGATAAAGAATAAAGGGCGTCCGGTGTGATGGCCGGTCCTGATTGATTTCCTGAGTGTCCACTGGTCAGTTAATGCAAAATGTAGACGGACACACAAATCCACCAATTACCCACGGTGAGAGGCGGATGACATGTATCTACACAGCCTCATAACTCCAGATGTGAGTCATGTATGATCTCGTGAAAAGATGGAATGGAAAGGGCTGTATTATAACAAAGATAGAGAAACAGATATAGAAACCTCCAATGTGATGCAAGGGCGGGTTTGTGGACCCCAGAGGGTTAAATATTATAAAATGGACACCAATTTGACCACCACTTTTGAAATATAAGCCACAGGTATAATATAATATAATGCAATACTGTAATTCATCCATGCATTCATGATATACAGCTATATCAGTTCATTTTTCTTCATACATCCATCGAGTCACACAGGGACAAATTTCTTAATTTTTTTATGGTTTTGTACTAATTATTTTAAACCAGTGAAGTTCCACAGCACTAGCATATTAGAATCACTGATACATTTATCTGCAACAGAGTGGTTTATAATATAATTGGTTGTGTATTACCAAAAAAATCATTGCACACTCTTAAATGGTGATTCCAAACTTCTGAATGATAATAAACGTCCACTCCTTCCACTCTCGTCCACAGAGCTGGCTGAAGTCGTCTCTGTCCGATCTGCTGGGCAGCTTGCAGCCTCAAACCGCCGCCCCGCATCCAGAGGAGTTCCGCTCATGGCCTGATCTGCTGGCTCTGCGCCGCAAACTTTTCCAGCTCAAAACAAACCCCATCCTGCAGCGCCGCAGGAGAGAGAGTGAGTTTACAGAACCACAGATACGACAAGAAAAAATCAATTTATTTAAATACAAAACTGCTCTTGAAAAGCATCAGAACAGTGGTCAACACATAAGCCTGGATTACAAATGAATATGAGGCAAACGTTAAGAATTCCCACGATTATTCTTGAGTATTTCAGAGGTGGAGCAGTCAAAAGTTTGGATACCTGTCTGTTTTTTTTTTAATTTTTGGTCATTTTTTCCACATTTTAGAATAACAGGAAACATATCTCTGGAATTTCTCCAATCGGAAATATTGGTCTTTTGTTAGGTAGTGCTATTTAGATTCATTTAGATTACACTTCTTCATTTTAATTTACATTTACATTAGGTCAGGGGTCAGCAACCCAGGGGTCAGTCGCAACTTTTTAGTGTTTGACAGTGCCTCATTGCAGATTAAATGTATCAGGAAACCAGCTGGAGTGATTATAAATGCAAGTCCATTCGTCTTCAAATTATCTGTGGTCATCTTAAATCTTTCTCTTTGCCTTTTTGTTGGCTAGGGGAGACTTGTCTGCGTTGCTATGGTGACCAGTCGTCTGCTCGCCAATTCTCACGGTCGGTGAAATAGCAGTTATAGGCTACTTTAACTCCAGCGTTTAAGACCGTTTATTGGCAAAACTGTGTTTGAGCGATCAGCAGAGCTTTATTGTACTGTAGTATTTATTTTTTTTATTTTATAGTTTATAAAAGAAAATATACCTGCTGACAACCCCTGCATTAGGCTAACGTATTAGAATCATTCCATACTTTGAACAGTGATTCTTTTGAACATTGGTGTACATAATGTATTCAAGCTCAATATAATCAAATCATTTTGAAAAATTTGTTATAAATTGAAAATTCTTATTTTTTCCATAGTAATATTAAATGTATGAATGTCCAGGTCAGCAGCGGTGAAGAGCATTTATAAAGTGGTCTAAATGTCTACAGTCTGGAGCTGATTTAAGGTGGAAAAAACTTGTAATATCTTCAGTGTTTCTACTTTGTTTGAACCGGTCGTCATTTTCATTTAAACACCAGCACGTAAAATGTGAGCGCACGCCATTTCATGTGTCTCCAACATTGACTGAATGAAGAATAAAGGGTGTCCAGCGTGATGGGTCAGTCTTTAATTATTTCCTGAGTGTCCACTGGTCAGTTTCACACAAAATGAAGAATCTACTATTTACACATGGTTACTATACGGCTATTCCAGCCTGTTTTTCTGCTGTTTGGCACAAGTGACATGCTGCCAAAACCATGTGCAAAATACACTCCTGCCATGTTTTTCACCTGCAACTGGACGAAAATGAAACTATCAAACTGCTAACTATTCTATTTTACCATCCGTGCAGCTTCTAATTTTAAACCGGTGTGTTCGAGGCTCACATTAGATCAGTATACTATAAGACATTCATTTTGAAACTGATGAAATTGGTATTTTTGCATCAATAGTCCTCAAAAAATAATGGATGTAATATTTCATGCACATATAAAAGATTTTACTGCAGAATAATAACAGCATCATAAATAAGTATTAAACATGCTTTAAAACTCTCAGTTAGGAAAAGTGAGCCAAATAGCAAATCATAGTCCAGAATGTCACATTATGCACATACTAAACCCCTAATAAAGTCTAAGATGGTTCCTAAAAACAGGGGCCAGATTCACGAAAGCTTTCTTAAGAAAAAACCTGCGAAGATTCTTAAAACAAACACTAAGAAGGTCATAAGAATGTTCTTGAATGCAATACTCAAAAAAAAAATCTTAATAAGTTCTTAAATATTCTCTTAAATTTAATTATTTTCTTAAGATTTTCTGAAGTAAATCTTCGTTATTTTCTTATTTAGGCTACATTGCATTTTTCCACGTACCATAAACGAAGCAAGATACATTTTGAATTTGTATTCTGTTATTTTCATTATTTAGTTTAATCCGCCAAGAGGAGAAAAACATCAAACCAAGTGTGTAAAAAATAACAAAACAAAAATTAGAGGAGATGGAAAAAACTGAACTGAAAAAAAATTCTCTTTGGAAAATATGATAATTGTGTTGTAATGGACGAGGATGAACAGGAGCAGCAGAGGCAGCATCTGTGATAAATTCAGAAGCAGACCTGGTCAACTCTTACAGCCGAAGACGAGTGTGAGTCTGTCATAAGGTTAAGAAAACATTTAAGAACATAATATTACCACTTGTTCTTAGAATTATTCTTATGAAAATAGCTACAAAAAGAAAACAAGATCATTCTTACCAAGTTATTTGAAGAGAAGTTAAGAAAAAACACACATTTAAGAAGATTTTCCTTCGTAAGATGCTTTTGTGAATCTGGTCCCAGATTATTTTGTATAGTAAGCTAGATTAAAACAGTCTACCAACCAAAACTATCCAATGGACAGTGGTCCTGTGATCAGACACTGACCACTAAAGACTCAGAAGACCTTGTAAGGATCAATCAATCTCAAAGCGTGTATCCTTTCTTTTTCAGCCGATTATCATGAATAAAATAGAAATGAATACAAGCCATACTTGAGTTTGTGCATGCGGTCCCACTTCATGTTAAGTGTCTCTAATAACTGTGTAGTTACATGTCAACAACATATGCAACAACATTGTAACTACTAATAAATTAGTCACTGTTATAGATGGATTACAGAAGTAAAGCTTATGTAATTACACATGTGTATCAACTTCAGTTTTGCCTCATGTGATTACACAAGTGTATGTTAATAGTTGTAACAGCCCTTTTCTCTCTCATGTAATCACAGAAGGGTTATAACAAATGTAATTACCTTTGTAATCAGACTGGAACAGCAGTTTTTTTTCAGAAGTCTTTTCCAGCAGTAAAAGGAAGTATGTTATAACTTACATTAAGACATTACTTACACCGTATCTGTCAGCTTCTCTAACATTCAGCTAGCATTTTTTGTTAAAACTGTTGATACACGTGTAATTACATGGGCTGTAGTTCTATAATCCATCTGTAACATTGACTGAATCATTAGTAGTTACACTGTTGTTGCATATATTATTCATGTGTAACTATACAGTAATTAGAGACAATATAAAGTGGGACCGTGCATGCTGTTATTCTTTGGAAATTGTATTATTTTTGCCATATTGAATTTGATTGTAGAAACTGTGCAGCAACCTTGCACAAGTACACTGCCTTTAACCCACACAAGAGCAGACTATTAGTAGTGTTACAGTATAGAGCCTTATATGTGCAAATTTGGCCAATTCAAATCACAATTCACTAACAATAACACTGTTTACTACATTTTAACTTTGTTTTGTTCCACTCTGGGTGAGTAAAGTGATTCTATTCCTAATTTTGTGTAAAAATATTAGGGTTTTGTTTCCTGTTTTCCGATCCCTGACCTGCAGTAATTAGAGGTATAGTGTAAAAGTTAGAATATGCTTTGCATTAAATAAGTCTATAGTCATCTGAAATCAACACAACAGATATAATAACACAAATGTCTGCCTCTCTTTTCTTCCTTTTTTTTGTTTTGTGTAGTTTCTCCATCAGTGGTGCCTTCTGTGTCAGTCATGGAGGATCTGGGAGAGGGCAACGTTTACTGGAGTCCAGCCCAGCTGGCTAATATGTCTGCCCAGACGTTCAGAGAGGCCGTGCCTGTGCTGGGAGAGATACGCAACTTTACTGCAGAGCACCTGGCAGTGCTCCGCGAGAAGGCTATAGAGGTATGAACAGCTTCTTAGTGAGAGAGAACTGACTGGTCAGTTAGAATAGTGCCAGTAAATCTAAAGTTTTTGTTATTTTATTCTGTAATAACTATGATAGCATATATTTAAATGTTGGAAATTAGACCCTTAAAAGTATTTCTATTCTAAAGTTAGTAAATGAGTGCGTTTACATGCACTTAAAAATCCGATAACTGCAGAAAATCAGATTTTGTCAGTAATCCGACCAACGCGTTTACATGCACTTGAGTAATCAGATAATGGGGAAACTCCAGGTCTACATGAGTCAGACAATAATCGGATTTCTGCTTTGCAACCAGCCAATAAACTCACAGAAGAAGACGTGATGTAAACGTAACGTAAAACTCAAACTTCTTGCTGCCTCTTTTTTATTAAAAAAAAACAACGCCACATGAAAATACGAACATCATCTAGAAGATGAAGAATATTTAAGTTCTTCATTTCATCAAGCGTGTAGTCGGTTTCAGTGTCTCTCCAAAAGCGTTTTGCTGCATCTCTTTGCTTTCTTTCGGATTTCTCAGTCTGTGCATGTGCGAAAACAGCTGCTCTCTTATTTCTGGTGCCGCGGTCTGTTTTCGCACATGCACAGACTGAGAAATACGAAAGAAATCAGAGTAAGAGTTCACATGCACTGAGAAATCTGATTACAGAGCTAAAATCCAGCTCTCTTTATCAGATTTCTTAATCAGACTTCTAGACCTCACTCCGATCCTAGCAACCGTAGTGTGCCGTTCACATGACCATTTGAATATTCATATAATTGGATTGAATAATCGGATTATTGAGTGCATGTTAACGCACTCAATGATTAATAATGTAGCATAATTAGCTATTTATAATAATTTTGTGTTGTTATATGCCTTGAAATGTAATCATCCCAATACATTGTTTCTCTGATTGTTAATGAATTCTGCATAATTCAACCAAAACAAAGTCATTCAGAGTGGTTTGTTGTGAAATGTTACATACAGACTCAGATGTCTTTACAGTGTTGCTGATAGGAACCAGGGGTCACAATGTCTACAATGCAAATATAGACATTTTATTTACTGTCCAAAACCACCAGTGACCCTACACGAGTCTTCTGAGTTTCATATGCAATGTTGATGATGGTAAAATAGTGATAAAACTGAAACAAATAGTTTTTTGTTGGGGTCTGTTTTGCCTCAGTGCCCTACATGCACATGCATTTTAAAAAATATTAAATATTAAAGTTAGAACTTTATCTTTAAACTTTCGTCCAACTATTCTTTAGAATGGTGCATTTCACATCAAACCACACTGAATAAAACCCCTTTAATTTTATCATAACTTGACACATCTAAATTTTGTTTATCAGCTTGCTACAATTTATTTAAAACACATTACTAGCATTTTATTACATCTTGTAATTAAATTGGTTTTATAATAATAAAAACAGTGATTCCAAACTTTTGAACAGTATTGTAAGTTCATGTATTAGATGTGTTTAAAATGTGTAACAGGTATTTCAAAGTACAGTTCATGTATACATGTCTATATTACATCAAACTCAGTGTTTCCTCATGGTGGGACGTCTCTGTGTTGTGTCATAGGCATTGGGTGATGCATCAATGCTGAATCAGACTCAGATTGTGGAGCTGGGCTGTATCTGTCAGGGTTTTAACACTAAAGATCTCCAAAAGCTCAATATCACCTCACTGGACACATTGGAGCTTCTGTCCATCTGCAACTGGAACTATACACAGGTAACACAGTCTTGAGTTGTAAACTTGTGGCTGGTACTGAACATAGCATTGTGCTCCTGGGAGTAGACTTAAGCACCAAGTGGATTCACAACTACATGCATACACATGTCTGTCCAGTATTTCTTCTGAAATCATTTATAGGGAGTACCCCCTCCACCCCAAAAGGTCATCCCAAAAATGTTCATCATTCCACCTCATCCCAAAGGTGTTCAGTAGATTAAGGGTGCTTTCACACCTTGTTTGGTCCAGACCTTTGGACTTCTCAGTTTGGTCCAAACCAATATAACAGGTGTGAAAGGTGCCTCGGACCGTGGTCCGGACCAAATGATTGAAATTTGGTTTGCCCAAAAGAGGTGGTCTCGGTCCGGACCATGGTTCTCAAAAACATAAACCTTGGTTCGGATTTTGGTTCGAAACTTTAAAGTGTGAAAACGCCCCGACACTCCAGCTTATCCCAAATGTGTTCAATAGCATTACGTCAGTTCTACTCATCCCAAAGGTGTTCAGTGTTTTTTCACTGAACTTTGTTTCACCAAGGAAGAGTGTCATTACTGTAACTCATCCCTGATGTGTTCAGAGGAGCTTCATCACTCCAACTCATCCCAAAAAAGGCCTTTAGAGGAGCTTCATCACTGCAACTAATCCCAAAGGTGTTTAGAGGAGCTTTATCACTCCAACTCATCCCAGTGGTGTTTGGAAGAACTTCATCACTCCATTTCATCAAATAGGTGTTTAGAGGAGCCTCATCACTCCAACTCATCCCAAAGGTGTTTGGAGGAGCGTCGTCTTTTTCACTTATCCCAAAGGTGTTTAGAGAAGCTTCATCACTCCAACTCATTCCAAAGGTGTTTGGAGGAGTGTCATCTTTTGTCACTCCTCCCAAAGGTGTTTAGAGAAGCTTCATCACTCCAACTAATCCCAAAGGTGTTTAGAAGAGCTTAATCACTCCAACTCATCCCAGTGTTCAGTGGAGCTTCATCACTCCAACTCATCCCAAAGGTGTATAGAGGAGCTTCATCACTCCAACTCATCCCAAAGGTGTATAGAGGAGCGTAATCGTTTTCACTCATCCCAAAGGTGTTTAGAGAAGCTTCATCACTCCAACTTATCCCAATGGTTTTTAGAGGAGCTTCATCACTCCAACTCATCCCAAAGGTCTTTAGAGGAGCTTCATCACTGCAACTGATCCCAAAGATGTTTAGAGGAGCGTAATCTTTTTCACTCATTCCAAAGGTGTTTAGAGAAGCTTCGTCACTCCAGCTTATCCCGATGGTTTTTAGAGGAGCTTCATCACTCCAACTCATCCCAAAGGTGTTTAGTGGTGCTTCATCACTCCAACTCATCCCAAAGATGTTTAGAGGGGCTTCATCACTGCAACTGATCCCAAAGGTGTTTAGAGGAGCTTCATCACTCCAACTCATCCTAGTGTTCAGTGGAGCTTTATCACTCCAACTCATCCCAAATCTACTGCCAGTGCTTTTCTATGGAGATTACACAGATGTAAAAACACATTTTAGCACGACTATCAGTAATGAATGTGCTTTAAAGTCGCCGATTCCACTAATGAGATGGTGCATCTTGACCCTTTTCTTATATTTATGTGTTTATATAGTGAACATACATTTACATGCATGTGCATATGTGTATTTCAAGACTGTAACTAACAGTAATAGCTAATATGAATGTTGATTGTGTTTTTCATGCAGAAAGTTGCCATCTGGCAGGGTTTTATTGAGAGAACTGGAATAAAAATGGCTAAACTTGGAGCACTGGAGATGACGGGTCTGGGCAACTTTATCTGTGGACTGCAGCCTGACCAGATCGATCAGCTCAGTACTGCAGAATTCAAGTAAGTCATGCTTCCCGACACACACGCATACAAACACACCAGTACTTTCTTTGGTTGTGACTCAAGAGTCCTGTACACTAATATGTAGGCATGTTTTGCTGTGTTTGGGTGAATCAGGGAGGCGGTGGAGGACATAGGCCACGCCAAATGTCCTGTGACGGTTCTGGAATGCCTGAAGAGAAAAGCCATCTCTGCATTTGGTGATCCAAAAAACTGGGGTGAAGCTGAAGCCAGCATGATGGGCAACATAATTGGTACATAACTGTATAGAAAACTGAGTCTGATGCTTTAATGTTGTCCATACTTTTGTCTAAAACTAGAAGATATTGTGACTACACTCCGGCCCTGATTCACTAAGAGTGAAAAGGGAGTGATATAAACAAGCTACGTATTTTTTCTTGCATTCTGAACCTTTAGGTTACTTTGTAAAATGTGTTTCTTACTTCTTAACAGTTTCCTCCACTGAACTCTGGGATGTTGAGTATGATTGGAGTAAGGCATTACAGTATAATACTTTATATTTACTACATACTACAGGATGTAATGTTTAGATTTTTGGTAACACTTTACTGTAGGGTGCTGGTCATAAGGCTTCATGACACCTACATAAGCTTGTCATGACAACTGACATAACCATACATAAATGGTATATTAATGCTTATTCTAATAGGCGTTATTCGCTATGAAGGCTACATTTGGTAGTTTTGATCAAAATCTGCTAAAGTAGTCTTTATGACAGATGACGCCTATTGAAATAAGCATTTATAGGCATTTATGTAGGGTTATGTCAGTTGTCATGACTGGCTTATGTAGGTGTCATGTAGCCTTATAAACAGCATCCTACAGTAAAGTGTTACCAGATTTTTTTCAAAATGATCATTCTAAACCAAAAACATAAACCATATTAGATATATATATATATATATATACATATTATAGACATTAAAAATACAGTGACAGCAGCCATGATGTGAAACGCTCTGAAGATTAATATCTGCCCCTAAGTTAGCGTTGCCACCTTAGCCCTGTAAAACTCCTGGACACTCGAACAGTGGCTTGATTTTTCATTAAATTCAGTGGATGGGTAGCTATGCTCACAATGCAGTCTGAGGCAGACAGACGTCCGTTCAGCTAAAGAGCCTAATCTTCTCAGTTGTCACATTTAAGTGCTTCCTAGTGCCTAAACTTCACCAACAGTGCACCTTTTCCAATAATTGTTCCTACATTGAGGGTAACCTGAATGAATCAAACCCCATATTTGTATACAAACGGTTTGACTGGACAAAAAGAAGTAAGAAATAACATTTCGTCGCTGTCCAAAGAAAAACATGTATATCCATTTTTGTCTGTTTTTATTTTTCTACATCATTTGAGCTGCCCTTTGCATTGTGTGATCATTTCATGATTAATAGACCAATAGAAATGCTCCAAAATCACTTTAAGTAAAACCTCTTTTCATTAACTTACAATGAGATTAAAGAACGTTTTTGTCCTTTCCTGTCAAAATACAACTTTGGAGTTTTTTGTTTTGCTTTGAACCACGACGATATGAAATTCTTGGATTCCTGGACATTTTGTGGAATTATTTGGTGCCTGGACAGACAACCATACACCTGGACAACCCTACCCTCAGAAGTATTAATTTACACACAAATGCCACCTTTAAAAATGAAAGTTAAGACTTGGAAAATCACAAAGCATGTGCTACATTCATCTATTTGCATTGACCCGTGTTTTGCACCCACTTGCATATTCATTAAGGCAAACATGCAAAACGATTACCGTCACTTTAATTGAATAGGAGGAGACTTAGTTCTCTACTTGTACAGCAATTGAAACAGTAAATGCACCAAATTAAATTCATTACTTTTGAGTGATCACATGTGTTTTTCTGTCTGTAGCTGGTCTGAATGGCACCGAGCTGGCAAGTCTGAACTCCTCCGTCCTGCCATTCATCCGCCAGTCTGCCATCCCTCTCATTCTTCCTGAACGTCTGGCTGTGAGTCGCTCTTTCTCTGACCTCTCTCTTTGTTTGCCACTGTGATGTTTCCGTCAATGAAACCGTCTCCTACAATCTCTGTTTTTTAATCAGACAATGTCAGTGAACCAGCTGAAATCTTTGGGCCCTGACAACGCCGCCATGGTAACAGAGACCCAGCGGTCAGGGCTGGGAGTGGAGCAGAGGGCGGCTGTGAACGAATCTTTGGGACTGCCTACATCTCGCAGTGAAACCAGCACAAGTGCCCCTGTAGCAGTGCCACAAAAAGGAGGTGTGTATTCTCCAGCTAAAGGAAGACAGACCACACTCACTTCTTCATAAGCCCAAAAACAGTTTACAAATCAAAATGGATGTGGGGTTGAGGATGTAAATATGTACATAAAAACACAGTATATGTACAAACCTCAATTCACAGTTTGTGGAATACAAACAAGAACAGAAAGCAGTGATTTGTAAATGTGTTTTCACCTGTACTGTACTTATGTAAATATACACTAAACATTTTGTCACACTGAATGTTTCAAATCATCAAACTCCTTTTAATAGTAGGCAAAGATAACCCAAGTAAACACACAATGTTTTTTTAAATAACAATTTCATTTATTGATGGAAAATGCTGTTCAGCCTACCTGGCCGTATGTGAAAGTTAGTGCCCCCTTAGCTAATAAATCAACCAGTTAACCAAATTTAATTGACTACTGGGTTCAATTTCACTGGCCACACCCAGGCTTATTACTGCCAGACCTGCTGAATCTAAACATCACTTAAATAGACCCTGTCTGGCAATGTGAAGCAGCTAGAAGGTCTCAAAAAGCAGCAATGATGTCACGTTCTAAAGAAATTCAAATACAGATGCAAAACAATGTCATTAAAATCTACCGTCTGGAAAGGGTTATAAAGCCATTGCTGAGGCTCTGGGACTCCAGCGAATCACAGTGAGAGCCGTAATCCACAAACAGATAAAACTTGTAACAGTGGTGAACCTTCCCAGGAGTGGCCGGCCTACTAAAATTTTACCAAGAGTTCCTTGACGACTCATCCAGGAAGTCACAAAAGAACCCAGAAGAACATCTAAAGAACTGCAGGCCTCAGTTAGGGTCAATGTACATGATTCCACAATAAGAAAAACACTGGGCAATAATGGCTTCCATGGAGGAATCGCAAGGCACAAACTACTGCTGACCAAAAAGAACACAAAGGCTTGTCTTGCATTTGCCAAAACAACATCTACATGACTTTTAAGACTTTTTGGATAATACTCTGTGGACTGATGAGTCAAAGGTGGAACCCTTTGGAACACATGGGTCCAGTTACATCTGACGTAAAGCTCATTCCATCATAAGAACATCATACCAACAGTGAAACGTGGTGGTAGTATGAAGGTCTGGGGCTGCTTTGCTTCTGCAGGACCTGGACGACTTGTCATAATTGATGGAACCATGAATTCTGCTCTCTATCTCCTGAAGGAGAATGTCCGCTTGTCAGTTTGTGACCTAAAGCCCAAGCGCAGTTGGGTCCAACTCCAGCAGCACTGCTGTGTCTGATCCACTCGTACCAGCGCAACAAACGCTAACACACCATAACCATGTCAGTGTTACTGCAGCGCTGAGAATGGTCCACCACCCAAATAGTACCTGCTCTGTGAGGGTCCATGGGGGTCCTGACCACTGAAGAACAGGGTAAAAGGGGGCTAACAAAGTATGCAGAGAAACAGATGGACTACAGTCTGATTTAGGGACAGAAGGAAAAGTTCGTTTGTGAGGAGGTTACTTTCTGTAAGGGACATAAAAATGTCACATTGACAGCCTGATTCTCACAATTTTACCGTGACAGTTTTTGTGCATGTTTATGAAGATGTTTTCCACTCAGTCACACTGTCTAACCTGCCACGTCTCTCTCGTTCCTGTCTTGTTTAGGTGCACCACAACAGAGCGTGTTGGGAATTGCAGTGCTTCCTGTTGTGCTGCTGTTGCTGGGATTTCTTCTCTGAGGAGAACAAGGCTGAAAAGCTCCCTGGGAATATTTATATCGGAATTAGCCACTGCCATAGACCTCACTGCTAATGTAATACTAAATAATAAATGTGACAGATTATTTGCAAATAATTTAAAATGTAAAAGCACATGAGTAAATATATTTATATTTTTAAGAGCAGCAGAGAAAACACTATTATTCCTAATTGTGTGTGTGTTTGAGGTGCAGTTAGAGCACCTTCAGTGAAGTGCCTATGAAAAGCAAATTTAATACTGCTTGTGAAAATAGATGATAATTTCTAAGACCTGCGATGGAAGCATGAGAGAGATTTGAATCTATTCAAACAAGAAGAAATAAAGAAATGCTTGACTGAACAAACTGGGCTGGTTAAAGTCAATTCTCCAGTTGAAGTCAGCGTTACGCACAGGAAATCTGTCTGATGCATTCAGGCGGTGCTCGTAAACTCATGAATTTCTAAATTCGCCACAAGGTAGCTGCACTCAAGTTTCATGTTACCCGAGTTTGATGCATCAACAGTCAGATCAGTTTCTGATGCTACATGAACACAACAGACCAGGCCGAAACGTCAACCATCAGTACACTTTACTGATCTTTAAAACCTCTTATTCTCCGGGGTATATTTTGTTTTTTCCATCTGAATTTACATGACCAAATCGTAAGGCAAATTATTCAGTAACTGCATGAAATAAATGTAAATTTTTATTCATTTATTTTTTGTAAAAGCTCCCCTCAAATTAACAGAACATGTGTTTTATGATCTACACATATTGCTATATGCTTACAATTTACTGCTGAAAGCCAAAAATCTTAGACGCTCTTTATATTATTTTATAAAAGTAATTTTTACAGAGCAGATCACTGAAGAGACGCCGTCTGTTTATAGTTTATAGCCCAGATTTGTGGAAAAATGGGTCGACTTTCAGTAGAAAAAAAATGTTCAGAGTTCAGCTTCTTTTATTATAAGGGTTTAAAATTACATCACCCATCTATCTGACTGGAAAGAAGACAGTTACAGCTCTCATACGACCCCCACCTTTAGAATGTAGCTTATGAAATATGAAAGTAATGAAAAACATGAAGTCCATTTTGGAACCACCGGTGGTCTCAAGGAGTTAAAAGGTTAAGATTTTTAGATTGTTTCAGAAAATGTGTAGTAAAAAGCCGTTTTAGAGTCACCATCAAACTCTTTCTGTGGAGAAAACCTGGAGAAGAATTCCAACCAGATGCCACTAAGGATACTGTAAAGCGCTGAGGTGGAAACACAAATAAACTGTCAAGAAACAAAGCTGTTTTAAGGATGTATTTATGGTGACTATTCACCTAAAGTTTGTTAGCTACATTAGCCTCTTAGCTCCGGTGCTAAACTATTTGGACACTAAACTTCTTAGTTGATCACCTACATATGGGAAGAAAATTGTGTAAATTTGATTTTTACACCATTCATTTAATTTAATAGTCATGTTAAGACAGTAAAGCGAAACAACAATAAAGGTACCGAGATAAAGTTTTTATATTTCCAAAATTCACCTATTTGAATGTAGAACATGAAAATCTTTGGGAACAGACCAGCCTGTATTTTTCCTACTTTTCTCCTCCTTATCCGCTTCATTTCAATCCAGATGGCACCAGAGAAACTGTATATTCAATGGCTGTTAAGTACAACAAATGCACATCGGTGAAGTCCATTTGGATTAGAACTGACACAAAGACAAAGGCAACCAGCTGAACAGTTCATAGAATTTGCCAAGACCATTACATATTTATTTTCTACTATAAAAGCCTCTAGATTGATTGATAAACACACAGAAATCATGATGTCCCAAGGCAGTTAGGGCAAAATCAGTACTAAATCAGCTTTTCCCTGTGCAGTCCTCAGATAACCAGGTAGTAGGACTGCACGATATATCGGTTTACAGTCATCACAATTTTGACCACGGTGATCACATTGCAAAGGGTTACGATATGCAAATGAGCCACCTGACAAATTACGGGTTTATCTGACTGTGCACTGAGTGTTTGTGGGTCTCCTGAGTGAATAAACGTAAACGAATTTGGTTAAAATAATGGTGTAGTGCACTAGGCAACAGAATAATTCTTATACAGTATTTGGTCCATATCGTGCAGTCCTACAAGGTATTCAGCGGAACAGAGTAAAAGAACAGACAGTCCAGCAGGACAGAGTGGGCATCACTGACCTGAACCAGTTTAACTTGACTGAACATTGAAATCAGAATCAATTTAAAATTCAGTAGGTTTTGATTATAGAACATTAAACAGACAGAGTTCTTCTAATAGTACAAAAGGCATCTGTGAGTTAACAGCTAAGGCTCAGTAAGTGCACTGGGGTAAGAGCTAAAGCATGTCTAACTGGTCATTCTCAAATGTCCAATACGCAGGGCCAGCGAGAATCATGAGGGTCAACCATGAGAAATTCTGGGCTCGATGTGGGTGGGAACAAACTGAGTGTGAAGTTTCAAAACCAATCAAATGCCTCGTAAATGTGGAGCTCAAAAGAGGGGGTGATGCTGTACTCCTCAACATTGGGTGTGTTTACATGCACTTAATAATCTGATCTTAATCAGATTTCGGCAGTTATCCGATTGTTCAAATGGTCATGTAAACAGCACACTCTGATTTCTTAGATCAGAGTAAGGTCTAGAAATCTGATTAAGAAATCCGATAAAGAGCTGGATTTTAGCTCTGTAATCAGATTTCTCAGTGCATGTGAACTCTTACTCTGATTTCTTTCGCATTTCTCAGTCTGCACATGTGCGAAAACAGGCGGCGGTACAGAGAAAAGCGAGCAGCGTTGCCGTGAGACGGCAGTTAAACACTTTTAGAGCGACGCTGAAACCAACTACATGCTTGACGAAATAAAGGAATTAAATATTCATCTTCTAGATGATGCATGTTCATATTTTCAGGTGAGGTGGCCTGACGTTGCGTCTTATTCTGTGAGATTACTGGCCGTTTGCAAAGCTGAAATCCAATTACTGTCTGACTCATACAGACCTGCAGAAGTGCATGTGAACGCCTTGATCAGATTACTGACGAAATGTGATTTATTGCAGTTAAAGGATTATTAAGTGCATGTAAACACACTCACTCTCAGATGGACAACAAGCTGACATTAGCTCATGGATGTCAGGTTAGCATGGCTGAAAATACCCCCCATAAACTCCCATAAGCACATGGAGGTAAGCCGTATGCGGAGAACACATGACATGTGGTACAAATAAACCACCTCTTTCAGAGGAAAAACAGTTCCGTTTGCTTATAACAGCGTTTGGATGGCTAGCTTGCTCTTTATCGACTGTACTCCAGATGTTTAAATAGCGCGGACTAAAGGAATTTGGGGTGGGTTTTAGAGTGGGTGTACCTTTGTTAGCAGCCACAATCCAGCACCAAAAGTTCAAGTTGTCCCCACATGTGTTTTCTCGCTACGAGATCATGTCTGGCCCTGCGAGACTAACCCATGATCCGCCTCCCACACCCTCCTACTGCCACCTTAAAAGCAGAAAAACACATCAGACGAAACAAGCATTGGTTAGAACTCTTGCTGCAAAGCCTTCAGACCTGGATAAGCTGAGCTACTATTGTTAGTCTGGACATGGAGTGTTTAAGGCACGTAAGAACACATATACAGTACAAAGCTGGCGCTGGCAAACAGACTTAAATTACACAATGTTCCTCTCACTTGATCAGCTGTGTCTGAAATTTCTTTCATTAGTTCTGCAAGAAGTAAATAGCTAATATAGCAAGAGAAGCTTGTATCCCCCCATTCAGCACTGTGTAAACTGCACAGCTACATCACTCGTCTCAAACAACAGTGTTATATAAAAACATGGGAAAAAGATGCTGCTTACTTAAAATTACCCTCTTAAAAAAGATGGTTCTTCAAGGGTTCTTTAGTAAAGAAAATGGTTCTGACTAGGACCATAAACACTCAAGAGCTCTTTGTATAATGAAAGGGTCCTGTGCATGATGAAAGGGTTCTTCAGACTGATGGAGAAGGTGCTTTAGATGGTTCTATATATAGGGTTCTATATAGCAGCCAAAAGGGTTCTTCTATTGCTACGACGTCAAGCTTGTAAGAATAGAAGAAGCCTTTTGGGTGCTATATAAAACCATTTTCAAAAAGGTTCTCTATAGAACCGTCTGCAGCACATTCGTGCACATTTTCCGACAAAGGACCCTTTAATCATGCAACGGGTTCTTTGAGTGTTCATGGTTCTATACGGAACCATTTTCTTTATTAAAGAACCATACATTCTTAAAAAAGATGGTGCTTTAAGGGTTCTTTAGTAAAGAAAATGGTTCTATATAAAACCATGAACACTCAACAAACCCTTTGCATAAAAAAAGGGCTCTTTGCATCATGAAAGTGTTCTTTGGATTGATGGAAAATGCGAATGAATATGCTATAGATGGTTCTATATAGAACCTTTTTGAAAAGGGTTCTATATAACACCCAAAAGGGTTCTTCTATTGTCACAAGCTTAATATCATAACAATAGAAGAACCCTTTTGGGTGCTATATAGAACCCCTTTCAAAAAGGTTATATATAGAACCATCTAAAGTACCTTCTCCATCAGTCTGAAGAGCAATTTCATGATGCAAAGAGCCCTTTAATCATGCAAAGGTTTCTTCGAGTGTTCATGGTTCTATGTAGAACCATTTTCTTTACTAAAGAACCATAGAAGAACCATCGGTTTTTAAGAGTGTAGCAGAACGTTGTCTTTACTATTGTCAGTTTTATAGTTCAGACAGTGTTATAAACCACATAATCAAGTCTGAATTTACTTCACAACTCAATGTGGACTGAGGCAGGCATGTGATAATTGAGGCATGCGCTTTACACTATGCTATCTGGTGGCCTATAAGCTTCTACTACTTGTTAGCTACATTAGCCTCGTAGCGACAGTGTACAGCTGAATGTCTTTGCGACTGCAGGCCTGCGCTGGTAACAGAACCCTCTTATTTGGGTAACCGAGTGGAAAATAACTGCAGTAAACAGTTTTTCCTTGTTCAGGGTTGGGTGACATTTCCTTATCTTTGCTGTACCTTTTGATTTTTTTTTATTTACACAGTGTTCACACCATTTCTGGTAACTTTGTGATGGTTCCTAGCACTGCCGCAGATAGGGAACACAGCAACGGCTTGAAAGTTGAGGTTTAATCGAGTAAAAGTTGTGGATGTAGTATGTGGTCATCTTTACTGTGGCCACAAAACTGTAATCTAGTAATGAAGAATGGTATCACGAACTTTACCGTTTTAAGACATCCATCTGTGGCTGCTCAACCTGATGCCTTTTTGTCTGATGTCCAGTTGTAAGACAGCAGACACCCCCCAACCCTCCTTGAATGGCTTTTTGCGGGGATGATATCTGCCTGCTAGTTTCTAGAACAAGGTTATCAACACTAAGTTCATGTGAACATTAGTGTCCTACTCTGATTTGCAAGATATCAATTAATAAATCAATATATTTTTTTTTTTTTAAACTAGTCGTAAATGTTAGTGTCACCATGGTAGGTCGGTTAACTGTCACCGAGCGCAGGCCTAAATGATTCTGCGTGAGAGAAAAATTGTGCAGCTTTAATTTTTTACCCCCAAACTATCGCTTTAAACACGAGCTCAGTAGGACTTCACATTTAAAACTACAGTATCAACGGCTTCTGTAATCCCTCCGATCCGTCTCAAGCCGGCTTGTCCGTTTTGTAGGCGGTGATGAAGGCCATGCCATGAGTTCTGAAGTGTGTGCTGAGGTCGGCGGCCTTGCTGAAATGACGTCCGCACACTTTGCAGATCAGCTTGCCTTCTCCTTCCTCCGCCTGAGACGGTGACCCTGGACAAGGGTCAGTGGGGGCAGGGCTCACATTACCGTGGTGATTGTCTCCGTGGCCCCTGGGCGTGCGAGCGTGCTTAGTTTCACGCATGCGGTGGCTGATGAAGTGATGGCGACTAAGTGAGGGGCTTGAGGCAAAACAAGCCCCGCATAGCTGACACTGAAAGGCTCCGCCTTCACCGCCACGGTGACTCTGGATGTGCTGTAGGAACTCCTCCTTATCCTCGCACACCAAGCCGCATGGCGTGCAGCGGAAACCATCCCCCTCCCGGCCCGGAACGGAACCTGCCCTGCCATTCCGGCGACCCTCGTCCTCTTCTGCAGAGCCTACGGTCACAGCGCTGAGGGCACTGTCCTGCTCGGATGAGCTGTCAGCAGGATCAGTCAAACGAGAACGCACCTGAGGAGAGGAAAAGAGTTTTTTTTAAAACACCTCAGTGTTGCTGCTGAACTGAGAACCAAAATCCAGCCAACAGCGTCCTGTGGGCAGCGTCTGGGACCACTGATGAAGGACTAGAGGATGACCAACACAAACTGTGCAGTAACAGATGAGCTACTGTCTCTGACCTTACATCTACGAGGTGGATTAACATGGTAGGAGTGTCTAAAAGAGTGGACAGTGAGTGGACAGAGCGTTTAAAAACTCCAGCAGCACTGATGTGTCTGATCACTCGTACCAGCGCAACACACACTAACACACCACCACCACGTCAGTGCCACTGCAGTGCTGAGAATGATCAACCACACAAATAATACCTGCACTGTGGTGGTCCTGTGGGACTATAAAGCGTAGCTGACTACAAACTAACATAACTGATAACTGATAAACTATGTAACTGTCAGCAATCTGTGAGTACAGACATCTTAAACCTGAGTAAGTTCATGTTTCGGGCCTTGGAAAAATAAAAATAAAAAAAAGAAAGAAAATAATGTGTCTGAGAGTGTGCCGGTGACCTGTGGTGTCCCCTAGGGTTCAATTCTTGGGCCACTCTTTTTTAATTTAGACATGCTTCCTCTTCGCCAGGTCCTACAAGACTATAGCATATCTTCCTAAAGCTATGCAGATGATGCTCAGATATACTTGGCCCTCTCCCCAAACAACTATGGTACCCTTGACTCACTTTGTAAGTGCTTTGAGCTCATCACTAACTGGATTGAAAAGAATTTTCTGCAGTCAAATAAAGATAAAACTGAGATTATTTTATTTGCGAATAGCAATGAGAGGCATAGACTAGCTGCCTCCCTGGATTTGAGAGCCCTAAAATCTAAATAACTAGTATGTAACCTTGGTGTACTAATGGACTCTGATCTTCGTTTTAGTCATGTCAGAACAGTTACTAAACCAGTTTTTATCACCTTAAAAACATCAACAAGATCAGAGATTCTCTGACTAAAGCAGACCTGGAGAAGCTCGTCCACGCCTTTATCTCTAGCGGGATTAATCACTGTAATGGTCTCCTAACTGGACTCCCAAAAAAGACAAACAGCTTCAGATGATTCAAAATGCAGCTGCCAGAGTCTCACTAGGAGTAAAAGAAGGGAACACATCACTCTCCTTCTTAAATCCTTACACTGGCTATCAGTAATTTTACTTGTCTTACCTATTACCTTTCTGTTTTACTTGTCTATAGATAGCTTAACGGTCCAGAACCAACGCATTTATCCGATATGCTGCAGCGATATGAGCCTAGCAGAACTCTTAGATCATTAGGAACAAGTCAACAGAAAGCATTAGAAGAGCCCCAACACTGGACACTTTTACATACGGGCTGAAAACTTTCCTATTTGAGAAGCTTTCAGCTCAGTTTAAAACACTTTTAGCTCTACTACAATTCTCTCCTAATGGCACTTTATTTTCATTAACTAAATTTTTAATTAGATTTTTAATTTAATGTTTAATTTCTTCTCTTTTAAATCTATTCTTTTAATTGTGTTTTTAATTTGCATTCCTTTAAATTTTTTTAAAATGTAAACTGAATTACCGTTGTATTCTCTTTGTAAAGCACTTTGAATGGCCGTAGTGTATGAAAGGTGCTATAGAAATAAACTTGCCTTGCCTTTGCCTTCATACACATGAAATTTGTGAATGCAAATGTGGGCAAGATGTGGGCAGGCTGCACCACAGTGTCTGACTGCATGTGAATACTACAGCAGGTGAAACGCAGAGATCCCAAAAATAATCTGATTATGAAAGTATATGAACCTATTCAGAATCTTTCAAGAGAGAATCGTGATTCCTGTAAAGAATCGATTATCTTCCTCCATCCACATTGGACAGTTAAACTTCAAAAAACTGGCATTATGCTTTGCTAAGTATATTTACAGTGTAATTTCCACCTTATACAGAAGTGTGCGGGGGGGGAAAAAAAAAATCTGTGACTGTGCACAGCAAAAGGTTAAAGTCAATTACGACCTCACAGGTCTAGCGATACATTTCCCTGTGTGTATGAGCTCTGACCTGTCTCTGAGCGGTTGCTCCTCTTTGTCCTTTGTGATGAATTTGCATATGTTTCTCTAGGATCAGCTTACTGCTGAACGTCTTTCTGCCTTGGGGACACAGCCTAAAAGCACACAGGAAGAAAAACAACATCATAAGGCACAAAGTGATCACACTGACTTTGAATTCCATCCCTGATACACTGTAAAGAGCAGCTTTGGACTAAATTGCACTCACTGGCACTGGAAAGATCGTTTGATGCCTTTGTGTTTGATCCTCATGTGCCGTCTCAGACTCGAGGAGGAAGAGAACGAGCCTTCGCAGAGAGTGCAGGGAAACCTCTTCAGCTCCTTTTCATGTAACAACATTCAGCAAAAAATAGGTTTTTTAGTTCATTCATTTAATGTCAGTGTAGAGAGCAGCACTTTCATACTTTCTCTATTAAAGGAAAACTCCAGCATTTCTCAGTTTAATCTCTGTTTACTGTATATGTACCTGTTACCACAACCAGTAACTCTGATTTGTTTCCCTGTGCTTAGAAAAGAACAGAAATCTACTGACTGAAAACACATTTACAATAGAAGCCATTGGGACGTTGCCGAATTCTGCCAGTAAACATTTAAGAGAAACTATTTTTTAAAGCATCTTTATGAATTGTTCAGTTGGGTAAATTAAGCTGTGAATCTATAGAATTCGTTCTTCAAGGGTAGAAATTAGTATTGTTAGAGTAACAGCTGAATTTTAAGGAATTCAGTAACTACAACAGTTTCTATCGTGTGAGTTTGGTCAGTGAGTTTACTGTTCTTTTTTTAAGTAAGGAGTCATAATTTTCAAATTTTCAGTCATGAAACTGTAAAAATGGAACAGGATGCCCCATCCCTTAGTGACGACAAAGACACTGGTCTGTTTATGCTGGAAAGGAAAGCTATTATAATCAAGTGGGTGTTAAAATACACAACCACTAATAACCATGTGACATCTTTCAAATAATGTAATCTTATTCCTTTCCTTATTTCTGATGTTATTCTTTTGTCTATCATTATGAAAATAACAGGAGAGGGGTATCTTTACTAACCAAAACCAGTTAAAAAGCGTTTAACAGAAAAATATGGAACAGTAAATTAGAATATCTGATAAGCAATTTAGCTTTAGCCTAACACTATACATTCTCATTCTCAGACATGTCTTCAGATAGTTTTCTTAGAATTTTTGCTTATAGTGTAAAGATTTTTTGCTCTTTAATTTATAAAACTTACATTGTTAATACTGTGAAGAATATGGTTTATATTTTTTATTTGTAGTATTTTATATATATTGTTTATACGGTAATAAGTAACAAACCATTACTTGTTAAGTAATTAATAAGAGTAACACCTTGCTGATTAATTCTTGTCCTAATACTACTTTTTCTTGAGTGCCTTGTCCCTTTGCTGCTGTAGCACAGTGAATTTCCCCAGCTGTGGGACTAATAAAGGGATATCTTATAGTTAAGAAGCATGAGATGTCTGAACTCTCTTTTCCACCAGGGGGCAGTATAGAGCCAGTGTCTTCCATTTTGGTTAGTTTCTAACCTGTTTAGTTCAATGAATGAAGCATAGAAAGACTACTGCAGCTGGCTAAAGGGCTAAAGCATACTGCACACCAGACGATAATCTCGTTGCACAGTAGATAGTACAAAACTTAGCTATAGCACATGAGAAGTGTCGCAAAAAAGCTAACTCTTAAGAAATTCACTGTTTTCCAGGGAAAAAAGGTACACGGTCAAATAGGTTTCAAATGAATAGGCTAACCACACTAGCTAAGAGATGGTTAGCATTCACCTGATTATCCTAAAGACTTTAGATTGATTGCCTTTCTTGGTGTAAATTTTATGCCGCAGTATCTACTGCGGATTTGTAATTTGGGTTTCACAGAGTACAAAAGGGTTCTCCAAGGGTTCTTCAGTAAAGAAAAGGGTTCCACATAGCATCAAAAAGGGTTGTTCTATTGTTATTGCTTGACATAGTATTATAGTTCTATATAGAACCATCTACAGTACATTCTCCATCAATCTGAAGAACAATTTATCAATGCAAAGAAGGCTTTGATCATGCAAAAGGTTCTTTGAGTGTTTTACGGTTCCATATAGAACCTTTACTAAAGAACCCTTGAAGAACCATAATTTTTAGTAGAGTGTACAGTAATATTTTATGTTGAAATAGTTTATGTTGAAAATTGCTGGAGCTGCAGCTGAAACTCCATTATCTGACTGCGACCTCTTCCTACTAAACATGGCTGCAGTTCTGCTGACCTTTCCATGCTGTTTGGCCATATGGGCGATATAGCTGTCTTTATCGGTGTAGCGTATCTGACATTCTGAGCAGCTCCACGTTTGGACGCTGGGCATAGTAAAGTGCTCATTCTCTCCTGGATCTCCATCTCTCTCCCCAGCTTCCTCCTCTTCTCTCCTCCACTCCTCCCCATCGGAGCTCTCCATCTTCACCATGCTTTTCTGAGCTGATACATCGCTCAGGTTTCTGTGAGAAGCCTGAAGACAGAGCAGAGGGACAACAATAGAAATTAACAGAAGAATGAAAAACACTTTAATATATCGCCAGTATAAAACATACATAAACCAAAGCTTCTCCTTGGTGTAACTTTAATACGAAAACAGTATAAAACAGTCAATTCGAAACAAACTATCACAGGTTACTAGGACATTACTTCAGCATGAAGTAGCAGAGGCAGAAGTTAATAAACCTTATTAGTAGGAACTTTGGGAAAGTATTGTGACATTGATTGTTGATTCCAGTGTTTTTCTTAGACCAAGATGTTTACTTCAGTGTTCCTAGCACTGCTGTTCCTCAAATGCACTACAAATTTCAGTTTTTCTCTCCTCCCAGCACACCCAACTAAGGCTACAGTTACACAGCAGGTAAAAGTGGCCCAAATCTGATTTTCTCATCAAATCAGATTTTTTTTTGTTTGGCTGCTCACAATGTCTTTTAAATGTGACCTGTATGCGACATCAGTCTGTAGAGATCAGCTCCTAAACCGACCCGCATGTGCAAAAGAACAATGTTTCACGTTGCTTCACGTGGCTCATCCGGAGGTAAACAATCAGGACGATGAACGAACACCAGTCGCTCCCGGAGGTTCAGCTTCATCTTCGCCAGCATCACAGGAGCCATCATGAAGCTTCGTTGACTGACAGCTGGGCTCCTTACCCAGAACGTGTTCGAGCTTGCCGTAAAAAGGGCGCGGTCACTTCTTCAATTCGTGTCCTTGGATTCTTTAAACTTTGCTTTCAGACTTTTCTTTGACGCTGCAGCCTCGGTCTCCTCCGGCCGCGTTAGGCCATTTTTTTCTAAATCTCTTCGAACACAGAGCGGTTGCAGTAAGTCTCTTCAAATTTTTTGGTACAAAAACATCAGCCTAAACGTTTATTAGGTCTCAGCAGCGCGAAATTATAATGAGTTGGACTGCCGTAAAAGTTGTATGAATTCCGATCTGGCAATTCAGACTCATGATGAGTCGCATTGCCACATATTGGATACGCACATCCGATTGGATTTCAGCACAACATATGAAAGCGTCTCAAACCGGAACTGAAAATATCAGATTGTCAGAATGTATTTTTTGCTGTTCACACTTACACAGATGACACATCTGTGTCACATATGAGGAAAAAGATCGGATTTGGGCCACTTTTACCTGCTGTGTGAACAAAGCCTAACCTCTTCAGCTAATGAATAAGCTTCTCAGGATATAAAAATGGGTATACTAGAGCGACAGATATGATGTTTGCATTTAAAAAGTAAAAGTAAAATATTTTCAAATATATAAAGGGAACAGAAGGTCAAAAACAATTTAATAAAACAATTTAGTTAATAAAATAAACAAAAAAGCAGGTTAAAGAACTGACATCCATTCAGCTACTGCAGCTACTGTATGTTTACAGGCTCTCTATAACAGATCTAAATCTAAACCTGTATCACATTCATATATACATACAGTTCAATGTTTTAGAAGTACTGATAATCCCTATAATATTCTCAGAAAAGACTATGTAGACATAATTTAGCATGATAACATCATTTTGCCACCTCCTAGTGTAGAACACCCAAGATAACGCAGTTCTTCCTGAACACAATCAAACCTGTGAAGAAAATAAAAGCCTTACCTTCACATGTGCCAGGAGTGAACCTCTCTGAGTGAACAGCTTGTTGCAGTCAGGACATTTAAACACATGAACCTTCTGCTTTGCCAAATGAGTGTCAAAATGGACGTTGAGCAGAGCCTTCTGGGTAAAAACCGTCTGACACAAGACGCATTTGTAGATCTCCCTGTATAAAAAGGGTGAGAAAAACATTACATTACACATTAGACTCCTAATACAAAACACCTACAACATAAACTAGACCGGTATATTTGCATTTGACACCCACTTGGACTGTTTGGCCGCGCCTGTGAGAGAGGGGTGCTGGGCCGTAGAGTGGACTTCAGCGCTGGGGGCAGATTTGAAGGCCATGGGGCAGGCAGGGCATTTATGGAAGACTTCACAATGAGCTGTCTGCATGTGATTTTTCACTGCATTCAAACTGTTCACACCTCCAAACACCAGCTGACAACAGGCACACCTGCAGAGACAAAGAAATGAAGGAACCCTGGCGCTGAAGAGGGCCAGCTAACAAACAGATACTGCTTTCACATGTACACTCACTGAGCACTTCACTAGGAACACCTGACACCTACTGATTCATGCAATTATCTAATCATGTGGCAGCAGTACAGTGAATAAAGTCATGCAGATACAGGCCAGCAGCTTCAGGTAAGGTTCACAACAACCATCAGAATGAGGAAAAAAACATGATCTCAGGTTTTGACCGTGGCATAATTGTTGGTGTCAGACGGGCTGGTTTGAGTATTTCTAAAACTGCTAATCACTTGGAATTTTCAAGCACAACAGTCTCTAGAGTTACTCAAAAGGGTGCAATAAAGAAAAAACACCCAGTGAATGGCAGTTTGGCAAACAGAAACCCCTTGCTGATGAGGGGCGTCAACGAAGAATGTCCAGACTGGTTTGAGCTGACAGAAAGGCTACAGCAACTCAGATAACCACCTTGTATAACTGTGAGCATAAAAGCATCTCAGAATGCACAACAGGTTAAACTTTGAGGTGGATGGGCTACAACAGCAGAAGACCATGTCGGGTTCCACTTCTGGCAGCCAAAAACAGAAAGCTGAGGCTGCAGTGGGCACAGGCTCAGCAAAACTGTACAGCTGAAGACTGGAAATAGCCTGGTCTGATGAATCTGGATTTCTGCTGAGCCACACAGATGGTAGGATCAGAATTTGGCACCAACAGCATGAATCCAAGAACCCAGCTTGCCTTGTGTCAGCAGTCCAGGCTGGTGGAGGTGGTACAATGGTGTGGGGAATGTTTTCTTGAACACTTTGCTGACCATGTGCATCTCTTCATGGCCTTGTGCATCTTATAATGGATACTTCCAGCATGATAATACGCCATGACACAAAGCAAAAGTCATCTCAAACTGGTTTCATGAACAAGACAATGAGTTCTGCGTTCTTCGGTGGCCTTCCTAGTCACCGGATCTGAATCCAAAAGAACACCTTGGTGATGTGGTAGAACGGGAGATTCACAGCACGCATGAAAGTTCATCTGAAAAATCTGTCTTCCAGTGAAAAAAGGTAAAAAAAAAGGTGAAAAGGTGAAAAAGGTGTTCTTCAATAGTCAAGACCCCCACAGGACCACCACAGAGCAGGTATTCTTTGGGTGCATCATTCTCAGCACTGCAGTAACACTGACATGGTGGTGGTGTGTTAGTGTGTGTTGCACTGCTACAAGTGGATCAGGCACAGCAGTGCTTGTATGATTGTTTGTGCCAACTCCAGATGTTATTTAGGTTGAGCTGATTATTGTAAATCCATGTATGGGATTCACACTTATAGAAGTGAGAGTTACACTCTGCTCTGTTTGTATTGCTCCTGTTCTGTCTCCATTATCATGTCATTCCATGATCCAGTCCAGGTCTTCTGCTCTCACCACTCGTTCCTGTCCATACTGCAATCCATCTTCAAGCTGCTTATTACATCATTAACGGAGGGAAAGAACAAAAGAGGCCTCCTCGGATCCACTGCCAGCTTTTCGCCCACTTGCTTTGGCTTGGTCGTTTTTTTTTGCTCAATTGACTGTTTGGCCTTTTGACTCTGCTTTGTTTTGACTTTTATTCAGTCCAGCCCACTCAAACCTGTTTGCCTGTTTATTTTCATACACAGTCCCTTCTTTGTGTAATTTTATAAATCGGGTTAGGTGTAGGACCTGGCTGCCATTTTATTTGGGTTTTGTGTTCTGTGTTCGTCAGGAAGCTGTTTGCTTTTTGTTTATTATTTTGTTTGGCTGAGGTTAGTTAGTGTCTCTTGGAGTTAGTGAGGCTTTTGTTTGTTGTTTTGGCTTTGGCCAAACCTGAGGGTCTAACTCAAGGATCGGCAACCGAAATGTTAAGAAGAGTCATGTTGCCCTTTCAACAAAAATCAAACGACTTTGGAAGTCACAACATTTTATGTCCACTTTATTGACGTTTACCATCTTGGCTGAAAATATGTCTCAGTATGTGCTGATGTATAGGCTAAAAAACATAAACAAAAACGCAGACTTTAATCTTTAGCTCAGCTTCTCGCATCTCCGGCAGGAAACCTTTCCGCAAAAGTAGAATAATTTCTTGTAAAATGCATCTCATTGTTTGATTTTTTACAAGACTGAAGTCAACTTCTTATTTGAAATTTCCCGTTTACCCTAAATGGCGCCTGAGGCACCAGAATGTAACTGCTACACCATTTAAGGTGGAACGGGTGAACCAGCAGCCTGCGCGCCAACCTTCAGGGTTAAAGAGTGAATTAGCAGTTATACATTAACTCAAGATCGTTAAGATCATTTATTGTTAAAACTGTGTTGAACGATCAGCAGAGCTTTATTTTACTGAACGGGAGGATTGTTTTATTTTTTCCCTAAAAATCTAATTCTGCTGTGGAGTCACATGTTGCCGACCCCTGGTGTAACTGCTGTTTACGTAATACACTTTGGATTTGCTGTTAAGAACCTTTTACCATTTGTTGATTTTGTCTCATTATTAGACATTAAACAAACATTAATAAGCATACATTTCGCACCACACCATTCCTTTCTGACTTGACCCCAGACCGGGTCGTAACAACGTGTACCTGTATCCGAGCTGCCGCGTGTAGTGCAGGCAGGTGTGCCTCACGTGAGAGCTTAAGTTTTTGGACAGGAAGACAAGGCCACACTCGGGACAGACGAGAGGGGGCAGCTTCTGGTGAATCCGCTGGTGAGCAGCAGCACTGCAGGAGTTCCACAGAGGCATCGGAGGAGAACACTGCATACAGCTCTGCAACACAGATATTCAAAGGTTACCGGGACAGAAGAGGTGGACAATATGGCAAAAACATATTACTTCAGACATATTACGAACCACCCTGATCACAAGTTGGAACTGACAAAAAAGTAACACTAGTGCCACATTAAAAAAAAAATATTATCAAAACTATTTTATTCAACATTTCATGCTCCACCCTAAACTTCATGTTTTACTCTATTACCTTGTTGTTTCATAATTATATCAGTAAATAAACTTAACAGTAATATATACTGATAAACTTTAAAAATGTTTTTCTATTTAATCACTAAAGTGAAACACATAGCTTTCCTTATTCTTTTCCTACAGTATTCATAATAATGTTTAATGGAATATGTGAAAATTGTAAATATTTGATAGTTGCAGCTGCACGTATATATTGGAACCAACTGCCTGTTGAGCTCTCATACAAACAACTGATAAACTTCAGTGATAAATCTACCTTAATCTAACCTCTATTCAAAAAGGAACTGTTGTTTATCAGAAATTTTATTATGTAAAATTGATCAGAGATTAAATAAAATGTTTTTATGGGTAGCACTGGATGAACTATTGTTTCCGTGGGTTATTTAATATGTTAATGTTTAATAGGTTAATAATTTAGGGATCTTTTGTTGGAAAAACAATATAATCAATCATAAAATAACACGATTGTGCGTACACTGTACATGCTTACTGTGTCTGAGCCACTGGGATCAACTTCCTGGAAGTGTGTAGCTAGCTCTTCTATAGAGCTGAATGGACTTTTGCACTCCGGGCACCTGCAGCACAACCAGCACATCAAAATAGCACAAACAGCATGACAGCAGTTTGGTAGTCTTTCACAAAATCCTGACACTTCATTAAGAAGTAGTGCTGAACTGGGCACAACCTGACACATTTTTGCTAAGTGAAAATTTTAGCTAATGTTGAGCAGAACTGAAAAACAATCGTCAGAACATGACTAGCAAACAGCTTTGAACAGTTGTACACACAGGAAATCATGATATTTTTCAAGTTTACTTAACTGCAGAAAATATGTGTTTGACAATTAATGTTTCACACTGATTTGCAGATTTTGGGACACGAAACAATGAGATCTAATTGCTCACTATGTGGCCATGAGGGACATGGATGCAGTCCCACTTCCTGCTCTAAAATGCAGGGGTGTGGCTAAAAAAAAGGTTCTATCTATGGACTAAAACTGTTTTGGTAGTGACAGGAAATTGTGGAAGAGTATTTTTTTTATTTAATAATAATAATAATAACAATAATATGTAAATATTCCAACTTCACTTGGAAAAATAAAAAATATTTTCACAAGTGTAAATTTAGGGGTTAGAGTTTGGGACAGACACCTCCCAAATCAAAGTGTCTTATAAATAATGATTTTGTATATATTTAGCTTATTACTATCCATGTAAATGCCCTAGGTTTAAATAAATCTTAAAGATTCTTGTAAATATTTATGGTCTGAATAATTCATTGTGGGTCACTGAGGGACTGCAGTTTGTATATGGACCATTCACCATTCACCATTCAGAACGGTCCATGTACAAAAACTGCAGGTCAGAGTGGTCCGTTATTACCTTTTATCAAAGATTCCAGGCTGGCCAGAGGTTTCCTCTTTAGCTGCAGGTAAAGACGAGCAAGCCAGTAGAGATGGGGAGAGCACACCTGTCAAAGAGAGCAGATAAAGAGCACAGCAATTAATTTAGATAAGCAATTACTGCAGGTGTAAAAAATATCACTTTGCACAGAAACAACCACTTATTGTTAACCAGTAGGAGGGAAAAAAGGCCGTTTTTTTTTTTAATGTCTGCTCGTGTAAAACTCTTGCGTAAAAAAGTTACACCATGACAAGCAAATTTCTATTGCGTTGTATTTTCTACAAACCCAGATATTCACTTTTGACGGAGGTGCCATTATAATCTCTAATTCAATCGGCCTGCAGGACCTCATGTTTCCATTTTCTTTCTTCTCCTGCTAATGCTCTGCGCGTATAGAGGATAAGTAAATGGGAGGCTGATCTAATGCAGCCACTGTACTTCGATTCAGGTAGCATTTAATATGGATACATGTGCTTGAAGACTAAATACGGCGAGTAGCAGTGGGGAAAAACACAGAGATGTGTATCTGGACAGGACTAATATTATCAGACCACTGCCAAGTCCAGTTAAAATGGTAGGTAATGAGGCTTGTAATATTCTCAGAGGAGTAGACAGAAAAACACTGACATGCTTGATCCGGATGGAAATAAAACTGCCCAGTGGCAACTGTAAAAAGAAGATGCCATGTAAATGTAATCCCGTCCGAAGTGTGCGCTTGATGGTTGAAGACCAGTCTGGACAACTTGTGAAGCACCTTGAGCTTAGAAAATATCTTATTGCGATTTTTCTGACTACGAAAATACTGCCACTGCAATTTAAATTGTGATTATTTTCTATAAACTGGGGTTTAGACCTGTTTTTTTAAAACCAAGAACACCTGAAAAGCCACTTTTTCTGGCTTGAGGCTTGACCCCTTAATGTAGTGTGCCAGAAAGCCTGTAAATTGTGGTTGTGATGTCACATGGAGGTCAGTCTAACTCTATAGGCAGTACACAACTCTGTTATTAGGTTTTCTCCTTTCAAAACTGAAGTGGTTTTTGATAATGCAGGCTACAACTTAAAAAAATTGTTGCTCTGGTGATTTAAATATTGCACTCTTAAATTGCAACGTCACTATAGAAACAATTAATCGTTCAGTACTACCTTGAGCTGCATTTCTATGCATGAAAAATGCTAAACAAATATTACTATCATTATTCAAAAGTAGTACCTGTATATTATTATAATTGCCAGTAGTCAATGCCTTGATTCGTCAAAACACCCAGAGAAACCCATATGGAACATTTGGTCAAGATACCTCCAGCACACAACCAAATCTGATTGGTTAGATTTCCATATTGCATCCTGCTGTGATATCAGCATTGCAGGGGCCAATACTGTAAAAGACACAGAACAAATGAATAGTTTGTTCTGCATCTCTACAACTCACCTATAGGCACGGTGTCCTGCTGGCCAATCATCTGCTCCATGCTGACAGGTCTCATGACCAGATGAGAGCACTGCATGACCAACCCTTTCTCCTTGTGCTCCCGTGCATGCAGCAGCAGGCTGCACTTGTTAAAGAAGGCCAAGCGCTTTGAGCAGTGATTACAGGTGACCTCGATTCGCAGTGATCGCCGGTCGTAGTGTCTAGCCAGGCTGCGCTCCAAGGCAAAAGCATCGCCACACTCCAGGCAGCGGTAACCTGTGGGAGGAACTCCTAGACCCCATTCCGCAGGTGGTGGAACGGAGAGGTCCGGCTGATAGCTGGGCAGTGGGTTCTTGCTGTTGAGGATCTTGTTGAAAGCCTCCACCAGGCTGGACTGGCTGCGGGAGATCACAGCTCCTGAACTGTTCACAATGGACGCCGCTTTGGCGGAAGGCGCCGAGCTGTAAACTGTTTTCAAACCCAAGGACCGGACATTGATGCCCGAGGCAGAGGAAGACATGGATGGGGATGAACCAGAAGGCAGGGTTGATGCTTTTGTGACACTAGAGAATGATAAGGTAGCAGCCACTTTCTGTACCTTGCTAGCTGCGAACAACATGGCTGTGCTTGCGTCTTCCAACGTTGACACAGGCAGCACTGCAGGATGTCCCGATGTAGCGGGAGCAGATCTCTTAGACCTGTTGACAATCTTACGGCCCCCTAGCTGAATCTTAGAGCTGTCAGAGCCCTTAGACGCACTGGCCGCAGCTCCTTTAGCTGCCGCTCTGGAAACTGTGCGTGAGATGTTGCCTGTAGGTGTCTTAACGGCCTTGATTCGAACTTTGAGTGGCCTAGAAGGTGCTGTGGAGGCGCCCAAGCTATTCCCGGCAGCAACAGCCAGAGCTTTTGGCTCTGAGGTTTCTTGTTGTTCCATGTCTGTTTTCGCTCCTTCCTCCGATTTTTCAGCACTGCTTTGAGTATGAGGGTCGCAATTATTTCCGCATTCTTGTACACCTTCCTCACTCTCCACAGTTTCATCCTTGCCAGGAAACTCCGCTTCTGTCTGCTTTGTTGGCTCTTTCTCATCTGGCTGGGCAGTGGGCAGAGATCTGGAGGCATTGGCAGCGTTGGTGCTGCCTTGGGCAGGAGCTGGTGGGCAAGCAGGCATTTCTGGCTCAGGGCTTTCAGGGGAATCCCTCTCTTCGATAATGTGCTCCGGGTATCGCTCCATATTAGGCGGGTCAGTTTTTTCCATCACAGAAGTGGGGATGCTGCCACTCTGTGGGGGTGTCTGAAGGGTGACAGAGGGAGTTAGGCCTACAGCAGCAGCCTCTCCTTCTTGGGTGTTGCTCACAGGCAAAGTTGGAGACGACGGAGATGGGGGCTGCAAGTCGCTAGATCTCCTATGTCTGCGTGGAAACTTGGGAGACAACGATCTCTGGAGGTCAGGACTCTCCTGGATCAAGAGTGGAGGGCTTCCAAGGTCAGGTTCAGATTCATCGTCTTCAGACAAAGGATGAGGAACTCCGGTCCTTGAGGTGCTGTTTAAAGATTGAGCTAAGGGGGCAACATGAGAAGCAGAAGCAGAATGTTCTACTTCATTTTTATCCAGCTTGGGAGGAAGAAGGTCAACCAAATTTGTGGAAGGAGCTGAAATGGGTAAAGGCACAGAAGGCGGAAAGATCACAGAGTGACTAGAGGGACTGCCATCGTGGTTGCTCTCATCACCTTCACTGGCCGTTTTAGGGGAGCATGGGGACCACAGCTGGCCATTGGGCTGCATCAGAGGTTGACTGGAGTGCAGGGACGGTTCCGCAAGACTATCTGAGGCAGCGCTGAATCCATTATGGATAAGAGAGTCAGATGGTGACAGGCTGTGTTCTCTGGGTCCAAGCTGGTGAGACAGCACAGCCCCACCTCCACTTCTGTTTGCCCCGTCCAGGACATCACTTACCTGCCCTGCCATGTCCTGTTCCCGCTCCTGCTCCTCTTCCTCGCTCACATATGCATCGGAAGGCACACTGTTCTTCACTATAACACTGACCGCAGATGGATCGTGAGAAGCTAGAGGAGCACTTTCACAGACCTCTGAAGTTGCGGTGGGTCTCTGAGCTCCACTTCTCTCCTTTCCACCACCACCGGATTCGCTGTGATTGCCATCAGGTTCCCTCGTGTGAGACTGAATTGCCTCTTTAGCATCAATGTCTGGAATATCAAATGCTGCCAGGAGGTCATCAAAATCTGGTGTCTTCATGTCACCCATAACTCTGTGAACAACAGATGCCTACAGGTAAAATAAACAGTGGAAAAATATTTTTGTTAGCTAACATACAACATATGATATGTATCAGGATATTTCCGCCCAGTCGTGGGCTGGAGGTTAGGGAACCAGCCCAGTGACCGGAAGGTCGCCGGGTTCGATCCCCTGAGCCGTCAGTACATGACTGAAGTGCCCTTGAGCAAGGCACCTAACCCCCCAATGGCTCCCTGAGCGCTGCAGATAGGGCTGCCCATCGCTGCCCCCTAGTGTGTGTGCATTCACTAATGTGTATGAGGTGTTTCACTGCACGGATGGCCCATTGTGGGACTAATAAGGGTCACTTAATCTTAATACGTTTAATAAGTTACAGACAAAATAGTAAATAGCCCCACACAACTTCTATGAGTATAATGGCTTTAGTTCAAAGTATATGTGAGTATAAGTATGTTTAGTTCACACACTACTATACACAATCCACTAATTATGCTCTCTTTATAATAAACATGCAGTGGTTCAGTGTTCTTTAAAAATGTCCCACATCCTATATTTTTCTTGTGTTACCTCTTACATGTAAAGTTTGTGCAAATTTATGTATCAAAAACAGTCATAATTTCATTTTTACATGACCACATTCCTCTCTTTTATTTCTTTCACTTAAACAGGCCATTTTTGTTATTGTGCTGTTATGACTGACATACGTAAATGACCTCTGTCATAATTGGCTGCCCTTTACTGCGCCTTGTTCAAAAAGCAGCATAAGCGGAAACACTCCTTATAACTTCAGTGTGACTGGGCAGGGCCAAAAGGTGGATGTATGACATCACAAAAACAATGAATTTCATCTTTTCCATCTTTGTTTCCATATATGAAACACTACATTTAGAAAGCTTTAGCAATGTTTACATACTACATTAGAGACTCTTTCATTTTAATAAAGTGAGTGAAAAACAGTTTTTCCATGGTATAAGCCCTTTAAGTATGAAGATACACATGACATACTCAGAAACGATTACGACAACAATAAACACTGTCATATTGCCCACCTCTACACCCTTAAAAAAGAGGCTCTGTGGCCAATGGTTACATATACACTAGCAAAAAGGGTTAAATATAGTACCAAATAAAGGTTGAATGACTTATAACAGCCATATGGAACCAAGGTTATTTAAAGAACTATGTACAATAGATAGTCTATCATGAAAAAGAACCACTTAACCACATAAAGAAATGTACCATTCACTCTTCAGTCTGTACGGCCCACCTACGGAAAATAAGCTGTAAAAGAAGCCCATTTTGGATTCACTTTGATGTCACGAAACCAAGAAAGTTTCAGGGTGGGCTGCTTCTTGAATGAGGCAAAGTACATGGCAGCCAACTAATTTACATTTAACAGAACTCATTTACATATATAATTCTTAAAGGAACAGTAGCAGAAACCACTTGTTTAATTTAAGGGATAAATGAGAGGCTGGAAATGGTCATGTAGAAATGAATCATGACTGTTTTTGCTACATAAACCAACATGAATGTCTGGAAATAAAACTAAAATACAAGAAAAATGTAAGATATGGGCTCTTTAAAGAACCATGATTCTATATAGCACCAAACCAGGTTCTGCTATTGTGACAAGCTTGACGTCAGAACAATAAAAGAACCCTTTTTGGTGCTATTTTCAAAAAGGTTTCATATAGAACCATATACAACACATTCTCCATCAATCTGAAAAACCATTGCACGATGCGAATGGTTCTTTGAGTGTTCATGGTGCTATACAGAACCATTATTTTTACTTGAAGAACCATCTTTTTAAGTGTGTAGTTTTTTTTTTTTTTTGGGATCGCTGTTTTGCTCAGAGTGTACTTCATAACATATCTTGTCCTGTTACGGAAATAGCCCACTTGACCAGCTTAATGGCTTGGTGGAGTTTAACCATTAACTAAGCAGCACAGCTCAAAAGGCTGTGCTCTCAGGAAGTGTAGTTAAATCGAGAGGCTGCCAAGTTAACCTGCTAAACTAACTAACGTTACCTTAAAGGAGAATTCCACTCATTTTTCAAAAATTTCACATAACTAAACGATTGAGATGTAAACAAAGTCATTCAGAGTGGTTTGGTGTGAAATGCTCTGTTCAAGAGAAACTTACCAAGTCAGACTGTTCACAGTGGTGGTGATAGGAACCAGACGTCCACCTCTAAACGCTCCCTCACAGAAAGTTACTACATAAAACGGTTACACATATGCTGCCTTATGTCTGACCCACTGTTATGTACTGATGGTTACACATATGCTGCCTTATGTCTGACCCACTGTTTTACTGATGTGCTTTTGGCGTAAAATTTCATTTGAATCCATTTATTTTAAATCATTCAGGGCAAAGGGGTACACACAAGGCAAAACAGTTCCCAAAGGAAATGTATTATTTTCAGATTTATGACTATTTTACCATCATCAACATTACATATAAAAACTCAGAAGTCACATGTAGGTACAGGACCACTGGTGATTTTGGACAGTAAATAAACTGGCCATATTTGTTTGGTAGACATCGACCACCACGAGTTCCTCTACAATGAATAATTTCACGTCAAACCACTCTGAATGACTCTGTTCACATCTGAGAGACTGAATCATTCAGAAATTTTGAAAAAACTGGTGGAATTCCCCTTTAACATTAATCTTTACAACAGAACGTTTGTCGGTCTTGCTGCTTTTCCTCCAACTATAACCACATGCATGTCATCTCAACTGTCAAGTTAGCTGCCTAGCTCGCCTGCTAGCTGGATGACTGACTGACTCACTAACTACAAGCTAAAAACAGTCTGATATAACGTTAGTTACATTTTTAAAACTTAGACAGTTAACCTAAATTCGTTAAAACTTACTAACCTAGCAACTTAGCTAGAAACCTGACACGAATGACTATTCACCAGCTTCTTCTTCGAATTTTCCGTTCCACCTTAAACGGTGCAGCAGTAACAGTCTAGTGCTCGAGGCGCCAGAATGTAACTGCTGCACCATTTAAGGTGGAACGGAAAAATTCGAAAAAAAAACTGGCGAATAAGAAGCTGGCTTCCCTTGCCCAGTTCTGACACATTTTTTCGAGCACTTAGCTTAACCAAACCATGCCGGCCGTGTGCGGACAGTCCGACAATCTGTCTGTTGCTAATTTACTCGTTAAAACTGCAGGCAAATCGTGCAGCTCAGCAGGGACGCTAACTTTACGCAGCTAACACCGCAGCCTCGACGACCACTGACGCGGCTAACTTAGCTACTGTTAGCTTAGTAAGCATAAGCCGCTGCGCTGAAGTTCAGGCGAACCTGAAGCCAAACCGGTGAAGGCCGTCACAGCACGGGGTTTGCAAAATAGCCGTTGGCTGTATGTCTTTAAAAAGTAAGCAGAAGCACGTTTTTACTGCCAGCTGCAGAGCTAAAACAGGACATTTGAGTTTTGTTTAACGTTACCTGCTGGTTGCTGACTGTTCCTGGCCTCTGCCAGGGCGGCGCACAACAGCCGCGTCATCTCGAGGAAGTTGGAGCAGGTTTTCAACCTGAATATCGACAAAAATAACAGTATTCTCAGTGTTACAAGTACGGAGCCCCTAAACTACATGGGGATTATTTTTTAATAAAGAGCGTTCAGGAATTAATACACTACCGCCACGAGTTACTATATTGAGGCCACGAATTAAGTTTCTCATAACTCTCGGCCTCAAAATATTAATTTGCGGCCTCAAGATGTTCGTGGGCTCAGTGTAGTCAATTGTGGCCTCAATATAGAAAATCATGGCCAAGTGTGGCTTCAATATAGTAAACTGAGGCCTCGGTGTAGTAATTTGTGGCTTTGATATAGTAAATTGTGGCCTCAGTGTAGTAAACTGTGGCCTCATAGTAATTCTCGGGGTGTTGTGGGCGAGGTATAGTAATTTGTGGCCTCAAAATATAAAAACGTGTGGTCTCGGTGTAGTCATTTGTGGGCTCAGTAGAATGAACTGAGGCCTCAGTATAGTAACTTGTAGCCTTAAAATACAGATATTTGTGGCCTCACTATAGTCCTTTGTCGTCTCAATATGTTTGTGGGCTCAGTGTAGTAAATCTTGGCCTCAATATAGTAAACTGAGGCCTCGGTGTAGTAGTTTGTGGCCTCAATATATTCATGGCCTCAGTGTAGTAAATTATGGCCTCACTATAGCAATTCATAACCAACTGTGGCCTCAATATAGTATATTTTGGCTTAGTATAGTCATTTGTGGCCTCAATATAGTAATCTAAGGTCACGCCTTATTAAAAATTAATCACCATATCATTATAGGGGCTTCACATAAAAAAGAACGAAACATACAGTTCTTTTGAGGTTATTATCATTTTTTGCACGCACTTTAGAAATGTTATGTTACAGATAATCTATGTGTGACTGTGCTTTCACTCCCAGTTGTCCACCTGTTGTGTTCATGTTAAAGGGCCCATATGATAGAAAACTGCCCTTTCTTCACTTTTTTGGAAATGAGAGTTTGTGGCATGTAAGCACTGTTAAAGGGGAATTTTTAAACTTTCTTCATAATTAATCAATAATTAACAAAGATGTAAACAAAGTCATTCAGAGTGGTTTGGTGTGAAATGCTTCATTCTATAGAGAAACGTACCGAGTCAGAATCCTTCACAGTGGTGGTGTTAGGAACCAGATGTCCGAAGTGGTTTAATGCCTCTAAAAAAATCCCTCAAAAAAAAATTATTATGTAAAATTCCCTTTAAGGTTTCAAAATGTACTGTTCCCTCCGGAGTATGTATACGGAAACTATGCTGCAAAAAACAGCCTGTTTTGGATTTAAGGTTTTTGTGATGTCACAAAAACCAGCACATTGACATATATCCAGCAGTGTTTAGTCCTGCCCATTCACTGTCAAGTTATGAAGAATGTTTCAACCCAGATTGCTTTTTGAATGAGTCACAATAAAGGGCGGCCAATCATAACAGAGATCATTTACATATATCAGTTATAAAGACACAGTAACAAAAACACCCTGTTCAGTCCTAAGGAATAAAGGAAGGTTGGGAAATAGTCATGTAAAAATGAGTTACGACAGCTTTTTGGCACGTAAACCCACAGAAATCATAAATGGACCTGTGAGAAAAATAAAATACAAGCAAATTGATAAATAATGGGATTTTAAAGGGATGTTAAGACACATAGGCCCCAATATAGTGTACATGTCCAATACCGACCAATCAAAATATTTTCTTATTAAAAAGTAGCCTGCCATTTTTGTTGCTGCACCAACAAAAATGCTGAGTGAGGAACAGTGAGCTGAATATCTCATTTAACTCTAAAATATCATTCAGCTTTTCCAACTTTAGCTAGAGTGTGACATTACTGCAGAGAAAAACTTGGTGGCCTACTAGTAGAGGAATTTTGTCCATATGTCTTGTTGTTTTATGATAAACAAAACATTCCTATTTGGTTTAAACGTCTTTAAATAGATGTACACTGATTTAAGGCATAGAGGTCTTAACAGTCAAGGTTCTCTTTAAAGGTTTTACATAAATAAAGTAATACAATGATAAACTGCCAGCGTTCTCTTAAGTACAACCAGAGCCAGTTTATGTGGAACCCGGCCTCTTCCTATTTCCCCCATTATATCAAAAACAGGACTGCGAAATGCCAGACGGCACCCGCAAGCAAGTCCTCAGTGGACGGGGAGTAAATGGAGCTAAATGGCTAAAAATGAAAGGTTTAAATATTTTCTAATCACTCGCCCAGAACTTTCTTTTAATTTTAGAAAGTAGAAGGATGTATTTCACTAAAAAAGCAAAGAAAACTCACCTGTATATTTCCTTTTTTCTACAGCAAAATTAAAAATGTGAAAAATAATTAAAATGTGTTATGCTGTTCTGTGTTTAGGAAATGAATGAGTTCCTTTATATTAAAAATGTTTAAGCATTTATAAAGTATGATTTTGCTCAATATTAACCCATTTATTTTGAACTCGCTCGGGAGCGCCCTCTAGCGTTTGCTCTGCTCCAAGCTTTCCGAGCTCAGACGCGCGCTCTCACGTGAACTGCAGACGGTGGGCGGGACATATCATCTGCCAATCACTACATGCCTGCGCTCTGATTGGTCAAAAATAACATACTTCGCCAGCTTATGGAGCTAAACAGTGACAGCCCACTTTCGTTCCGGAAGTAAAAATCCCACTCATTTTCTTCATAAACATTTATGAAGATATGTTTATAAACCCTTTATATAAAGGGTTTTAAGCACCCAATGGAACCAACAAGCAAGAGATATGTAAAGACATTATAAACATGTAATTGGGGCAGCAAAAAGGACAAAACGTCTTAAAAAACTTGGTTCAAAAAAGCAAAGGTACAAGACTGTAGGGGAATTCTACCAGTTTTTCAAAAATTCTTATTAAACATAAACACAAATTCATAATTAAGTGGGTGAGATGTCAACAAATATTACATATAAAACATGTAAATACAATGGCTGTGTGTGTGTGGTAGACATCATGACCCCTGGTTCCCATCATCACCACTGTAAAGAAATATGACAGTGTAAATTTCTCTACAATGAACCATTTCACATCAAACCACTTTGAATAATTTCGTTTACATGTCAATGATTCAATTCTGAAGAAATTTTGAAAAAAGGGTGAAATTCCCCTTTAACGTTTTTCATTGTAGAAATGAACTACGAATCCCACAAAGCACTGCGAGCGACGTCAACCAATCACTTTCCCTCCACTCCAAGCAGTTTTCAGCCAACTGTTTCCCACCGAGACGGCGCTGAGTGAGCGGGTTAACGAGACGAAACCCGGCCTGCCGTCTCAGTGTTTTTGTCTCAGATGGCTCTCCTACATAGCCAACTTTATTTTTTATAATCCTA
Source organism: Colossoma macropomum (assembly GCF_904425465.1). Classification (NCBI taxonomy): domain Eukaryota; kingdom Metazoa; phylum Chordata; class Actinopteri; order Characiformes; family Serrasalmidae; genus Colossoma; species Colossoma macropomum. The sequence continues at coordinate 39,837,614 of NW_023494785.1, forward strand.
ATAAATAGATACGTTGATGTGATTTAAGCGCTTAGAACCAGAGCAATTCACCGAGCTGCTGTGGAGGTCGGGCTTTGTTGGTAAGCTAACTGCTAAGCTAAGCTGCCTGGCAACAACCTTAGCCTGTTTCTGCTAGAAGCTAAAGAATTGGTTAAAAATGCCATTTTTCCATCACGGTGTGCCGGATTTCAGTCAGTATTTGGTGGTTTAGAGTTGTTCTGTGCAGACCGGTTAATGTAAGAGCAGGAGTTCAGGGATAGTCTGTGCGAATGACTTGTGTGGGGAAGCGAGGCTGCACATTTGTGTGCACGTTAGCTGTAGCGGTTAGCCGTGGTAGCTGCTCTGTGTAGTGTTTGTTGCTGCAGGTTTAAGGGCGGTGCGTTACTGTGATCTGTTAGTTAGAACTTTCTAATGAACGGCGGAATCATTTGCGATCAGACCTGATTGGTGCTGGTTTTGTGGTCGTTAGCGTGTTGTGACGGGTGCATGGCGCGTCTGAATGGGATCCAATGAGTGCCTTGTAACGTGTTCAAACAATATCTATCTGTCTATCTACCTGTCTTCTATGTGTCTACCTGTTTATCTGTGTATCCATCATCTGTCTGTCTGTCTGTGTACCATCCATTTATCTGTTTATCTATCTATTCAACCATCCATCCATCTATCTGTCTGTCTATCCATCCATCTATTTGTCTGTCTATACATCCATTTATCCGTCTGTCTGTCTATCCATCCATCTATCTGTCTGTCTATCCATCCATTTATCCGTCTGTCTGTCTATCCATCCATCCATTGGTCTGTCCGTCTATCCATCCATCCATTGGTCTGTCCGTCTATCCATCCATCCATTGGTCTGTCTGTCTATCCATCCATCCATTGGTCTGTCCGTCTATCCATCCATCTATCTGTCTGTCTATCCATCCATCTATCTGTCTGTCTATCCATCCATCTATCTGTCTGTCTATCCATCCATTTATCCGTCTGTCTGTCTATCCATCCATCCATTGGTCTGTCCGTCTATCCATCCATCTATCTGTCTGTCTATCCATCCATCCATCTGTCTGTCTGTCTATCCATCCATCCATCTGTCTGTCTATCCATCCATCCATCTGTCTGTCTATCCATCCATCCATCTGTCTGTCTATCCATCTATCCGTCTGTCCGTCTATACATCCATTTATCCGTCTGTCCGTCTATCCATCCATTTATCCGTCTGTCCGTCTATCCATCCATCCATTGGTCTGTCCGTCTATCCATCCATCCATTGGTCTGTCCGTCTATCCATCCATCTATCTGTCTGTCTATCCATCCATCTATTTGTCTGTCTATACATCCATTTATCCGTCTGTCTGTCTATCCATCCATTTATCCGTCTGTCCGTCTATCCATCCATCCATTGGTCTGTCTGTCTATCCATCCATCCATTGGTCTGTCCGTCTATCCATCCATCCATTGGTCTGTCCGTCTATCCATCCATCCATCTATCTGTCTGTCTATCCATCCATCTATCTGTCTGTCTATCCATCCATCTATCTGTCTGTCTATCCATCCATCTATCTGTCTGTCTATCCATCCATCTATCTGTCTGTCTATCCGTCCATTTATCCGTCTGTCTGTCTATCCGTCCATCCATTGGTCTGTCCGTCTATCCATCCATCCATCCATTGGTCTGTCTGTCTATCCATCCATCCATTGGTCTGTCCGTCTATCCATCCATCTATCTGTCTGTCTATCCATCCATCTATCTGTCTGTCTATCCATCCATCTATCTGTCTGTCTATCCATCCATTTATCCGTCTGTCTGTCTATCCATCCATTTATCCGTCTGTCTGTCTATCCATCCATCCATTCGTCTGTCCGTCTATCCATCCATCTATCTGTCTGTCTATCCATCCATCCATCTGTCTGTCTATCCATCCATCCATCTGTCTGTCTATCCATCCATCCATCTGTCTGTCTATCCATCCATCTATCTATCTGTCTATCCATCCATCTATCCGTCTGTCCGTCTATCCATCCATTTATCCGTCTGTCTGTCTATCCATCCATCCATTGGTCTGTCCGTCTATCCATCCATCCATTGGTCTGTCCGTCTATCCATCCATCCATTGGTCTGTCCGTCTATCCATCCATCCATTGGTCTGTCCGTCTATCCATCCATCTATCTGTCTGTCTATCCATCCATCTATTTGTCTGTCTATACATCCATTTATCCGTCTGTCCGTCTATCCATCCATTTATCCGTCTGTCCGTCTATCCATCCATCCATTGGTCTGTCCGTCTATCCATCCATCCATTGGTCTGTCCGTCTATCCATCCATCCATTGGTCTGTCCGTCTATCCATCCATCCATTGGTCTGTCTGTCTATCCATCCATCCATTGGTCTGTCTGTCTATCCATCCATCCATTGGTCTGTCTGTCTATCCATCCATCCATCTATCTGTCTATCTATCCATCCATCTATCTGTCTGTCTATCCATCCATTTATCCGTCTGTCCGTCTATCCATCCATCCATTGGTCTGTCCGTCTATCCATCCATCCATTGGTCTGTCCGTCTATCCATCCATCTATCTGTCTGTCTGTCTATCCATCCATCTATCTGTCTGTCTGTCTATCCATCCATCTATCTATCTGTCTGTCTATCCATCCATCTATCTATCTGTCTGTCTATCCATCCATCTATCTATCTGTCTGTCTATCCATCCATCTATCTATCTGTCTGTCTATCCATCCATCCATCTATCTGTCTGTCTATCCGTCCATTTATCCGTCTGTCTGTCTATCCGTCCATCCATTGGTCTGTCCGTCTATCCATCCATCCATCCATTGGTCTGTCTGTCTATCCATCCATCCATTGGTCTGTCCGTCTATCCATCCATCTATCTGTCTGTCTATCCATCCATCTATCTGTCTGTCTATCCATCCATCTATCTGTCTGTCTATCCATCCATCTATCTGTCTGTCTATCCATCCATTTATCCGTCTGTCTGTCTATCCATCCATCCATTCGTCTGTCCGTCTATCCATCCATCTATCTGTCTGTCTATCCATCCATCTATCTGTCTGTCTATCCATCCATCCATCTGTCTGTCTATCCATCCATCCATCTGTCTGTCTATCCATCCATCTATCTATCTGTCTATCCATCCATCTATCCGTCTGTCCGTCTATCCATCCATTTATCCGTCTGTCTGTCTATCCATCCATCCATTGGTCTGTCCGTCTATCCATCCATCCATTGGTCTGTCCGTCTATCCATCCATCCATTGGTCTGTCCATCTATCCATCCATCTATCTGTCTGTCTATCCATCCATCTATTTGTCTGTCTATACATCCATTTATCCGTCTGTCTGTCTATCCATCCATTTATCCGTCTGTCCGTCTATCCGTCTATCCATCCATCCATTGGTCTGTCCGTCTATCCATCCATCCATTGGTCTGTCCGTCTATCCATCCATCCATTGGTCTGTCTGTCTATCCATCCATCCATTGGTCTGTCTGTCTATCCATCCATCCATCTATCTGTCTATCTATCCATCCATCTATCTGTCTGTCTATCCATCCATTTATCCGTCTGTCCGTCTATCCATCCATCCATTGGTCTGTCCGTCTATCCATCCATCCATTGGTCTGTCCGTCTATCCATCCATCTATCTGTCTGTCTGTCTATCCATCCATCTATCTGTCTGTCTGTCTATCCATCCATCTATCTGTCTGTCTGTCTATCCATCTATCTATCTGTCTGTCTATCCATCCATCTATCTATCTGTCTGTCTATCCATCCATCTATCTATCTGTCTGTCTATCCATCCATCCATCTATCTGTCTGTCTATCCGTCCATTTATCCGTCTGTCTGTCTATCCATCCATCCATTGGTCTGTCCGTCTATCCATCCATCCATTGGTCTGTCCGTCTATCCATCCATCTATCTGTCTGTCCGTCTATCCATCCATCTATCTGTCTGTCTATCCATCCATCCATCTGTCTGTCTATCCATCCATCCATCTGTCTGTCTATCCATCCATCCATCTGTCTGTCTATCCATCCATCTATCTATCTGTCTATCCATCCATCTATCCGTCTGTCCGTCTATCCATCCATTTATCCGTCTGTCTGTCTATCCATCCATCCATTGGTCTGTCCGTCTATCCATCCATCCATTGGTCTGTCCGTCTATCCATCCATCCATTGGTCTGTCCGTCTATCCATCCATCTATCTGTCTGTCTATCCATCCATCTATTTGTCTGTCTATACATCCATTTATCCGTCTGTCCGTCTATCCATCCATTTATCCGTCTGTCCGTCTATCCATCCATCCATTGGTCTGTCCGTCTATCCATCCATCCATTGGTCTGTCCGTCTATCCATCCATCCATTGGTCTGTCCGTCTATCCATCCATCCATTGGTCTGTCTGTCTATCCATCCATCCATTGGTCTGTCTGTCTATCCATCCATCCATTGGTCTGTCTGTCTATCCATCCATCCATCTATCTGTCTATCTATCCATCCATCTATCTGTCTGTCTATCCATCCATTTATCCGTCTGTCCGTCTATCCATCCATCCATTGGTCTGTCCGTCTATCCATCCATCCATTGGTCTGTCCGTCTATCCATCCATCTATCTGTCTGTCTGTCTATCCATCCATCTATCTGTCTGTCTGTCTATCCATCCATCTATCTATCTGTCTGTCTATCCATCCATCTATCTATCTGTCTGTCTATCCATCCATCTATCTATCTGTCTGTCTATCCATCCATCCATCTATCTGTCTGTCTATCCGTCCATTTATCCGTCTGTCTGTCTATCCGTCCATCCATTGGTCTGTCCGTCTATCCATCCATCCATCCATTGGTCTGTCTGTCTATCCATCCATCCATTGGTCTGTCCGTCTATCCATCCATCTATCTGTCTGTCTATCCATCCATCTATCTGTCTGTCTATCCATCCATCTATCTGTCTGTCTATCCATCCATTTATCCGTCTGTCTGTCTATCCATCCATCCATTCGTCTGTCCGTCTATCCATCCATCTATCTGTCTGTCTATCCATCCATCTATCTGTCTGTCTATCCATCCATCCATCTGTCTGTCTATCCATCCATCCATCTGTCTGTCTATCCATCCATCTATCTATCTGTCTATCCATCCATCTATCCGTCTGTCCGTCTATCCATCCATTTATCCGTCTGTCTGTCTATCCATCCATCCATTGGTCTGTCCGTCTATCCATCCATCTATCCGTCTGTCCGTCTATCCATCCATTTATCCGTCTGTCTGTCTATCCATCCATCCATTGGTCTGTCCGTCTATCCATCCATCCATTGGTCTGTCCGTCTATCCATCCATCCATTGGTCTGTCCGTCTATCCATCCATCTATCTGTCTGTCTATCCATCCATCTATTTGTCTGTCTATACATCCATTTATCCGTCTGTCTGTCTATCCATCCATTTATCCGTCTGTCCGTCTATCCATCCATCCATTGGTCTGTCCGTCTATCCATCCATCCATTGGTCTGTCCGTCTATCCATCCATCCATTGGTCTGTCTGTCTATCCATCCATCCATTGGTCTGTCTGTCTATCCATCCATCCATCTATCTGTCTATCTATCCATCCATCTATCTGTCTGTCTATCCATCCATTTATCCGTCTGTCCGTCTATCCATCCATCCATTGGTCTGTCCGTCTATCCATCCATCCATTGGTCTGTCCGTCTATCCATCCATCTATCTGTCTGTCTGTCTATCCATCCATCTATCTGTCTGTCTGTCTATCCATCCATCTATCTATCTGTCTGTCTATCCATCTATCTATCTGTCTGTCTATCCATCCATCTATCTATCTGTCTGTCTATCCATCCATCTATCTATCTGTCTGTCTATCCATCCATCCATCTATCTGTCTGTCTATCCGTCCATTTATCCGTCTGTCTGTCTATCCATCCATCCATTGGTCTGTCCGTCTATCCATCCATCCATTGGTCTGTCCGTCTATCCATCCATCTATCTGTCTGTCCGTCTATCCATCCATCTATCTGTCTGTCCGTCTATCCATCCATCTATCTGTCTGTCTATCCATCCATCTATCTGTCTGTCTATCCATCCATCTATCCGTCTGTCTGTCTATCCATCCATCTATCCGTCTGTCTGTCTATCCATCCATCTATCCGTCTGTCTGTCTATACATCCATCTATCCGTCTGTCTGTCTATACATCCATCTATCCGTCTGTCTGTCTATCCATCCATTGGTCTGTCTGTCTATCCATCCATTGGTCTGTCTGTCTATCCATCCATTGGTCTGTCCGTCTATCCATCCATCCATTGGTCTGTTCGTCTATCCATCCATCCATTGGTCTGTCCGTCTATCCATCCATCCATTGGTCTGTCTATACATCCATTTATCCGTCTTTCTGTCTATCCATCTATCCATACATCCGTCTGTCTATCTGTCCATTTATCCATCCATCCATTGGTCTGTCTGTCTGTCTGTCTGTCTACCCATCCATCCATTGGTCTATCTGTCTATCCATCCATCCATCCATTGGTCTATCCGTCTATCCATCCATCTTTTGGTTTATCCATCCATCTATCTGTCTGTCTATCCATCCATCTATCTATCTGTCTGTCTGTCTATCCATCCATCTATCTGTCTGTCCGTCTATCCGTCCATCCATTGGTCTGTCCGTCTGTCCGTCCATCCATTGGTCTGTTTGTCTGTCCGTCCATCCATTGGTCTATCCGTCTATCCATCCATCCATTGGTTTATCCATCCATCTATCTATCTGTCTATCTATCCATCCATCCATTGGTCTGTCTGTCTGTCTGTCTATCCATCCATCCATTGGTCTGTTTGTCTGTCCATCCATCCATTGGTCTATCCCTCTATCCATCCATCCATTGGTTTATCCATCCATCCATCTATCTGTCCGTCTGTCTGTCCATCTATCTGTCTTTCTGTCTGTCTATCCATCCATCTGTGCATCCGTCTATCTGTCCATCTATCTATGCATCTGTCTGTCTATCCATCCATCTATTTATCTATCTAGCTATTCATCCATCATCGTCTATCCATTGATCTGTCTGTCTGTCTGTCCTCTATCTATGCATCCATCATCCATCTATCTATTTATCGCTCTGTCTGTCTGTCTGTCTGTCCGTCCATCTATGTATCTATCTATCTGTCTGTCCATCTATCTGTCTGTCTGTCTGTCTGTCCATCCATCTCTCTATCTGTTTACCTGTCCGTCTGTTAAGTGCATCTCTGACTGCGCACGCATTTTTGTGCACTGAAAGGCTGAGAAACAGTCATCATTACCTCAACAGCTTTTTCTATAAAGGCGACAAAAACAAATACATACATATTTATAATATGGACATAAGGACAAATAAATACTTTTGTTTATTTATTCATGTTTGGTTACTAAATATGTTTTTTGTGATAGTAGTCATTACTGCCTCACACACTTAAAACACATACTGGCCCCGTCTGTTTGTCTGTTGTATTGTTTAAGTGCTATTTAATGATGTATAGCTTTGTAGCATATGCTTATAGCTGGTTGGAATTTCTCCACACAATGGAGTTTGATACTAGACTCTAAAACTAAACATCTTAAACATTTTCTGAAATAACATAATGAACTTCATTAAAAGTTTACCAATGGTTAAAGTGTCCAGAGACTTCTTAAGGCCACCTTATCTGTATCTTTGCCACATATAATCAAACTTTTTGTCCCTTCTGCTTTGTGTCAGAGTTATGGAGGTGGACGCAGGCTTGGGCTCAGGCCTGGAGATGGAGTTGGGTCCGGAGCTGGAGGAAGAGTTGGGGATTTCTCTGGACGAACTGCGGAAATGGATCGAGGAGCAGGTGGACAGTAGCGAGGCCGTCCAGCAGAGGAAAGCTCAGCTAGCCGAACTGCAGGAGTGGGTCGAACAGAGGGAAAAAGACATGGCCACTGTGGATACACTCTGCTGCACTGCTTCAGAGTAAGTAGTGTTGAGAGAAGAGAGCAAGATCTATAACAATTAGATCTGCAATAAAATCTAAGTAGGACTGTAGACTGTACATTAAACAATAAATCAAGGGAGTACAGAACTGAACCAGAACATATTTCAGTGGCTAGTACTGAACGTGTGGTGCTCCCCGTCAGTATAGCATGAAGCTCTGATGGAAACCGTAGACAGATGTGGTTTGGTTGTTAATTGAACCTCAGCCTGGGTTTTTCACAATACCAAATTTTGACGTTGATGCCGATATCAAGTGTAGTGTAACTTCCCAATACCAAGATACTCTGGCAGAAAAACCTGAATTCATATTGTTAATTGGACGCAACACAAAAAAATTCAAATTGTTACAATGTAAAAAGACAGCTTTTGAAAAGTGGATGATGTCCCCACCACTACATCGGTTGCAAACATGGCTACTAGCATCGTATAGTGGTGCTGCATTTGTCTCTAGAGTGAGATTTTCCAGTTTAAAGACCAGGATTACCACCTTCTGATGATGTATCTTGAAGGTGGGAGGATACTTTTCTGGGGACAGACTGCAGAGGGAAAGCAGATTGCTAACCAGGAAGCCCAAGATCTTCATGCTGCCTTATTATTGTAGAAACTGTCTACAAGTCTTCCTTACAAGGGAGAAAATAGCTCAACGACAAATGACAGAAATGGCTCGTCAGCCGAGGAGCACAACAACAAGCTAAAAGCTAAAGTTAGTAAAGTAGCTACCTGGCCTTCTAGATGCATTACCTCAGTTTGGCTCCTTTTCTTTGGCTGGAAGTGAAAAAAACGTGTCTCTACATCCACTGTGTGCTGAATAAAGACAGAATAGAATGATTATATTTACAATTAGGCGACCAAGGCAAGAGTTAATGCTAGCTTGGTTATATTTATTAGCCTGTAGATCCATGGCTAGAGTAGCAGTTGGTTGGTTGGTTGACACCACAGGGATTCCCAATATATTGCTGCCCTCAAATCACAAGTGAAAATACGAATATAAGCATGTTATGTTATGCTTTTAACTAGATTAATTATAAGCATCTGCTGCTTGTCATTTTGTTGCAGTAACGCAGAATAAACAGACTCTAATGACAAGTAAACAAAAAAGCCTTTTTCAGTGCTCGTCCATCTTGGTTCCGATTAAAACCACCTGAACCCAAATCATGTGCATAGTACCAGGAGCCATGTTTGGGGAAAATCAAAGACAGCATTTAATCAGAAGAACCTCATACCAGCTGAAAAGCATGGTGGTGGAAGTGTTACGGTTTGGGGCTGCTTTGCTGCCTCAGGGCCTGGCCAACTTGAAATGATAGAATTGACTATGAATTTTCTACCATAGAGGGCTTGAGGAGAATCTAAGACCATCTGTAAAACAAATTGAAGCTGAAGAAGTGGACCTTCCAACAGGATAATGATTGGGCAAAAAATTTCTCCCAGTAGATGTCAGAAACTGGTAGACAGTTATAGGAAATGCCTACATAAATTTGTTTCTTCCAAATGGGACAATACCAGTTACTGAAGCCAAGGGTGTACTTACATTTTCAGCAGATGAAAATGATTTTTTTTAATATTTAGTTAATTTTTTTTTAAATAATCAACTTTTTAAAATTTGCTCTATTACGTAATGTTTATCTATACATACAGTTTAACTGAAGATCCACATAAGTCAAAAAAAGAGAAACGTTTCATGGATTTCTTCGCATGACTGTGTTTTACTGAATAAAACTCTTCACTGGTATTCATTGGATATGCTAATGAGGGCATCTCTGTCCATATGAGTCAAATTAGCATGCACAACTCACAAAGAGCCTCTTCAAACAATGAACTGAAAGTATTGAAAGCTTGAGTATTGAAAAAGCACTCATCCTTCGGTTTATCAGTCTCTGAGGAACGTATATTGTGTGCGATTTACAGGTCAGTGGTCCAGTGCGAGACGCTGGTGAAAGAGCTGTACGGTAAAATGGGTCTGGTGTATCGAGAGAGCAGCTCTGAAGACGAGACCGGAGGCGAGGGCAGCGCTTCTGAGGTCATTGAAATTGACGACGATGATGACGATGATGTCATTGCTGTGGGCTGTGGTAGGTGGAATCAGGTTTCTTGGTTAAGGCTGGACGTGATTTGCACATGGTTGCCTTCCTCCAGTTCCTTTTCTTCATCTCATTGACCTGCTCTTCACCCAGCTGAGCTTTGTGGCTGTATTATATGTATAGAACATTGGTGCTGACTAGCTGAAGGAATTGTGGAGAGTAGTAAGATTACAAACAGTTGGCTAAATAGCAAACTAGTCCGGGTAAGGTCATCTAACATTAATGTTAGCTAGCATTTACTTACTGAAGTCATTTACACTCAGCATGTACATACAGCACGAAAATGATCACGTTACTGGTTAATGTTAACTAAAAGTATATGTTTGTGGTTGACTGGCTCATCAAAGGGGTGTTTTATTTCCTTTGAGCTCAATGTGACGTTACGAAACACTAATTGCACTAATTTCTCCACAGTGGTTCCACCAAAGAAAGTTGTAACACCAGTCAAAGAATCAACGGTAAGCAAACAACTAGTTGAAATAGATACAGCATGTTAAGGATGGGGATGATAGTTTGAATTTTGAGATATTAACTTGGCCATGGCCCAAAGTTTTATTACACACTTCTATAATCTAAGAATAGCACTTTGCATTAAGGTCCTTGTAGCTACTGTGTAATAAATCCTGTATTATGTTAAAAGCTACTTGTAGGTTTTACATGAGCTTTTGACAGAGCTGAGTCGAACTGCAGCTGCAATTGCAGCTCACATCAAAGGGAGATCAAATTTGGCCAGTTTTCCACTTACAACAGGTGCAGTCAATCAGAAAACACGTTTGGAGTCCATGCTTCTTTAGTTTAGACCTAAAGGTATGAGGATAATGTTGTGAGCAAACACTAGAACTCAGTAGTCACCCAAATAGCCAAAATCGTTTTTGTTAAAATAAATACCCAAAAGTTTTCTCAATCTGCTCAAACTGCATTTAGGTATTCTTCACCAAGCTGATCTTTTTTAAAAAAAAATGACTTATCTGAGCAGGGCTGTATATCAAAATATTTCAAACAAAAATTGTTTGTTGTTTGAGCTATTGTACTGTAAGTTAACTGGTAGCGTGTTCAGTCGCACACCTAAAACACAAAAACAACACTAAATCAACCACACAGTTGGTTTAGGATCAAACGTATAGGACCATGAACACTCAAACAACCATTTTCATGCTTAAGCTCTTCAGATTGATGGGGAATATGTTGTATATGGTTCTTTTTTTTCTTTTTTCTTTTGAAAAGGGTTCTGGATAACAGCAAAAAGGGTCCGGCTATTGTAATGATTTCAAACTTGTAACAGTCGAAGGAACCCTTTTTGGTGCTGTATAGAAAGGTTCTTTTTAAGAACCATATACAACACATTCTCTATCAATCAGAAGATTTCACGATGCGAAGAACCCTTTAAGCATGCAGATGGCTCTTTGAGTGTTCATGGTTCTATATAGGACCACTGTCTTTACTACAAAACCCTAGAAGAACCATTTAAGAGTATAGGCCTGTGTTGATAACAGAATCCTCTTATTTGTGTGACTGTGTGAAAAATATCCACAGTAAATGGTTAAACCGGGATTTTGAGACAGTTAAGTTTGAGATAGTTCCTAACTCTGACACCAATGTGGTAGCAAACTCAGTCATAGCAGCGAATTAAAGCTTAGTCCTTGTCAAATAAAGAGTGTAATAGCACAGTTTAGTAATTTTTTGGTTGTAGTATATAGTCATCTATAATTTGGCCCCAAAACTGTCACTAATCTAGTACAAAAGAACATAATTGGGTGAGGATGTTCTAAAATGTGCATCGTAAAATTGGTGGCTTTTTGTACCAGCATGATATCTGCCAGTGGCAAACGGTGCCCCGTCCCCAAGCACGGTTTACCAGTGCAGGATATCACATCTCCAAACATTTTTAAAAGTTTACTTATATACATGTGGGAATTTTAGTGTATTATTATGGTTTACATGAAATAGTTATTGCTTTTTGCCATCACTGAGGGTAACTGTTAACTGGACACAGGCCTGGCTACAAAGCTGCAAACCTTTTCTGTTTGCTTTTATTTTCCTAACAATATAAAACATTTTAATTAATATTGATCTCTTTAAATACTGTTCATTTGACAGTGTATTCAGATCACAAAAATGGCCACATGCCCATCCCTAATGCATGCACTTTCTAATAGAAACATATAAAGAATTATCCCGTTTTTACTCATGGCAGGTTGGTTTGTCGTGTGTGTAAGTTGTGTTTTGACTGAAGCTTTTCTTCTGTGTCCATGCGCGTTCCTGCCTAACGTGCATTTAGTTTAAGGAAGCATCTGCGGTTCTTCAGAGAACTTCACAACAAGTGCAGAACTTAATGCAGACGGTCACCAAGTCGGCCCCGTCCGGGTCCAATGCAATCGTCCCGCCTAAAGTGGTGGCCCCTCCCTCTCAGACCCGGGGCCCCATGATGAATATTCCAGCTGTGTTTGTGTCCTCGGCTCCAGGAAACTCGGCCACCCAGCCAAACCCGGCCCTCAAGCAGGACGCCATGAAGGTCAACATGAGCATTCTGGGTAAAAAACGCACCAAGACGTGGCACCGTGGAATCCTAGTTGCCATCAACTCAGTGGGTAAGACATGGACAAACATTGACCCTGGTTTTTTTCCCTGCTAGACTGTATGGAATTTTAATTAGTGAGCATTCTGGCCTATAACTAGCGTTTAGTATACTGTTTGACATGTAGGGAGGGCTGAATTCTGGAGGGCTGAATTAGGTCCTTTAGCCTCATCCTTTTTTTCTACCATTTGAAAACCAACAACTGATGTTCCTGTTGTCTCTGCACAGGCAGCAGCTTTAAGTACAAGGTGAAGTTCGAGAATAAGGGGAAAAGTCTGCTGTCTGGAAATCATGTGGCCTTCGACTATCACCCCACCCTGGAGAGGCTGTATGTGGGAGCCCGCGTCGTTGCCAAGTACAAGGATGGTAACCAGGTGTGGCTCTACGCTGGTATCGTGGCGGAGATGCCAAACAGCAAGAACCGCATGAGGTGAGGGCACCTGCCTCCTGTCAAATGTGGGCAAACAATGTGGTGAGGCAAGTGACATGGTCACCTTTTCCCCTGCCACCTTGTTTTTCATATTAGTAAGTAAATTTTGAATAGAAAACAGTTTTAAATGATTTTAAATCATTAAGAACATATAAAGCGTCAAAGGGAAAAATACAAATATGGCATACGCCCGTGGCTGTTCTATGTGCATGCCTATAATATTTTTATATTGGGCTGTCTTGTGTTGTGCTGCTGCTTTGATCAACAGCCCAGAATTTACATTTTGTGACATGTTCACCAATCAGGAGTGTCAATCAAAAAAGTCACTGTGATATCTCCACCCACTCTCTTCACCAAACGCCAGACTAGCTTACAGCGAAGGCTGAAGTGTCATTGTGGCAATGCAAATATTGAGATTCAGATTCAAATATTGAGATTCATTGTTTGGCCAAAAGTATGTGAACATCTGATCATCACACCTATATTTGTGCACAGGGGCTCAGTCATGCTGGAACAGGAAAGGGTTTTCCCCAAGCTCTTGCCACAAAGTTGGAAGCATATAATTGTCTAAAATGTCTTTGTGTGTTGTGGCATTAACATTACCATTCACTGGAACTAAGGGGCTCAAACCCTGAAAAACAGCCCCAGCCTATTATCCCTCCTCCACCAAACTTTACTGTTGGCACTGTCCATTATAGTAGGTAACGTTTTCCTGTATCCACCAAAGTGGCTCTGTGCTTTACACCACTCTAGTTGACGCTTGGCATTGCATATAGAGATCTTCTGCTTGGGTGCAGCTGCTCGACCACGGAAACCCATTTCGTGAAGCTCCCAATTCACAGTTCTTGTGCTGATGTTTCTTCCAGAGGCAGTTTGGAACTCTGTAGTGAGTTATGCAAGAGAGCACAGGCATTTGTTGTGCACTACATTCCTCGGTACTCAGCTACCCCACTTTTGCGTGGTCTCCTGCTTTGTGGCTGAGCCGACGTTGCTCAATGTTTTCATTTCACAATAATAGCACTAACAGTTGACTGTGGTGGGTCTAGCAGGGCAGAAATTTCACAACCTAACTTGTGGCAGAGAAGGCATCCTGTGACGGTGCCCCATTTAAAGTCACTGTGCTCTTTGGTACGAATCATTCTGCTACCAGTATTTGTCTATGGAGATTGTATGGCTATGTGCTTTATTTCACACACCTGTTAGCTGTGGGTGTGAATGAAACACCAGAGCTCAGTAATTTGGAGAGGCGTCCACATACGTTTGGACTTGTAGTGTATGTTAGATGTGGTCGTTGTCCAGGAATTCTTAGGTGAGAGTGGAGAACAGAGTGAGTGGTGGGCTCTGGAGAGAGCTGGTTAGAGAAGAAGAGAGGGCAGAGAAGAGAGCGGCATAAAAGGTGAAGATGAAAGAGGGTTTTGGGGCATTTTGTTGTGTAAAGGAGCGTAATAAAGGTGCGTTGATGGAACTAACAGACTTATGTTCTTTCAGGTTCCTCATCTTTTTTGATGACGGCTATGCTTCCTACGTGGGCCTTCCTGAACTCTACCCTGTTTGCAGACCCCGTAAGGCACAATCTTTTTACTTTTTTCTTTTTGTTATTTGTCTTACTTGGCAAATACATTTTTTTATGTACTTTAAAGCTGAAGTGCACAGAAAAGAGAATTCCACTGAAATGCCCGTTAGCTAGAAGAAGCATTTCCTTAAGCAGTTTTGTTTCCTGTTAGCTGAACAACCATAACATTAGCTGGGCTAACACTAAAGGTAGCCCAGTTATAGGGCTGTCAACATCAATTGTATTAGTAATCAATGAATTTTGACGATTAAACTAGTAATCAACAATAAAAATGTGCTTAAAGGATTATTAACATTTTATAAGACCTTCTTAAGACTCCAAAATACTTTACTGAAAAACATATAAAGGAATACTTTTAAAATACTTTGTATAAGGAGAAAGATGTAGACGTTGGCTAGCAGTTCTTTTGTAAAACACGGCAATGTGCATAGCGTTAAGAGAGTTAAGAGACATGGCTAGTAGACTAGACGTTGACTTGAATTCACCTGAGAATTGGTTCAAATCATGTTTAACTTCTGAAAATGTCTTCTGTTATATGCAGTTTCTATATATATATATGTGTGTGTGTGTGTGTGTGTGTGTGTGCTCAAACAGTGCAGAACACATGGGAGGACATAGAGGACGAGTCGTGTCGGGATTTCATTAGGGAGTACATCACAGCGTACCCTAATAGGCCCATGGTCCTGCTGAAGCCTGGCCAGATCATCAAGACAGAGTGGGAGGGGACCTGGTGGAGGAGCCGTGTGGAGGAAGTGGACGGCAGCCTTGTCAAAATGCTCTTTTTGGTCAGTCATGCATCACTTCCTGTGTATTTTTTTATTTTTTTTTTACCCTCCATTCTACTTTTGTGTATTGAGTGTATTGTAAAAACATAACAAATTAATAGTATACATTGAATTGTTTCCGCCTATTCAGGCTACAGAGGTTTAGCCCTGCCCTGACCATTTGTTTTGCCTGGGTATGTTTGACTTGTCCACGTATGCTCAGAAACCATGACTCAGCGGAGACTCTGAGTCCGCTTGAGAAGCTAAAGTGTGAAAACGCCCTTATTCTCACTTAGAAATTCAACAAAACACATGACTTCTCATTTCAAGGAGTCAAACTTTTCAAACTTTTCATATGACTGTGTGTGTTGGAATTACTTTTGAATTTCCATGGTTGTTTGTAGAGAAGCTGAGTGCTTACTGAGCTTTATACTCCACTGTGGCGTATAGAGGTTGTGTCCCTATTGACTGCACAGTGAGATGACTTTGAAATCTGAATGTTGTATCCTGCGTACATTGTGTGAGTGTTATTTGAATGCTGTGTGCAGGACGATAAGCGCAGTGAGTGGATCTATCGTGGCTCCACCCGCCTGGAGCCCATGTTTAACCTGAAAATAAGCGCAGCCAACAACCAGGATAAGAAGCTGGGTGCTCCGCAGCGGCCGCGACCCAACATGGGTAACTCGCAGCTCTCTGTGTACACGTATCTGTACATGCATGTGTGCTTGAAATGGGAACATGGGTGCCACTTTCCCCTTTACAAAAAGTGTAGTCAGTTAGTGTTTAGTGTCTGAAGTTTGAAGCAGCTACAAGGCAAATGTAGCTAATGGGGAAGTCAGTCAGTACCCCACCAGTTAAATCCTCAGAAAGTCAGTCAGAAATAATGTGAACAGAACTGTGAAAGGAGAAGACTGAGAATTATGTATGACATTGGGAATTAAGTTACAACAAAATGTTATAACAAAAGTTATAGTTAAGTTATAACAATTTATCGTATTTTAAAAGCATTACTCTTGAGGCAGATAATGTAAATAGAGAATTACAGAATATTATCATGTCATAACTTCTTGAAATTAAATAAAATCAGATTTTGGGAAGCAGTTTGTAATATTTTAATTAATATTGTGTGAGTTATCATTGTATATAAAATAAAGTGAATATGGCAAGTGATTCCATAATTTTGGATGGTAGTGTAAATTAGTTTTTTTAAAACTCTTTTTAATAAATATATATATATGTGTGTGTGTGTGTGTGTGTGTGTGTGTGTGCATATATATATATATTCCTTCTTTTCTCTCTCATTCCTCTCCTCTTCCTGTGTTTGTATGTGCAGGAGCACTGAGGGCTAAAGGACCTGTGGTGCAGTACGGTACTAATGAGAACAATGCACTACTCAATCGACCTCCAGGCCCCCATCCTATGCCACCTCGACTGCAGCCCCCTATGCTCGCACAGCCCCTCCGCATCGAGTGAGTACTCAGCTGCACTGAGACTACATTACTCTTTTCCACTGCAGGGCCAGACGACTCTGAGCACAGAAGGTACCCATTCCAGTGGCGTTTCCAATTGACACAAAATGTTTACAAACCAGGTTTTCTTGACATGGTTAGCTACCTGTGTTCAGGGCCACATAACCGATGGTGGAACCACAGCTCTTCACAGATTGGTTCTACGTTCATGTCGGGTTTAAATCACTTTTAGCGTTTCTAGCCCTTCTCCTCTGTAACGGCACTTTATTATCCTAATTTAATTTTTCATCATCATCATCATCATCGTCGTCGTTAACCACTTAGTCCAGCTAGGGTCGCGGTTTAATTTTTCATTTAATTTTTTTATTATCCTTATTTAATTTTTAATTTGATTTTTAATTTAACAATTTTCTCTTTTGAATCTATTGGTTTAATCATGTTTTTAATATCTGTTCTTTACTTTTTAAATGACTATATAAAATCTTGCCTTGTCTTATGTGGGTATTGTGCCACCACTTGGGTTATTTCAAGTCGAAAAACAATCGAATAAGTTCAGTTCGCTCACGTGGATGCCAAATAAATGAAAGCAGTGCACGATTTTAAGTCGAGCAATCAATATTCAAGATATGCTTCAGTAAAAGCTTTAATCTAACTGTGGTTTCTAAATGATAAACAGTGCTGCTAACCAGGAGGGAGGAGCTGGTTAGCATAGGCTAGACGTGCTGCCAACTCAGCTCACCACAGAACAGTAACAAAAGCTACATGGGCACAAGTAAAAGTAGAAGTTCATTGAGCCCATGTAGTGATATCCATCACAGAAGCGTGCCAGTTTTTATTGCTGTGCATCGAAAGTCCTGGGCATCAAGTTGTTTTTGTTCTTACTTTTTATGCACTTTCCAGATTCCCTGAATCTTTTGGTGATCATAGGAGGGTGAAATACCTAAAATACTTGGAATTTTGTTCTTCAACATTATGACTATTTGCTGATGCACCCCATCCTTGCTTATCAAGGTCCAGGTCTCTCCTGGATGCTCCTTTTAAATTCAAACATGATTACATCACCTCTTTTAAAATGTGTCCTGAACATTTTAACAACATGCATATTCTTTTTTTTAAAAAAGTGTTGTTGGAACAATTTCAGAATGAATGAATGTATGTTTACAAAAAACAATGGAGCTTTAAAAAATTAAATATCTTCGCTGTGTTTCTTCTGTTTCTGTCTCTTTGTAGGAGTCCAATGATTAAGAAGACCACATTTATTGCACCACCTCGGCAGGGCATGACCACTGACCTCCAGCTCAAAACCTACAGCGTGATTCCCCAAACTCACGGCCCCAGGTTGGCAGACATGTTCCATGTTTTCTGGAGTAGTTTGGCAAAAAAATCAAACTTTTTTTTTTTTTTTTTGGCTATTGCACCATAAGTGGATGAACCGGCAAGACTTGTTTTTGTGTCTTTAGTTTTCTTCTTTTGTTCTACACTGGTGCTGTGAGGCTAATGTAGCTAACATAGTAAATAACAGGATGTTACTGTGTCAGAAACCACATGAGGAAGTCTATTAGAGATTACTTAAAGACTCAACACAGTTTGAGACAAGTGTGATTTATGCAGTTTGTACTAAAGGCCTGATTAATATTAATACCCTCACCTGCCTGATTCACCCGCTAATTACGTCCGGCTGTGCTGCACCCCTGCCCGCAAAACCTAGCACTGTTTTTGCCAGCACCCACCTGCTTCAACCACACGCCATGCCCACCCGCACCCGCCTTTTTTGGGCTGTGCATGTGGTCCTCATCTCTTCGTGCTTGTGCTTGTTGTAATCCCGTCACACCTCCACACACCCAACAGCACAAATAAACGTTTTAGTGTTGCAAAATAAAAGTAAATACTTTTGTGTATTTTTAGGCTAATCAAAGCCACGTGAACTTGCACATGGCACCACACAATGAGCGTCACGTCACATGACAAGCGGGCAGCATCACAGCCCAAGGGGAAAAAGGAACAAAACAAACAAAACAGTGTAGCAGCTTGGCTTCACTACTAACATTATTTTATCTGTGTCAGCATCACATTTATTAGTTAATCACTCTAGAAGATACAAGTCAGCTGAAATTAATTTAAACAGAGACTGAGTCTGCGACACAGATTAAAAAGCTGAATGAATTGTCATAGAAAAATGTTTGATTTTATGCACAAGTTATTTACTGGACACTTTATAGCTTCATGTTTTTGCTCCTTGTGATTACTACCATGTTTTTCTCGATGCCTGTTTGCTTCTACAAACAGCCAGTAATTGTCAAACCTGTCCCACTCAGCCATCCACAATACCCGTAGAAGTTTTAGAGAATGCAATAAGATGTGGTTATCATCATTGGGAATCATTGCAGACCCCGCAATGCGATATCACAATACTTGAGTATCTGTATGATTTTGTTCGTGTTTAATTTGTAATTAAGTAAGATTTGTTACGTAATTCCTCCCAGAAACTTTTGTTTTAACCAGTTAATTGCACATTTTGTTCGTCTCATTTCAGTGTTTTTTTAATTGAAGCAAAACAGAACAAAAAGTAAACAATTCAACATGGAAAAAAAAGCTTTGTCTTTGCATTTACAACTTAAGCAGATTCTCTTGTAAGTTAGAAACAGTACTTAAGATAAGCTTTATTCTCACATATTTAGCAAATGTTTTCATCCAGAGCAGTATAAAATTATATATCTTGTTGATTTATCCAGTAAAGTGTTTAAAAAAAAAATTTATAAAAAATTCTGCAAATGTACATCCACAGATCTGTTGTCTTTGAATTACTTGGCTGTAGAAAATAAGAAATAACAATTGTGGAATGTGCAGAAATGTGGACGCCCTTATAGTTCTTAACTCATTAGGCCGTAATTGACTCATTAAGACTTGTTAGGCAGGTCAAAAATTGTCACTAGGAATTCTCAGCTGACATCAATTCCAGAGCTTAATAAATTCTCTGACTCTTCAAACTTTGTGTGAAACTCAACAGCCATGGCCTCCTTTAAGCAGCTAAGGATCTGAAAATGAAGCTAGTTGGTGCCTACAAAGCAGAAGGCTGTTAAACGATATCAAAGCGCTTTCAGCCTGCGATTCCCACTGTCTGAAATTTTGTTAAGCAATGGTAGTTAAAGGCAACTGTGGAAAGGTATGTTCTGGAAGGCCAATGAAGTTCAGATACAGCGTCTCATGTGCTGGCCAGCAAGGCAAAGCAAAACCCCCACATGACAGCAAAAAATTTGCAGAAAGGTTTCACTGACGCAGGAGTGGTGGTGGGCTGTTCTGTGAAGTGTTGCTTGCACAAACGTGATCTGAATGGAAGAGCCAATCATGCGACTTCATCACAAAAGTTAACATTTGAAATGCAAAGAAAAAACCTAGGTAAGCAGAATTTCAGCACTTGGCAAATGTTTAGAATGTTCACTTGGCACCGGTTAATTCAGGAGTCACAGTTCACCGAAGTTGAACTTGGTGTGACGTTGTGCACTCAAACTCTATTCTGCCTGGAAGTCTCGCAGAGTTTTGCTATTGCAAACGCGAGTGTGACTGGGCCTTATTCCAATAAACTGTCGCTACACACTCTCACTATTTCTCTCTCTCTCTCTCTCTCTCTCTCTCTCTCTCTCTCTCTCTCTCTCTCTCTCTCTCTCTCTCAGGCTCCTGCAGCCCAGTCCGGTGCAGACCCTGATGCCGTTGGTCCCGTCCCAGCAGCCCCTGCAGCCTGCGGTGTCGGTCTATGGCGGTGAGCGGATCCCTCAGGAGCCGTCCTATCAGGCCCCGAACGACCGCCTCTTCTACCTCACTCACACCTGCACTCCGGACTGCCTCAAACGCATCCGGCCCACCAGAACCAACCTGCACCGCGGCCGCAACCCCCTCCTCACCCCCCTGCTGTACGAGTTCCGCCGCATGACCGCCCGCAGACGCCTCAACCGCAAGGTCAGTCCAGTCAGTCACGAAACACATCCTGGCAATTTCGCTGGTGACTTGGAACCAATGACTGAACAGCAAGTCGAGCGACCTTTCTCTCTTTCTTTCTCTCTTTCTTTCTTACATTCTTTCTTTCTATCTCTTTCTTTCTTTCTTTCTTTCTTTTCTTTCTCTTTTTTTTCTTTTCCGTTCTTTTTCCATTTCTGTGTTCTTTCTTTCTCTCTCCATCTCTTTCATTCTTTTGTTCTTTCATTCTTTCTCCATTTTTCTTTTTACTTTCTTCTATTTTTTTCTCTTTTTCTCCATTTTTTCCCTTTTCTTTATCTTCTTTCTTCCTGTTTCTTTGTATTTTTCTTTCTTTTTTCTGTTTCTTTTATTCTTCCGTTGTTTCTCCATTTCTTTCTTTTTTTAATTTGTCTCTCCATCTCTTTCTTTCCTGTATTCTTTAATCCTTTCATCTTTCTTTTTCTTTTTCTGTATTTCTTTCTCCACCTATGACGTCTTTTTTCCTTCTCTCTTACACTTTTTCTCTCGCTATCTCTTTTATCCCTTTATTTTTTTCCTCTTTCTTTAATATTTCTTTCTCCACTTCTTTTTGTATTTTTCTTGCTTTTTTCCTCGGTTTTTCCTCTCTTTCTGCCTCTCTTTCTTTTCATTGTTTCATAACTTTCTTTGTCTCTTCCTTTCTTTCTTTATTCATTTCTTTGTTTTCTATTCCATTTCTCATCTTTCCTTCCTCCAGATGTCATTCCATGTCATCTATAAGTCTCCGTGTGGTCTGAGCCTGAGGAACATGGCGGAGATCCAGCGCTACCTCTTCCAGACGCACTGTGACTTCATCTTCCTGGAGATGTTCTGCCTGGACCCCTATGTGCTGGTGGATCGACGCTTCCAGCCTCAGAGGCCCTTCTACTTCATCCGGGACATCACAGTGGGCCGTGAGGACATCCCCCTGTCCTGCGTGAACGAGATCGATAACACGCCCCCTCCCAACGTCGCCTACAGCAAGGAGCGGATCCCTGCGGACGGCGTGTACATCAACACCAGCCCTGATTTCCTGGTGGGATGCGACTGCACTGACGGCTGCCAGGACAAGTTAGTGTCTCCGAAAAGTGAAGGGGACACGCTGACTGTGTTTACAAATCAGTACAGTCAGATGCTCTCTCAGTTGCAGAAGCTGGTGCTACGCTGCGTGATGTGATAAATCTTAGATAAATCACAATATAGATTTTGCATATTTGAATTAGTATTGATAATTATTCATAATTGTTTAATGGAGATCTTGTTGTCTCTAATTAACAGACTTTATAGAAGGGTTGACGTTATTAACCTTAGTCTATTTTAATGTAATAGGAAGTAATTTTGGACATAATTTTTATAGGATCATTCGTAATCAAATGCTCGCAGAATAGAAAGGGGAGCTGGTGAATTAACATGGTGTAAAAAAATTTAATATTTGGAATTTTAACACTGAAAAGAGCTCAGTAGCCCACTCTGCAAACTGTCCTGCTGGTTTATTCTATTACTAGTGAATGGCTAGATGACTTCTCACCGCCCCAGGTAGCAAGTAAAGTGCACACATTGCCACCTACTATCCTAAAATGGCCTCTTTTCAAATATTTTGCTTCTAATACTAAATTGAGGAAGAGTGGCATAGTTATTTTATAAAGTATACTTCAAATATACTATATTTTCAATATTATTTTATTTAATCTTATATTAATTGTTTTGTGCATGTGCGCAGGTCAAAGTGTTCCTGCCACCAGCTGACCCTGCAGGCTACAGGGTGTACTCCTGGGGGCCAGATAAACCCCAATGCTGGATACAATTACAAGAGACTGGACGAGTGTTTACCCACAGGGTTAGTATCTCACACATACAACAACAAAAAATGAGAACTGTCTGTTGAATATTTTTGTTACCATAACAAAACAACAGATTTAAGTCTCAAGTTTGGAAATATCGATTAAATGTTCAATAAAAACACTTTATTTATGAAATTAAGCAGGTTGGGGAACAGAAAACACGCAACACCTCCCACTATAGGGCTGCACAGTATGGACATATGGTTCTTTTCTGTTGAGAGATTTTTAAAATGACTTTTTCTGCTGTTTTCTGTTGAGTTTGAGTTTGGTGGGACTCAATTTGGCACAGGTTTTGTCCCATCTGCCAAATTAACAATCAGAGTTAGCCATATGTATTCGTCAGCTGCTCACGTTCCTGTGACTGCTCTCTTGCTGCTTTGAGTCTCAACCAAAACTCCCAGCAAGTAGGTTATTTAAGCTTTTTTAAGCTTGTTTGTTGAGAAGGTTTATTAAACCGGGGTTTGTAGCTGCTTCCTGCTTGCGTTAGCATCAGGATCCCGCTATAAACGATTAACTTCATTCACGAGAACTCGGCAGCCAGCAGTCCGGCTTAAGTGTAGGAATAAAAGTATACGCTAGATACCCCACCAACATCAAGGCTAACAGTGTTTACCCGCAATTATACTTTACATGCAAAGATTTTTGCAAATCCAATTGACTACATTCCAATTACTAGAGAACCGCTTAGTGTAGACTGTTACCATGACAACGAGCATCACGTAAGTCCAGTCAGAGCGAGACGAGCAGCGGTGAGCAGCGCTTGTGTTTTTAATCACTTTAAAATGATGTCAGACTCAGGAAAACGTCCTTCACATGTCCTTATTAAAGAAGGCCGAGAGGAAGACGTCGTGTTCTGAGACACATAAGCTGGACGTCCGTCCCACCGCCGTCTTTTAAAGATCAGAGCATAAACTTCGTCTCCTCTGCAGACCAGTTTCTGCTCCGCCATGTTGAACGGTATAAACTTTCACTATGATGTGACGAACATGATCAGAACGTACTTAAACTTTCCGATAGGGAATGTAATCAGATACAGGTGTTTACACGGTTATTATTCTCCTATTTAACAGATTATTTACAGGATTACCCACCTCTTTCAATTGGATAGAAATTCTGTTCTGAATGGCCTCAATTGCATTAGACCCTCAAAAAACAAATAAAAATCTGTTTACTTCCTTATGATGATGCATATTTGTTGTGATGGCAGCTCTTATTGCTTAACACCTGAGGACACCTAGGACCCATCAATTTACCTTTTTTCAATTTACCTCTCTCTCTCTCTCTCTCTCTCTCTCTCTCTCTCTCTCTCTCTCTCTCTCAGGATATATGAGTGTAATAAGCGGTGCCGCTGTAATCCTCAGATGTGCATTAACCGCTTGGTGCAGCATGGGCTGCAGGTGCGTCTGCAGCTGTTCAAAACCCAGAACAAAGGCTGGGGCATCCGCTGCCTCGATGATGTGGCCAAAGGCTCCTTCGTCTGTATTTATGCAGGTACTGAGATGCTGAGCTGCTCTTCATCTCTGCTTTCTTTTTTCATCAAGGCCAAACCTTTTATAAGCCATACTTGCATCATGAAAAGCCCTTTCACTTTTATTTTAAACGAGTTTGCTGTATGATGTAAACATTTTAACGGTTTTCATACAGCCCGTGTGTGGAAACCAAACTGCCCAAACAGCCTGTTTTGAGTTGGTTGTGATGTCATATGACCACTACTGAGTCTACACTAGTTTAGCCCCACCCATTCACATTGAAGTTACGTGGCGTGTTGTTACTGCAGACAGCCTGTAGAGTTATTTGACTGGAATCTGTGTGGTAAATCATTAAACGTTGCACTGTTCCTGACTGTCAGGAGGTAAACTGATCATTTCAGTCTAGCAATGCGTTCACACATCCAGCTGAAGGGAGCAGCTGAAGTCCCAGATGTTCTGCCTGCCTTTTGATGTGTAGATTAACTAGATCTGTTAAAATAACATTTGACATTCGAATAATTGTCTAATTTAGATGGAAAAAATGCACAACCAAATGCAGAAAACATTCGTTTGAATTTTTAAAGCCTCTGCTGTGGCGCCTTGCATATTCCAGGCCAGTTATCACAAAGCATGACTTCCAAACGGAGGGACGAACATGCCGTTGCTGACCATAAACAAAAAAAAACAACTGTTCAACTTGGCTTTAATTAGAATTGTATGGGGTTTTACATACTGTAAGGATATTTGCAAACATCTGGCAGGTGTTTAGTGTTAAAATCATGCTGAAGGAGGCAATACGTTTACTTTATAAACTGAATAACACTAGTGGGCAAAAATACGTTCTCATGTGAGGTGACCAAATGACCTACATCGAGTGGCAGACCTTTCTGGCAATGCTCTGAATGTGAAGTAAGATAATAATCGCTTCATATTTAAGCTGCTGCTTCAGAACAGGCCTGTGTTCCTCTTTAGATGGCCATCTGAGGAGTGCTTTTGTGGTCACTTGATTTCTACTCTGGTGGATGTAGGAGACATAACATTGACGTGGAAATCAGTAAAAAAAAATTACTGAAGTAATTTATCATAATTCTTTTTCATTCTTTTCTTGGCAACATAATGTATGATTTTTAAATAATTAATGAACTTAAAATTCCAATATATTCAAATGTTTGATGAGCAAAATAAGGGAAAATTTGAATGTCAGTTTGATCCCATCTGACATCCCTAACATCAACAGGCTTGATGTCTAGTTGGTCCTGGTATTTGGGATTATACCTTCTCTTTTTTATAATCTCTCTCTCTCTCTCTCTCTCTCTCTCTCTCTCTCTCTCTCTCTCAGGGAAAATCCTCACGGATGATTTTGCGGATAAGGAGGGCTTGGAGATGGGAGATGAATACTTTGCCAATCTGGACCACATCGAGAGTGTGGAAAATTTCAAGGAGGGCTATGAGAGCGAAGCGCACTGTTCGGACAGCGAAGGCAGCGGGGTGGACATGAGCCGGGTCAAGATGCGAAATCCAGCCCAGGGCAAAAATGCATTTAAGTCCGATGACCGCAATAGCAGCACCACTGGCAAAGGTGAGATACTGGTATACATGAAATCTGTTCTGTATCGATGTGTAGGACACAGTTTTGAAAACCCATCCAAGGGGTTCCCGAGTGGCGCCCCCGTCTAAGCGTTGGCCCGCTCATCAGGAGATCGCGAGTTCGATCCCTGGTGATGCTACAGCCGTCTGTAGCCGGGAGTCCGAGAGAGCACAATTAGCCTTGCTCTCTCTGGGTGGGTAGGATGCCCCCCCTTCTGCCCCCCATCACTCAACGCGATGCTAGTCAGCGCAGGCGTCTGTTAGCTGACGTATCAGATCTGGCAGTTGGCGCTTTCCTCCGAGCGCGTTCAGTTGTCCAATGACGTTGCGTGAGCGGCAGTTCGAAAAGATGCGGTGGCGCTTCACAGGTCTCGGAGGAAGCCTGTGTTAGCCTTCACCCTCCTAGCATTGATGGTGTTATGTGATTGGGGGAGTCCTAACTAGCGGGTGGAATTGGAGGCGACTACACTGGGGAGAAAATTGGGTAAAAATCCACATCCAGAAACGTACAGATGTATCCATTTTGGTCCTTATATGAGGGTGAAAAAGGAGGGAGACTTGCAAAGTGACCAACAACAGGCTGTTGTTTTTGTGTGGAGTGTCGGGGAGGCAACTTTTAAAATGGGGCCACAACAAAACACGCACAAGGAACAAGGTGGTTTATTGTCTGATAGGTCTGGGCGAAAGGGCAGTGTCATTGGATATTGTTGATGATGGACAAGTAACCAAGTAACCTGATGGCAATGTGTAAAAGATGAGAGAGAATTAGGGAGGGATTACGTTCCTTTAAGAAGTGTGCAGGTACGCGGACCAATAGTCCATTTTATTCTGTTACTGAGTGTGAGGGTGTGTGTTTGTGTAGAAACTGCATGTTAGTTCTCTCTGCTACACACTGTAATTCTCTCTTTACCCTCCCCATGGCTCTTCCTCTTTGACTTATATGACCTTAGCTTGAGAAAATAAATGTGGTGCTTTGGAACTGCAGCATGCTTCAGTGTGGCATTTAGCTCTAGACCTGAATCTGTTAGAAGTAGAGAAGGTTCCTCTGATCCACGTCTAAGGCCGGTGAACAGGTTCAGAAAAAGGTAACAGATATTAATAATAATAATAATAATAATGACAATAATCAAAAAAAAAAAAAATAAATAAATATATATATAATTTTGTTCACTTTTAGTGTTAAAACCTTAGGTTTTCATGGGGCCTTTAAAAGCCTCTAGACAATGCTAGAGCATCTAGCTGATGTAAAGACATCTGTTGAATCTGCCGTCACTGCAGAAAACACCTCATTTTTAATAGAAAAAGTGCACAGTCATGACTTTGGAATTGGCTTGCAGTCTGAAGTTTCTCCAGCAGGGGGTGCTGTTAGCACGCATGTCGCCACAGATCCAGACAAACTGCATGAACACATGATTGCAGTAATGTTTATCATAACAGGTGAAGAAGTTTTTAAAAGATGTTCGGTTACTCAGTTTTATGTTATTTAATGTGCGAGTTGTATTAAAGATTTTCATGAAGGCAGTCAACTGTTTTAACCATGAACTAAGAACATTAAGAACTAAGAAACATGCAAGAATACTTCATTTACTAGCTTTTAACTTCTTTAAAAAAACAGTTAACTTTTAATGATGTGATGCTAAATTTTTTTCAATCTAGTGACTATATTTCCTCCAACAGACTGAGCGGTTAGCTGCTGTTTCCCATCAGATTTGACCTGCTGAGTGGAAGTATGTTAACATGGATGTGTGGATAGCCATTCAAAATACAGCTGAGGCTGGGAGTAAGTGGCTCTAGTTTTGCGGGACCAGGCGTGATCTTGTAATGAGAACGACTGGAGACAACCATGAGAAATTCTGAGTTGAATGTGGGAGGGAATGTAGACGTATTAGGGTGGGAGCAAAGTGAGCACCTCATGAACACAAAGTAGGGGGCGAAGGTGCGCCCGTCAACATTGACAGACAACCTGTCATTAGCATGTGGAAAACATAAGTTAGCGTGACTAAAAAAAATCCCAAATTAAGCATGTTTGTTTGTGTTGCATTCAGAGAAAATAAACATCAGCTCTTTGAATTGAAAAACAGTTGTGTTAGATAACAATAGCATTTAGCTTGCTAGCTTGTTTGGCTTGTTATTGAGTGCACTCTGGACGTTAAAAGGGCCGGACTGGAGGAATTCAGGGGTGGGTTTCAGAGGGGCGTGCCCTTGTTTGTGGCAGATTTTGCTGCAATCTAGCACCAAAAGTTGAACAAATTGTCCCCGGATGTGTATTTTGTTACGAGATCTAATGTCACCCCACAAGACTAAAGAGGCTCTTGCTGATAAAGCACTAATGATAGTTTATCAATTTTATGTTGTTGATGCATGATTGATTAAGGTCGAAGGGAAAACTTTGTTAATTTTAATATACATGGAAAGATTTATTTTCCAAGTAATTTGAACCTATTAAATCATTTGCCATGAGGTGTTCATACAATATGAAGGACACCTGGCATTTTCAAATGGTGTTGAAAAAATAATAACATACAAGGTATAAAACATAAGCTTTTTGTGCGTATTTCATGATTAATTTCGTCTATTATGCTAGAATAAGCCTCAAAATAGGCACGGGCCATATGACGATATTTCCCGTTATCATCATAAACAGCACGATACGTTCTTCTAAGCATGTTGTGGATATCAACAGTGCTGACCGACTACATGTTTCATTACAAAGAGCATAACTAGACCTGGTTAGTTGCAATTAATGTAGTATACTGGGCAAAATGTTAAATGACTAATTGTGTATTTCATCTGAAAACCTGTCATGATGAATATGATAATTCGTACAAATGTCTTAAAGCATCATGATATGTTTTGTTTTTTATTTCCCACAATTTGGTTAAAATACTACTCAGACTTAAAAATAAGCATTAAGGAAAAAAGGGAAAGAGAGCAAAGCATAGTAAATTGTGTAGTGTTTGTGGTGCATATTTTCATATGTGACATTCAAATTTAAATACTTCAAAGAAGTGTAATATCTGTTATGCAAATGCAGCAAGAGTTGCTGGCTCGCGTGCGGTGCTGCCGGTAAAGCTATGCAGCTTGATGGCTCCCAAGGCAAGACGCAGTTCATCTAGTGCA
The DNA here is from genome assembly GCF_904425465.1 of Colossoma macropomum. Taxonomy (NCBI): domain Eukaryota; kingdom Metazoa; phylum Chordata; class Actinopteri; order Characiformes; family Serrasalmidae; genus Colossoma; species Colossoma macropomum. The sequence continues at coordinate 39,866,500 of NW_023494785.1, forward strand.
TCTCAAACAAGCCTGTTTTCTCTCCTCGCTCGCTGGCAGGCCAAGACTCCACTGATGAGGGCGACAGTGATGATGACAAGGAGTCAAACCCCGACGAGAGCGACTCCTCAGACGACACGTTCGTAAAAGACACGCACTACACCTCCAGCTCAGTGTGGAGGAGCTACACCACCCGCCGACAGTCCAAGGGACTGAAAGAGGGTAAGGAAGCACAAGTGCAACAGCAAAGGAGGATAAAAGGAGCAGGGATTATTCCTGTAATCAGTTCATTTATTGATTCTTAATCAGTTGTTCAACTAATCAAACCATTCTGTCATCATCCATTTGCTCTCACTTCCTCTTATGTGCGTCATGATTATATATCTACAGCTCTGAGCAGCTTTTCTCTATAGAAAAAGTGAAAGTCTTTTTCTCTTTGTCCCTCTCCAGATAGTCAGGACAGTAAGGATGGGCTGAGTGTGTCAGGCGGAGGGACAGAGGACAGGAAGCCGCCGCCAGTTCCGGAGGAGAGCGGGAAGAGTAAAGTGGCCTCATGGCTGACCAGCCAGTCTGAATCTGCTGGGGCTGAAAACGTCAAAATAGAGGGAGGGACGAAGACGGAGAAGAAGGTAAAAAAGGTGATACAAGCCAATCTGAAGAATTGCTTTCTTCACTCTCTCACACTCTCTCACACACTCTCTCTCTCTCGCTCACTCTCCTGCAGGAAGTGATGACCCTCTCAGACAGTGATGACGTGCAGACGATCAGCTCTGGCTCGGATGACAACAAAGAGCGTGAAAAGAAGACTCAAGGTACGACAGAGACCAAAAGAGGTAGAAGTTGTGTTTTAACTTTTGTTCACTTCTGATTGTCTGTTACCACTTAACAGTTTGGACACGTCTGATTAAATGTATGTTTTCTAAGATACACCGACCAGGCATTACATCACAGACCCTCACAGAGCAGGTACTACTTGGGCGGTGGATCATTCTCAGCACGGCAGTAACACTGACGTGGTGGTGGTGTGTTAGTGTGTGTTGGGCTGGTACGAGTGGATCAGACACAGCAGTGCTGCTGGAGTTTTTAAACACTGTGTCCACTCACTGTCCACTCTATTAGACACTCCAACCTTGTCAGTCCACCTTGTAGATGTAAAGCCAGAGACGATAGCTCATCTGCTGCTGCACAGTTTGTGTTGGTCATCCTCTAGTCCTTCATCAATGGTCACAGGATGCTGCCCACAGGATGCAGTTGGCTGGATATTTTTGGTTGGTGGACTATTCTCAGTCCAGCAGTGACACTGAGGTATTTAAAAACTCCAGCAGCACTGCTGTGTCTGATCAACTCAGACCAGCGCAACACACACTAACACACCACCACCACAACAGTGTTACTGCAGTGCTGAGAATGATCCACACCCCAAAAAGTACCTGCTCTGTGAGGGTCCATGGGGGTCCCGACCACTGAAGAACAGGGTAAAAGGGGGCTAACAAAGTATGCAGAGAAACAGATGGACTACAGTCTGTAACTGTAGAACTGCAAAGTGCACCTATATAGTAAGTGGAGCTGATAAAATGGTCAATGAGTGTAGAAACAAGGAGGTGGTCATAATGTTATGCCTGATCGGTGTAAAAATTATTAGTAAAGTCTGTATATGTAATTATTTCCTAAACAGACTTATAAAGGTGGGGAAAATAGTAATTTTGCAAAATTACTCTATCATTCAAAGGTTTAGATGTAAAGAAAATCACTCAGAGTGGTTTGGTGTGAAATGCACCTTTCTAGATAAATTACAGAGTCAAAGTTGTTCACCATTGTAGTACTAGGAATCAGACATTGCTATGTCTGCACTACAAATATCACCATTTTATTTGCTTTCCAAAACGACAGGTAAACTTACATGTGTCATAAATTTTTATATGTTCGGCTGATGATGGTAAATTAGTGCTAAACCTGAAAAATATGTTTTATTTGGGTCCTTTATTTTCCTTCCAACACCCTGCATGTATCTCTCCGCCCTGCACGTTTTGTGTTTGTGTAGGTGGTGTTGTGTTGCACAGTGTCAGAAAAACTCATAGCTGATGTGATATTCATTAGAGGAGCTGCGATAGATCACAGTTGCACCTTGCTGGTTAGTTGTTCAGAGTGGTTGTGTTTCTGCTGTTACAGGTACCAGAAATCCTGAAGTTGTGGCTAATTGTTTTGAAGTTACACACAAATGTGCAAGTTGGAACAACCACTTTATAACAAAACTTTATAACAAAACTGTCACAAAACAATGTCTCAGATATCAAGCAATGCACTAGTAACCATCTTGTGTAAAAACCTAAGGTAATGTAGCTTTTAGAGCCTTTCAGTGCTTCAGACGTCTGGTTCCTAGTGCTATAATGGTGAACAATTCTGACTAAGTTTCTCAGCCAGTGCAGGCCTTTAATATTGAGGCAAAGGAGTTACTTTGAAGAACCTAAAACAGAAGTTTAATTTATTTAACACTTTTTAACTGCATGATTCCATATGCGCTATTGCACAATGTAGATACGATAGAATATTGTTCTAAAGTATCAAATATAGTAAAAATAAGGAAAAGCCTTCTGCGATTAGCTTTGTCCTGACTTCACTGGTGCTGTAGCATAATATAGCTACTAAACGAAGCTTAATCCATTCATCTCCAGGCAGCCATGGTTGGTTCCATATTTCATAGTAGTTAGTAGTTGGGTTTCCAAGTTCAATTCAAGCATTTCGAAAAGCTGGTCAAAGAAAATGCGAATTAATCTGTGTTTGCATCAACTACTGTTTTGTGCAGCTTCCTGAGAATGACTCGACACGCGACGAGACGAGTCTCGCTCACTATGCATGACGTATACAGTAGAAGGATTTCAGGCTTTATTAGCTCTCGTTAGGGCAGTTTTTACAGCCTCTGTCAGCTGTACATGGCTGTAGCCCTAACAGTTCAGAGATGCCAGGCAGAGCAGTGGCCTATTTAATGAGCGCTGAAGTCGCTGTATTACTTAGCCCTCACCAGCAGAACCCCTGAGAACGACATTGGGGAAAACTGCTCTGAGGGGACTTAGTGCCAAATACGTGACTTTCAATCCTGCTGCAGTAACACTTGTTCAAAAAATCTGTTTCCATCACCATTTTTCACATTTCTTTTAGCGATTAAGCAGCTTTTCCACCTGGAAAATGTTTTTTTGGCATTTTTAGGCCTTTATTTCTGTCCAGGATTTTTATGCACATTTTCAAAATCCGGAAAAAAAAGGTTGATGGAAAAACCATAACTGAGTTATAATCCATACAATGAATAAGCAAATAAGATCTGCAATTAAAAATTACCGTTAGCAGCTAAGAAGCATTTGACATACATTAATACCAGAGAAGAATCATTAAAATTGAGAACATCTGTGTGGTTCCTCATGAAAGTATTGGTCGTAGATTACTTTAGGGTATCAAACTGTAAAAAGCAACTTTAGCTCGCTTTTAGATTTTTTTTTGGCCAAAAATCCTTAAGAGCAGACAAACTGCATTTTAATCTTAATCTAGATTCCTTTGATTCCCAAAACATACCAATTCTACTGTTTGATTGAACACACTGCATAACTAAATCATCACACTCTTGCCTCAAACTGCGTGGCGTTAATCAATCGGACACTGTATGATACGGTCATCTATAGAAATGGACACAACTGTGTCGCATAGCTCAAAACAGTAATAGCGGCTGTCTTAAAGTGTGTCTCTCTCTCTCTCTCACAGCGGTGGTGAAGAGGCAGGTGGCGGTGAAATCAACACGAGGCATCGCCTTAAAGTCCTCTCATGGTATGATGATGAAAACAGGAGGGGGAGGTACCGGAGGAGGCGGGGCTGGCGGCCATGGGGGCAATCAGGGCCAAGGGGGCGGAGAAGGTGGCCCCAAAAACACCCGACAGTTCTTTGACGGGGAGGAGTCTTGTTACATCATCGATGCCAAACTGGAGGGTAACCTGGGACGCTACCTCAATGTGAGTACTGGCCCTGTGGCTCAGGAAAGAGAAAAAGGACATGATTTTTACTTTTACAGTGTCTTAAGCCCTGCTTGAGCTGGATTAGTGTTACCAGGGCAGTTTCTGTAACGTAATCTGTAAGATATTTGACTGGCTGATTCATGTAAGCGTTACGCCACAATTATTACCATCAGGCTTTAAAAACTACAGACTGTAGATTCATACTGGATTAAACGTCACAGATCTCTTGAGTTGGATCTCATTGTGGGAAATGTTATAATAGATGAGTTTTCAGTTTATTACTGACTGTTGTGGATATGTGCAATTATCCTTCCTCATTTCTCATTAGATCTATCTTCCTCTTTCTCCATTACAGCATAGCTGCAGTCCTAACCTGTTTGTCCAGAATGTTTTTGTGGACACACACGACCTGCGATTCCCCTGGGTCGCATTCTTCGCCAGCAAGTATGTCAAATCTTTTATCTCTTTTATTTAGGGATGTAAAACGTTTTAGTGCATTGATCTGAAGGTGGCATTTCAGCTGCATCAGTTTCAGAACGTTAGAATTGGTTATTTTCAAACATGGCTTCCCACTGCCCCCAAAAAACCTTGGTGTGTTATTTTTGTCATCTGTATTACAATACTGTGAATATAGGAATCCGTTTGAATCTAGTACTGTTAAAACCATGATTTGTGAGCTGAAGCCAAGCAATTATCGCAGCTGCTGTTATTCACAATAAAACAACCTCAAGTGTTCCAAACAAAAAAAAGGTAATGAATAAAAGGTCCTCTCCTTTGGGCAAATAGCAAAAAAAGCAAAAGCACTATTCACTATTGAAAAAAATAATAAATAAAATGAATGAAATACTAATAACTACTTACATCAGAACTGCAAGCATTTTGTACACTCTGACGCTGAACAAGGACACGGTCACTGATGCGAAGCACTGCATCAAAAGCTGTTTGACTGCTAATGGCGCCCTCTTGTGGACGATTTGTAGCTTGCGAAACGTGAGTTCATTTCAGTCTAAAATCAGTCAGGATTCCCTGAACAGTTCATACTTGCAGTCAGGCTACCAACATAAATAAATAGTGTAGTTTTCAATATAGACCTAAATAAATAAATATCTATTTAAATTCCTTACGTTCCTTTTGATGATGCAGTTTTGTTGTAACAGTAGCTTGTACTGCTTCATACATTTTACCAGGCAGTCTATTCAATATATCCCCAACATTGCGAGTGTGAATAGTCACCATGTTTTAAGCGTTTTTACAATAGTTCACGACAGAACAGCGTTTAAACTATGCAGCAGGCGTTTTGTAGCTGGCTGTTTAGCCAAATGGTTAAGTCACTCAACTTGCAGGGAAGCATTTTCAGGGCTTCTCATGTTATGTTCCTGCTAGTCTGACATTTGTGGTAATTTGATAGTCTCATTGCAGCCCTTAATGATGTGTTTATCCAACACATACAAGGTAAATCGAAAGGAAATAAATAACCCTAAAGTCTGCATCAAACCATCACCTTCTTCCAGCCCATGGTTTAACCGTTCACTACCTATTTCTTCCACACCTTTACATGAATAAGAGGATTCTGTTACCGGTACAGATCTATGTTTGTATGCTAATGTCTTCAACTTTGCGTGTTCTTGTGTCTCCAGGCGAATCCGTGCAGGAACGGAACTGACCTGGGACTATAACTACGAGGTGGGCAGTGTGGAGGGCAAAGAGCTGCTGTGCTGCTGTGGGTCCACCGAGTGCCGAGGAAGACTGCTGTAACTTACACACACACTTCTCAACCTGTCGTGAAGGCCCTTTAGGAAGCCTCTACAGTACAGACAGTGCTGTGGACGTGTCTGTCTTTTGGGCTGTGTTGTTCTGAAGCCTGCAGAAACCTGCAAGAGAATGAAATAAGACAGGAAATGGAATGAAACAGTTCTGGTGCTCACTGTAGCCGTAAAATTCCGTTTTTTTTCCGTCTCCTACGTTAAGCTCTGCCTTACACTCAAGAAAAGGGCCATATTAGGTTGTGTTAGCATATGTAACATCACTATTTCGTACGTTTCTTCCCATTAACTAATTAATGAACGAACTTCCCATCCTCTCTGAATCTCTTTTACTTTGAGTCAGTTTTGCAAGACTTTCTTCTTGTTTTCTTTTCCTCGTTTTTTTATAATCAGCCATGTTTTATTTTGTCTGTGTATCATGTTTTTTGTCAGTATGTTTGTAAGGACAGACCAAATTGTACTCTGGAACAGAATAAACGTTGTCCCTGACAGAAGCAGTCCACTGTTGTATTATGAATGAAATGGGTTTTGTAATAGCTGGACAGACTGAAAATTAGAACTGAAAATGTTCTGTCAAAAGTGTCAAATGATACCTGAATTAGTAACTAAAGCCAGTGTAACAACAAAAAGCTCATCTTTTATCCTGAGGGAGGTTTAGGGGAATGAATCCGGGTCTGCAGTGGCCTTATTTCTCCTGACACAAAAAAAAAGTTGATCCTATGACATTCCCTTTGGGGTGCCATATACACCCACTGATCACTTCAAGTTTCTAGACTCATTGTGCATTTTATCTGCTCTACGTACTGCATAGGAGCACTTTGTAGTTCTTCAATTACAGACTGTAGTCCATCTGTTTCTCTGCATACTTTGTTAAGCCTGTTCTTCAGTGGTCAGGACCCCCACAGGACCACAACAGAGCAGGTACTATTTGGGTGGTTGATCATTCTCAGCACTGCAGTGACACTGATGTGGTGGTGGTGGTGGTGTGTTAGCGTGTGTTGTGCTGGTCTGAGTGGATCAGACAGCAGTGTTGCCGGAGTTTTTAAACACCTCAGTGTCGCTGCTGGACTGAGAATAGTCCACCAACCAAAAATATCCAGCCAACAGCGTCCTGTGACCACTGATGAAGGACTAGAGGATGACCAGCACAAACTGTGCAGCAGCAGATGGGCTATCGTCTCTGACTTTACGTCTACAAAGTGGACCGACAAGGTAGGAGTGTCTAATATAGTGGACACAGTGTTTAAAAACTCCAGCAGCACTGCTGTGTCTGATCCACTCACACCAGCACAACACACACTAACACACCACCAGTGTTACTGCTGGACTGAGAACCAAAAATATCCAGCCAGCAGAGCTGAGACAAGGTTGAGTAGACTAGAGGATTTTGTAGGTCAGCGGTATCAAATCACAAATGTACAAAGAGACTTTTAATCTATCGGCCTTCAGATGGTGTTCAAACAGCTGGTCATGTGATCTTTGTTGGAATAAAGGTCTGTAGACACATCGGCCCTTTGTGGTTGAAACTGGACACACCTGCTGTAGGTTTTTACAGTCAATGGTAAAACATGGCAGTAGCTCAACAGGTAAACCTTCCAATTTAAAGCCAACGTTCTGCATTCACACTTTAAGTGCACTCAGCTGTGATATCAGTCAAAAGTTTGGATACATTGGCCTTCTGCCAAATGGAGCTCTTTACACTCATCCTACCAACACCTGATTAGCACTCACACACACACAAGGACAATGCATTCCACTCATTAACCTTCAATAAAGTACACATAATATGTAATAAGGATGATATAACAGTTATGCAAATGAAAGCAGCTTATTTAAATGTATACGTTGTTGCCATTCTCATCATTTTTACTTCTTTGCATAAATCTAAATGTAAGTGTTAGTTTCATGATTAACAGAGTAGCAGAATTTTTACTGCATATATTTGCCTTAAAAACAAATTTCAAGTATTTAAACAGACATTTAGATCAAAACATTACGAATATGAAAAACACACGTTCAGATGTATCTCACGTCTTTAGGTAGTTTATATTAACCTGAGCTGTAATACTGCTTATGTTACCTGAAATGCGAGTGTCTTAATGGTTTTCTGCTGATACAAAATGCAAAATTCAGATCATTTTTTCTTTAAATCTGTTTTGAAGGCCTATAATCTGCATATATTATGTATTCTCTCTGTGTGATAGAGACATGGAGAGTGCGAGGGGCGAGATAGTGAAGTACCCAGTCTGTAAGGTGTGCGTTATTAAAACGAGTGGCTTATTGCTTTTATAAAATGGCGGCTCAGCCAATCAGATTTTAGGACCGGAACTATCCATTTTATAAGAAGTGTTAAGTCATTCATATGCTGTGAATGAGGTGGGGGTTGTGGGGTTTCTTTTCACCCTTGATGTCCTTAGCAGTCAGTCTGACAGTAGCTGGAAGAAAGCTGTTGTGGAAGCGTGCCTTGTGAGTAGTGACCCTGTCTGGCCTGTGGGGTCTCAGGTTGTACCCTTAGTTCTTCTACCTGAAGAGAGAGTGAGCTGGGTGCAGTCACTCACAAAGCATGCTCAGTGCTTTTCTTCTGCAGCATTGCATGTAAAGCAGGGGCATCACCTGGCCTGGGCCTGGGCTTCTGGGGCTATGGCCCGAATATGTTTTTTAACCAGGCCCAAACCTTAATTTTTCAAAATATTGACTTATTTCAAAATAATAACTTAGTTTCTTAGAATTTTGACTTACTATGCTTAAATTGCTTATTTTGTCAAAATGACTTACTATGTCAAAATGGTTTACTATCGCAAAACAATGACCTCGTAATAAATACTTTCACAAAATAATTTCTTTCTTGACATTTGTAAGATAAAAACATGAAGTCTCAGCCAGTGGACTTCCCGCATTAGAACGTGCAGTCATGTTTGGCCAGATCAGCTTGATCTAGATACGTTTCACAAGTTGTTCTCTGGCTGCAGAGTCAGGGTTAGAACTTGACTCACCGTTTCTACTCAATGCTGTGTCACCAACAGTTTTCTGCTCACACTCTCACTCTCTCTCTGATGGAGTTCAGGAGTTCATGGTCCACTTCACTGCATGAAACCAATGTCCATGTTTACCTTGTGTGTGGTCAGACTCATCTCACTGTTTTATTTAGCTCACCCTATTGACCTATAAGCACAGTCACCCAAACTGAACACAAGTTAACCTGCTCTTGTGGCATCTAACAAATAGATGTGGTTCACAGTGGCCTAAAGAATGAAAACCTTCTGAGAGTGCAGAGATGTTGACCCACTACAGGCCGAAGGTTCAGAAGCCTTTGTAAATGTAAATGTGATTTAATTTGGTGCAAAGCACCTCATGGATCTGGCTTGAGGAGGACTGAAGATTCTCCACAAGAGGGCGCCATTAGCACTGCAGTAGCTGTTGGTGCTTCATAAGAGTGGTGCTTTAGATCAGTGACACTGTGATGTCTTTCAGGAGAAAATGGACAGTCAGTCCTGTTTGGCCAAATGTCCAGCGAGTTGAGCTCTTTTTGACTCTTCTGCAGAATTTTGGTGCAGCACTGATCAGATTCACACTCTTGCCAAAAAGCGTTCTTTTACGTGATGGGGTAGAGGAACCACTTTTGGTTTCCTAAAGAATCTTTCAATGGATGGCTCTTTAGACAACTATTTTTATAAATGTGTGTCAGTTGAGTGTGAAGCACATCTTTAAAGGTTAACATTCTTGAAAGAATCAAATTGTTATAAAAACTTTTTTTAAACCTTCACAAGTTTTTTACCCTCTTAGCTATGGCTGCAATCATACAACAGCAACTTAGCTAAGTTACAGCTATATTGCTGTTGTAGCCATAGCTAAGTCGCTGCTATATGATAATTAAGTGACATAGTTAAGTGACTGTTACATTAATCATATAGCAGTGACTTACCTATACTGCATTAATCATATAGCAGTGACTTACCTATGCTGCATTAATCATATAGCAGTGACTTACCTATACTGCATTAATCATATAGCAGTGACTTACCTATGCTGCATTAATCATATAGCAGTGACTTACCTATACTGCATTAATCATATAGCAGTGACTTACCTATACTGCATTAATCATATAGCAGTGACTTACCTATGCTGCATTAATCATATAGCAGTGACTTACCTATGCTGCATTAATCATATAGCAGTGACTTACCTATACTGCATTAATCATATAGCAGTGACTTACCTATGCTGCATTAATAATATAGAAGTGACTTAGCTATGCTGCATTAATCATATAGCAGTGACTTAGCTATGGCTAGCTAAGCGTAGCTAAGTCCCTGATACATTGCTATAGTAGCCATAGCAAGTCACTGCCATGTGATTAATGCAGCTAAATTATTGCTATATGACTAATGTAACAGTCACTTAACTATGGCATTAATCATATATATTAACCATATGGCAATAACAGCATCATAGCAAGTCACCACTACATGATTACTGCAGCCATAGCTAAGTTATCTTATTTTCAGAGAAGGTTCTTTATGAAAAGAGAAGTGGTTATTAAATGATATCACTCAAAGAAACCTGTTGTGGCTCCACAGCAGAATTAGATTTGTAGGTAAAAATAAAATAATTCTCCTTTACAGTAAAATAAAACTCTGCTGGTCGTTCAATACAGTTTTAACATTAATGGTTTTAAACGCTGGAATTAATATATATCTACTAATTCACCGACCTTTAACCCTGAGGATTGGTGCGCAGACTGCTGGTCACCATAGCAACGCAGGCAGTCTCGCCTAGCTAGTCGCTAATGAAACGGCTAAGAGAGAGATTTAAGATGAACGTCGATAATTTGGAGACGAATGGACTGATTTGCTTTTATAAGCACTCCAGCTGGTTTCCTACGACGGCGTTTTAGGGCCAATAGTAGACTTCGAGAATAAAGTTGTAATATTTCGAGAAAAAAAGTTATAATATTTCGAGAAAATAGTCGTAATATTTCGAGAAAAAACCCATAATATTTCGAGAAAAAAAGTCGTAATATTTCGAGAAAAAAGTCATATTTCGAGAAAAAAAAGTTGTAATATTTCGAGAAAAAAAGTAATATTTCGAGAGAAAAAAGCCATAATATTTCGAGAAAAAAAGTCGTAATATTTCGAGAAAAAAGTCATATTTCGAGAAAAAAGTCGGAAAATTTGGAGGATAAAGTGGGCTGCTGTACTGTAGGGGGGCTGCCATAACGCGTTGGGGTCTCGGTTGCTGTACTGGCGCCGGAGCTCCATTCACTCCTGTCTCTCTGTGGATCATTTTGATCATCATTCTCACTGTCTGTGAAACTTCATGCCCTCTTTGAATGGGGGGAGATGTAGCCCCCGATAGCCGTGTAGACGACCCTGCCTGCAGTTCTCCTTCAACAACACAGACGGACAGTTTCCTCCGAGTCCGTCTGGCTCTTTATTCCAGATAAACAAGGTTTAGAGACAGGGAGACTGAGTGTTTCTTTATGGGTGAATCGATATGAAAGTAGAACTCCACCAACTCAACACCCCTCATTTAACACCAGGTGCTGCCTTCACTGTGCGAAGCCTTTGGCCACGATATTGCGACTTTTTTCTCGAAATAGTACGACTTTATTCTCGAAGTCTACTATTTTTATTTTTATTAACAGAGGCCCTAAAAGCCCGTCGTAGGTTTCCTGATACGTTTAAACTGCAACGAGAAACGGTCAGTAAAAATTTGCGAGGCTTCTCGTTCGCCAACTTCTCTTTCGAATTCTCCCGTTCCACCTTAAATGGTGCAGCAGTTAGCTAGCTACATTATGGCACCTCGGGTACCATTTAAGGTGGAACGGGAAAATTCGAACAAGAAACTGGGGATGCGACAAAAGCAGCTATAGCTGAGCTAAAGCTTAAAGCAGAGCAAAGTAAGTCTGTGTTTTCGTTTATATTTTTTAGGTTGTGCTAGAAAATCAGCACTGTGTAGCATATCAAAAATAATTACTCATTTTCTCAAGATGTTGACTTAGAATCTAAAATAATGACTTATTTTCTCAAAATAATGATTGCATTTCTCAAAATGTTGACTTATAATCTCAAAATAACGACTTAATTTCATTATTGTCATAGAAGTAATGACTCACTGACTGATTGTGGACTGCTTGTTCTGAGATGTTTGTGTTGTTTTTTCAGGGTTTTGAAATGTCCACATTATGTAATAAGTGTTCTGTTATTGCTCAATTAGAACTTTCCCTGCTCCTGATTTTCCCGCCAACTCTAGCCTCTTCCAGATTCCCTCTGCTTTTGGCATTGGCCTCTCTCTCTCTCTCTCTCTCTCTCTCGTGGTTCACATGTCACGCATAAAAGAGAGGGATAAAATTGGAAAGAGGAGCAGAGAAAGCTCACAGGAGTTCACAAGCCCATCCTCTACCCACCACAGTGCAGACAAGGTAACGGGGAACCATGTGAGATCTATCTGTCTGTCTGTTTACCTGTCTGTCTATCTATCTAACTATATATCTGTCTATCAATCTATATATTCACCTGTCTATCAGTCTATCTACCAAAATACCTGTCTATCTGTCTGTCTATCTACATACCTGTCTATCTATGTACCTGTCTGTCTATCTACCTATATATCTATCTGTCTGTCTGTCTATCTATCTGTCTATCTATCTATCTGTCCACCTATCTGTCTATCTGTATATTCACATGTCTATCAGTCTGTCTACTTAAATACCTGTCTGTCTTTCTGTACCTGTCTGTCTATCTATCTATCTATCTATCTATCTATCTAGCTAGCTAGCTAGCTATCTATCTGCCCACATATCAATCTATCTACCTAAATACCTGTCTGTCTGTCTGTCTATCTGTCTGTCTGTACCTGTCTGTCTATCTATCTATCTGTCTATCTATCTGTCTATCTGACTATCTATCTATCTATCTATCTATCTATATATCTATCTATCTATCTATCTATCTATCTATCTATTTCCATCGGTCTGTCTGTCTGTCTGTCTGTCTGTCAATCTATCTATCTGTCTATCTATCTACATATCTACCTATCTACCTGTCTGTCTATCGGTCTGTTTACCTACCTGTCTATCTATCTATGTATCTATTTATCTAACTGTCTATGTATCTGTGTAATCTTGTGCTCCGGCAGGTGTTATTAAAGAGTGTGTAGAGCGTTTGAGGTCAGATGGCTGCTGTTCTGTTCTTCGCTCTGCTGGCATCTCTCTGTGTGAACACTGGGCTCGGTGTTCCCTGTGAGTTAACATACCTCCACACGTACACACGTACACACACACATTCCCCATAAGGCAGCATCCTCTTCTGTAAGTGTGTGTATGTGAGAGTGTATCTATCCGTCTGTCTGTCTGTGTGTCTGTCTGTCTGGAGGAGCTCCAGCAGGGAAAGATTCCACAGTAATGTCATTTTGATCCGTTTCAGACAGTGTAGTTAAAGAATAACTTCAGTAAACTCTTTCTCTCCCACGCGGCCTGCAGTGACGAACAGCGAATCCAGTGGTTCGGAGGCGGAGGCGGCTGCTCAGCCTCTGGATCTGACCGCCCTTCAGGAGCGCTTCTACTGCTTCTGCTCCAACACCACTCTGGAACAAAACTGTTCAGTAACAGGTGAGACACTTAAAAAGACACTCTGGCCAAAATGAAATTACCATAATCTTAGCAGCATCTGTTGTGAACACCTACAGTGGTGTCGCAGGGAGATTTTCTGGTTTAGACTACAATAAAAACCCCTTAATGATGTTCCTTAAAGGTGGAAGGAATTTTTGAAAACTTTAATTCCTTTAGGGTGGACTTTTGGAAGCGTGCTGATTTGTAATGTTTGGGGTTTTTGAATGCAGAAGGAAGGCAAGTTATTATATGTTTTGTTGATTTTGTAAGTGAAAATAAGTTATCACATCCTCCACAGAGAACACTTTTCTGCACATTTAAACGCACAATTACTGTTTATTTGCTGAATTTAACATATAGGAAAAAAACTGAATCATAAAATGTGGCCTGTGCAAAAGTTATGAGACATGTTATATTTAATGTTTTATTGTTTTCCAGTATGTTAAAATCTGCAGAAATAGAAATCGTGCACAAAATTTGTCATATTTAACTTTGTTCCCTGTAGATTCCCTGTGTTAACTTATTTCCACTTCAAGAATCAACAAAACATACGTGACATAATTTGACCAGAGTGTATGAACTTCTGCATAGGACTGCAGGTTCACAGGGACATGGTATTATATTGTAGTTACACAGTGCTGGATGCTGGTCAGTCAGTGGCCCAGTTGTCAGTCAGTCAAATTTTAATTTTTCAATTTAGTTTTTTCAATCATTTTCTTATTAAGTTTTGTTTACATATGGAAATAACTGACCAGTAACAGTTAATAATCTTTGTGGGGGCTACTGGGAGTTGGGAGTAGTGTTGCACATTCTACCATTATCAGTCCCATGGAGAGCTACAGCCTCTTTAAAATGACACTCACTCTTCCTTGGTTTTGTTACTGTAGCTGATACTGTAGGGAGATATAGGAAGCCCAATTGTTTGGAAGCAGCATCCATAGCCAAAAGGTCCTACTGTGGAAATTGGCCTGTATAAACAAAGAATTGCATCATCGCTGCATTGTTACATTTTTTTAACCCCTGTACTTTGTCTGTCTCTCTGTGAACCCCACCCCTCCACCCCCAACCCCAGCGAAGACGTGCAGACCGTGTCCGGAGGACTGGACATATCTAGAGGGGAAGTGCTACTACTTCAGCAAAGACAAACTGGACTGGAAGAACAGTAGCGACAGCTGTGTGTCTGTGGGCAGTCATTTAACAATCCTCCACACCCAGCAGCAGCATGTACGTGTGTGGATTTAAACCACTGTTCTGAAGCTTAGAATCATTTATCATATTAATATTTGTGTTATTTTATATTCAGTATGAACTAATGCAGTGTAGATTTAAGTATTCTGAACTAGACAGCTGTACCGATTAACTCCCCAAAATGAAAGCTGGAATCAAGTGCAGATTTATTACATTATTAGAAGAGTTGTTAACAAAAACAAGCAGGGTCAAAACCATCAGGACATCATATAGAATCAGCAGACTGTCCAAAAACACACTGGGAAACATTAAGGCACGGGGTCATAACTAGAAGAAACACAAGAAACACAACAGTGGAGCTTTATTTTCTCACCGCTCTTAAAGATGAAAGCTTTCAGAGCTGTTTAGCTGAGGGGACATGTTGGTGGTCTTCCAGGTGGTTGTTAGGAGTCCCCTTTTCTCTGTAGCTTTTAATCTTTTGTTGTTTCTTCTCAAAACTCTAGCATTGTTCACTCATTTACCTTTGACTTTCTCCTTCCTTACGCAAGTGGATTACCTTATGTGTAATCGTCTCAGAAATATCTCCTTAAAAATGAATAACTTGTATTTAATATTCATTTTGACGGTAATTAAATGAGGTAAAGGTAATTACAAAAGTAATAATGTTTGCATTTCATGTACAGGAGACATGAAACATTCTTTCTAATTGTTTGTTTTTTGAAGTTTTTGGAAGCTTATAGCCATCAGATTAGCATTGTGCTAACTGCAGTCATAAATTATCACACGTGCTCAGACCATGATAAGTTGTTTAGTGATCTCTTGGCTGGCTGGGTTGGGAAATTATGTAAATTTAGATTTTTCACTAAACAGTTGCTTTAACATGTTTTATAATTTTGTTATAGGATCATCTGGATAAAATCGCTCATGATATCGGTGAGTTAGATTATCATTTCTGGATCGGCCTGACTGACTCTGAAGAAGAAGGAGTGTGGAAATGGGTGGACAACACACTGGTCGACAAAACGTAAGACCATGCAAACATGTAGGCAAATGCTGCATGGACAGACATGCATATTCAAATGTGTGAACCTGAAAATCGCTTTATCCTCAGCTCAGTCACAGTTCTATATGGAAGTAAACATGGATGTGGTGTAGGGTAAATGCATGTAAATGCCATTTACGCACCTTCTATAATTTGTAATTACCTTCTTTAATTATTTACTGGCCTCTTTTTAGAGTTAATAAGCTTATTTTTAGAGTTCACTTTGTTTTACATAAAACAGTAGCGTATGCCAAACTAAACCACAGTGCGTCTGACAAATACAAACTCAATTCCAAAAAAGTGAATAAAAGGGGCATCCAGGAAAGGCAGAGTCGTTTATGAGCAAAGACAGGTCAAAAATGCATCGGCAAAAAATAAGCAGTTAAAGACTGAAATTCCTCTGCCAAAGGTTGGAAGGATTTTAGTTATTTCACCCTCTACAGTGCATAATATCACCAAAAGTTCAATGAATCCAGAGAAATCTCTGTGCGTAAAGGAAAAGGCTGAAAACCACAACCTGTGGCCTGCGACTCAAACGGCACTGCATTAAAAACTGGCATGCTTCTGTGAATGATATCACCACATGGGCTCGGGAATACTTTAAAAAACCACAAACGCAGGTTAAGACTACTTATGCACGGTAGAGGCCATATGTCAACAATGTCCAGAAACGCTGCCGACTTCTCTGGGCTTGAGCTCATCTAAAATCGACTGATGCACAGTGGAAACGTGTGTTGTGGTCTGACGAGTCAACCTTTTAGATTCTTTATGGAAATAATGGACGTTGTGTTCCCCAGGCCAAAGAAGAAAAGAACCTCTAATTGGGTGGAATAAGCGCCCCCCAACACCCACAGCAATGGGCCTGTTAAATAAAATTCTGCAAGAAATATAAATGAAATATAATTTTTTTTGTGTTTCCTACAAAGTCCAGAGAGGCCATGAGGTAGTTACGATTTTCTGGATTGTTATCTTGTGATAAGTTAACTATCTTGTGATCTTAAGACAACAAAGTTGTTATCTTGAGATAACAAGTTAACTGTCTTGTGATCTCAAGATAACGAAGTTGTTGTCTTGAGATAATGAGTTAAATATCTTGTGATTTCAAGAAAAAAAATTGTTATCGTGAGATAAAGAGCTAACTATCTTGTGATCTCAAGATAACAATCCAGAAAATTATAGCAACATCTCATGGCCTCTCCGGACTTCTGTAGTTTCCTTTTCATTCCCTGGTTCATTATTCTTTGCTCCCCTGGTCTCGCTGTCGCCTCCTGTAGGTACTGGAGTGAAACTCCCAAAGAGCCCAATAATCACGAGTCTGGAGGACCGCAAGGTGAAGACTGTGTCGTGCTGCAGTCCCAGTCTAAAACCTGGTTCGACGTTCCCTGCGACTTCAACTACAAACGAATCTGTGAGATGGACGCCAGGCTGTGTCCTCAGGGCTGGATATATCTAGAGGGGAAGTGCTACTACTTCAGTAAAGACAAACTGGACTGGAAGAACAGTAGCGACAGCTGTGTGTCTATGGGCAGCCATTTAACAATCCTCCACACCCAGCAGCAGCATGTACGTATGAATGTACACTACTGTCCTTTGTTATTCTATATTCATTATGAACTAATGCAGTGTAGATTAAAGTATTCAACACTACACGGCAAATTGTATTTTTAGATGTTTTATTCAGTATTTCAAGCATTTTAGGAACAATAAGTTATCAAATAATAAATAATAGCCTCTCATTATTTATTTATAGCCAATTATTTATTGTAACTGCGAGTAGCTATACAGTACTGTGCAACACTCACTGTGCAAAATGGCCTGTAAGTACAAGTTGTTGATTTTTCAGCACGAGAAAAAAGTTTTTCAAAGAAATCTGTAGTTCAGTCTTAGAAGTTGGTTGCATGTTCTGCTTTGTGCAATCCACAAACACATTCAGTGATGTTGAGGTCTGGACTCTGGGGTGGTCAGTCCATTGTTCAGCTTCTTTGCTTCTTTGTCCGTCTCCTTTTCTCAGTGAGGTTCTTCTTGACAGATACACATCCTTTCAGACCCATAGCGCTGAGTCATCTTCTCACAGTGGAAGGATGGACAGAAACACCTGTGGATGTTTTCAGATCTGAAGCAGCTTGATTTTCTCCTCTCTCTCAGAGATGAAAGCTTTAAGTGCTGTTTATCTGATGGGGGCAGTTTTGGTGTCGACCAGGTCTTCCAGGTTGTTGTTAGGAGGCCCAATTTCTTTTCAAAACCCATTTTTTGAACTAAAGTTTTAAAAACCCCTCTTTTTTCACTTATTTACTGTTGACTTTCTCCTTCCTAATGTAAGTGGACTATCTCAGAAATATCTTTTGAAAAATGAATGTACTGAAATGGTACTTAATGGTCATTTTGACAGGAATTAAACAAATGAAGGGTCTCTGACTTTTGCACAGTACAGTTCAAAGGTAATAATGTTTGCATTTCATGTGCAGGAGATTTATTGTACGATTCTAACTGTTTGTTTTTTTCCCTTCTTACCCCAAATGTAGTCGATCATTCAAGGCATGTTTGGTGTCTGAAGTTTATTTGTACTCTGGAGCTACGAGGCTAATGTAGCTAAGAAGTAATGGAAGCGTATAGCCACCAGATTAGCATTGTGCTAACTGCAGACATAAATCGTCACATATGCTCAGACCATGATGAGTTGTTTAGTGATCTCCAATAGACTTGCTTATGTGGGTTCGGACACTTCGGTCAAAGCAAACTTCACACTGTAAACATTTCTTGGCTCACTGAATATTTGGGTTGGGGGAATTATGTAAATTAAGATTTTTCACTGAACATTTTTTATAATTTTGTTATAGGATCGTCTGGAGAAAGTTGCTCACGATATCGGTGGGTTAGACTATCATTTCTGGATCGGCCTGTCCGACTCTGAAGAAGAAGGAGTGTGGAAATGGGTGGACAACACACTGGTCGACAAAACGTAAGACCACACGAACAAATGTTTATTACAAGGATTAGAAATGGGAATTAATATGAAAACATAAAATGAACAGTGTCTCATGCACATAATGAAAACATCAGCTGTTTAAAAATGTGGTTCATCAGTGAAAGATATGTAGTTCCTGTTCATTCTCACAGAATTAGGGTTTAGACGCTGAATTATAATTTTGGTTCATAAACAGTATTTTTCATATCTGAAATCCAGGGTTCCAAATTAAATTCTTATTAAATCCGTTTTACCACAAATCAGAGCTTTTTTTTTGTCTAAAACAAAAATCATATCCAACTACCAACTAGTTTTTGGACTGGTCTCACTGGTCTCACTGTCGCCCCCTGTAGGTACTGGAGTGAAACTCCCAAAGAGCCTAACAATGATGAGTCTGGAGGACCTCAGGGTGAAGACTGTGTCGTGCTGCAGTCCCAGTCTAAAACCTGGTTCGACGTGCCCTGCGACTTCCTTTACAAACGCATCTGTGAGATGGACGCCATTAAAATAGCCTGAATTACTGCACTGTAATGTAGATAGAAACTCAGGGCATTGCATTGTTTTTCCATAAATAAAGAAAATGGAAGATCTGCCAAGCTGGGCTGAGTTTAATTTGGCTCTTGTGTGGATTTCTATTGATAAGGGTTGTAGCTTTGCACTGAGAAGACTTTGGACTGAAAGCTTTTCTGCTCTGAAGCCAGAAGCTCCAGCTGGCCGTTTGAGTTTGGTCACAGCCAAAATAGTGAGATCCTTTTGGAGTCCTGGTGAATTCCTGCAGCTTATGACTTAAAAGCTTCAAGAAATGATTACAGGGGAATTCCACAATTTTTTTCTAAATTTGTGAATAAGTAAATCGTTAAGATTAGGTGACCCTTATTAGTCCCCTGTTGTGGACAGTGAACAGTGTCTCATGCACATTTCACCTCCGCATTTAACCCATCCGTGCAGTGAAACACACCATACACACTATGCACACACACTAGGGTGCAGTGAGCATGCTTGCCCGGGAGCGGTGGGCATCCCTATCCGCAGCACCCAGGGAGCAGTTGGGGTTAGGTGCCTTGCTCAAGGGCACTTCAGTCACGTCTTGTTGGCTCAGGGGATCGAGCCAGCAACCTTCCGGTCACAGGGCTGGTTCTCTAACCTCCAGCCCATGACTGCCCCTAAAGGCAAAGACGCTGGTAAACAGAGTCATTCAGAGTGGGTTTGTGTGAAATGCTCTGTTCTAGAGAAACAGTCAGAATTGTTTGCAGTGTTGGTGATACGTGTTCTGGAAAGGGGATCAAACACAGATCTTGGGGGAATTATCTAGAATAATGTCCATGTGTGTTCTAGAATATGACCAAGTGTGTTTGTCTTTGATTACACATTAACTTAAACCCCAGTTGTTGATAATAGAAATCTCACACAGACATCCATACAGATAAAGCTGGGTATAAGATAGGAATACTGAATAATATAAAATTTGAAAGATATACAATAAGAGCCCACCAACTAGTGATCCACAAATCCTGACTGGGGCCTCTGAACCCAAGCGCAGAGCCTTAAAAGATAAATACAGCATTAAGCTTCATATAAGAAATCACTTCTGTCTAAGAATTCAGGCTTAGACTTGAGATCAATCATGTAAAGTGCAAACTCAAGACTGAACAGCTGAGATAAGTCTGTTACAGGGGAATGGCGGTGGTGTCGGTGACTAGGCTCTAATCAGTTGTCACCCTCTAGTGGCCACGTGGTGTCACAGCTGAACTTCTTACAGTTCTGGACCTCAGAATGGCATTTGAGCTGCTGTTTTGGAAAGTTAAACAAGCCAGGATTTTTTTTAAAGTTCGTATGTGTCTGTTCTTATAGGGCATATTCAAATCCCCCTTGTTTGGTTAGAACCCCAGATGTGGGGTCCTGGTCCGCTTTAAAGTGATCCTGGATTTGGCTGCTGGGAAAAATAAATGTAAGAACTTCAAGCTGCCCATCTCACAAGAACGCCTAAGCTGGTGATGGGTTCAAGACCCAGGCTTCTTTATTCTTAGTTTGCTACTTAGAGATACATCATTTAATTGAATCAAATTTAAACTGTGATAAACTACTTCTGCTGGTCAGGAGATGGATTCTGAAGCACTGGATACATGATAGACCACCCACTGTCACACAATAGCACAGAGAAATCTACCAAATACTCCCGTAGTAAGAATTATGGCTAATGTAAGTTGGAGAAAAATGCAGATTTTGCGAAGATATGGTCACCTGCTGGGGAAATTCACTTTAACATTGATTAGATTAGATGCATCTGTATGCTTACTTGTCATTGTATGGGAATATGTGGAGATGAATATGGATGATTATGTATGCACATGGTATATATATATATATATATATATATATATATATATATATGGTACTGATATAATTATGACAATGCTAGGAGGATAGATAGACCTGTATTTATTGGAACTGATCGAGATGCACTGCTTGTGTTCTTTTGTTATTTACAACTCAAAAAATCTGCATTATGTAAGATATTTTTGTTAAAATTGAAAGAGGCAGCATTATTGAGTCAGGAGGAAAAAAAATACTCACATTCTCAGAAGACATGCTGAGTTTTGGCTGAGTTCTCTTTGAATTCTCTTTCAATCTGCTCGCAAACATCAGATTCATCCGCTCGGGGAAGGGGTCCGAAACACAAACCACATTAAAAAATGTTCTTCAACACATTGAATGCAATTGCACATTTCCACCAGAGAGGTCTCCAAATCTCCAAAACTGACATGGTGTAGCTTTAACACTTAGGCTGTGTGTACAATGGACTGTTGGAACTGGAACATGTTCTGTTCTCGTTGGACTTTGCTGAACAGCAGCAGATTGCTAACAGGCTAACAGGCTCCTCCAGTAATTCTTTACAGGCTTTTAGTTTTGGTCTTTACTGAAGCTGAATGCTGGTTGTGAGTTGCCCATGTTTAAGCTAGAGCTAATTTAGGAATAAATGGCATAAAACATGAATGTCCACCATTGCTAACCTAGTGCTAACACAGTGAATCCCATTTTTGCTCTCTGGTCCCAACTCAACTAGGTAGTCATTGAACTTAACGGCTTGGATCAGGGGTTTTGGGAGCTGGGATAGAGGAAAGATTTGGGCCACTTGAGGGTCCGGAGGACTAGTTTGAGAACCACTGCTCTAGATGATCCTCAAATGAGAAGCTCCAGTTATTCTCATGAGATGGGCCTTATGACTGTCAGCTCATATCTTTGGATTAAAAGTTTCAATGCCAAATAACACAGAATGATGAGTAACAGTTAAACGATGGCAGCAGCACTTTTTTTTTACTATAAAAAAGACTTCCTTTCTCTATTATCCCCCCTTCCCTTCCCTTCTCCTTCTTCTCCGTTCTTCACGACAGCAAGTAAAATCTGCTTCTCCTGCTTTTAGTAACTGAAACTTCCACTATAAAGTTTCCATTTCCCTTCTGAGGAGGAACTAAGAGGAGGAGTGACTGCTGTGGGTCAGAACCAGAGCCTTTTCTCCATTCAGAAATTATAATCAGTGTATTTTCTTAATGTTGTTTCGGTGTATTTTGGTCCTTTTCTTCATATCAAGCATACTAAATTGCTAGTAGTGTGCTGATGTCTCGGTAGCTAGCTAGCTAAATTCCAAGGGGCAAGGTGACATTCAAAAACAAGGGGTAGGGGTAAAAATAAGAAATGGGATCAGGCCTTTGTCTTCTCCATCAGTCAGCATTGAACCTGTCACATATTTTTCAAGTTACTATCATTTAACCTCCAACAGCATGTCTTATTAGTCAAAAATGATAATTTGGCCTACATTAACATATGAAATTAATACAGTCACCTTCTAAGGTCTACAACAGGTAAGCAATACTGCATCAGCTAGATCTGATTAACAGTGTAGATCAATCTGGGATCACTATTTGGCAAGTAACAAGTCACTGTTGCCCTTTTTATTTTTGTGTTATAACTGCTTATTAATGATTTTTAAAATATTCATGACCTAATTAGTAATGAATTAATAAACTAATAGACCCCTTTATAAAGGTAGTGATTTTGTAAAGTGGTGCAGCTGTAATAATATAATGCACACAATGCAAAAACACATTATAAATTTTATGGGTCATTCAACCAAACTAGTTCAAACTCAGAGTTAAAAACACATCAGACTTTTTAACATTTTAACTTAGACTTCAGATTAAAATCCTTTTGCTTTGATTGACTGAGTGACTAGTGACTCAATCATGCTTGTTTTATTAAAGCAAATGATTGAATGTTCTATTTTGTCACTTACAAAACAATCATAACTTTCCCCACATGTTTCATTGGTGACTGTTTCAGTAGTGACAATTTTAGCGCTTGCCAGTACATGACAAACAAACACAGCTTTGAACAGCTTTACACACAAATAATCGTAATATTTTTCATTACAACTTTTCTTGCAGAAAATATGTGTTTCGGTAGTGACAATTTTTAATGTTACACGCTGATTTTGAAACTTTGGGACCGTCACTGTTGCCCCAGGGGATTCCCCTCCTCACCACCAGAGGTCTCTCTCACCACAGTTTTGACATTAATGGGTGTCATTAGTAGCCTTTTTAAAGGCCTCTGCTCAGCAGCTCTCTGCTTGTTTGTGTTGTTGCCTTCAAGCCTAACTGGTCTATATTTGATTGTTCTTTTGATCTGTGTATTTTCCCTCTGGATTTTGTTTGATGTTTATGGTTTGGTTATCAAAGCTTCACAGTTGGTTTAACCCCTGCTCATTTTAAGCATAGTCATCAGTTTCACTTCCTGCTCTAAAATGCAGGGGTTTGGCTAAAATAAGGCTCCGTCTATGGACTCTGAGTTTCGGGAGGGACATGAAAATGTGGGACGGCATTTTATGAATATTTTATTATTTATTTAATACGGAGCTCTGCTGGTGACATCACATATAAATAACAATAATTACAATAACAATAATTATTAATAACAACTTAATAAGGCATAGGAATGAGATGATTAAATCGTGGACACGACTTAGTAAGACGTAGGAATGAGATCCTAATGAGTGCCCAAGTCTTAGTACGGCGAATGAGATCCTAATGCATGGCCATGACTTACTAAGGTGTGGGAATGAGATAATTAAGTTGTGGCCATGACTAAGGAAGGCATGGGAATGAGATCCTAATATGTGGCCACAACTTAGTAAAGTGTGAGAACGAGATCCTAATGAGTGGCCACGTTTTAGTGAGAACGAGATCCTAATGTGTGGCCAGGACTTAGTAAGGCGGGGGAACAAGATCGTAATGCATGGCCATGACGTAGTAAGGCATGGAAATGAGATACTTAAGTCACGGCCACAACTGAGTAAGGCGTAGGAACGAGATAATTAAGTCAGGGCCATGACTTAGTAAGGCATGGGAACGAGATCCTAATGCATAGCCATGACTTAGTAAGATGTTGGAATGAGATAATTAAGTTGTGGCCACGACTTACAAGATCATGTCTCTGAGATGCAGAACTAAAAAAGTGAGTTTTTGACAAAAAAAACTCGAAATAGCAGTGAAATCTGCTGCTTCATCATTTTAAGTTGACTTTAAATTTTTACAGTGAATAGCTGCATCTGAAGAGGAGCTGAATAAATACTTAAATAAATGCTTGAAAATGAAACAGCGTTCACTGAAAATCATAACTTGACCTCATTTGAAGAAACACTGATGAATGGAACTGAAGGCCGAATGATTCCTGTCCCAGCTGTTGCCTGATTCATGTCTGCAGGTGTGGCTTCATCTTTTTCCTGCATCACAGCTTCTCATTTGACCTTCATGAACTTTCAGTTCCGCATTTTTCCCATTTTCTAATGTTAGATGCGTGTTTGGGGTGTCGTTAAGGTGACGAGGGTTCCACATGCCTCGGTAACAATCGAAGGATGGAGCAGGATGCAAGTGTGTCTGTTTGTTTGGGTAGATTAGAGAATCGTGGTCGGTGTCCATGGCAGGGGTCAAAAAAAACAGGCAGGAACTATAAGCACAGAAACTACTTATACACAAACAAGGGAAAGCTACAGACAAAACAAAAGGCACTAAGAGACACACTAGGAATCAAACCAGACATAATAATCAACTGAACAAAGGCAAAGCTAGACTAGACTAGAGACTATGGGGCTAGTATGCAGCACGACACCAAGAACAGACACAAAGAAATATACGCTATATATATATATATATACACCGATCAGGCATAACATTATGACTACCTCCTTGTTTCTACGCTCGCTGTCCATTTTATCAGCTCCACTTACTATATAGGTGCACTTTGTAGTTCTACAGTTACAGACTGTAGTCCATCTGTTTCTCTGCATACTTTGTTAGCCCCCTTTTACCCTGTTCTTCAGTGGTCAGGACCCCCTTGGACCCTCACAGAGCAGGTACTATTTGGGTGGTGGATCATTCTCAGCACTGCAGTAACACTGACGTGTTGGTGGTGTGTTAGTGTGTGTTGTGCTGGTCTGAGTAGATCAGACACAGCAGTGCTGCTGGAGTTTTTAAACACTGTGTCCACTCACTGTCCACTCTATTAGACACTCCTACCTTGTCAGTCCACCTTGCAGATGTAAAATCAGAGACGATAGCTCATCTGCTGCTGCACAGTTTGTGATGGTCATCCTCTAGTCCTTCATCAGTGGTCACAGGACGCTGCCCACAGGACGCTGTTGGCTGGATATTTTTGGTTGGTGGACTATTCTCAGTCCAGCAGTGACACTGAGGTGTTTAAAAACTCCAGCAGCACTGCTGTGTCTGATCTACTCAGACCAGCACAACACACGCTAACACACCACCACCACGTCAGTGTTACTGCAGTGCTGAGAATGATCCATCTACCCAAATAGTACCTGCTCTGTGAGGGTCCATGGGGGTCCTGACCACTGAAGAACACGGTAAAAGGGGGCTAACAAAGTACACAGAGAAACAGATGGACTACAGTCTGTAACTGTAGAACTACAAAGTGCACCTATATAGTAAGTGGAGCTGATAAAATGGACAATGAGCGTAGAAACAAGGAGGTGGTCATAATGTTATGTTATGAAAACAAATGAATTATTATAAGTAAACCTTAAAATCTGTTTGGTAACACTAAATATTGATTAAATTAACATGAATTGAGGTAAAGATAACGTTTATGGAAAAAATGTATTTTTTACCTACTCTTGGATGGCTAAACATGCATCGGGTCATATTGTCCTGGTAAAATTATTGCTGTTCCTTACAGTTGATCATAACAGGATGTTTAATGTACCAGTCAAGCTGCTTTTTGCGCCAGTTCTGTTTTTGTGCCACACCCGCTCTTTCTAAATAAAGACGCTTCTCTGTGATACAGACCTCACTTTCAGAACTCTAGAAAGCTAAAATGGCGTCCGCTTTGTATGAGCAGATCCAGTGTGCCATCTGTTTGTGTGACTTCACTGACCCAGTCAGTCTACCATGCGAGCATTCCTTCTGCAGGCTGTGTATCTTGGGTCACCTGCAGGCGTGCAGCGGTCAAAGCTCATGTCCTGAGTGCAGACAGCAGTTCACCAAGGACGATCTGCGGCCCAGCCGGCTGCTGAGGAACGTGATTGAAGCCATCCAAGATCATCTGAAGGAAAAACAAAGTACAGCGGTCCAGAACACGGACCTCAACACTTCTGGTCTTGTCTGCGCTGAGCATGATGAGAAGCTGAGGCTGTTTTGTGAGACTGACCAGACACTAATGTGCGTGATCTGTAGAGATGGAACCAAACATCAGGGGCACCAGTACAAACCTGTTAAAGAGGTGGTCAGCACTAAGAAGGTAAGGAGTAGACTTACTCTCTATGCTATCTTTAGCTTGTATGTTTCTAGTATTGACTGATTTAATGAAAAGCACATATGAAATAGTATAATATTGAGTAACTCGACATCTTTTGGTGAAACATGTTTCAGCGCTTGTTTAACAGACGACAAACATGCCACAAAGTATTATATTGTAAGTTCACAACTCATATGAACACCTAAGCTGTATGGAATACGCTTCAGATTTCCCTCAGATGATATATCACATGGTGGGAAACCCCCAGGAAAGAGTGGCTTGTCAATGCACTGTAATAGTCTATTGTTTTAACAGTAAAAGGGAATAAAATATTACATTTATATAAGTATAAAGTTCAGTGCTAAATATTATGTCCAGTGCAGAGGTCAGATTAGGTAGAAACCATTAGTTTAAGTTTCCTTTAGGTTTGGCAGCAACAGCTACTCCAATAAACTGTCCCAAGTAAGTGTGGCAGGTCAGTATAAAGGCAGCATGAGGTTTTGTTCTACATCAGAAATCAGACACTAGTGCACCAAAATGTCTTATTTTGGGAGAAAAGAAAAAGAAAAAAAAAGAAAAGATGGATGAAAGAGTGAAATGTATATGTTGTAATTAAGAGCCCATCAATTCAAAGGCATACTATTTAATGAACTTTAAGGCTTAATTTTTATACATTTTAAGACAATAAGATTTCATAAAGAACCGCAAGAAGACAGGCAGAGTTTCAGAAACACGTTTTCATGTTTCATAAAGTTTTATAAACTTGTCCCACAGGCACTGAGCAGTGCAGCGACATGACAAAGAAGCAGAACATGATTGTGTGTTTTCGGAGTGCTGACTGGCTCGCAGACAGAACCTTATAGAACAATGAGTTTGACTTTGGAGATAGAACCTTTTTTGCATTCCCTAGAAATGCAGACAACATAAAAAAAATCTCACATAATGCTAAGAATTTGTCACAGAACAAGAATATGTGAATAATTAACTTTTGACAAAAATGCCTGATAGAACCTTCTAATTCCAAGGCGACGATATTCTACTCATCATCCACTATATAAGAAACAACTGCTTTGTAGTTCCACTTAGTGGCCACTTTATGAGCACCTACTTTATAGGCTCACTATGTAGGCGGACAACTACAGACTGTTCCTTCTCTTTGAATTGTGCACACAAAAGCAACTTGCATGCTAGTAGCCCCCACTGCTGGCGAACCCTCAGACTGCTAAACATGAGTGAGTGAGAATGCTTCAAAGCCAGGTCCACATGCTTTACAGTTACAGACTGTGGCCTATTTCTTGCTGCACAGTTTATCAGCTCCCTCTCTACTCCATTCATCATTGGTTTACTTTCTGACCATAAGACATCACTTGTCCAGATATTATTTGGGAGGTGGTCCATTCTCAGCAGTCAGTGACACTGACATGGTAGTGTGTGTTGTGGTATGAGTGTATTACATGCAGCAGTGTTGCTGAGAGTCAACCACCCGAAAAAATGAGCCAAGAGCCGCTCTTTGGTCAGAAACTGACCATTGATGAAGGGAACAGGGGCGCACAACTCCAGGTGGAGGGCTGGTGTCCAGCACAGTTTGGAGGTTCCTCTACTCAAACACACCCACTTAACCGAGCAATTAACAGATAAGTGTAATCAGGTGCAGGTAAATCACCAAACTGTGCTGGACACTGGCCCTCCAGGACTGGAGTTGTGAACCCCAGGACTAGAGGATGGCTAACACTAGCAGTGCATCAACAGATGAGCTACAGTCTCTAATTAAGGACCAAGGTGTAGCAACAAGGTAGGTGTTTCTGATAAAGTGGCTGGTCTGGTGAAGTAGAGCAGTCAAATGAGATTTTGAGCATGATTGTTTATTTTGGTCTTAGAGCTCTTAAATCTTCTCACTCAGGACGATGTAAAGAGAGCGCTGGAAATCCTGTCCACAGAATACAGAGAACTGAATGACTTAGTCAAAGAGCAAACGGCAGAGATAGAAAAATCCAAGGTAAAGTCAAGTTCTATTTGGTGAACAACATGAAATTCATTGTTATTTTTTTTCAGAAGCTTATGAACTCTACACTGCAAAAAAATGGTCTCTTGTCAAGTGAAATGATCGCAAATCTAGTCGATATGTCTAATATTTCCCATTTTGAGATGGCTGTGCTCTTATTATAAGATCAACCAGCTTATTTCTAGACACTATTTGCTCGTTTTAGGTTATTTTATCAAGGACAATTATCTCACTATACTGGCAGATAATTTTGCTGGCTTCTGAAAACAAGCAAAATTGTCTATGGTGAGATCATTTTATTTAATAAAATTGCTTAAAACAAGTAATAATGTCTAGAAATAAAGTATATAATCTTGAATTAAGCTTACAACAATCTCAACAGGAGAAATATTTGATTTATTGAGTATTTTTAATGTAATTTTACTTGACAAGATACCATTTTTGCAGTGTATGCCCTAATAATATAATCATTTTAAAACTACAGGTGAAATCGAACCTCCTGTCAGGCCAGATATCTTCTCAGTTCGAGGAGCTGCATCACTTCCTGAGAAAGAAGGAAGAAGAGATAAAGAAGCAGCTGGAAATGGAGGAGAAAAGATGTTTGGAACCAATGGAAGAAAAGAAGACTATGATAGAAACGTTACTAAAGGAAGGGAAAAGAGACCAAGACATTCTAAAATCAGCCCTTAACATTAATCAGCCTGAAATATTTCTGAAGGTTGGCTACACTAATTTTGCATTTCCTCAAATATGCTGTATAAACATGTGTTATCACCAATAGCAGCTTCACAGAGATTAGCATAGAAGGCCTAATTATTTAATAATTTCATTAATTATTATGTTTTTTATTTAAACTCTGCAAGTATTGTAGTAATACTGTTATTTAATTATCAGGTTTTGCAGTTAAACACCTCATGCGCCCTGCAGAAAATGATTTAATCTGGATAGTGGAATCTAAGAAGATACAGCCAAGGTAGCTCTCCCATTGGTTAGGCCTTCAGGAGCTTGACTGAAGGCCTAACATGTCAGATTGACCATTAACACATATTCAAACAATCACTTTTGTGAATATAAGTGTTAGCCTGATCAATGCACTGGAAAAGGGCAGCAGCAGCTCTATGCTAGCACTCTTTACTGAAAGAGTCACTGTAAAACTGCTACAAGGTAAAACCTGTTAATATGTATGTTACAAGATTAATATAAAGCATGGAATATCTTTTAGAAACTTCAACTGTGTGCATTTAATATAGAACGGCCTAAAAATCCTTTAAACCACTGCTAGTTTAGCACAAACAGTCTACTAATATCCCCTAGAGGGGCTAGCAAAAATTAGCATTATCGTAGACTTGTTTTTCCTCGTTTTGGCCTGAAATGAAGGTCTAGCTCAGTTTGCCTCTAAAAATGTAAAAAATGAAGTAATGCTTTTCTGAATCGTGTTGTATTGGCCCTTTGATTGCCAAGTTTGATCCCTGGTGATGCCACAGCCATCCGTAAATGGGAGTCCAAAGGATTATAATTGCCCCACTCTGTATGGATGGGTGATGGCCTTCCCTGTCCCCCAGGGAAACTGTGCTAGCCTTCACCCTCCCAGCATGTGAGAATCATGTGACAAAGTGAGAGCTAGACAGAATATTTAATGACTAAATTGGAGTTAAAATGTTTTTGTAAAAAATATTTATGTAATTTCTTTACAGTGGTGCTGATAGGAATCAGGGGTCACAATGTCTACAACACACATGTAGATATTTTATTTACTATCCAAAACCAACAGCCTAAGAGAATAAAGTCGTAATATTTCGAGAAAAAAGACATAATATTTGGAGGATAAAGTGGGCTGCTGTACTGTAGGGGGGCTGCCATAACGTGTTGGGGTCTCGGTTGCTGTACTGGCACCGGAGTTCCACTCACTCCTGTCTCTCTGTGGATCATTTTGATCATCATTCTCACTGTCTGTGAAACTTCATGCCCTGTTTGAATGGGGGGAGATGTAGCCCCCGATAGCCGTGTAGACGACCCTGCCTGTGATTCTCCTTCAACAACACAGACAGACAGTTTCCTCCGAGTCCGTCTGGCTCTTTATTCTAGATAAACACAGTTTCCTGCTCAGCCGTTTCAGTCGGTTCTTATACTAATAACAGGCTGGTGCTGATGAGCAGGAGAGACAGGGAGACTGAGTGTTTCTTTATGGGTGAATCGATATGAAAGTAGAACTCCACCAACTCAACACCCCTCTTTTAACATGAGGAGGGACTTTATCCTTTTTATTTTTATTAACAGTGGCCCTAAAACGCTGTCGTACACTCGAACAAGGGGTAGTGTTAAAAATAAGAAATGGGATCAAGTCTTGGCCTCAGATGGAAACCTGCCTATTGACTAAATGACTGTTTTATTTTACAGTGGTGGAATGAAAAAGGTCTTTCCATTACAGAAAACATTCAGAAGAAAGAGACTCTGTGAGTAGCCACCCTAACAATATCTTCTGTATGTGTTGAACGTCTAGCTTCAGCTTTCACTAGAGATGCCTGCTGTTTTGTTCAGGTTCTTGGGAGAGGAGGATGACACACTCCTGTTAAAGGACACGAATTTCATGGTAATACCCGACTCGCTCTCTCTCGGCCCCTATGAGAGCCACTTGCAGTTCTTTGTGTGGAAAGAGATGCTGAAGTCTATCAAGCCAGGTATATCTGGGAGATACAGATTTCACACGTGTACAGAAAGCCAATAGGTAACATCCAAACATTGCATTCTAACCTCACTGTATACAATTTCTAAGCGTTTCTCATAAAGCTTCACTCTGTCTTGTGTCTAATGAGGAATAAAGTAGAATTCTAGCGATTTTCTAAAATTTCTGCATAATTCAGTGGTTAATATGTAAACAAAGTCATTGATAGCAGTTCGATATTAAGTGGCTCATTGTGAAGAAACTTGCAGACTCAAATTTCTTTACAGTGGTGGTGAATGGAACCAGGGGTTGAAATGTTTACAACACAAATATAACCATCTCATTTATTTTTTCACCATTTAACCTACATGTGTCATCTAAGTTTTTGGATATAAAGTTGATAATGCTAAAAGAGTGGAAAATACGAAAAAAAAAGTTTTGTTTGGGGACTACATTACCTTATAACACCCTGCAGGTACCTCTCCACCATGTACGCATTTAAAAAAATACATTTTGGACCACAATCCTCTCAAAACTATTGTAAAATTAATGTCTCTGGCATCACAGTGTAATCATAACTGTTTAATGTAATAATTTTCTGTGAGGGAGCTTTGAGAGGTGGACGTCTGGTTTCTATCACCACCACTGTGAGCAATTCTGACTTGGCAAGTTTCTCTATTTCTCATTTCACACCAAACCACTCTGAATGCCTCTGTTTGCACCTTAACCATTTAATTATGCAGGAATTTTGAAATATCTGTGGAAGTCCCCTTTGAGAAACTTTAGGAGGTCAATATTCATAATAATCTAAAGAATTCTAAAAAATGTGGTTTAAAAAATTGGTTCAAGGTGTAAGGAGCTGGACGGAGGCTATGGTACTGATGGTTTAGCATGTCTGAAAACATACACTGCATGCCCAAAGTTATCCAGACACCCCTTTTAGTTAGTGAATTGGGCTACTTTAAAAGTCTAAAACTAACTCTAAAACTAACATACAATATGTTATTTGATGTGCCATGTAATATTCTGTAGCACAGCATTATGTCCTGGTTAAACATCAAATTAGTCAGAATTTTTTTAAATTGGTGGAATTCCCCTTGAATATATTTACAGTATGGTGTGCTGAGCTATTGAGCCAGTGTCAGAGAAACTATTCTTGCCTTCCAGTTGCTGAATGCTTTACCATAAGCCCACGCACACCTCTGATTGTTTCTCCTGATGGACTCAGTGTCCGGCAGAGGGACATTGACCTTCATGACCATGAAGACATTTACAGCAATGAGACGGTCAGTGCTGAGGAAACATTCACAACAGGCCAGCACTACTGGGAGCTAGAGGTGGGGCAAAAGCCTGACTGGACTGTGGGTGTAGAGAAGAGGATGGAGGGAGCAAATTTACTGGCCAGACTTACGGGATGGAAACATTGTATCTCAAAGGTCCACCTACGGCTCAAGCATGACCAGGGCTACGTCCTCAACTGCAATGATATCGAGACACCCATATTAACAGATATCAACACAAGACCCAGGAAGATAGGGTTATATCTGGACTGTGAAAGAAATGAGGTCCACTTCTATAATGCTGATAACATGAGCCTCATACACAAGTTTACATGTAGCTTTCAGTGGCCGTGGTCAGTCAGTCTGTGGCCAGGGCCTTATCTGAGAGGGACAAACAGCAGCCCACTATCAGTGTGCTGCTACACAGTATAATATGCTAGCTAAACTGAATAACTGGTCATCTGTGGTCTGTATTCGTCAACTGATTCCTCGTTTCTACAATCACTATCCGTTTTATCAGCTCCACTGACCATATAGGAGCACTTTGTAGTTGTTTGTTAGCCCCCTTTTCACCTTGTTTTTCAAAGGTCAGGACCACCACAGAGCAGGTATCATTTGGGTGGTGGATCATTCTCAGCACTGCAATCTGTAGGACTGCTAGCCTAGCCACTGAGCTATAGGCTAATGAATAAAACCAAGCTAGAATTAGTGTAAATTTTACCTCAGTTGTCGAACGAAATCATAAAGAAAACAACAATTTTATCTTTATTCTGCATAAAATGGACACCAGAGACACATTTTTCACTCTTTAACTCGAGAAAAGAAGCCAAACTGAGGTAAAATATCTGCACAGCCATGGAGCTACCTTGCTAACTGTAGCTAGCTTAGCTTGTCCCCCTCATCTGAATCATTTCTGCTGTTTGAGTAATTCTTTCTCTCCACTGTAATGACAATTTAAGTTGCTACAGTTCTATGGTTGCAGTAAAATGGCTTCCTTGCAGTAACATTAGCCGTCTACCCTTCCTTTGCTTTCACCAGCTAACGAAAAAAAAATAGTCCAACTGCAAAAATTCACTCCAGTTTTCCAAAAGTTCCTCCTTCCTTGAAGCTACATCATCAGAGGGGGTATTTCGGGGGTATTTAGTGCTTACTTTAGCTTTAGCTAGCTAAAGTAAGCGCTAATATTAGGAATGTAGGCTCATAAAAGTGGTGATTTTGTCTCAAAATGCTTGGAAGACATTCAAAATATGATGTTAGATCAAACTAATGTGATTTTCATTCTTTCAAAGACAATATTATTATCGATAAAAACCCTTTGCCGAGGATGAGATTGTGGCCAGTATGTTTTTCGGTCCACTGTTCCAGATTATAACTTATTTACTGTATTTAAATAATAATAGGGTGAGTTAAGGGTGACATAAGGTCAAATGGGACATTATAGCTATACAGGGTTTATTTTCTTGCCTGATGAGTGAAAATAAAAACTGTTTTTGCCCATCCCTGGCTGTGAAACCACATAATCAAAATTGCATGTGATGGAAACATGAATACAATGTACTACTACGACAAAATCAGCCACAAATTTGTTAAGATCTTGTTTGTGCTTTTGGAATTAGGTTGTTTTATTTTGTCCTATTCACCCAAGCATGGTTTGAGTGCATGGGTGCATGGTTTTGGGTTATTGGGACAGTGCTAAAAGGCTTTGCTAATGAAGAAAAGGATCATCCTGGCCATGGAGAACCACTGTGTGTGCTACATAAGTGGTTCCCAACCTTTTCATTTGTGTGAACCACTAATTAACCACAAAAATGTTCATGGACTAGCGGATGTTGCTACTTGTTTTTCCTAGCCAGCTGGTTAACCCTAATACACTAACCATGCCAAACCTAACACTACATTTAGCCTTGACCTCTAAAACCATTCCTGACAACTCCTGATTGACCCCTTTAAATCCCAGGCTTATTACATACTAAATCTAATTATTCAGTACCTACAGGGACTTCAGTGTAAACGGCCTGAGCTAGTGTGTCATAAAACTTTAGGCCCGCTGGAAGGCCCTGTGTTTTAAGGGGTTAATCTATCACAGAGAAGCATGTTTTTTTTGCTTCAATTCAATTTGCGGGATGAGGATTAAGGGAGGAAGTCAGAGGGGAGGGGATTCTTGTGACAGCA
The DNA here is from genome assembly GCF_904425465.1 of Colossoma macropomum. Lineage (NCBI taxonomy): Eukaryota > Metazoa > Chordata > Actinopteri > Characiformes > Serrasalmidae > Colossoma > Colossoma macropomum. Next base: position 39,900,969 of record NW_023494785.1, read on the forward strand.
ACAGGAAAGGCAGCTTTATACTGCATGAATTGTGGACAGATTTTTAAACATTTAGTAATAAAATGTAACAGAAATTAATATGGAGTCTTAATTTAATTACTTCATTAATGATGAAATTGAAAAGGAAAATGTGCACGTGAAATTATATCAAAGTATGAATTAAATTGTGAAATAAATATGCTTACACTAGCCTAGATCAATGATGAGATGTGCTGTCCCAATCACCCAAATGTTACAAAAAAACAAAGGTGTTGGGTTAGTTTACACAAAAGGCTATTCCATGCCTCCTTGGAACACGATATAACCTCCTTTTCATCACAGATGGATATATAACATCTTCAGAATTACTGAAATGTATCATGCATTGGGATAATTTTTTTTAAATTCATGGCTAGAAAGCTTAAACAAGGTGGAAATTCAAAAACTGTCCTAATCACTCTTAATTTACATATCACTGCTGTCGGAAAAAATACTCGTATCTCCATTTTTGTCGTTTTTCAGTTTTTGACATAATTAGAAAATGCCTGTCGTTCTTTACATGGTTTGTAAATTTCATGCTGAAAGGACCAAAAGAATCTGGACGAGATTACTTGGAAAAAAGTCTGGTTCCATTGACTTACATTAAAAGTAAAGTAGGTTTTTTCCTTCTCCTGTAAGTTGTCATTTTGGAGATACAAGGTTTTCTTCTGACAACAGCTATATATATATATATATATATATATATATATATATATATATATATATATATATATATATACATACCTGAGCCAGGCAAAAAGAAGAATGTAGATCTAGTGAGAGCTTAAAATTAAAGTGGGATTGAGGACTAGGTTGAGAAATCCTGAACTAGAATGTAATTTATGAATGCTATGTTGGGTTTGGCTTATTGTTCACATTTGCACAACAATGTCGCCCTTTTTTCCACATTTTGACGGACCAGTTTGGTTAGTTTTTTTTTGGTTTGTTTTTGTTACGTTACAGTGTTCTGTGCTTCAAAGACTTTGGAATGAGGATACATCTTGGTAGCTTTGATCATCAAACTATTTTAGGCCGCTGAATCATTTTTTCCAATAATACACTTGGACGGTATAGGACCTATTTGCCATATAGGCCACAGTTATGTATAGTTTTACCAATAGAACGAAGGAAGAAGAGGAGGAAGAGGAGCTCTTCTTGTAGCTTAAACAGGAATAAACAGAAAACAGAAACAAAACATCCACTTTGTGGCTTGTACATCATTTAATTCCTTTACTTTAGTTTAACATGTTTAATATATCATTTATTACACTTCCCTCGTAGAATACATTATGTGTATTGACTGCATTTAAGTGATTGTACCCTTGAATGTACAGTCAACACTGTTTTCTGTTATATGAGGGCTAAAGTTCTTGTTTTTGCAGGGCGGGGAGGAGCATAAGTATAAATAACTCACATCGGCTAGTGGCACCCTTATGTAACTAAGATTCCAAGAATTGTTTGACAACTGTCAATATAGTCAAGATCCAATGAAAAGCCCAGTATTTTTGAGCATATTCACTTTATAGGCACTTGAGATGATAAACGGGCAATATTGACCCTCTACACCTCCACAATCATACAAATCAGATATTAAAACTTTATACAAAACTTTAAACAATACACTTTTATCTGCACTATATATTTGTCACATAGTGTTAAAGGTGTCTGATTTTTGAGCCAATATAAGCACACTACACCTTTTTTCCAACAACAAATGGTTTAAAATTTTATGTGAGGTCATAACTTTTGAGAAATTTTCAATGACTTTTATTTAAATTAACATATGTTAAATTACCAAAATAAATGATGCAGTGATACACATTTGCTTTGTTATTGCTAGCTGAAATCTGGATTTATTTTGGTTGGAGAAGGGGTGGTATTAGGGCAACTTTAGCCCTCTATGTCTGTCTGTACAACATTGAAACACATCAGATTTCAAACTTTGGTATTTATTACTTGTATTACAACATACTTCTGGCAACTAGGTATTTGTCATATAGTATTAAAGGTGTCAGATTTACGAGCTATTAAAAAATGAAGAAAATGTCACACCTTCCCAAAGGTCAAAGGTTCAAACTTTGATAAGTCATAACTTTTCAACTGTTGATACTAGATGTATGAACTTCTTGGGGATTTTTCTTTGAATTAAGATGTATTAGCCTACAAAAAAGAAAAGATTCAGTGATACATATTTGCTATGTTATGGCCAGCTGAACATATTTTAATTTGAATTTTTCCAGGGTTTAGGTCAACTCTGCCCCTCGATATCTCCATACTGAAACACATTAGTTATTTCAAACTTTGGTATTTGTTACTCATATTACAATACACTTTGGGCAACTGGGTACTTGTCATATTGTATAAAAGGTGTCTGATTTATGAGGCATTAAAAAAGTTTTTCCCTTTTTCCCAATAACCTTTTAAGGCAAAGCCCACTTTGTAAAGTCTATATCTCAAAGACTAATAAAGATACAAGCCTAAAATTACATACTATTGCACATGCTGATATATTTCATGATATTATTACACAAGCTTGAATTGGTGATTTCACATAGACTGACTCACATATATAACAATTTTTAAATAAAAAAAATCAATTAAAAAATGATAATTTGACATGTTTCATGGGCCAAGAGATCAGATGCTTCAGAAACTCAAAAAACTGCTTTTGCTTTAAATATCAAATCACATCGTTAGGAATTAAATGATTGATTGAACAGTATAGCAGCTCTGCTGTTTGCTAACCTGAGCAGTGACATTCAAAGTTGAATTTGCCAGTTTCACTTGTGTGTTGTTTCAGTAGGCTGCAGATCCTGTTTGACCTGAGCCAGGTTGGGAGGTACAGTACTATACATAACACACATCAAAAGTGTCATTGTTGTGTTTGTTTCAGAATCAAGAAGGAAGGAGCAGTGTGAGGTGAACTTTATCGAACAGCAGCGTCTTCACTTACAATGGCCTCCCGGCTGTCTTGGCAGATCAAGTGCTCATTGTGTTTAGGTGATTTCACTGATCCGGTCAGTCTGTCTTGCGAACACTCTTTTTGCCGCCAGTGCATTACAGGTCACCTGCGGGCCAGCCTGGGCCAAAGCTTCTGCCCGGATTGCCAAAAGCCTTACATAGCTGGAGACCTGCGGCCCAGCCGGCTGCTCAGGAATGTGACGGAAGCTGTACGGGAGCATCTCACAGTCCAGAAAGCCAAAGGGATCATGACTTCACCTACCGATTCTCCAGCAGGCCTGATGGACACGCTGGTATGTGCTGAACACGATGAGAAGCTCAAACTCTTCTGTGAAACGGACCAGAAGCTGGTATGCGTGGTGTGTCGAGATGGGCAGAAGCACAAGGACCACCAGTTCAAACCTGTGAAAGAGGCGGCTCAGATAGTGAAGGTAAAAATCCGCTCAAACACAGTGGTATGAACACCCCGAGTCAAATGAGAACACATCCTCTACAGAAAGCGTTTTTCTGCAGTTTTAGAGCACAATTTCTGTTCATTTTCTATAAAGTTATACTGGAAATTATATTGGAAAAAAAAACATAAAATATAAAATGTGCCATAACTTCAGCACAGGCCACATTTTATTTTCTATTTCTTTCCAATATGTATAAATTAAGCAAATAAACAGTAGTTGTGCAGACATCAAGACATGTAATTTGACCAGGGGTGCCCTCACTTTTGTATACAACTGTACGCGAGGCTTGTTCACACATGCTTTAAACTGTGAATTCCACAGATTTTTCAAAATTTCTGCATGATTCACTGGTTTAGATGTAAACAACGTCATTCAGATTCAATGTGAAATTGTTCATTGTAAAAAAGCTCTGATTTCTTTACATGGTGGTGATAGGAACCAGGTGTCGTGATGTCTACAGCACAAATATAGCCATTTTATTTATCCAAAATGACCAGTGAACCTACACTAGTCTCCTGAGTTTTTATGTGTAATGGTGGTAATGGCAAAATAGTGATAAAACCCAAAACAATAATTTTCTTTGGGGACTATTTTGTCTAATTTCTCTCAGCGCCCCATGTTCTTTTCCTATGTTGCGCTAGCATCAAGCTAACAGGTTTAATACTACATAGCTCTGGCCAGCACACCGCTGAAGCTTGTAACAGACATTCAACACACAATTGAAGCTTGTAACAACAATTTTTTCTTAATATTTTGGTTTTACAGCGAATTCTGCAGGAAATATTTCACAATTAAAGCCTCTGAATATTACTGAATGTTAGCAATCTGCCAAGCTGGTTGTTATACAAAGCTGTGTTATGTCTACTATGGTATCAGGCCTTTTACTTCACCTACACACAATATTTTTATTTCCACAATAGCATTATATGTTTCCATAAATTTCCATAAAATACTGCTTGTTTTTGAGCTCCCACAGTTGAATTATGCATTTTTCTTCAATAACATTGATTTAATACAGTAGATTTCTGTGAAAATATGTATGATTTAGAAAATGGGGCACAAACTGGGTTTTCAACTTTGTAGTTCAGCAAATATTTCTAAAATTGTTTTATAGTGTTTAAATGTTATTTTTTGTACTCAATTTTTTATGTCAAGAAAGCTGCAGTTGTGCTGTCCATTTCATCTCAACATGGCCGTCTTTGTAGGGAGGTGTGAACTGTTTTCACAGCTGGGGGTTCTCATCCCTCCCCTTTCAGCCATCGTTGCTCACTAGCAGCTCAACACAACAGTGTTGAGTCACAACATTTCACACAGAGTGCCAACAGTGTCTTAATTAGTCTGATCACAGAGTTATGGGCGAATATTTAATTTGATTTCATTAATTACAAAAATCTGAGTTGATTTCCATTCTACCAGTGAAATGGTCAGGGCCCATATCTGATCCAGTTTTGCTCTGTAGAAGTGTCCAATTAGCTAGCCGTAACATAATTTAACTTCTCGTCGGTGTGCTTTCTATTCTTGTGTTATTGCAATTTTAATCTTGGCAGGAAGGTTCTGCCCAGGAACACAAGTCTGTTCTTCACATTTTAGTAGTAATAAATGTCTGTTTCAGTTTGAACTTTTGATTAAAAACATCCTAGACTATTACTGATTTTTAAAGGACTGTAATCTTTCACTTTTACTGACTCTACTGTATCACTTTTTACCACTCCCTTTTGGTTCTGTAGGGAATAGTGAAGGGTGCGCTAGGCTTCCTGGCCAAAGAGAATAGAGAGCTGGAAGACATGACCCAAAAACAGGCAGCTGAGATCACTAAAACTGAGGTAAGACAGTTTCATGGATTTAAGAAGTGAATTCATGATATAATTCAAAACATAAATGCCAGATAATATGATTAGCACACTGCAACTAGCACATTGCCTGCAACATATTTCTTGTGAAACATACGTACCACTAGTCATTATTCTTTAAAACCGTGTGTCTCACTCAGAGTTGTAACAGATTTCCAAAGAGGGACTCACTAACTACTAGGAACCAAACTCAACCTGAAACCAAAATATTTTATACCCTTTTTATCAAAGTTGAGATCCACACGCCTGTCAGCCCAGACATCTGCCCATTTGGCGGAGTTGCACCAGTTCCTGAGGAAGAAAGAAGAAGAGGCAAAGAAGCAACTGGAGGACAAGGAGAAGGATGCTGTCAAATCTATGTGGAGGAACTCATCCAAAATCAGTGAAGAACTGATGGAAGGAAAAGAGACAGAGTGCATTCTTCAGTCTGCGCTGGATATTAGTCAACCTGACCGCTTTCTACAGGTAAATTCAGCAACATTGTTAAGTCGGCTTCTTCTTATTATTTTACAGTCAACCATGGTACAAGTATGCTGACACCTTAGCAACCACCTGAGATAGCATAGCAACGGCCTAGCAATACCTTAGTACCAACTCTTTTGAAATAGCCTAGCAATACCTTAGCAACCAAATGAAATATCATAGCAATGGCCTAGCAACACCCTAGCAACCACCTGGAATACCACATCAACAGCCTAGCAACACTTTAGCAATCATATAACAACTAACAAGCAACACTCTAACAATAAGCTGTAATACCAGAGCAACCTCGTAGAAAAAGCATAGCAACAGCATAGTAAAACCTTAGCAACCACCTGTGATAGCATAGCAGTGGCTTAGCAACACCTTAGCACCAACCCTTTTGGCTTCCATAGCAACAGTCTAGCAACACCTTAGCAACCAACTGGAATACCATAGCAATGGCCTAGCAAACAGGAATACAATAGCAATGGCCTAGCAACAACCTAGAAACACCCTAGCAACCACCTAGCAACAGCCTAACAACATCTTAACAACCACCTGGAATACCTTAGCAACAGCCTAGCAACACTTTAGCAAGCACATAACCAACATGCAACACCCTAACAACAAGCTGGAATACCATAACAACCCTATAGCAAAAGCATAGCAACAACATGGTATACCATAGCAACAGCATAGTAAAACCTTAGCAACCACCTGTGATAGCATAGCAATGGCTTAGCAACACGTTAGCACCAACCCTTTTGGCTTCCATAGCAACACCCTTGCAACACCTTAGCAACCAACTGGAATACCATAGCAATGGCCTAGCAAACAGGAATACAATAGCAATGGCCTAGCAACAACCTAGCAACACCCTAGCAACCACCTAGCAACAGCCTAACAACATCTTAACAACCACCTGGAATACCATAGCAACAGCCTAGCAACACTTTAGCAAGCACATAACAAACAACATGCAACACCCTTACAACAAGCTGGAATACCATAGCAACCCTGTAGCAAAAGCATAGCAACAACATGGTATACCATGGCAACAGCATAGTAAAACCTTAGCAACCACCTGGGATAGCATAGCAGCCACCTAGCAACACCTTAGCACCAACCCTTTTGGCTTCCATAGCAACAGCCTAGCAACACCTTAGCAACCAGCTGGAATACCATAGCAATGGCCTAGCAAACTGGAATACCATAGCAACAGCATAACAACATCTTAATGCCCACCTGGAATACTATAGCAACAGCCAAGCAACACTTTAGCAATCACATAAAAACCACCAAGCAGTGCTCTAACAACAAGCTGGAACACCATAGCAACCTTGTAGCAACACCATAGCAACTACCTGGTATTTCTATAGAAACAAAATTAAGTTAATTAATTTAGTTTTTTTGTCGGCTCTATTTTCTCGCACTGGGCACCAGTTATGTAAGTACTATAAACAAAGACGAGTATAAACCACATCACTCCTTTCTCATTGTTTATCTGCTTTTCCAGTGGTGGAATGAAAAGGGATTTGCTGTTTTAGAGGGGATGAAGCAGAAAGACAACACGGAAACTGAAATCAAGTATTTCAATAGAACTTTCAATAATTTTACATAAATTCAGTCATAATGGTTATTTTTTTTCAGCTTTAATTATTATTAATTCTATTATTGCAGGTACAGATCAAAGGTGAAAGGGCTTCATGTGATTCCTGACTCTCTCTTCCTCGGCCCGTACGAGACTCACCTGCAGTTCTTTGTATGGAAGGAGATGCTGGGAGCTGTTAAACCAGGTGAATCGAATGCTCACATGCATAGATATCATACAGTAATTCAGATCAGTGAATCTTAGCCAGAAGAAAATGAACAATAACAAAACTAACAGTAAAATGAACTTGTAAAACTGTCACTTCTATAGTTAATGAAAGCAAATCCTTGCGAAATTCCCAAAGGCCTTCGAATTGACCATCTCAGATTGGGTTAATATTATAAAGATATAATGTAGCACAGTAAATAATGTGTATAATTTTAGACTTTTATCTTCATAGTTGTGATATGAGCAAAACGCATTTGAAATGTATGTATGATGTGATTGTTTTGGGTACTTTTAGCAGTGTTTCCATTCAAAAGTTTGCAAAATCTGAAACAAATTTCCAAAAATTTGGTAAAAAAGAATACAAAATTACATTAAAGGAGCAATAAGTGATTTTCTACTTTGTCTTATGAAACAAGGTAAATGTTTGTGGCATTGTACACCAACACCTATCGCCGTGGGTGATGTGTAGAATCTATACTGCCCCCTGGTGGTGTGAAGTGGCAGTCGCCATCTCATAATTTGATAGCACGACAACAGTCTATGGCAGTGCTAGTGCATGTGAAAACCTGCTTGGAAAGGGAGGGGTGAGGGAGGGGCATTCAGTTGGTTGCAGTCTGCAACCTCACCACTATCCATCCATCATCTAAACCGCTTATCCTTCTGGGTCGCGGTGGGGTGCTGGAGCCTATCCCAGCTGTCATTGGGCGGAAGGCAGGATACACCCTGGACAGGTCACCAGTCCATCGCAGGGCAGACAGACAGACCCACACATTCACGCCTAGGGGCAATTTAGCACATCCAATTGGCCTGACTGCATGTTTTTGGACTGTGGGAGGAAACCGGAGTACCCGGAGGAAACCCACCCAGACACGGGGAGAACATGCTAACTCCACACAGAAATGACCCTGGTCACCCGGCCGGGAATCGAACCCAGGCCCTTCTTGCTGTGAGGCGACAGCGCTACCCACTGTGCCAAACCTCACCACTAGATGCCACTAAATCTTACACACTGCACCTTTAACTACTGTTATGCATTCCTGAGGATAATGTCACACGTTCACCCCGTATGACTCAAGAGTTTCAAGCCCCTGGGAAAATCAGTCTAGATGTAGCATGAATTTCATCTGCCAGTATGTTTATAATCAGATCCCTCATTTTTGGCATTTCTTCTTTAACCAACTTTTCCACTGCGTAGTTAAATTGTTGAGATGTAAACAAAGTCACTCAGAGTGGTTCAACAACAATAAAATGTTTGGTTTAACAATTTTTCTTTTGACAGTGCAATTTTCTAGTTCGATAATGTGCTCTGCCACACATTAACTGAGATCTTACACATCTCTTTTGTCTTTAGACATAACAATTCGCTCTTTTCACCAAACTCTAGGGAAACTGGACAAGTTGTCAGATCTACAAATATAATACGGCATATTGCAAAGTTTTTCAGAGGTATAGTTACAGTTTCTAGGGTATGAAGTACCATCTGGGTAAACCAGCTTGCTACAGCGCCACCCTGAGGCAGAGCAGTGCAGCAGCTCTAGTTAAGAATACCAAAGAATCACCAGAATTTTGATTTTGAGACATTTAAGGGGTCCCGGACCCCCAGGATCCCCTGTATTTCGCACCTTGTGCGAGAGTGGGTAGCGTTCTTCAAAGTTTTCCGCTGTTTTCACCTGATGTCACGTGTCACATGTCAGATCACAAAATGAACTACAACGGAATTGAACAGTTTGGTTGGGGCTGTTTAGAGGGGTTCATTTGGCTTGTTCACATAAGCACAGAAAACCCTGACTCAACCATGAGTCCACTTCAAACACCCCTAGTCTCAAGCTAGTCCATTAGTGGCTTCAGTTAATCACTGTTCTTCTCTTTGCTTCAGTTCCTGAGAGTTTGAGCATAAAGGACCCTGCAGACTCCTACCTGAAGGTGGCCCCAGGAGGTGCACACGTATGGCAGGCCGAGAGGAAGTCCAGCTATTTTAAGGGCTACAATCCTGGCGTCGTTTCCACGGAGACCTTCCAAACCGGACAGCACTACTGGGAGATTGAAGTGGGAAAGAAGTTAGACTGGAGCGTCGGAGTTAAGATGGAGAAGGAACCACAAAAAGCATCATCAAAATCAAACGGGATCCATCTCCACCTCAGGCAGGGCAAAGGATATATCTTCAGTTCTGATGGAAAAGAGTTTCCTGCTGCGATCAAAGGAAAGCCCAGCAAAATTGGGCTCTACCTTGACTGTGAGAGAAAGCAGATCTCTTTCTATGATGCTGACGTCATGGCTCTGATTCTTGTAACAGGCTACAGTTCAGACCTGCCCTGCTCCATTAGTCTTTTTCCAGGGCTTTATCTTGATGGAACAAACAACGACCCTGTCACAATATGCTCATATAAGTGTAAGTAAGATAGGTTTTCACATTCTGTTGGCAACGCAACCCACACTGCCAAACATCTACCTAACCGACAACGTGGACTCATGCTGCCAGCCAACAAAAACACCTCTTTGATGTTATAAAGGTGTCAAAGGCTGATGTCGTTAAGTGGAAAATATTTAGTATGATTGAATAACTTAAAAAATCCCAACCCTGGGACTTTCTTTACAAGATCTTCTTTCTTGTTATTTATCTTTAAGTAGTTTGGTCCTCAACCAACAACTATACAAAACTGACCAATACAACACTATTGTTATCCAATATTCTTCTTCTTTTTCTTCTTAATTTCTGTCGGATATTTGTCTGCTAACTTGTCCTGCAGTTTTTGAGGCATTGACACTGAGCCAACTCCAGAATGTTTGGTCTGATTGTGAGATGTGGACCTTTTCTGTCCAGCTTTCTTTATTTGATGTAAGGTTTCCACATAGCAACCATTTGTTCCCATAGGAATTAGTGTGACCAAAAGTTTGACCTTCTTGGGTCACAATGATGCAAGAACACATGCAATGCACTGGCAACCACCTGGGATACCATACAGATGACCTAATAACACCCTGGCAACCTCCTGGAGTGTCATAACAACTATCTAGCAACACAATAGCAAGCACAAGAGACACCATAGCAGCTGCTAAAAAAAACCCTAGCAACCATGTGGCATACTATAGCAACCAAACAGCATCACCATTACAGCCGCCTGGAACACTATAGCAACTGCCTTGCTACTACTAGGGATACAATAGAAAACATCTAGTAACACCCTAGCAACCTCCTGGAACACCATAGCAACTGCCTTCTGTACCAGGGATACAATAGAACATCTGGTAGCACCCTAGCAACTACATGGAACACTATTAACTGCCTGCCAACTACCAGGGATACAATAGTAAACATCTAGTAACATCCTAGCAACCACCTGGAACACCACAGCAACTGCCTGGCAACCACTAAGAATACAATAGCAAACATCTAGTAACACCCTAGCAACCAACAGGAGCCCCATAGGAACAGCCTTCTGTACCAGGGATACAATGGCAAACATCTAGTAACACCATAGCAGCCACCTGGAACACCACAGCAACTGCCTGGCAACAACCAGGGCCTGATACGTCACTGGATCCTCTGAATTACTGAATTACTCATAGAGAAAACCAGCTCAGACCCAGAGCTCCAAATATGGGCATGAACGTGACCAAACGCGACCAAAAGTTTGTATACCCTGGTGTCACCATGATGCATATACACATGCAACACCCTAGCAACCACCTGGGATACCACACAAACTCTGAAGCCATGAATGACACAAGTTCAGAGGTCTATTTATGGTGTAATGTGGTGTTTTTTAGTTAAGAGGGTGTATAAAGTGTGAAATCAGAATCCTTGTAGGCTTTCACTCTCGACGACCCTTGAAGACCCTTCAAAAGCTCTAAGAACCTTTTATCATGAGAGAAACCGCTGCGTAAGCCTGTGGAAACAAACCAATTGTTTCCAGTCACATCACTGAGTACTGTATGTACCATGTGAACATCTGTGTAGGAATGTTAAGTGGGAAGCCTATCTTTAACCTTTTTAGTGAGGTTAACACACAGAATGTGCTTTCAAACATGATACACTTTGTCTGTCTGGGCTCTGGATCGGTCTTGTGTAATCAAGCCCACGCATTTCCGTTCTCGCTTCTTTTTCTGGACGTTCTCCAACTGACACTAAAATTCTTGACTACTTTTCAAAAGCCCACTTGAGTTCTATAATAAGTCCTTGGTGTAAATATGCAGTTTATTTCAGAACCAGCATCATAGCAAATCATTTGCATTTGTATGATTCATATATACTTTGTGATTTTTACATCTAGTCTGTACACAATGATATAACTGTACAACTATTATAACTGTATGACTGTATTTTCTCATCTGTTTATTTGTTTTTGTTTTTAAATGCCCATACCCTACATTTTTCTTGTATTTTATTTCCTCTCATGGTCCACTTAGACTGTTTGTGTGGTTTTATGTGCCAAAAACATAATTCATATTTACATGATTATCTTCCAACTGTTCCTTATCCTTTATAAATTTAAATTTAAATGTAATACTTTGTATATTTTTCTTGTAATCTTTGTACATATACATATATATCTTTATACTTTTATTGTTTATTCTATTTTATATATTGTTTGTATATTTCCTGCTGCTCTGTCTTCTGTGCTGCTGTAACACCGCATATTTCCCCGTTGTGGGATTAATAAAGGATTATCTAATCTAATCTAATCTAATCTATAATTAAACAGGCTGTTTTTGTTATTGTGCCTTTAAGACAAATATATTTCGCTGTTTTCAGTTTTTGACCTAAGTTGAAAATGCCTGTTCTCCTTTACATTGTGTGTAAATTTCATGATAAATGGACCAAAATAAACGGCCCAAAATGACTTGGAAAGACGTCTGGTTCCATTGACTGACATTAAAAGTAAAGTACGGTTTTTCCTTCTCCTTTAAGTTGTCATTTTGGAGATACGAGGTTTTGTTCTGACAGCAGCGATATGTAAATGAGCTCTGTTCTAAGAGCCCTGTGTGCTGCTTCATTCGAAAGCAGTTGGGCCTGAAACACTCCTTATAACTTCAGTGTGAGTGGGCGGGGCTAAACTGATGTAGGCTGAATAGGTGAATATATGTGTTTTTCTTACATCACAAAAAGAGTGAATTCAAAATATAGCTTCATTTACATATATACACTGTCTGGACTGGGGAGTTCTGAATCATGTTTACATTTTATCTCTTGCTCTTATTTTTAAAAAGTGAGGTAAATTCAGTTTTTTGTGGTATGGGCCATTTATATAAATCACTACTGTCTTTTGCGCTGTAAACATTTTTGGGTTATCAAAACACTGTTTCCAAATATAGTGTATTTTTATCATAATGTACAGATACAGTTTGTCACTTCATTGGATGTGATGTGTGATAAGGGTATTTGGTCACTGGTATAAAAACCATCAGTAGTAGTCAGTGTTTCCATTACGTATGTCTCCAATCCAGATGTTTATGTATTGTAAACTTAGCAATCTGCTGAAAATAACCATTAACATGCACATAGATGTAATCCAGGCAAAATTTATGCACCTGTATATAATCACTTGTTACCATAACAACAAGATGTTTATGCGCTGTGATGCAAATGCACATTCCTGGAGCGTATGCAGATCCTGATTGTGAAAGTGAACAGATTTATGTTTATTATTCTTCTTTAATGAACCAGCCTTGAAATAATGACTCAAAATATTGAATTAGTATCTCAAAATAATGACTTACGTTCTCAAATGATTGTCTTATTATCTCAAAATAATAATGTACTTTCTCAAAATATCGACTTAGTATTTTGAAATAATTACTTATTCTCTCAAAATATTGACTTAGTATATCGGAATAATGACTTACCTTCTCAAAATATTGACTTAGTATCTTGAAATAATGACTAGCTTTGTCAAGATATTGACTTACTGGTTCAGAATAATGACTTATCTCAAGATTTTGACTTAGTATCTTGTAATAATGACTTACTTTCTCACATTTTTCGACTTATCTCAAAATAATACCTTGCTTTCTCAAATTGTTGATTTATTATCTTAAAATAATGACTTGTGCTCTCAAAGTCTGAAACATCTGAAATAATGACCCACGTTCTCAAAATATTGACTTAGTATGTTGAAATGACTTACAGTGTCAAAGTAATGACTATTTCAAAATGCTTTACTTTCTCAGAATAATGACTCACTTTCTGAAAATTCATACTATGTTGAAATGATTTACTATGTGTACTTAATTAAATAATGACTTGTTATTGTGAAATAACTACTTACTTTCTTGAAATGTCATAACTTTCCTTTCATTCTTTCCACATAATATCTCAAAATCATAAGAAAAGAAGTCTGTATTTTGGGATGAGTCCATATTTTAAGCAAATCAGATCATTATGTTGCAATACTAAGTCAATTTTTCGAGAAAATAAGTCATTTCTTTGACATACTGCTGCCTGAAACTCTCCTCTACATGGTGGGAATGGGCCTCCATCCTCTTCTGCTTTAAGTGTTTATATAATGGTTTTTCATTTGGCCAGATTATTACAGGATTCATTGGGCTGCAGGTAAACATAGCGTCTGAGGTCCTGACGTAGTGGACAGCTTGTTTGTTTTGGGCTCTTTTAAACACAGCTCTGATTTAGACAGCTGTGTGTTCTGCTTGGAACATGATGTTTGCATTTTAGTGGAGGCCAAAAAGAAAGAAAAAGGAAGGAAACAGAAAAGCGTGAAGTCTCAGCCAGGGGCGTCCCACATTAGAACGTGCGCTCTCATGCTTGACCAGACCAGCTTGATCTAGATACGTTTCACAAGTTGTTCTCCTGCTGCAGAGTCAAGGTTAGAACTTGACTCACTGTTTCTACTCAATGCTGTGTCACCAACAGTTTTCTGCTCTCTCTCTCTCAATCTCTCTCTCTCTCTCTGATTGAGTTCAGGAGTCCATGGTCCACTTCACCGCCTAAAACCAATGTCCATGTTTACCCTGCAAGCGGTCAGACTCATCTCACTGTTTTATTTAGCTCCACTATTGACGGCAGTGACCTATAAGCACAGTCACCCAAACTGAACACAAGGTAACCTGTTCTTGTGGCGTCTAACAAATAGATGTGGTTCGCAGTGGCCTAAAGAACGAAAAACCTTCTGAGATTTCAGAGATGTTGACCCACTACAGGCCGAAAGTTCAGAAGCCTTTGTAAATGTAAATGTGATTTAATTTGGTGCAAAGCGCCTCATGGACCTGGCTTGAGGTGGGCTGAAGATTCTCCACAAGAGGGCGCCCTTAGCACTGCAGTAGCCGTTGGTGCTTCATAAGAGTGGTGCTTTAGATCAGTGACACTGTGATGTCTTTCAGGAGAAAATGCCAAATCCCATTTTTTATCTTTACCCCTACCCCTTGTTTTCGAGTGTCTCTTTGCCCCTTGGAACTGAGTTACAAGGGGTAGTGGTTGAAATCTTCCCTACAAAGTGGGACCCTCAAATAAAGAAGAACTTTACTTCATTAACAGCTACTAGTGCTGCTCTGTAGGCGACCCTGCCAGTCTGCAGTGATAGCAGAGGAGGGTAAAGTTCAGCTCCTCACTGCTGGGCTTTAGTTACGTTTAGGGAATCATATACCTTGAAAGGGGGGGGCAATTATTTATTATCGCCCACCTCTAATTCTTCAGTGATATGAAGCTAAAGTCAGCTATTCGCCAGCTTCTCGTTGAAATTTTCCCGTTCCACCTTAAATGGTGCAGCAGTTACATTCTGGCAACCCCTGCATCAGAACTGCTGCACTATTTAAGGTGGAACGGGAAAATTTAGCCAGCTACCGCGACATCAGCAAACTAGTAGTGTTTTTTTTCTGCTTGTTATGAAGAAAAGGACCATAATACACTGAAACAACATTAAACTAAGACAATACAGTCGTTATCATAATTTTTAACAGAGAAAATTCTCACATTTGTGGGTTTCTTTGGTCTCCTGTTCAGCCATCTTGCCGTTTTTTCTTTTTTTTTTCTCATAACACTCTGTTTGGAGTGTCTCTGAAAAACCTCTGTTTGGAAGGCCATGTGGCCCAAACACTTCGCCCTGCCCCTCTATCTCAACAACAATCAGGACACCCTACCCCTAAACATGAACACGCAAAACGGAGGGGTAAGGGCTAAGTGGTAGGGGCGAGGGGTTAAACAGGATTGGGCCCTCCTTTCAGTTTTTCGAGAGCAAGTCTTAGAAGTTGGTTGTACTTTCTGCTTCTCACGATCCAAGTAATCAAACACGCTCAGTGATGTTTAGTGACTCTTGAAGATAAAATCTTTAAGGACTGTTGAAGAGACAGTTACAGTGGGAAGTCACGCTGGTCTAATCTGATCTAGGATTGTTTATGTTTGTCAGAAGTAAACTAAATGAAGGATGGTCTCTGACTTTTCACAGAACTGTGGGAGAAATGAACTTTAGTTTGGCTACATTGTGAAAACATAATAGTTTCGCTTAACAGTCGAACTAATACAAATTACTAATACAAATCTAGTATCTACCTTAGTGACGGATGTCAATCTAGTTAAGATCAGTTAAGTTGGATAAATCTTACAGTGTGTTTTGCCCAAAAGGCTTCCCAGCATTCTTCCCAGCGGGTTTCTTGGTTTCTGTTGACCCCTTAAATGGCCGGGGACTCTCGACGGTCCCAAAGTTTTATTACACACCTCTATAACATAAGAATAGTTCAACTAGATTGCACTGAAGTCCCTGTAGTTACTGAACAATAAGCCTTAGTATGTAATAAGCCTGGGATTTTAAGGGGTTAATATATTAATATATATTTGTGAATATATTCTCTTTGCTAACGGTTATTTTTTTATTTCAGAACATACTTTAATGTTAGATGAAGTGTGCATTGGACATGTTATTCTCAACATGATGGAGTTCTGTGTTCAGGTTTTAGGCAGGAATGTTAACAGAACAGCAAACATACATTAACATGAGTCATCAGAAATGGCTGATTCTAGTCTAATCTATTCCAATTACTCATACGAAACAGTCCATTAACCCAAGAAAGGGTGCTTAACAGAAGGTAATGTAATTCATGATTAAGCAGGTGTGAAAGCAGAGCTCTGCCAGCTCAGTGGACACCAGTTATAATGACCGGGCTGTTTGAGTTGATCTTGAGCTGACAGTGTGGATCTCTGCACATTAGACAGTAACTGTGACTCAGATGTACAGTTACTTAAGAGTGAACCTGTTCAGTAACCTCGTTTTTTCGCAGCAGTGAGTTTGCGTGATTTTGTAAAGTCAGCTAAATGAAGGGTACAGTAGGTACCCCCTGTGTATCATAAAAGTAATGACTCGCTGAATCAATGTGGACATCATGTTCTGAGATGTTCATGTTTTTGAGAGTGTTGAAATTTTCACATTTCGTAATAAGTTTTATTATTGCTCAACTGGAACTTTCCCTGCTCCTGCTCTTCCCGCCAGCTCCAGCCTCCTCCAGATTCCTGCTGCGTTTGGCATTGGCCTCTTTCTCTCTCTCACTCTTTCTCTCAGCCCTCCACTCTTTCTGCCTCTCTCTCTCTCTCTCTCTCTCAGCCCTCCAGTCTCTCTGCCTCTCTCTCTCTCTCTCTCTCTCTCTCCCTCTGTCTCTCTCTTTCACTCCCTCTCTCTCTCCTTCTCTCTTGCCCCTCCACTCTCTCCCTCTCTCTCTCCCCCTGTTTTTGGCAGTGGCCTCCCTCTCTCTCTCTCTCTTCTTCTCTCTCGCTCTCTCTCTCCCCCCCTGTTTTTGGCAGTGGCCTCTCTCTCTCTCTCTCTTGCCCCTTTGCTCTCTCTGCCCCCCCCTCTCTCTCTCTCTCTCTCTCTTTTCATTTATACTCTCTCTCTCTTATTTTCTTATATTCTCTCTCCCACTGCTTCTTCCGCTGTTTTTTTGGCATTGGCCTCTCTCTCTCTCTCTTTCTCTCATTTTCTTATCCTCTCTCTCTCTCTCGCTCTCTTTCTCTCATTCTTTATCCTCTCTCTCTCTTTCGCTCTCTCTCCCTCTCTCACCCAACCCTAGCCCCCTCTCTCTACACTCTCTCTTTTTATTTTTTTATATTCTCTCTCACCCCCTCCCCACTCTCGTGGTTCACGCCCCTTCGCATGTCTGTATGTGCGCGTGCACGGTTTGGACGTGCGTAAGCGCGAGGAGCGCGTGAGGAAAGTTGTTGTGTTGAACATATAGCTGCGCGTTTGGTCCCAACAGCAAACAAAGGCAGGAAAGAGTGACATAAAGAGGGGATCAATCGGAAGGAAAGGCGGAGAAAGTTATCTTCAGCTTTCAGTTAAAAGCGTCTGTCTTCACTCCGCACTGTCAGTGGAGGTCAGGAGCGCACGCGGTCACCGCGAGGACAGCTACAGCACCGCCACCCGGAGCTTCTGGATCCAGTTTGATCTGAAAGACTTTCCAACATGCAGGACATCGAGAACTACACCAGCTTACAGGAGTTCACAGAAGACGCCTCCGCCAGAGGGAACAAGCCCATCCTCTACCCACCGCAGGGCAGACAAGGTAACGGCGGAACCGTGTGAAACCGTCCTATCGCGATACCGGTGTCCGATATCGCGGTTTTCGGTACTAACTTTTGGGTGGAATTCCACCAGTTTTTCACAACATCTGCAGAACTCGGTGGTTAAGATATAAGCAAAGCACTTCAGGGTGGTTTGGTGTGAAATGCTCGATTTTGGAGAAACGTATTGGGTCAGAATTGTTCACCGTGGTGGTGATCGGAACCAGACGTCTGAATTTAATTCCCGTAACAAAGCAGCTTTACAGAAAGTTGCTGATTCGATCAGTGGACTCCAACCCTGGTCCTGGAGAGCTGCAGAGTTTAGTTCCAACCACAGTTTGCCACTCCTGCTCCAGCTAATCAACCTCTTCCCAAGTCCCTGATTGGCTGGATCAGATGTATTAGAGTTAAGTAAGGGGCGGGGCAACTAATTGGACACAGGTTGTAGCTAAACTCTGGAGGAAGGTAGATCTCCAGGAGTTGGAGATCGCTGGATTAAATAGTTCAGGATATGATGCCTCATGCCTGCAACATTGTTTTATGATAGTTTTGAGACTTTGAGAAAGTTTTCAACTAAAACGTAGGAAATTTTAAAAATATTTAGTTTTTGTGGTTTAATATGGACGTATAAAGCAGAGTAAAGGTCAGATCAAATTTGCATTCCTGCATCTATCTATCTGTCTGTCTGTCTGTCTATCTATCTATCTGTCTGTCTGTCTTCCTATCTATCTATATGTCTATCTGTCTGTCTATCTATCTACCTGTCTAACTATCTATTTATCTATCTGTCTGTCTGTCTATCTATCTATCTATCTGTCTATCTATCTACCTGTATGTCTAACTATTTATCTGTCTATCTGTCTGTCTGTCTGTCTTTCTATCTATCTATCTGTCTGTCTATCTATCTACCTGTCTGTCTGTCTAACTATTTATCTGTCTATCTATCTGTCTGTCTGTCTGTCTTTCTATCAGTCTATCTATCTATCTATCTATCTATCTATCTGTCTATCTGTCTGTCTATCTATCTACATATATATTTATTGTCTGTCTGTCAATCTATATATCTGTCTGTATCTATTTAATCATCTGTTTGTCTGTCTAAGGTGTGGTTAAAGGAGCGGAGTGTTTGAGGGGTCAGGTGGCTGTTGTCCTGTTGGTGGCTCTGTTGGCGTCTCTCTGTGCGAACATCGTGCTCGGTGTTCTCTGTGAGTAAACACACTTCCACACGTACACACACACACACACACACACACACACACACACACACACACACACACACACATTCCCCATAGGGCAGCATCCTCTTCTGTGAGTGTTTGTATGCGCATGTGTGTTTGTCCGTGTGTCTGTCTGTCTGGAGGAGCTCCAGCAGGGAAAGATTCCACAGTAATGTCATTTTGATCCGTTTCAGACAGTGTAGTTAAAGAACAACTTCAGTAAACTCTTTCTCTCCCACACGGCCTGCAGTGACGAACAGCAGATCCAACGGTTCCACCATCGTGGAGAACGCAGCTGGCTCAGAGTCAGAGTCGGCCTCTCTCTCTCTGAAACTGACCGCCCTTCAGGAGCGCTTCTCTCGCCTCTGCTCCGACTACACCACTCTGGGACAAAAGTTTTCAGCATCAGGTGAGGGCCTGCAGTTTGGTTGTGCTTTAAAGTGCATAAAAACAGGGCGTTTGTGGGTCTTAGAAGAGTCTTAATATGTCTGAAATTATGTTTTACAAGCTAAAAGACTTGAAGGGACACTTGGGCTTTTATGAAAAACTGCAACCATAGCAACATCTGTTGACTTATTTTTCACTTAGAAAACCAACAAAACATGTCATTTGACCAGGACGCTCAAACTAAAAATTTAGGTGTGTTAGAAAAACTGAAGACAATGAAGAAAGCAGGGCCGCCAGAAGCACAGGGGTGAGCAGGCTTTTCACCGACCACCTTTTAAAGAACTGGGGTGATGCCCCACCATTTTTTGAGTACATGTAAAGACGACTATATGAAAAATCTCCACTTTTCTAAAACTTTGTGGACCATTCACCTATAAGCATGAACAGACAGAGAGTCGACCTCATTGGCAGAACCAAAATCTCAGCAGTGGGCCAGACATTTTCTCAAATATTGAACTTTCTGTGATGAAGACTCACTAATCCAACAAAAACGTAGTTTTGTTACCACCAGCATTTGGCCAGAAGCTTTCAAATGACAGCAAATGACAGCGCTCGGCCAACACATTGCAAACGCTCGATCCTTCTGTCCAAACTCACTGTGCGTTCTTACATTGCTGTGGTAAAAACATGCAGTACTGAAGGGGGCGATAGAGGACAAATCAGAGAGGGATCTACTGTTATTCCAACAGCCTCAACAATGAACCATGAATGAGTAGAGGAGAGTGAGCTGCTTTACATCTACAGTTGGAATGGAAAGGCGACAATGATTCATAGTCTTTATGTTATCGTAAGCCTTCTTTGCTTGAGACTCAACTGTCTGCTATGGTAGTTGAGAAAGCACACTGGCGGTACAGAACCGCTTGGACAGGCTTGGCTGTCGTTATAGCACCCCTTGTTGTTGCACACCTTAGATAGACAGACAGACAGACCAATAGATAAATATACATGTAGATAGACGATAGACACAGACAGATAGACAGATAGATAGATAAACAGGTATATAGATAGACAGACAAATAGATAAATATATATGTAGATAGACGATAGACACAGACAGATAGACAGACAGATAGACAGACACATGACAGATAAACAGGTACATAGATAGACAGACAAATAGATAAATATATATGTAGATAAATAGATAGACAGGTAGAGAGATAGACAGATACAGTGTGTCCCAATTCAGGGGTTGGATCCTTCAAAGGACGCGGTCTACGAAGGTATTAGAGCTGGAGATGCTTCACCGCCGGCTACTGAAGAGATTTTTTTTTTTTTTGTTTACATTTGTATCCCTAGCCAGTCGCCTCAGTTTAAACACAATGCTTATATTTATATATATTTAACTTCTATTTAAGAGTGTACTCTTCAGCCACCGCTCGCTCCTCTGGCGATGCCACCATGTTCTCGAATCCTCACTGGCACGCAATGAACCTCGGGATATGTCAGCTGGGGAAGGATGGAAAAGAGGGACACATTTCTCGGCTGTATATGAAGGAGCCTTTGAAATGGGACAGCCTAGTCGCACCACTGTGACGCAATCGGCCTTCAAATGCAGCTTCCGAAGGACACAGCCCCTGAATTGAGACACATGGAGATAGACAGACAGATAAATATATATGCAGATATATAGATACATAGATAAATAGATAGATAGATAAATTGAAAGTGTGCACCAAAATCGGCAGACGAATTCCATAGTTAGTTCCCTGCAGAGGATTTGTTAACTTATTTTCACTTAGAAACTCAACAAAACATAATTTGATCCAGAAGGGTTTGAACTTTTGCGTACAACTGTTGGCAGTGCTTGAAGTGGGGAGAATAAAAGTGGAGTAAATGAAAGATGCTAGGAGATATCACTAATTTTCCCAAGATACATTTGTATACTTACAGGGACATACATGCAAAACTGTTAATTTTATCACATAGAATCATAATATAGCCTATAATAATTTAATAATGTATTTTTTGTCTGTTTTTTGTCTATGTTGTTTACTTTTTTTCCTTCATCTCTGTTACAAAATGGTCAATCATATCAGCACACGTCTTGTTTGGGTTTAATCTTAGCTCAGTTCGCTCTGTTTAACTCTTGCACATTCGCTTTGCCCTGTGCATGTCTTGAATTTTTGAAAGTCAACATGTGATGATCTTTTTAATCTGTGCTTCTTTTAATTGGGATCTGGAATCTCTGCATTCCTTGACCTTTTATGCAGTAATTGTTGTCTAGCCTTGTCAGTACCAGCTCCAGTCTGTTGACAGCCTCAGTTGGTGCTATTTCTTTTTTACACCCTTTGCACCCGAGCTTCACCTTTGACAATGAGCCAGTTGTTCTGGGAGCAATAAAAAAATCATTTAATCCTTTGACCAATAGTCAGGCCATTCATCTCTACTGACATTATTGTTACCGTCGTAGTTGGCTGCGCTAGCAGTAGCTGCAGGTGTTTTTGCTGATGCTACATCAACGGGCCCCTCGCTGCTAGGAGTGGTGCTAACGTTAGCTTGCTGCTTCCAGCCTCCATTTAGTACTGGTTCTAGTTGAAGCTCTGTCGTGTCATTGTCTGACTCACACGTGGCATGCGTAAAGTACCACTTAGTGTAGACGTTACCATGACAACGAGCATCGCGTGAGTCCAGTCAGAGTGAGATCAGCAGTGAGCAGTGCTTGTGTTTTTAATTGCTTTAAAATGATGTCAGACTCAGGAAAACGTTCTTCACATGTCCTTATTAAAGAAGGCCGAAAGATGTCGTGTTCTCAGACACATAAGCTGGACGTCCGTCCCACCGCCGTCTTTTAAAGATCAGAGCATAAACTTCGTCTCCTCTGCAGACCAGTTTCTGCTCCGCCATGTTGAACGGTATAAACTTTCACTATGAGGCGACGAACATGATCAGAACGGACTTAAACTTTCCGATAGGGAATGTAATCAGATACAGGCGTTTACACGGATATTATTCTTCTGTTTAACGGATTATTTACAGGATTACCCACCTCGTTCAATTGGAATTGGAATTGTATTCTGATTGGCCTCAATCTAACTAGTTTATTCTGATTGAGCTGTATATATTGACGTCTTCTATTCCAGTTGAGCTAATAGTCGGATTATTAACGGATTATTAGCCTGTAAAACGTGGCTAGCGAGTACCCCGGCCTACTTCAAGAATTGACTGTAAGGTTATACACAGTGCTGGTAGCTAATTTGATCAACGTCAATCTTTTGTTAGTCAGAGAAATTTGCCATTTTTCAGAGAACTGATTTATTTTTACCCTTGAAAGAAAGTAACAAACTGAATAAATGTAAAAAATTAAATGGTTGGGGATTTTTTGTGATCAGTTTTTATTGAGTTTTGCTTACATGTGGAAATAATTGATCGGTAAGAGTTAACAATCTGGGAGTTGGAGGTGGCCTCAAAAAACCCCTGAAAACCTTGACACAAAGATGTAGATACATGCGTACCGAAGCCCTTCTTTAGTACAATGAGAATGTCTATACAGAATTTCCAGTAGTAGGTGCCATTTCAGTCCAAGCTTGTATTGTTTATTGTGTTTGGGCCTTGTTTAATCTAACAGTCAGACCTTCCAATTCTATTAATTGCGAAAAAATATTACAATTCTGAGTAACTTTTTAGTGTTGAGGGTTTTTTTTTAACTGATTTTGGAGTCACTGTCTTCGCCTGTGTGCACCTTGGCGCGTCCCAGTCCAGCGGGAGCACATTGCTGCAGCAGAGTGGACGCTTGCATCACATCGCATTTGGAATTGTGTGGTGTTGCAGATACTACTGTTATCAGTCCCATGGAGAGCTACAGCCTCTTTTAAATGACACTCATTCTTCCTTGGTTTTGTTACTGTAGCTGATACTGTATGGAAATGTGAGGAAGCCCAATTATTCGGAAGCAGTATCCGTAGCCAAAAGGTCCTGCTGTGGAAATTGGCCTGTATAAAGAAAGAATTGCATCATCTCTGCATTGTTAACTTTTTTTTAACCCCTGCTTTTTCTGTCTCTCTGTGATCCCCCTGCACCCCCTCCACCCCTGACCCACCCCAGTGAGGACGTGCATGCCGTGTCCGGAGGGCTGGACACATCTAGACGGGAAATGCTACTTCTTCAGTGCAGACAAACTGGACTGGAAGAACAGTAAAGAGAGCTGTGTGTCTATGGGCAGCCATTTAACAATCCTCCACACCCACCAGCAGCATGTACGTGTGTAGATGTGCACTACTGTTCACAAGTTTAGAATCACTTTCATCACATTTTACTCATTTTGCTATATTAATTATGAACTAATGCAGTGTAGTTTTTTCTGAACTAGACAGCAAATGTTGCTTTTAAATGTCTTACTCAGTATTTCGAGCATTTTAGGAACAATAAGTTATTAACCTCCTAAAATCTCAGGCTTATTACATACTAAAGCTTATTATTCAGTAACTACAGGGACTTCAATGCAAACTAATGGAACTTCTCTTAGGTTATAGAAGTGTGTAATGGCTTGGTAAGGGGTTAAATCATAAATAATGACCTGTAATTATGGATCTGTAGTTATTTCTTGTCATTTTGCACTGTGCAAATTTAATTTCCAATCAAAATGGCTATTAAGTACAAATTATTCATTGTTTTTAGCTTTAAGCAAAAAAAGCATATAAGTAAACATGTAAGTAAAAGAAAGGTTCACAGGAGTCTCAACAACTCAACATAGCACATTTTTCAGTATCTATTCTGTCCACTCTGTACGTTTATTACAGCTTCCATTCTTTTCAGGAGACTCGCTTTCAGTTTCTAAATCAGTAAATCTGCAGACACGCCTCCAAAGTTCAGTCTTAGAAGCTGGTTGATCACTTTCTGAAGTAATCAAACACATTCAGTGGTGTTGAGGTCTGGACTCTGGGGTGGTCAGTCCATTGTTCAGCTTCTTTGTTTGGTGTGTCCGTCTCCTTTTCTCAGTGAGGTTCTTCTTGATCAGCTACACATCCTTTCAGACCCACAGCGCTGAGTCGTCTTCTCACAGTGGAAGGATGGACAGAAACACCTGTGGATGTTTTCAGATCTGAAGCAGCTTGATTTTCTCCTCTCTCTCAGAGATGAAAGCTTTAAGTGCTGTTTATCTGATGGGGGCAGTTTGACAGTCTACCAGGTCTTCCAGGTGGTTGTTAGGAGGCCCATTTTCTCTGTAGCTTTTAATCATTTTTTGTATTCGAGTTTTGGGAACTCCTGTATGCAGGTGGATTATCTAGTCTTATACATTGGTCTAGTCTTATATCTAGTCTTGTCAGAAATATCTCTTTAAAAAAAATGAATAACTTGTACTTAATGGCTGTTTTGACTGGAAATTTAAGTAAATGTTTTTTTGCACAGTACAGTACAAATGTACTAATGTTTCTGTTTCATTTACATGACATTCATTATGTTTTAATGGTTTTTTCCTCCTTACCCCAAATTTAGTCGATCAGTCGAGACGTGTTTGGTGTATGAAGTCTGCTTCTTTAGTTTTGCACTGGAGCTATGAGGCTAATGTAGCTAACAAGCCTAATTTATCACATATTAACCTCAAACCATGTTGAGTTGTTATGTAATCTCTAATAGACTTGCGTATGTGGTTTCTGACACTGTATGACACACTGTTATGTATAAACATGGACAAAAAACACATCACATAGCTAAAAACATTAGTAGCAGTAGCATCTTACTACTGTGTTCAAAGCAGACTTCACACTGTAAACATGTCTTGGCTGAGCGAGTTGAGAGAAAACTGTAAGTTGAGATTTTTCACAGTTGCTTTAGCATGTTTTATAATTTTGTTATAGGATCAACTGCAGAAAATAGCCCGCAGCATCGGTGGGTTTGACTACCATTTCTGGATCGGCCTGACAGACTCTGAAGAAGAAGGAGTGTGGAAATGGGTGGACGACACACTGGTCAACAAAACGTAAGACCATGCTAACATATAGGCACACGTTGCATGGATAGACATGCGTATTCAAATGTGTGGACCTGAAAGATCTCTTTATCTTCAACTCAGTCACAGTTCTGTTATGAAGCAAACTGGGATGTAGTGTAGGGCAAACGCATGTAAATGCCATTTAATTTATACTATTATTATTAATTATTATTAAGTGACCCTTATTAGTCCCACAACAGGGAAATTTCACCTCCGCAATCTGACCCATCCGTGCAGTGAGACCCCACGTACACACTAATGAACACACACACTAGAGGCAGTGAGCACACTTGCCCAGAGCAGTGGGCAGCCCTATCCGCAGTGCCCGGGGAGCAGTTGGGGGTTAGGCGCCTTGCTCAAGGGCACTTCAGTCACATACTGTTGGCTCAGGGGATCCAACCGGTGACCTTCCAGTCACAAGGCTGGTTCCCTAACCTCCAGCCCATGACTGCCCCCAGAAACTAGGTTCTACCGAGATCTGAACTCGGATCGCTGGATTCCAAGTCCAGAGTACTAACCATTACACCATAACATACACGACTGCTGATACACCTTCATCACTTTCCTCTGCTAGCTGGCTCATTAGCATGCTAAAGGCTACACGGTTAACAAGAACAAAAGGAAATGCACTACAATACGACCCGACTCCAAGTTTATAGCAGTCACTCACACACGTTATGTACGTTATGCTCAAACTTTTTAAAAACATTTTGCACTGCAAAGTTTGTATGGCTAGCCTCACTAACCTGCCGCCCCTCACTGTCCACTCCTCCCCTTCTGCCACGATTGGACGCTTGTGTAACATAAGTGTGATGCACATCCAGGTGTTGAGTCGAAGTGTGTCAGTGTATGTGCCAGCCAGTTTTTGGACTGGCCAAGCAATCTTACTGGGTGCACTCTCAGAAATAAAGGTACTAAACTGTCACTGGGGCAGTTCTCCTCTTGTCACTGGGGTGGTCCACTCAAGGGTACATCTGAGTACCTGTAGTCAGGGAACATAATTGTACTATAATCCGTTGAAATGATATTTTCTAAGCTGTACTGACTCCACACACCCCGTCTCGTCTCCAGGCTTTTATTTTACTGTTCTGTTTTAAAACATTCGGTTATGAAAAGATACAAATATGAACTTTTCATCTGGAAAATCTTATTTAATCTTATGTAATGCCCTCCCACAGAGACAGGCCTGTTCGTTTACATTCTGTAAAAACATAAATGATCAGTTTTTGTGTTTCTTTTTCATTCCTTGGTTCATTATTTGTTTTGTACCCACTCACTTTCGCCCCCTGTAGGTACTGGAATGAATTGAACGGAGAGCCCAATAATCACGAGTCTGGAGGACTTCATGGTGAAGACTGTGCCGTGCTGGAGTACCACACTAAAAGCTGGCACGACGTGCCCTGCGACTTCCATTACAAACGCATCTGTGAGATGGACGCCATTACTGTAGACTGAAGCACCGCACTGTAATGTAGATAGAAACTCAGGATGTAAACAGCTACATGTTTAATCGGTTAATTGAAAAACTGTCACAAAAAATGGACAATTTTTTTTTCAAAAACTGAATGAATTCAGTTAACGATACAAGTTGACTTTGCTAATGGACAGCTGGCTATTCCGAATGTGGAGAGTAATCTAAATAGGCTTATAGCTCATAGTTTGTCATACTGAGCTCTAAACCATGTCGACAAGTCTGCACCACCTCAGTGAAGACCTGGATGCGGTTTGAGAGGAGATTTTTTATGTATTTTTACAGAAACGGTTTGTGCTGTTTAGGTGACTATTGATTTCTAGTATTAGCAATGTTAGCCTCGCTGCAGTTCTAAATTAAAGGAGCACAATTTGGATCCCAAAGGTGTCTTGGCCGATCGAGTTAATATGATTCATGATGTAGATTTGACTTGAACTATTCCTTTAAATCTGAACCTTGAATCCAGTTTCCGGTCCTGGTTTTTGTAATTACTAGAAGGTATGACCAGAGAACTTGTAGAGAGGAGAATTACCACTCTGTAATGTCTTCTGGGTTTCTCAAACGCTAGAGGGCGCTCCTGAGAGAGCCCAAATTGAATGGGTTAAGATGAAGCATCTGAGCGAAATCATCGTTTATAAATTCTTAAACATCTTTAATGTAAAAGAATACAATCATTTCCTGAACACAGAGCAGCATAAAACATTTTAACACTGCTGTTATGTTTTTAAGAGCTTTTAAACTCGAGTTATAGGAATTTAAAATGGCACCTCATGCAAGTTCATAAAGTCTGTGCTAACGCTAGCATCCTGCTGCCCAAAAACCATTTGCTGTCGAAAAAAGGAAACACACATCTAAGTTTTCTTTTTTTTTTTAGTAAAATACATATTTCTACTTTCTAAAATTAAAGAAAAGTTCTGGGTAAGTGATTAGAACCTATCTTAACTTTTCGTTTTTAGCCATTTAGCTCTATTCACCCCATTCATTGAGGACTCACCCCCGGGTTCCCCTCTGGCATATTACAGTCATGTTTTTGATATAACGGGGGAAATAGGAAGCGGCCAGGCTCCTCATAATCCGGCTCTGGTATGACATTAGGTGGCCAATCAGTTATGTCAAAAATTCACTTCATTACGAGAGATTACAAAACCCGCTTCACAGTCTACATGTGAAGACATCTGGTAG
The DNA here is from genome assembly GCF_904425465.1 of Colossoma macropomum. Lineage (NCBI taxonomy): Eukaryota > Metazoa > Chordata > Actinopteri > Characiformes > Serrasalmidae > Colossoma > Colossoma macropomum. Next base: position 39,929,281 of record NW_023494785.1, read on the forward strand.
GTTATCTGCAGCAAAGAGCTGTTCATGTTCATCATACAAAAATAGCAAAGGAAAGCCAAAAGAGTTTTATTGAGAAATAAAACATGAAATGCAAATTCTGGAACATGTTAAATTGTCTTCTCACTAATTTCCACTATTGATTGAGGCTATTTTTATTGAGCTAATACATTCCTTAGCAGTCATCAGCTGTAATGTTATCTTAGTTTTTTAATGGAGGATTTCTTTCACATCTTTCACAAATTTCGATTGTTAAAAATTGGGAGAACAAACGTAGAAAAAATTGCTGATTTTTCACATCCTTAATAGAATCCACTGTAAAACAAATTTTGAAAGTAATGTTCTGATGACTTTTGTAACTTTTAAATGTTTTGAATGTTTTGTACCTTTTTTGCACTCTTTTTCCACAAATAAAGAAAATGGAAGATCTACCAAACTGGGCTGAGTTTAATTTGGCTCTTGTGTGGATTTCTGTCGATAAGGATTGCAACACTGGACTGAGAAGACTTTGGACTGAGAGCTTTTCTGCTCTGAAGCCAGAAGCTCCAGCTGGCCATTTGAGTTTGGTCACAGCCAAAACAGAGAGTGCTGGTGAATTCCTACAGTTTTTGAATAAAAACTTTGTTTAATAGCTGTTTAAAGGGGAACTCCACTTTTTTTTTAATTTCTGCATAATTAAATGGTTAAGATGTAAACAACATCATTCAGAGTGGTTTGGTGTGAAATGCTTTGTTGTAGAGAAACTTGATAGGAACCAGACATCTGAAGAGTTTAATGCCCCTAAAAGCTCCCTCACAGAATGTTACTACATGAAATAGTAACGAATACGTTGACTGATGACATTGTTTTACAATAGTTTTGAAAAGGTTTTGGTCTAAAACATACTTTTTATATCCTGCATGGTGGAGAGGTACATGTAGATTGTTTTAAGGCAAAATTGTCCCCAAAGAAAACTTATTTTTTCCTGATTTACTATTTTACATGATAAACCTTAAAGTTACAAGACATTTGAAGGTTCACTTGTTGTTTTAGATGGTAAATAAAATGGCTACATTTGTGTTCTAGACATGGAGACCCCAGGTTCCTATCACCATCACTGTAAAGAAATCACAACCATGAGGACATTTACTTGCTGCTTTTTGAATAAAGCCCAATACAGAGCATCCAATCAGGACTGAGGCTGTTTACATATATGGATTATCCTGGATAATAGTCGTATAAAATGAACCATGACATTCGTCATGAAAAGTAAACAGCAGCTGGCATTTTAAAATTATGCATAAAAAATTTTAATCCCATATGTACTGATTTCGTTTGTTTAACTATTTCCAACCCTCCCCTTGAAGAAGCCCAGCATTATTTGTAATCATCATCCATCTGGTTTGGCTGAGCAGTACTTCATTATGTTAAATCAAGTGTGCTGCTGATGGACTTTAACAAATCTGTGTGATGGCTGGAGACGTCCAGGAGAATCTGGAACCAAACTTTGTTCTTCAAACTAGAGAGCTCACGAGAGCTCTACTTTTCTTCAAAATAAGAAATTCCTCTTATTTTTTTACTGTATTTACATTTACTTGCATTTATTTTAATGATATATGGTGTTACTGGCAAAAAACACACATATTGCCAAGATAAGTGCGTTTAATATGCTTAGGTGTCTAAGATATGTAGTACTGTCCTAAATGCAGTCATGAAATATGTTTATCGCATTTAGTGTTTTTCCTGTAAAAACACAATATAACATTACAATAAGAACAAACAAACAGGCTTGGGATGTACAAGTATTGGGAATATGTATTTAGAATACATAAATTAAGTATTTGTATTCAGTCCATGTTACATTTTGTAAAAGCAGTATTCAGAATACAGTTAACTTTTGCATATTTAGGAGAATACCTTTAGAATACTTACCCACTAAGTAAAAAATACATCTTTAATAACACATCAAAGCTTGTTTATTACCTGTTTTAAAATCAGTGCACGGCACATAGCCGCTTAGACGCACTCTTAAAAGGGAACTGGATAAACAGCTTCTTTGTAAATGTTGACGTTCCTGCTAAAGCCTGAGTGGACTGATAAATCAATGTGATGATCAGTTATTAATCTCAGTGTTACTGAGCTCTGCTAAAGCCTGAGTAGACTGATAAATCAATGTGATGATCAATTATTAATCTCAGTGTTACTGAGCTCTGCTAAAGCCTGAGTAGACTGATAAATCAATGTGATGATCAGTTATTAATCTCAGTGTTGCTGAGCTCTGCTAAAGCCTGAGTAGACTGATAAATCAATGTGATGATCAGTTATTAATCTGTGTTGCTGAGCTCTGCTAAAGCCTGAGTAGACTGATAAATCAATGTGATGATCAGTTATTAATCTCAGTGTTACTGAGCTCTGCTAAAGCCTGAGTAGACTGATAAATCAATGTGATGAGCCAGTATTTATTCTCTGCATTATTAAACTCTTTTGGGGGCTGATTAAAGTGCTCAGTCTCTTCTGTAGGGGACATGGACTCCTGCTAGGGGGACTGTGGAAACAGGAATGGAGCAGGCAAAAACTAAACACATGTAGGACAGTGTTTTCAATATTCAGCCATCATTAGGTCTATTTTTTCAAAGTATTCTGCCCAACCCTCCCAACAAACAAATACAGTATAATGTAGCAATAATGTCTTGCTTTTAAAACAGTTATTGATATCATGTTTAGAGGAATATAGTTAGAAAAACTGATCAATAAACTCAGAAATAGTACAGACCCACCCTGATAAAGCTGTTATCCACACTGCAGACAGATGGCGCACCGACGTCATGCGCCGACGCCGTTTCGAGGCACCCGATTGGTCGAGCCGTCGCTTGTCACCGCCTACTCGTTCCTGTTTGTCCAATCAGAGACGCCGATGTTGTGTTGTGGCCCGTCAGCTTATCGAGGAGTCAGTAGGACTACGGGGAGGAGAAGCGATCTTACCTAGTTTATGACATAAAGGTAAATGTTTTTTACATTAGTTTTTGTGGTAAAGTGAGTAGCGAGTAGCGGCGGACATTCTCGGGAGACTCTTGTTGAAACATATGCAGTGAAGTCTGCGCTGCAGACAGTTAAACCCGGTTAAGAGGAGCTCAGGCCTAGCAGTGTTTCTCAGCTAAGCTAACGCTACAGTAGCAGCGCCGATAGCAGAGACTAACGTCTCAAACGGATTTGACTCCTTTGACCTGGTTTTCTGAGAGGTGGACCAATGTATTTTACACATTTAGGCACTTAAAAGCGATTTAAAGTGCTTGGTTTCGTATTTTTGTGCCTCGGCAGTGCTGAAACATTGACGAGGCTGAACTTGGGTTTCCTATTCGCCAGCTTCTTATTCGAATTTCCCCGTTCCACCTTAAATGGTGCAGCAGTTACTGTAACTGCTGCGCCACCTAAGGCGCCAGAATGTACCTGCTGCTCCATTTAAGGTGGAACGGGAAAATTCGAATAAGAAGCTGACTTCAGCTACATAAAACATTGATATTTTTGTGTTTTTATGGACACGCCACTCCGGAATTGGAGTCTTTTAAACGTATTTAAATGTGCGTTGACGAGTTTTTTTATCAGCCACTGACACTTTAGCCTTTGCTTCTCTCTTTCTGGATGAACACGTTTTGACAAAGTCCATGTCAAGCTGCTGTGGACAGGCTGAACACAATGAGGAAATCATTTCAGTGAAATAGGTAGATTAAAACGGATGTAATTTATAAAAATCAAGACTTGTGAATTACTGTCAAAGTGCCCATAGTAGATGCCATGCCATTAGATGAATACCTAGCGAGATTAGTATTACTTAAAGGGGAATTCCACCCATTTTTCAAAATGCCTGACACATTGTTTTAGATTTGCTAAATTTGAAATGAAGCTTTGGTCTAAAACGTATTTTAATGAATTAATTTTAATCTATTTATGGAGGAGGGGTACAGGTGTTCTAAGGCAAAATAGTCCCCGAATGAAAATGTAACTTTTTCAAAATCATTATTTTACCTTCAACGACATTACATAAAACACTGGTCACCGGTAAAAATAATAAAAAGCAACAAACGGACAAACGGTCTTCTAATTTTGTTTGTACAGAAACATCACCTCAAATGTTTATGAGGGCTGCACGAAATTGTGATGAATGTCGAGGTTGGATTGACAAAGTTGCATGAATTCCTATCTGTCTGTTCAGACCGAGTCGCATTGTAGCATATCGGGTACACGTCGGATTTCAGTACCACAAATGAAAGTGTCCCAAATCGGAATTGTCGGATTCATTGTGTTTTTGTTGTTCTCACTGCCAAAACAGGTAACACTTCTGTCACATATGAAGAAAAAAGATAAGATTTGGGTTAACGATAACGAAGCAGTTTCTGACACACACATGTACTACTGAGTGATGTGTGCGTGTGAAAATGGTCATGGCAAAATCTGTAACGCCATTTGTTTGTGAGAAGGCAGTAGTAGGGTTGATATACCAGTTGGAATGGAATTATTTCAAAGCTGTTAGTTTCACCAGTTTGTCATAAATACAGCAGATAACGTACAAACAATTAAAACACTCTAACGGGACCCCCTTTACCTGAATGGCCTAGTCAGGCTTCTCTCAGTAATCCCTCATCTGCTGTTTGGTCTGTTACAGTCTGATTTAATGTTAGTCCAGGTTGTTTCTAAGGAAGTGAACACTGGAAAGACATATGGAAGGAACTGCCAGTCTCTTGGGGTAAAGATGGCCTTCAGTCTTTGTTTAGCCTTTAGCATAGCAGCCCGCTAGCCGGATCTGTGTGTCCACTAGCCCAGCCTGCAGTGCACCTCTTGTCGGTCAGCAGTGTTGTGTCATCGCTTGTTGATTTAATCAATCAGATAAATCTGCTAAAGACTGAATGACTGTGATATTTACTGAACTCCAGCAGAATCTGATGCTCGGAGATGTAATCGGGAGTGTGAGCTGCTTTATCTGTGTACAGTTCAGTTCTGTTTTTAACTTTTTGGCACAATAAAATATGTAGCATTTATTACAGTTGTTAGATTTGGCTCTAAATACTAAGTATACAATAATACATATTAATTATATATAGTAAACAAACAAAAATAGGTTTTCTTAAGCAAAGGGGAGTCCAAAAGACTGAGATCACATAGAAAATATGGGATTTCTTTCTTTGACAGTTGGAAATAAACAACAGGACGTTTTAGGATTTGGACAGTTTAAAACAAAGAAAAGTTACGACAAATACTCATTAACATTTTTCTAGGTCACTGCTCAAATTTAAACAAATGTGTGAAATTGACCATGTTAAAGCCCGTGTTTAGGTGAATCTCAGGTGGATCTGATGTACTCATCAGAAATTTTAGTACAAACTTGTGGAGTCCATCTCAGCTCAAGCACATGCTGTCATTAGAGCAAAAGGACATAACAAATACTAATAAACTCTGAAATTCATGTCAAAATTTTAAAGATTCTACTTTTCATTAAATTGTTATGCTAATGATGGGATTTGTAATGAAAATCATTCTAATAAATTAGAAAGGAATGCAAAATAGAAGCATTTTCTCTGGTGATCTCAGACTTTTGGACCCCACTATATATATTTTTACAGCTTGGAATTATATAAATGTCAGGACAGGGTAGTTGGGTTAGATAGAGTTAGTATTGAAATCAGGACTTGTTATCGGCAGATATTTAAGGATCAGATATCGGCATCAGAGGGGAAAAAGTGGTATCCCTAATAATTAAGTTATAATGTTATGTTTCATCTCCCACTCCTACCAGTCATTGAAAGAAAACGCTCAGCTAATTCAGAGACCCTCCCTGAATCAGTCACATTAATCTCTCTTACTCTGCCTGCAGCTGTGTTAGCAGAAGTAAGCTATGATTTCCTTGGTCAGAGAGATAGACCCAATCCCATTTCTTGTTTTTACCCCTACCCCTTGTTTTTCGAGTGTCTCCTTACCCATTGGAACAACCCTCAAATAAAAAGAGCATTACTTCATTAACAGCTATTAGCGCTGCTCTGTAGGCGACCCTGCCAGTCTGCAGTGACAGCAGAGGAGGGTAAAGTTCAGCTCCTCACTGCTGGGCTTTAGTCACATTTAGGGCAGCATATGCCTTCAAAGAGGGGGGCAATTATTTATTATCGCCCACCCCTAATTCTTCAGTGATATGAAGCTGAAGTCAGATATTCACCAGCTTCTTGTTTGAATTTTTCCGTTCTACCTTTTATGGAGCAGCGGTTGTGAAGCCTGAGGAGCCAGGATGTAACTGCTTCACCATTTAAGGTGGAACATGAAATTTAGCTAGCTAGCTACCGAGACCTCAGCATACTAGTAGTGATTTTTTTAAGCTTGTTATGGAGAAAAGGGCCATAATACACTGAAGTGACATTAAACTAAGATAATACAATAGTTATGATTATTTTTAACATAGAAAATTCTCACATTTGTGGGTTTCTTTGGTCTCTTGTTCAGCCATCTTAAAGGTTTTTTTTTTCTCATAACACTCTGTTTGGAGTGTTTCTGAAAAACCTCCGTTTTGAGGGCCTTGTAGCCCAAACACTTCACCCTACCCCTCTGTCTCAACAAAAATCGGCACAGCCCAGCCCCTGTACATGAATCCGCAAAACGGAGGGGTAAGGGCTAAGTGGTAGGGGCGAGGGGTGAAATGGGATCAGGCCTTAGTCTGACAGATCTCTTTTCTGTACTTTGCAGATTTCCACAGTCTGATTTAAAAAATCCTTTTCATGGCTGTTCTTTTGGTGCCGCCATCTGTCAATTAAACATCTGAATTATGGAAACGTCGCTGAAAGCACAGTGTGCCGGATTTAACATCATCGTAATGAGATTTATTCCAAACGTTTTTGACAGCCAGGTACATTTATTATAAGGTATTGCAGCCTCCTAGCGTAAATTTGATTAGAACATCTATCATATTGAGGTGTCTGTGTAGAGGTGAGATTAAACCCCTTCCTGTTGTAACACTTGGTCTAATCACACGTTCATTTTCCTTAAACATCTCTCTCTCCTTCTCTCTCTCTCTCTCTCTCTCTCTCTCTCTCTCTCTCTCTCTCTCTCTCTCTCTCTCTCTATCAGATGGAGGTGGATCAGCTGCTGTCTTTATCAGGTTCAGCCTTGGCTCAAGCGATCAGTTCTCTGCTGGAGACTCCAGGGCTTTATGTTTTCTCAGACATACTGGAGCTGCCCAACGTCCGAGAGGTAGAACACGCACACGCCGGCATGTTTTCACTCTGTGCTCACATGTTGCTGTGCAGAAGAAAAAACAGAAAGGTTTAATATTCTTCAAAACTGAAAAGAAACCAAAACAGTTTCCTCCTTCAATAAATAAAGTCTGTCGAATCTCTTCTTCAAGCATCATCCATTTTTAGTAGACTTTAAAACTCTATCGCCATGGCAACAATGTTGCCATCGGCGGCTTACCTTTGCTGCGTACGTTGTTTTTGACGCAAATGTAAGTGTGGCATGAACAGTGAGGGATTGATGATGACAATCAAAGGAGAACTTTGTCATCCTCTATTATATGTATTAGCTTTTTAAAAAGACATGAGTCTTTTAATTTTTGCTGTAAAATGACCAAGAGCACCTGGACTTGAACTACAAGCTCTGGTGTATATCAGAATTTGGATAAATTAAACTCTAGGGATGGGTAGCGCCACTGATTTTCCTTTCTTCTACCTCTGATTCTAAGTAATACCAGAGAATGTGTAGTAAGGAGAATAGCCACTCAGTAATGTCTTCTGGGTTTGTTAAAAAGCTAGAGGACGCTCCCAGGCGAGTCCACAATGAAAGGACTACTGTGGAGCATTTGTACAAAATTGTAGTCTATAAATGCTTAATCATGTTTTATATAGATAAATGCAGTAATATAGCATAAATATTTCAACACTGCTGTTATATTTTTGAGCACTTTTGAACTCCAGCATTAGGGCTTTCTAAACGTGGCAATCAGCACTCAGTAGCAGCAGTGCCAACCAATCATTACTCAGTAGCAGCAATGCTAACAAATCATCACTCAGTAGCAGTATTGCTAACAAATCAACAATTAGTAGCAGTAATGCTAACCAATCAGTACTTAAAACCAGTAATGCCAACCAGTCAGCACTCAGTAGCAGTAATGCCAACCAATCAGCACTCAGTAGCGGTAATGCCAACCAGTCAGCACTCAGTAGCGGTAATGCCAACCAGTCAGCACTCAGTAGCGGTAATGCCAACCAGTCAGCACTCAGTAGCAGTAATGCTAACGAATCAACACTTAGTAGCAGTAATGCCAACCAATCAGCACTCAGTACTGGTAATGCCAACCAGTCATCACTCAGTAGCAGTGATGCCAACCAATCAGCACTCTGTAGCGGTAATGCCAACCAATCAGCTCTCAGTAGCAGTAGTGCTAACGAATCATCACTCAGTAGCTGTAGTGCTAACCAATCAATACTTAATACCAGTAATGCCAACCGGTCAGCACTCATTAGCAGTAATGCCAACCAATCAGCACTTAGTAGTGGTAATGCTAACCAATCAACGCTCAGTAGCAGTGAGGTTAGCGTCCTACTGCCCAAAGACTGTTTGTTGTAGAAAAATGTAAATATCCTGTTAAGTTTTCTTTGTTCATCTTTGATGATTTTAATGGAGAACATCCTTCTGCTTTCCCAAATTTGAAGGAAGTTTCTACACAAATCATTAGAAACATGTTTAGTTTTTCATTTTTATCTTTTATTCAGCCCCATTCACTGAGGACTCGCTCCCCTTAAACCGTCTCTTACCAAGGCTGATAACTGTTCCAGTACTTTTACCAAGTACCAAGGAAATAATTGTGATTTCTACAGTCAAAATAGGTAATACACGGATCAACGTTTTTACTATTACAAATTTCGGGACTTTTCAGGAAATTAGGTTTCAAAAGCTGTTTATCTGGCTGGTAAGCGTATTTGCTCAGATGAACACGAATATTGCAATAAGTAAAGATTTTATGGATGTGAGTGTGTTTGCTGAACCATTTACTGAACTGTGCTGAGCTGCTCCTCGTGGCAGCCCAGAATTAGGCCTATTTGTAGTTATCATCCAACACCCGGTTTGGCTGATCAGTACTTCATTAAATAAAATCAGATATGCTTGAATTTAAGCAATTTATGTGATGTTTTTGGGGCATTGAAGAGAAATCTGGACCCAAACCTTTGTTCTTCAAAGTAGCTCACAAGACATTAGCTACTTTTTATTTATGTTTATTTGCATTTATTCTGTTGACATGCTTATTGAACAAGCAAGCATGCTTATTGCCTAGATAAGTGGCTTTAAATATTGTGCTTAGCTGACTTTTGTACAGGACTGTTTCTAAAGAAAAGGTACTTCTTGCATCAGAAAACACATCTCATAACAGAAGCTTTCATAGAGAATACTTCTTAAAAGGTAATGTCAGGATTGGAAACAGTGATACCTCTGTATTGATCTGCCCGTCCCTTTTGTTGCCGCTGGCTCTGCTGCGTCTGTTACTTTTCCATTGAAAAACATAGAAAAGTTTGCCATCATCCGTCTACCATGACAGTGTGAACACAGCAGTAGTGGCAGCCTAGCACTGTTTGAAACACAGTGTACAGTTCTGGATGTTCTTGTAGCTTTCAGAACAGACTGAAAGTGCATTAGATGGTGTACAATTTTGCAATTACTGTATTGTTTGTTACATCTGTAACTGGCGTGCATAGTTTCTTTGGTATCTTTATGATTTTTGTTGTCTCTTTTAATGCATAGAACTAGTTCCATACATCAGACAGTAGATATGGCATATAAATAACAATGCAACATAGAGGTATTCATTGATGGCTCATGTAGAATTCATCTGCATCTAAAAGCTGCCCTGTTTGCTTTAATGCTGCTGTCTTAATAAACCTTTTCATTTTCATAGTCAAACTGGGAAAATTAAAAATGAGTGGTGTTAATCGTTTATCATGCTAACTTTGACACCACTAATCTTTTAATAGACACTGCCTGTCAGAAGTTTGGGTTTTTTCAAAGTGTAGCTTTTTAAAGTGTTTTTAATAAATGAGCAGGTTTTCTTTGTGTGGTTGAAGTCATTTAACATATTAGATAGAAATCTGTTTAGATCTTCAGCCATTTTTCTTTGCAGAATCTGCAGAGCTGACAGAGCAACTGATAAAAGCCAGAGCCAATCCAATTTATCCTCTCATGGTGATGTCAGCGCTCAACAGCAACTAAGTTTTTAAAGGGCCCAAGTTTTTCTAAGTAGTTTTATTTTTTTCCTCTGTGTTTATGTACCAAAACCAGTCATAATTAATTTTAAAATGACCATTTTTCCAAAGCTGCAAAGCAGCTAGATGTCATTCATGTTCAATAGCCACGTTTACATGCAGCCTAATAATTCGCTAATAATCCGACTAATAGCTCAATCGGAATAGAATACGTCCATGTATACAGCTCAATCAGAATAGACTAGTCCGATTGAGTCCATTCGGAATACAATTTCTATCTGATTGAACAAGGTGAGTAATCCTGTAAATAATCAGTTAAATAGAAGAATAATAACCGTGTAAACACCTGTATCTGATTACATTACCTATCGGAAAGTTTAAGTCCGTTCTGATCATGTTCGTCACGTCATAGTGAAAGTTTATACCGTTCAACATGGCGGAGCAGAAACTGGTCTGCAGAGGAGACAAAGTTTATGCTCTGATCTTTAAAAGACGGCGGTGGGACGGACGTCCAGCTTATGTGTCTCAGAACACGACGTCTTCCTCTCGGCCTTCTTTAATAAGGACATGTGAAGGACGTTTTCCTGAGTCATTTTTTTGAATCACAAAATTCACACACAATGTAAAGGACAACAGGCACTTTCAAATTATTTAAAAAACTGAAAAACGACAAAAATGGAGATGCAAGGTGTTGTTCCGACAGCAGCAATGTGCTGCCTTTTAGACGGCGTCTTTTTCAGGGACGTTAATGTTTATTTTAACATGACAACACCAAGAAACATTCTGCTTGTTTTGCAACAGTCCAGAACTGTCCGCAGTCCAGAACTGTCTCCCTTTGTAAACAGTTATTAAGTGCTGTGAAAAGGAAAAGTGATGTAACACAGCGGTAAACATGCTCCTGTCCCAACTTTTTTGGAATGTGTTGCAGGCATCATATTTGCAATGAGTGTATATTTATAAGATAAGATGAAGTTCATAAGGTAAAACAAATTCTTTCTATGCTGTTTTCAGTTTAGTGCAAACAGATCGAAACAGCTTTCTGTTTCTATTAGCAGTTCATATACCGTCAACTCTTCTGGAATTGAAATTTCATTTTCTGTGATATGAGCCCTTTAAACAACCTTTCAGCCAAAATAGGTTCAATATTTAAATCCTGCTCTTCATACCAAGGAAGTCACTTTGTTAAACGTGTCTCTCTCTCTTTTGTTCTCTCTCCAGTTGGAGACAGGCCCTCATGCTCCCGTCTATCAGCTCCTCAATCTCTTCGCTTACGGAACCTACTCCGACTACAAAGGTAACCATGACAACACAGGTTGAACAGATATTACACCCCAGGGTGGTAGCTTCATCAGTTTTGCTCAGTCAGGTTCTGTAGAGCATTTTCACACATACAACACTGTCCAGCATTCCTCTCGATGTGCTAGCCGGTCAGTCTGTCTGTTTCTGATGTATTGTTTTTGTTTTGTTTTTTTTTGGTTTTTTTTTGTCTCTGCTCTTCAGAGAGAGCGGCCTCTCTCCCTGAGCTCACGCCGTCCCAGAAGAATAAGCTCCGCCACCTGTCTATCATCAGTCTGGCCTCCAACCTTAAGGTACTTTTTCCCAGTCCTGTTAGCATGTCATGATAATTACACTGCTTGCCAAAAGTTTGGAGACACGTTCCTCTGTTTGGACGTTTTTCAAGCACCCACATTTTAATTAAGGTAGAAAAAAAAATAGCTGGAAAGAATTTCCATCTATTTCGCTCATCCTTTGGGTGTTTTTAAGTTTCAGCACTTCATGTTCATCAAAGTGTCTTCCTCGGTATGAAGAGCGGATTTTGCTGACATCACAACAAGAGGATAAAATGTGTGGGCTTCATTCCCAAGGTAGCACGTTTGTCAGTCGTTCCTGCAGTTCAGCAATTTTCGCCAAAGAAAAATGACAAGATCTAAACAGCTTTCTGTTTAAAATGTTAAGTTAATGAGCAAACAAGCTCATTTGTCAAAAAAAAGAAAGAAAAATGTTTATTTTGCAGGCTTTGGATTTTCCTTGGTGTTTCTGAACGAGTACTCGAATCTTCTTTCTCAAAATCTACCATAAAAACAGTAATATTTATGTTGAGTCATTAACCTTCCTTAAGGTATTTTCATTTGTTTGTTTTGTGTGGTTCATTTGTTAATCAGTCTGTTCCAGTTTTTGATTTGTTTTACATATTTATACCTTTATTTTTATGAATGTCTTTCAGCATTTTTAGTACAATCTGCATCGTTATGTTAGAAAGGAGACAGATGAGTTTCTGCTTACCTGGATAAGATCCATATTAAAGTACAAAGTTCAAAATGTTGATATTTTGAAATCTATGTTTAGTGATATTTGCTGAATTGATAGTTACGTTCTTTTGCTAACTTAGTGCTCCAGGTTCAGATTCCATTGCAAGAAAAACAACAGACAGGCGAACATAGCTCAGTCCTGATCAGGATTTATTGTAACGTTTGATACTGCTTGCCTACAGATTTACAGCCGTTCATGTCTTATAGGAACCAGCTAAATCGATTAGCTAGCCTGCTATCGCTTTATATCAGCTTAACCATCAAAACTGTAGCTAAGGATTTTCTCTTTTTATGAACGTTATTTGCCATTTTCTCAAATATTTTTTTGACAAATGATTTTGTTTTTTCATTAACTTAACATTTTAAACAGAAAGCTGTTTAGATCTTGTCATTTTCTTTTGGCGAAAATTGCTAAACTGCAGGAACGACTGACAATCGTGCTACTGTAACTGCCATTTCCTCCTGTTTTCTTCATGAAATGTTTTGTTTAAAACAGTAATAAATAAGCTCAGTACTTGGAAAATTTCAGGAATCCACAAGTGTGTCCTACAATTCTGGTGGGGTCTAAGGGGTAACAAATTATTATAATTATTCTAAAATAATTATAGTAATTTTTGGAACCTTGAATATTGTTACTACAGAAGCCTTAAAGGGACATGGATTTTGCATGTTTTTACTCTCATTTGTCAGTGATATTCAGAGTTATTTTAATTTGCTTTCTCAAGATCTCGAGTTATTTGTATTATTATCATAACATTACAAATGTTTTCTTGAGATCTTGGGATGTTTATGCCATTGTCACAGCATGTTCTCATTATTAACAAATGTTCTCGATAAAACTGTCATTTTGATGATATAAAGAACTCAATATCTCAAGAAAACAACGTTCGTTTTGCTATGATGATGTGAATAGCACAAGATCTTGAGACAGCAAATGAAAATTATGCATTTATCATGAAAAAACGGGGTAAAAAAAAGACAAAAAATATGAATCCATGGTCATTTAGGGCTTCCTTATCATACCAATCTGGAGCTGATATTTTTTTCTTTGAAAACTAGTAAGTCACTTAAAATGAGCTGTTGAAGCACTTCTGTTAAGATGAGCATCTAAAAGTAGACTGTGGTGCTGAACTACACAGCTAACTACACATCACACTGTTTGAGCGAGTGCTATTTCAGGATGGATTAGTCAGATTCATTTTTTTCCCTGCGATATCTCAGCCAAGATTTTCTGCTGATTTCCTCTCGATATTAGTGGTGACAATTTTAGCTAATTTTGAGCAGAACTCAGAAATGCCAGCCAACGCAGATGACAACCAAACACAGCTTCGAACAGTTTTAGACACAGAAAATCATACATTTTTTCATTATGAAACAAAAAGGTTTGCAGAAAAAATGTGTGACAATTCTTAAAGTAACACACTGATTTCCAGACTTTGGGACACATTTACTTCAAAGCAGTGGGATCTAGCTGCTCACCATGTGGCCATGAGGGTGGGGATGCAAGGAGTGTGGCCAAAATAAGGCTTGGTGTTTCGGTAATGACATGAAAACATAGGACAGCATTTTTTTAGATAAAGTCTTTTTGGATAAACATTTAAAAATTAAACTCATTATGAATCTAAATCTTTCAACTTCACTTTAAAAGAATCAAAAACGTACTAATAAATTCTCAATAGAAAGTACCTTATAAATGATGATTTTTGTATATATTTAGTTTATTACTTATTATTTGTTATCTCTTTTAATGTCTTGTTTTTTGTTTTTGGAAAGCAGTTTGAACTGAGTTGGTAGAGTGGTCCATGTATCATAAGTGTCGAATCTCAAATACCGTTTCTGTGCTCGTAGGCACAGAAAGTGGTCATATCGCCCCCTGCTGTTTTCATTCAAACCATATTTTTAATGTACTGGAGGTGCTATAGATTACAGGTGGTACAGCATAACTTGCCATGTCACCACCGTATTTAGGTATATTTAACACTGTCGATGATCTAAATGATCAAGTGACAGCAAACGACCGAAACACAGTGTTTTCCCAAAAAATGTGACGTCACTAGGGCATTCTCCACACAGCAGCGCTGGCACTGAGTACAGTTGTATTGTACTACAGTTCCGGCAGTTCAAAATGTGTCCAACACAACCACCACATGGTGTAGGTCTGCACCCCACCTTAGTTGGTGCTTTTCTCTGCTTTTTGCTGAGGAAACCAGACACTAGCATGATGAAAGGGAGCTGCAACTTTATTTCTCCTTTTCCGGTTATCTTTAGTCAGTATCAAACAAAGCCAGCTCTTGAAAAGTAGTTTGATCTTCCTCTGCCGCAGTGTCTGCCGTACTCCCTGCTGCTGCAGCAGTTGGAGCTGAAGAATGTGCGGGAGCTGGAGGATTTGCTCATCGAGGCCATTTACTGCGACATCATCCATGGCAAGCTGGACCAGCGGAACCAGCAGGTGGAGGTGGACTTCAGCGTGGGCCGTGACCTGGGCCCCAACGAGCTGCCCAACATAGCCAACACACTGCAGGAGTGGTGAGTGTGTCTGTGTGGATGTGTAAATACACTACTGTCCAAAAATTCCTCATATGAATTTTTTGTTATTTTTTTGAATAGCGGTTTATACAGTATAGATTGAAATGTTATAAGCCAGGGGTCCCCAGTCTGAGTCCTAGAGACCCCACACTATTCTGATTATTGTCTCATCGAGCACACCTGATTAGACTTATTAACTAAAACACAAACGTGCAGAGCGTGAGGTCGCTGGGACTGGGAATCCCTGCTGGAGACTAGGGTTACAGTCTCAACCACAGTTTTAGATATTGAGACACATACATTTTTCTTAACACTGCAAGTCAAAAAAAACTGTAAACACTGGGCAGATTTAGTATGCTGCTCTAATTAGGTTTGATTTTTTTGAACGTGAAGATAAAAAAGTAAAATATATCTTATGAAATGAACATCTTCCTTAAGAATATGATTCTTTTTTTTTTATTTTGAATTGATCCATCTAGTTAAAATTATAACCAAGTAATGATACTTGGTTATAATATTGAAGTAATTCAATATTATAGGGAACAGCCTGAAGTTAATATGGTTAAGAATGACCTGTAATTGTGTGTTTGTAGTCGTTTATTGTCAATTTGTCTGATTTAACCTTCACTTCTGGCATATAAGAAGCTCTGGATGATTGTATTGTAACTTCATTCTGGATATCAATTTTATTTTAACTTTTTTTTATAAATAAATAGTATAATATTTAGTATTATAATTTAGTATTATAAATAAACAGTATAATAAATAGTATTATAATTTCTTTTTAGATATTTAACAATTTCATTCTGGATATAAACTATGAAATTTATTCTGGTTATTGATTTTGTTATACCTTTAATTCTTGATTTTTTTTATTGTACATTCTTTCGGAGAGTATTTAACTTCATTCTGCTATTAATTTTATCAGAACTTCTGAATATGAATTATATTAAATTTATTCTGGATGGTAATTTTATGAACTTTATTCTGCATATATATTATTATTTCATTTTGGATTGTAATTTTAGAACTTCATTCTTATGAGTTGTAGAAACTTGTTTTGGATATTAATTTTATTAGAACTTTATTGTGGATATTGATTTTATTAGATTTTTTTTTATTTTATTACAACTTCAAAATGAATATTAATTGTACTTCATCTTTGTTATACATCTTTGTCCGTCTTTTGACAATCATTTGCAGCTCTGTTTATTATACTTTACACAAATAACAACAGTAAACACCAAAGTTGGGCTTCAGCGTCATTTTAAAAGGCTTTATCTCATGTTTGTTTACATGTATCTGCAACAGATTTGGGTTGTATTATTGAAAACACTGATTTCAGACCTTTGAATGTCTGTGTGTTTCTGTCCATGTAAATAACCTGAAACGATGAAGGCCTGTAAAGATGAAATGAAAGCTGATTGCAGTGATGACTGCAATCTGCCAGTGTGTGTTTTTGATGCAGTTTGTTGTCTCTTCCTCTGTCAGGTGTGCAGGCTGTGAGGCGGTGCTGTGTGGAATTGAGGAGCAGGTGTCCAGAGCTAATCAGTACAGAGAGAGCCAACTGAAGGTCAAAGTTCAGGTGGAGACAGAGGTCAGTGCGTTTGTAGAACAGTGGACAGTATTTGTTATTGTATCATATGGTCGTTTGGGTTTACCTGGCCTGAAAAATAATTGATAAATAGAGGTTTCCTTTCAGATCCCTAAAGCCTTAAAGGGCCCTCATTTTACATTTTTGTTGCTTTTTATTTTTTATTTTATTTTTATAATTATGAAGGTATTGTGGGTTTATATACCAAAAACAGCCATCATGAATTTTTTACATGACCATTTTCCAAACCCACTCTATTCTTTAGAATTAAGCAGGCTGTTTTTGTTAATATACCTTTTAGACAGATATATGTAAATGAGCTCTGTTCTGATCAGGTGTCCTGTATAGTGCCTCATTCAAAAACACTCCTTATAGCTTCACTTTATAATAAGCATGGATGAGTTAAACTGCTCTAGGCTGGTGGATGTATGTAGATGTGTTGGCTTTCGTGACATAATGAAAAAAATACATTCAAAACAGTTTATGTATATGGACCATACTGGACTGGAGAGTAAATGGTATGTTTTTGAAACATTTGCTATTTATATTGTACATCAAAGTCTTATATTTAAAAAGAAATGAAGAAAATTATGTTTTCCACAATATGGGCCCTATAAAATTGATCTAAGCTTATAAAATGTCTTTTTTTCAATATTATACACTCTCAGAAAAAAAGTTATGGAACTGTCACTGGGGCAGTACCTCTCTAGTCACTGGGGGGGGTACCTTCAGGGGTACATCTCAGTACCTTTAGTCAGGGAACATAACTGTACCATAATCCACTCAAATTATATTTTCTAAACTGTACTGACTCCACACACCCCGTCTCGTCTCCAGGCTTTTATTTTGAAAATGTACAAATATGTACTTTTTCAAGAGGAAAAACTTATTTAAGGTACACAATTGAACCATAAAACCACTGTTGCACCTTTGAGGGAACAGTTACATTGTTTGTACCTTGATGAATGAAAAATGTACCTGCATTGTACTTTTATTTTTAACGGTGTAGGTACTAAATTCTAAGATGGTGCCTAACAACCGAGTTGAAAAGTCTATATGTAAATTATATTAACCTACGTCAGAACGATCCGCCAGCTGAAAATAATTATCCAACAGTGGTCCTGTGGTCAGAAACTGACCATTGATGAAGGGTGAGAGGATGGCAGAGTTCAGTTAAGGCAAGGTAATGGCAAAGTTATTTACATAGCACATCTCCCACACAAAGGCAGTTCGAAGTTCTATGAATAAATGAATTAGTAAATAAACAAGGAAATAAAATTAGATTAATAATTAAAAAGAGACGCAAAGTCTAGGCAGAAAGTGTTGAAGCATGTCTTTAGTCTGGTCCTAAAGATGGCTAAAATTTGGATATATCTAAGATCTTCTGGCAGCTGGTTCTAGCTTTGCACAGCATAAAAGCTAATGCCTCGCCATGCTTTGTTCAAAATCTAGGCGCTTCTAGCTGACCAGTACAGAGTGATCTGAGAGGCCTGTTAGGTATTCCTCCAGTAGGTCAGAGATGTGTTTTGGTCCTGAGCCACTGAGTGAATATAGAGAAGTAGCAATCAATTCTGGAGCTGGCAGCCAGCGTAGGGATCTTTATACTGCGGTATTGTTCTCAGTTCTCTTTGTCTTGGTTAGTATTGTCGCGCTGCGTTGTGAATAAACTGTAGTTGTCTCATGGTCTTTTTGGGGAGTCCAGTAAGCAGACCCTTGCAGTAGCCCAACCTGGAGGCATGGATTAAGTACTTATTGGATTAGAAGTACTCTGGGTACTTACTGGGTGATTTCTAGGCACCTAGGATGATTCTCATATCAATTTCTTAAATAATTGCACTTTATTCAATGGCAAAATACATATTACACACATCGCGCACACTCTTCGGCTGATGCTGACAAAAATGTACCTCGGAATGGCTTTGTGAACACACTTTTTCAGAAAAGACATTGCAGGAGGCTAATAAATAATAAAGTGTCTGTTTTTTTGCACCCTTCAATCACACGAATGCATTCATCCGCTGTGCCAGGAGTACTTTCCGAGCGTGTGATCCTGCCTGCGTTGCTGCTCATTAAGATGCTAAGTGTTCAATATTCATACAGACTTTTTGGCTGCCGAAGAGTATGAAGGCCAGATATTTGCATAATGTTACTCAGGAACAAGTCTGCTTTCAAAAACTCCAAAAAAGGGAACACAGTGAGTACAACTTCTGCTTTCAGACGGTTCCCCTGCCACAAAGTGACCACAGCAGACTCTTGCTCATTTTTTTCGTGTTACCGCAGTACTGGCATCAGCACCATAGGCAGGGTGCCGTATTGCATGTAGGCATAATTTGGTTGATTGAGGGTACACCAGCTGGGACAGTTTCTGATTGGTTTCCAGGTAAACTGCGTCAGCGAAACGCCCACAGTTGGCTTGTTTGTTTTTGGTAGCAGTAGCTTGTTAGCTCTTTCAGGAATTAGCAATATGAGGTGCATTGATGTTGGTTGTGGAAATGCTCCATTATAGAAAGAGCGATTTGTACTCTGAATGGAGCATTTCCACATCCAACATCAAAGCACCTCATATTGCTAATTACTTCATGAGCTAACCGGCTACTGTTACCGAAAACAAACAAGCCAGCTGTTGGCGTTTCGCTGACGCAGTTTACTTTGATACCAATCAGAAACCGTCCCGGCTGGTGCACCTTAAAACTACCAAGGAAAGAATGAGCCGAATCATAACAGGAAGACACTGACCTTTGCATGGAAAAGTCTGTCTAATGCTGTCTTTTTAACAGCATGCGTTTCTAAAAAACAGTTTAGAAGAAATTGATGTTGACAAATCAATTAGCACACAAAGGGATAAATCCATCTGATTGTGCTTATTTTGCAAACCAGTCACTTCTGGAGAAAAAAATAAAACAATCCTGAAACTGCATTTCTTAATATATGTAAAACTGCATCTACAAAACATCCAAAACACATCTAACAGGTTCAGAGTGATTCAAAAAGATTCATCTGATTTCAAAACGATTTACAAGTTAAATAAATCATTTTGAAATCGGATGAATCTTTTTGATGACCTCCTCCAGCTGTACGGACAACATCAATGCGATGTCAAATTCATCCCGTACTCGAATGAGCATGTCGGGGGTCACTGCGCTTACAGCTCTTTCAATGCGTTGCCATCTTCCACTGACAATCAGAAACTCTATGACCCCCTCTTACAATTGGTATGTGATTGGTTCCTAGGCGCCTCACGGTTGTAAAAATATGGCACTTTGAAATCAGGGTGAATCTTTTTGAATCACTATGTATTAGGACTGATTTTAAATGAACTCCTCCTTTAATGGGCTACCCAGCTATGACATGTATATACTGTATCTTGAAACATATATGAATATTTCATGTTCAGACTATTTGAATAAAACGACAGACATTAAAACTTGCTGTATTTGAGTTTGTGTGTTGGTTAGAAGTAGAAGTTTTTATTTTTCCTTAGTTGAAGTCTTAAAAAGGCATTAAAAATGTTTAAAATTTGTGCAGCAGCCCTGAGACCATGGAGGCAGAATCTGGGGCTTAGCACGCCAACTTCCACATGACTTTGTGTTTGGCTCAGACTCATCAAAGTCAAAACAGCATAAAGACAGAGCTTTAGGCTACTCTCAGTGTTGTTTATCCAGTTAAGAGGATAGCAGCGCTAGGAGAATCACATTTGTAGTCTTCTCTTTAGCCTTCCATAGAAAATCATTGTGGTTTGTGATATGCAGCATCTGATTTTGTGAGACGCCACTTTCCAGAGCTTCTGGGTGGAAGCTCATTGCTAACGGCGAAAGAGTGTTCATCAGATAAGTTTTTCTTAAAGCAACAGTGAAAATAGTTTTTTACTGTTCAATTTGGCTCTCCCCCTTTCTCTTGACAGACTAATTTAGATTTCATGGACATGTTTTATTTCCCTCAGCTAATTACATGCCATGTAGAGATGTGGCTACATTGTTTAAAAGGCTAGTATTTATAGCATGTAGGTTTGGTTCTCCAAACCCTACAATAACGTTGTCAAAAAGACGCTGCAGCACTGTGAAAACACAAATGGAAGCAGCTGCACTGCTTATTTCCATCTAACAGCTCGGGAAGTTCTTCTCACAACTCCACCCGCTCTGGAACATTTGGGACATTGTGGCGCAGTTTCTTTTGCAAATTAATTTTTTTGCCGCCAAGATCTGGACATCCACTGATAGAGCCAGTGTTAGCTTGGATTGTGTAGTATGTGAATTATTACTTGCTTCCATGAAGACCAGACCAGATTGGTAATGTTTGTTTTTCTGGAGGCAGCTTACTTTAAATTGAACATGACTTATTATTAGAGCTGGGCAGTATATTGTTTGATAATCATTATGATGATATTGGCATTTGCAATACTCCTATGCAAAATGCAGATGAGCCCTCGGTTCATTCGCAGTGTTGTTTACTGTGTGCTGTGATCATCCTGATCAATCACAGTTCTGATTACAGAATTATTTTGGTCAAAATAATGAAGGCCAATTTTAACCACATCAGTGAGTGACCACGTACAAGATATGGCCAAAAGTTTGTGGACACCTCACCATTACACCTATGAGCTTGTTGGATATCCTGTTACAAATCTATGGTCATTAAAATGCACTTGCTCCCCGCACCCCTGGCCAGCCCAAACTACCGAACACTGCAAAACATTTCCCCGATATTTTAGAGTATGTAGGAGTTTGTGCCCATACAGTCAAAAGAGCATTTGTGTGGTCAGGCAGTGATGTTGGACAGGAAGGCCTGACTTGCAGTCAGCGTCCCAGTTCATCCCAAAGGTGTTCATTGGGGTTGAGGTCAAGGTTCTGTGCGGTCCAGTAGATTTCCTCCACACCAAATTCATCAAACCATGTTTTCATGGAGCTCACTTTGTGCACAGGGTCTCAGTGAAAAGGGCCTTCCCTAAGCTATTGGTGGAATATTATATTATTATCTAAAATGTCTTTGTATGCTGTAGCATTAACATCGCCCTTCACTTGAACTAAGAGGCCCAAACCTTGAAAAACAGCCCCAGCCCATTATCCCTCCTCCACCAAACTTTACTGCTGGCATTGTGCATTCCAGTAGTTACTGTTCTGGCATCCACCGTACCCATACTCAGACTGCCAGATAGTAAAGCATGATTCATCATTCCAGAGAACATTCATCACTCCACTGTGCCAGAGTCCAGTGGTGGCGCGCTTTACCCCAATCTAGCCAACGCTTGGCATTGTGCATGTTGATCTTGGGCTTGCGTACAGCTGTCTGGCCATGGAATCCCATTGCATAATTGGGAGGGGTGTCCACATACTTTTGGCCATATAGTGTAGCTGTACCATCACAGTGCTAGTTTTTTGACCACATTGTGCAGCCCTGTTTGTTATTCCTTGTTTTTGTTTTAGTATTGTGTGTTTGTGATTAGTAATTCCAATTATAAAACCTAATATGACTTAAGTTCTCTTGTCTTGTTACTTGACTAGGTGTCAAACCTACAGAAAACCCTGAAAGCAAGCTCCGCGTCACCATCC
The DNA here is from genome assembly GCF_904425465.1 of Colossoma macropomum. Classification (NCBI taxonomy): domain Eukaryota; kingdom Metazoa; phylum Chordata; class Actinopteri; order Characiformes; family Serrasalmidae; genus Colossoma; species Colossoma macropomum. Next base: position 39,951,461 of record NW_023494785.1, read on the forward strand.
TCCGGCCCCGCTCCGGGTGGAGCGGCATCCAATCAAGATGTAGATCAACCCGCAGAGCCACGAGACCCTGCATCCTCTCAGGAACCACGGCAACCAGGGAAAAAGAGCTCCAAAGTCAAAGGGTAAGTGCCAAGCCCGAAGGTTTGACATGATGGAAAAACATTACACCTGTTCTTGCATCATTGCACCGGCTGCCTGTTTCCTCTCCCTTTCAAGTAGATTATGCCTTTGTTCTTTTTCAGTGTTCTTTAATTTATGGTTTTTCTGTTTGCACACTTTCATGAAGCACTTTGAGTTGCATTTCTGTGTATGATGTAGGGCTGCATTATATGGACAAAATGGTTGTATTGAGATTGTATTTCTACATAATGCATACACAGTCATTAATGATATGGTTAAAAATTGACCTGCAGAAATAATTGACCTCTGTTTGATTGCATGAGTACCTCTTTTGTTTGATCAAAACACCCAGGAACTGTTGTTTATATTCCTGATAGTATAATATTTGTATTAGCATACAGGTGCAAGAGCTTAAGCCTCTAAGGGAACATTTAAAAACAAAAGCTGACCCAAACGGTGACCAACATGACTTAGGCCTCAAGCTTGAGAGACAGCTGGAGCCATCAAAATAACTGTGATTAAATAATACAATGCACTTTTTTGTGTTCACATAAATGCCTACAATTACACTAAATCATGATTAGAATCAAACTAAGCTTATGTTTTAAGCTTAAGTGTGAAAATTTGAGCAAAAACTCTCGTGCTGTGCAGCCCAGCATAAGTGCTGATAACGTTAGTGCTACCTGTCTAACTAGCTTGTCACCTCAGCGAACTCATTGCATATTCAAAAGCAATCCAAACAACAACATACTATTCCAGCTCATGTTCTGGTGCACGTATTGGTGATGTATTGCTGGTGTAATAGTGCTTGGTGACTTTATCCACACCTGGAAGAGTAATGAATTCGCTAAATTGTTTGAGTACCATTCGTAACAGTCTTGAACGGGTACAAAACCTAAAACTGGAACCTTCAGTACTGGACCACTGGTCCCAGAGGTTCCAGCACTTGGTAAAGTGGAAAAACAACCTAAGATTGCTGCCGATACCAGAATAGTCATGCCATCGGAGCTTTTCAACAGCCGGAGCAGTCCACAGGAGGATGGGTTCTCTTTTTGAGTCTTGGTTCCTCTCAGGGTTCCTCACTTTTTTGGGAAGTTTTCCTTTTGCTCCTTTTGGTTCTTCCTCATGCTCATAGGAATCTCTTTGGAGTCTTGGTTCCTCTCAGTGGTTCTTCATGCTCTTGGGGAGTTTTCCTTTGAGTCTTCACTCTTCTCAGTGTGTCTTACCCATGTTCTTAGAGAGTTACTCCATTTGAGTCTTGGTAGGTCTTCCTAACGCTCTTGGAAGTTTCTTTTGAGTCTTGGTTCTCGTCAGCGTTCTTCATGCTCTTGGGGATGCCTTTGGAGTTGTGATTCCTCTCAGTTTGTCTTCCTCATACTCTTAGGAAGTTTTCTTTTTTGAGTCTTGGTTTCTTTCAGGGCTCCTCATTCCCTTGGGGTGTTTTTCCCTTTTGCGTCTTGGTTCTTCTCAGTGGCTCTTCTTCGTGCTTCTTAGGATCTCTGTGAAATCTTGGTTCTCGTCAGTGTTGTTTCCTCATGCTCTTAAACCCACTGCATTGCATGCAGACTCGTATTCTGAAAGTCTGCTCACGTTCATTTTTAACAGGGAGCAGTGAAAATTGCGCAAGGGATTTATGGGTTAGAGAGCGGCGAGAACTTGACTTGCGGCAGAGCAAAAAAGTTGAGTTGGTTTCAACTTGATGCTAATTATGAATGGCAGGCGTGTAGCGCTGACCACTCGGGCTAAGGCAGCTTTCTGTTTTCCTTACCCAACAAAGGTAGACCTACGTTACTAGATTTTAATATCTGCATTTACAGGCAGGAACAGTTTGATTCATCAAAAAAAGCCTGAGCGGGAATGCGTGTCATGCTGTAGACGGGAAAATAAATAAATTGGGAATAATGTAACTACACATTAGTTTATCACATTTCAGAGAAATATCTGATTAAAGAGGCCTGTTTTCTGAAGCAAATGTGAGAGTAGCCTGCACGAATAAGAGAATTTATTTGAAATATGACTTCATTGTATATAGTGGCTAGGCACTGGCAAAGAGACTGAAGGGGGGGATACTTGTGCCACATGCACTGGACCAATTGAAAAAGCTGCTTTGGGATGATGTTTGTCATAAAAACCCTAATAAAAATAAAACTAAATTGAGTTAAATTGAATCCTAAGCTGACGATAACAAAATTTCATCAAGTCCTAACTGAGCAAATCTCAATAGTGAGATTTAAAGGTGCGCCTGCTCTGATGGCCATGTAAATGAAGCATTTGGGACAGGAATGGGGAGCGAGGGAGCCCGAACGGCGCTGCAGTCTCTGCAGCCATTAGTTTCATTAGTGTTAAGTGTGTGTTTTCTGTTGTTCCATTTTGCCCTAGTTACACGTTCCTGTAGAGGATTACTGACAGACCAACACTTCTAATTAAGCCCCAACAAGCTGCTAATTGTCCCTGTCCTGCTTCTGAAACCTCATGAAACCAAAACAGCTGGAGGTTCTTTGTGGGGAGACGAGTTTGATCAGCAGATCAGTGGAGGTTTTTGTTTTTTCTCCTGTTTTCTCTGCGCTGGGGTGTCATTGAAGTGTCAGTTATAGTGCAGCATCTGTTTTTCATTTGATAAACTTGTTAACATAATTTAATGTAAATTATTAGCTTTATTATCCACCGTTAATGGGGGAAAAAGGCTCAGTTTCTCAATTAAATTTGCCAGAGTTGCCCATTGATATACCCCTAAACTTGTACCTATACATTTTTCAGAAACGCTCACCTAGACCTGTGATAATATTTAATAATAAGGTATCCAGTGATATTTGACACACAATATATTGTTATTAAGTACATTTGAAAATGCATTCTCTGCAAACAAGTTTCAGTTTCACCATATGTATATATGAGTGTGTGTTTATGCTTTATTTGATGATAATATAGCTGTATTAATGTGTTCATAGCTTGCAGTGCTATCCATTCATACTTCCATAGACAATGCTCATTAGAACTGTTTTTAAAGGCCTTCCGGGAAGTTTTTTCAAAGACATAAATCCCCAAAATATATAAGTACTAAAACATTATTGCTATTAAAATACAACAGTTGGTTTCATTAGCACAATCTGATTGGTTGAGAATTCTAGTTATCACAAAAAAAAGCATTTTTTTTTTTTTTAATCTGGTATTTACTGAGCATTATTTGCTAGCAACTGTTTTGCAGCTAACTGCTAGTATATTTCCACTTTAGTAAAAACAAAACCAAAAATTGACCTTTGATGGTTATTTTGCTTTCTCTTCTCGATTTCTACAACCAAATATATTTAAAAATGTCTGTGGTCAAGTTTCGCTGAACTGATGTTTTGGAAATGCAGATCACCAACTGTTAGGACATATTTCTAAGTTTTGTTTCCTGATGCTTTTAGCTAAAAGTAGGGAAATTGCATCAAATCACTCAGTCAGTTTAAAGGAAGTCACTCTAAACTTCGTCATTTGATGTGATTTTGCCTTATTTTAGCTAAAGACATCAGGAATATGATTTGCACTTTTCAGATGGTCTCTTAATGACTAAATCGTCTGTGATATGCCTTTCTGAAACATTATGTTTAAACATTGGTTGTAGTTCATTTTCTGTGTTTAAGGAGTGAGAAAATGTAGGTTTGATCATTTGTGAATGTTTATTTCATGTGAAGTCAAGGATAAAGTCAGATGTCCAGGGAATGTCCAGTACAAAACATGTTTCCATTATGCATTAGTACATTTCACATGATCTCGAGCCCAGAGAAGTCGGCAGTGTTTCGGGATGTTGTTGACACATGGCCTCCACTGTGCATAGTACCTTCTTAACTCGCATTTGTGGAAGCAGCGAAAACAGGTTGTCAAAGTTTTCCAGAGCCCTTGAGGTGATATCCATCGCAGAGACATGCCGGTTTTAATGCAGTTTAAGTTTAAATCTGAGTTTAAAGTAATGGTGCAACAGGATTCAGTTTGATCTAGATTTACTCTAAAAGTAATCCAGGAAATTGACTGCTTAAATGTAACTGTGGTTGTTTTTAAACAAGGTTTGGAGTTCTGTGCAACTGTATGAATAGATAAACCTTGATTTAATCCTAGTTTAGGCTTAATCCTTGTTGATGCCACCCAAATTTTACATTTAAAAAAAAAAATAATAATTTAGACTACATAACAGGGACTGTGCTTTATCAAGCTATGGCGTTTTCATGGGCTATGGGCTACAACTAGCTAGCCTTAAGATTAGCCTTAGTATTAGTTAGCTTCATGGTTAACCTCCCATTAAATACAGTCATATACAAAAGTTTGTGCACCCCTGGTCAGATGATGTGAAAAATGTACACATCCTCTACAGAGAACAAACTTCTTCACATTTTAAAGTACATGTCACTGTTTATTTGCTGAATTTCACATATTAGGGCAGAAGATAAATATATGGAAAAGTGATGGCACATTTTGTGTTATTTACTATTTTTTCAATATGTTAAACTCGGCAAATAAATAGAAATTGTGCACTAAAATGAGTAGAGTATATCTCTGTAGAGTGTGTGTTAACTTAATTTTGCGTAGAAAATCAACTAGAACCCATTTACTGTACTGACTATGTTATTTTCTTAAGGTCTAAACCATTTTCACTGTAGAGAGCAAATGGCAGAAGTAGTGATAACTGTCACACTCTCTCACCTTGCCCCCTCCCTCCTTTGTTTCTATTTAAATGACCCTTCGTCTCACGACCTTAAGGTGATACTATCACCCCCCCCTTATCTCTGCCCCCTACATCTCTATTCATACCCCCCGTCTACAACCCCTCCTTACCCCTCCTAAAAGTCCTTTTGTTCCTTCCCCCTCTTTAGTTTTTCAAAGTATATAAGGTCCTTCCAAAATATTCTTGTTAGACTGGACTGCAGACTGGACTAGACTAGACTGGTGACCAGACCAGACTGGTGACACACTGATAACCAAGCTGTGCCCGGGCCTTATTGTCTGCATGCACGTGAATAAGACTAGACTTCTGATCCTGCTGATTGACTGCTGATCGACCACGCTGTGCCCATACTCTCAACGCCGAAGCTCCAGTCTCCTGACTCTTGGTGCCGAATTTCTAACAACTACAACTTCATGAGGTTAAGGAGGCTGGGCAGGATGCCTCAATCCCCCCTACACTTATAGCGAGGCATCATTTTAATTAAGCTTTAACTTAAAATTCTGCAATCATATTATCATGTTATGTTTTGTTTACATTTATTTTTACTTATTTTATCGTTTTGGTTTTTTTTTAACATTATTATAAAGCTCTTTCAGCTGAAGAATTAGACGAGTCCAATTTTTAAAATGTTGATGAGTTTAAAACAAAACAAATATTAAATAAGAATGTTTTATAAGCAGTTTAGCCTCTATACATTCTCATATTTAAGAACCGTGAGATACTGGATCTGTGTACCCAGAGGGCAGTGTTACATTTTGGTCAGATGTTCTTTTTAGAATATTTTTTGAATAACATTAGCATTAATAGTAACTAACATTAAGATAACATTAACAGTAACGTTAACATTCTTCTCCTTATGATTATTATTACTATTATTATTATCATTATTATGCACAATTTGTCTTATGTGCTAAAAGAGATGAACTATAGTCCACCAGTACACACAGCGAGCCCACAATAATATCAGAACAAAGGTGGCCTAGAGTGGACGAGGTAGAGGGCAGCTGATGAGCTGTGCTGCATACAGATGGGCTACATCTACAGGAGTTCCTAATAGACTGCAGAGCTCGCTGTGCGTTATGTTGTTAAGCTCACTCTCTGTATGTGTTTGTGTGTTCCAGGCTTCGTGGCAGCGGGAAGATCTGGTCAAAGTCTAACTGAGCACGACAGCACTGAGAGATTGCACTGAGGTTGACCTCCTGACAGATTCACTCACTGACCAGGACACTTTATCAGACTGGATCCGCGCAGGCAGAAGGACTAGAGCAGATTTCAGCTTTCAACCAGGCTGCACAGGCTTCATGTAACCGCAGATGCAGAAAAGACTCCGATTAAAGGCTCTGTGTGTGCGCGCACGCGTGTGTGTGTGTGTGTGTGTGTGTGTCTGTGAGAGAGAGAGAGCGAGCGAGCGAGCGAGAGTAAACACTGCGCACAGTTGTATGTGTGTATGCTTGTGTTGTAAATGTTTTAACTCGATCCGTATCCATTCTCCTTCCTAGGGTGTGTTGATTTTTTGTTGATCCATAATCAGGATGTAAATTGATAAAGGAATAAACATTTTCCACCTACCGCTGCACCGCTGATCTTATGTTATCTCGCTCTCTCACTCTCTTTGTGGCTTCTCTTATAATAAAGGGGAATTCCACCAGTTTTTCAAAATTTGTGTGTAATTCAGTGGTGTGGATTTCTTTACAGTGGTGGTGATAGGAATCGGGTCATGATGTCTACAACACAAAATGTAGCCTATTTTATGTCTTATCCAAAACCACCAGTGAACCTACACGTGTCTTCTGATTTTATATATGCAATGTTGATAAAATAGTGATAAATCAGAAAATATACATTTTCTTTAAGCACTACTTTGCCTTGGTCCATAAAATGCTATACACGGGCTTTAAAAATTGTCCTCAAAACTATCATAAACCATGTACCAGGCAGCACATTCATGACCTGTGATGTAGCTTTTAAAAGCGTTATGGAAACCCAGATTTTCCTTTTTTTTTCTGGAATAAAAGTTTGATGTGTTAAATGAACATTGTTTTATAATGACAGTTCACTCCTCAGACCTGTTTTAAATGAGTTGCTTGTGATGTCATGAAAAAATACATTTACATATATTTATGTCTACCTATTCAGCCTACAGCAGTTTGGCTCCGCCCACTCACACAAGTTGTGTGTTTCAGCCTGGACTGCTTTTCAAATGATGCACAATACAGAACAGAACATCTGCATATATCAGTCTTAAAGGCACAGTAACTGAAACAGCCAGTGTCCTAAAATCATCTTAACTGGTGGAGGGAGTGGTCAGAGTGGTGGTCACTCACCATTAAAGTATCATCTTTGTGCTCCAGCCCTGTTTAGTTCTAAAGGATGAAGCAAGGCTGGAAAATGGGCATGTCAGAATTAATTGAAGCATAAAAATGTTTGTCAACTGGACCTCAGGGAATAAAAGAAAAGAAAGATCTAGGATATGGGTCCTTTTAAACTCTCCACACATCAGTTCTAAACAGTTCTGACTCTGTTTCTCTAGAGCAGAGCACTTCACGTCAAACCAGATCTAAAATAATTCTGTAGAATTTTTTAATTTTGGTGGAATTCCCCTTTAAAGGAGTACTTCATTGTTTTTTGACCTAGTCACTGTCTTGTTTCCCTGTATTTAGAAACAGAAAATAAGATTCACTTACAATAGTATATATATAAGCCAATGAGCAGCTGCTGAGTTCTGTAAATAAATGTTCAGAATATTTGATTATATAAAGCAGATTCAAAACTCTCAACAATGTAGGTGTTAAGATGAGACAAGCTGAGAGAAAAAAACATTTTTTTCCAACACTGGAGGAAAATAGTAAAAAGGTTCAGTTACTGTCGCTTTATCTAAATTTTCTGGTATCCATGGTGATTGGGCGGAGCCTACAAAAACCCACCGCACTATGTCAGTCACAAAATCCACAAACTCCTCCCCCTGGAAAACTAGTCCCATCTCTGAAAGAATGAGCTGTGCAAATTTATAGCTTAAAGGGGAATTCCACCCATTTTTCAAAATTTCAAAATGAAACTGAAAAGATGTAAACAGTCATTTAGAATGGTTTGCCTGATGCCCGAGACATTAGCCACATTTACATGCGGCCTAATAATCCGTTAATAATCTGACTAATAGCTTAATCGGAATAGAATACGTCCATGTAAACACCTCAGTCAGAATAAACTAGTCCGATTAAAGCCATCCGGCTCACTTTCTATCTGATTGAACGAGGTGGGTAATCCTGTAAATAATCTGTTAAATAGGAGAATAATAACCGTGTAAACGCCTGTATCTGATTACATTCCCTATCGGAAAGTTTAAGTCCGTTCTGATCATGTTCGTCACATCATAGTGAAAGTTTATACTGTTCAACATGGCGGAGCAGAAACTGGTCTGCAGAGGAGACTAAGTTTATGCTCTGATCTTTAAAAGACGGCGGTGAGACGGACGTCCAGCTTATGTGTCTCAGAACACGACGTCTTCCTCTCAGCCTTCTTTAATAAGGACATGTGAAGGACGTTTTCCTGAGTCTGACATCATTTTAAAGTAAATAAAAACACAAGCACTGCTCACTGCTGCTCATCTCACTCCGGACTCGCGTGATGCGCGTTGTCATGGTAACGTCTACACTAAGCGGTTCTCTATGCATGTGCGTCATTAAGGATCGGATTACTTGTAGTGAGCATGAAAACTGAGATGTTCCATCAGATTGTTAAGCTGAGTGAGACATAAACAGCTCAGTCTTAATTTATAATTGAAGTGTATTTAATCGGACTGGCAAAAATCTCTGCATGTAAACACAGCCACTGTTTTACGATAGCTTTGAGAAGGTTTTGCCTAAAACATGCATTTCTACATCCATCTATGGTGGAGGATGTTGTGAGGCAAAATAGTCCCAAAAGAAAACTTATTTTTTCAGATTTACCATCATCAACATCACATATTAAAACTTAGACATGTAGGTTCACTGGTGGTTTTGGATAAATGTCTATATTTGCGTTGTAGTTACGGCGACTCCTGGTTCCCATCACCACCACTGTAAAGAAAGCTGAGTCAACCATTTCAAACCACTCTGAATGGCTACATCTCAACCACTGAATTATGCGGACATTTTGAAAAATCAGTGGAATTTCCCTTTAACTAACAAACACTTTTGACGAATTGACCGTTTTGTGTTTTGCGTTTTCTAAGTGCAGGGAAACAGGTTGACATTGCTGTCCATGGCAATCAGCAGTTCGCTCCAGATGCAGCAGATGCAGATGAGCTTTAATAGATGCTGCTGTAGTGTTGCTTTAAGTGGTGGTAAATGTTAAGCCACAGAGGGAGCTCGTATGTTTTAGAGGTCATGGCATTAATTATCTCTCTTACACAGCCACACACTAAACCCTCGTTAGATATAGTGACGCGCACACTCCACATTAGAGCTATCATGTCCCTCCAGATGTTTTGCCTCTGTCTTTTCGCACTATAAAAATGGTTGGGCTGTGCCTAAAACCGTTATTTTCTCACTCTTGCTTTCTGTCTCTTCCTCTCTGTTTCCTCTGCATGACGTTAATGGGGGCAATTAACTCCTGGCAGACTCGGGAGCAGAGAGAGATGCGTTTTTATGTTAACCCTGTGTCGCCTTTACTGTTTGTCTTCCTCTGCTTTGGCCTGTCCTCTAGGGGGTGGGCCAATATAATGATATATGATCAGTAGGGATGCATGGATAAGATACTGGTATCAGGTTTTGGCCCAATACCGCACTCATTTACTCGTTTTTGTAGAAAGTATGCCCATGTTAACATCTGATACCTCCTGAAAACATGAGCGTACACAGCCATGCTAATGAACAAACGACTCAAGCTGGCAGTGAACGAGGGTCTGCTCGCATAGCGAAGAGTTGCTGACGCTGTTAGTCAGATAAGTTGGTGGTCACTTTAAACGTTCCACCTTGGTATACCCCCGCCAGACGTACACTGTGATTTTAGCCTGTGTTTATACACACAAACACAATCCTAATCACTTCCCCAGTATGGGGAAGACACGTAGGCTAGCAAAATGGAGGCGAAAAAGTCAGCATCCTACAAAAGTCTACACATTCTGTCTTTACTCTTTTTGAGTAGAATTGCGAAGTATAAACTTTAATATAATTATTTTTTTAAAGTTGTCTTTGTAAAATCGGCTTTAGAGTCACCTACTGTGTACATCACCGCCTGGTTTTAGTTTCAGTGCACAGTGTGGTACAAGATAGCAAAGCTGCTGTAGCAGCGTATTTGCTCAGTACTCGAGTCTGCAACGTTTTTTTGAACAAAGCAGCATTATTGATAATTGCCCATAGACAGAGATGTCTGTAGAGCCTGCATTTCACGAAGCATATCGATCGGACCGAGCATTTTTCCGTACAGTGTGAATATATAAATCATAGGCTTTATTCTTACACGATGAGATATTCAAACGTAGTTACGCTGTGAGTCACCAAAGAACAAGATTTCTAAAATCACTCAATGTATGTCTGGCTTTAAATGACACAATCAAAAGGCTACAACAGGCCGTGAAACTCAAAACGTTAGCTCCTCAGTTGTGAGTATGGGATCAAAACTATGAAACTTACTTTACGTACAGCTGTACTCCACTGGATCCAAGGGAACTAATGTAGCATAGCTAGCTAATGCACATCAATCAAAATAAGCCAGACTTTATTGATTTAAATGTTAAGGTACATTGAACTCATTGACACTAACAACTACTTAATTCTAAATAGGTTACTCAGTATGGTATCGGTATTGGTATCGATGCATATCTAGTTATCAGCATCATTAGAAATGAAGTCACAGAGGATATATCATCAGTATTATTTATCAGGTATTATCAGTATTTCTAGAACACTGAACAACTGCGTGGATCATAAACAGGACAGATTTATTAAACGGATAGTTCTGACCTAAATTCGACTGGTTGTGCCACGTTTGAAGCACGTTTGAACAAATCAACTGTCACAGGTTTTGAATTATAGTGCTTACTATATTTCACTATAAAATGTTCTAAAATATTAAATATTACAAAATGTCTTACATACTTCAAATGTCTCTGTTTTAGTCAGACCTGCCTTATGTGGCATTAAACCCAGGCTGAATCTCAAACAGCTCTCAACTCTCTACATACTGCGCTATGTAAGTTGAGAAATCCTAGATTCTACACCCAAAAAGAGAAGTGTTAGTCGAGTAAAGATGTAGCTGAACCCCAAATGACCTGTTAGCTATATTATGCACTGCTTCAGTGCAGGAGCAAGTATTTTAGTACACTATGTAGGGAGCATGGAGCAATCTGAGATTCAGATATATAACGTAAATAGCTTAGTGCTAAATAAGTACAGTTTGGTGGAGGAGGGATAATGAACTGGGGCTGTTTTTCAGGATTCGGGCTTCTCCGTTCCAGTAAAGAGTAATGTTTATGCTACAGCAACAAAGACATTTTAGACAATTATATGCCATCTTTGTGGCCTTTCCTGTTCCAGCATGACTGAGCCCCTGTGCACAAAATGAGCTCCATAAAGATGTGATTGGACAAGTTCTTGTGGAGGAACTCCAGTGGCCTGCACAGGGCCCTGACCTCAACCCTGCTGAACACACTGAACTGGAATGTCGATTGTGAGTCAGACTTTCTCATCCAACATCAGTGTCTGGCCTCACAAAAGCTCTTTGGACCGAATGAGCACAAATTCCCACTCCAAAATCCTCTGGAAAGCTTCCCAAAAGAGTGGAGGCTCCTATAGCTGCAAAGCTGGGGCCAAATCCATATTAATGCCCCTGGTTTTGAACACAGAAGACCAACAAGCTCATATAGGTGTGATAGTGAGGTGTCCACATACTTTTGGCCATATAGTGTACATTCATCGATTTTCACCCACCCATACAGTCCACAGTCCACGCTCCTTTCTGTAAATGCTGTCCTTTTACATCCGCTCCTCTGACTCAATCCCCTCCCCCTCCCCTCTCTATAAATAGGAGTGTTAATTTCAGTCAGTGCGATTGAACGTCAGTGTTTCGCAGTCTCTCAGAACAGATGGGAGCTGTGAACTCACAGCTGCACACCTGCGTGTGAGATGATGAGACTGTGTGTGTGGCAGAGAGAGAAGGGTGGGCTTAGGCGGGCTTTACGGTGAAACTTTCATGCGAATGTAGTTTCTTGAAACTTGAATTAAAACTGCATTTCACTTGCGCTGCATAATGTAAATGAGCAGTTCACATGTTTGAACAGCTGTAACTGGATCCAACTTCAGGAAACCAATCAAATCGCTGATAATGCACCATGTGATGACATCACAGTCATGGTTTCTTGAATAGTGCTGGTAATTGATCAGTTTAACCTCTTCAACTCTTGGAGACCACCGGTGGTTCCAAAACGCACTTCGTCATATTTTTCATAACTTTCATATTTCATAAGCTGCATTCAAAAGGTGGGGGTCATATGAGAGCTGTAACTCTTCTTTCCAGTCAAATAGATGGGTGATGTAATTTTAAACCCTTATAATAAAAGAAACTGAACTGAATTTTTTTCACAAATCAGATCTGCTGCATCTGGAGCGAACTGCAAATAAACAGATGGCGTCTCTTCAGTGATCTGCTCTGTAAAAATGATTTTTATAAAATAACACAAAGAGCGTCTAAGATTTTTGGCTTTCAGCAGTAAATTGTAAGCACATAGCAATATGTGTGATCATAAAACACATGTTCTGTTCATTTGAGGGGAGCTTTTACCAAAAATAAATAAATAAAATAAAAAATGTACATTTATTTTATGCTGAATAATTTGCCTTACGATTTGGTCATGTATATTCAGATGGAAAAACCAAAATATACCCTGGAGAATAAGAGGTTAAAAGTGAAATTTAAGCATGAATTAATCATAATTCAGTTTATTCAGGGTGGATTGATGGAAAAAGGTGGTAGAGAAACTGATTTCTTTATAGTGGTGTTGATATAAACTTGTATAAACTCCACCCGCCTGCTGTGTCTGGAGGAAGTCCAAATTTTCCAGGACTCTTATTATGACAGAGGTGGCATTCAAGGCACTATCCTAGGGTTTCAGTCACGCAATTTGTCTGCTGTGGCCGCCATATTTGGGACCAAGTTTTTGGCTTCGCTGCTCCGCACGAACGTAACTAGAGGTGAAAGACGGCTAAAATCACTCTCCTTACTTTGGAAGAGAAAAACGTGACCTCGACAAAGTCGATAAAATAGGCTGCGATCTTATACAGTTTCCCCCTGAACTCCTGATCCCACTTAAACTGACGGAAAGCTACCAAATTATTTCATACACAACACCTCTCCCTATTCTAGAGTCTCTCAAAGCATTTAAAAGCACAGAAGCCCACCAGCTCTTCACGTCAGGGTGGGTAAAGGATCCCATGGTGAAGAGGAAGAGGAGAAAAAACTCTTTGTCATCATAGGAGGGTAACGACATCAGCTTATTAACACAGATGTGAACAATGCTAGCCTTTAGATAACTTTTGCTAATGTTAACAGCCGAGAGATAAACAGTTAAGAGTTAAATGCAGTGGCTGATTACTTCCTAAATAGTGCACTAATAGTGCTAAGACTTGAAACAATATGCATAGTGGCACTAAGGAAGTTAGCACTGTCATATAAACTGTTCTGCATTGTGCCTAATAACACCCTTAACTGTAATGAAATTACTGTAAAACACAGCCTATAATAGTGCTAGATTCTGAACTAGCTAATCTTAACTTGACAAAAAACTAAACTAAAAGTCATAATTTTTTACAATAGCAACTGAACATTACAATATTTTTTCCAGTTTGCATTCTAGTGCTTTTAGTGGTCAGATACTAGTGTTTGTTGAAATAAAGCACTTTAAAGATGCAGTGTCTAAGATCTATTAGCAGAAAAGGAATATAGTATACAAAACCATGTTTTAATTAGCATATAATTACCTGTAACTACGAATCATTGTGTTTCTGTTCGCTTAGAATGAGCCCTTCATATTTACATAGGGGGCGGGTCCTCTTCCAACAGGCCACCATGTTGCGCCACCATGTTTCTGCAGTAGCCCAGAACAGACAAACCAAACACCAGCTCTAGAGAGCGCCTATCAAGTGCTTTAGCGGCAGCTGGAATTTGGAGGCGCTGTAGCTCCGGTTGGAAGATGTACAAATCAGAAGAGTCAGTGGTTGCTGCTGGTGCTGGCTAACAATTTTGTGTTGTGAGAAGTTTGAGAACCTAAATTTTGACAAACAGTGGATCTCACTTATTATTTAGCACAAGAAAAAGCAAGAGAAAGTGAATCCTCATCGTCAAAAAAAACTGTAGGTTCTACTACACACTTGGAGAGGGAGAGGTGAGGGAGGGTGATTCAGTTGGTTGCAATCTGCGACCTCACCACTAGATGCCACTAAAGCCACCTTTAATGTAAGATAAACGAAAAATTCCAACTGGAGCTCAAATACAAGTATTACATCATCATCGCAAGACTCGTGATGATGACAATCTCTTCAATTATTTCTTAGCCCTATGTTATAGTGCTGGGAGGGCAGCATTTAATGGTGTATAGCGCCACCTGCTTCCATAGTGGTGATCAGTAATAGACAGTGAATCTCATTTTAGGCCCAAAACCTTCTCAAAACTATGGTAAAACAGGCATCAGACAGCGTATTTATGACCATTTCCTTTAGTACTTTATGTGATGTTGCTTTTAATGGCAATTTCAATGTATCAGACATTTGGTTCCTCTCACCATCACTGTGACAAACTGACTCACACTGGTAAATTTCTCTATAATGGAGCATTTCACGTCAAACCATGACAAACAAATGACATGGTTTACATCTTAACCATTGGTATAAACCAAAAATCGGTGGAATTCCTCTTTAACTAGCCAGCATTTAACATTAACAAGACAGCTGTTTGAACAGCTGCTTGTGCCAGCATTAATCCATATCTATGTCGGTGGGTTATTAATTTTCTCCTCTCTTGACACCCCCTAATATTACACAGAGCGGAGATTCCTCCGGGACCGGGAAAGATGAAAACGACTGCACAAAAGGAAAGCGGGATGAACCTCGCTGGGAAAATGGTAAGATGCGAGTGTAAATAACACATTGCGAATGATTTTATATGGACATGGCGATATATGAAAAATGCTAGCTGCTAATCTCCATAACTAGCCGAGCAATCAAATGCGCTGCGTGTGTCTTTGATTATTTTTGATTGCTTCATGCAACTGTCAAGCAATCTGCATGAAAGCTGCATGCAAATCATGAAAAATACATCAGATGCATTTGGGAGGGTAATTATTAGTTTCTGCCTGTACAGCCAGCTTGAGGAAGAGAGCTGTCTTTAATGACGTCTTCCAAATGCTTTCGGGAGTCAGGAAGCCACTGCAGTGTCCCAATCAATACCCAGAATCCATATTCACCACTTTTAAAACACCAGGGATACATTTTTTTATTGATCTTTTTTTTTTTTATACAGTGAACCACAGACATTATTTAAGGCAGTGCTACTTCAATGATATAAAACTACACCACACAAATCTCACATGATCACAGCTTGTACGTGTAGTTGAACCGGCATCTTACCCAAGCGCCTCTTATTTAATTGTCTCAAACTGCAAGGCAAACACCACACGTTTGTTTATTATGGAACACGGCTGTTGGGTAGACTCTTTTCTGTTCTAAGAAGGGTTCCACTTTCTAGAAAAGCTCTAGGAGAACATGTTCTTCAACCAGCCTGGGCCAGTCTTGTGGGCCTGGGATGCACTCTGCAGCATCCTCCCTATGGTTGTACCCCCAGCAACTAAGGCCTTGCTGAACTAAACATTGTCTAACTAATAATATCAGCTAATACACTTCTATATGGTCAAAAACTCAACTCTAAACCAGGGGTCACCAACCCTACTCCTCGAGATCTGATCCAGCCAAAGATATCTGAAGAAAAATTAGCTGGAGCAGGTGTGGCAGATTGTGGTTGGAACTAGACTCTGCAGGAAGGCAGATCTCCAGAATGAGGGTTGGTGACCACTGCGATAAACAGTGCTTTACTGACTGATGATTGTCAGCTGTCAACTGGCAAATATGATTGTCTCAATAGTCAAATTTCTTAAACTCAAATAGTGGAAACTCTTACATGTTAAATAATATTACTGTGGCATCGGTGGAGGAGCTTTAAAGCATACTTCATGGGTTTGTTAGGTTGCTGTTGATTAGCTACTTTTTCAGAATTTTACAGAATTTTACCCATTAGTTAGATCCCAGCTAGTCTCCGCCTCCACCACATGGAGAATCTGATATCTACCGCATGCTAACATGGCCACAACGATCAATGAGTGGGTTTACATGCACTCGGTAATCTGAATCATAATCGGATTTCTGCAGTTATCTGATTATTCTAAGGGTCATGTAAACAGCACAGTCTGATTTCTTAGAAAGCCCCTACAATAAACAACGGTCAATGGCTGGATATTTTGCATGTGAAACGTCCCTTTCCTGTCAAAGTGGGCTGTTCTTAGCGGTTACGTTAAGGAACCAAACACACCAGACTGTCTGATGAGAAGTCTGGTTTGCAAGACTCCGTCTCCCTCTGTCACACTGATGCTTCCAAGCGCTAGCGCACACCACCTCTGAGATAGGTGAAGTAATCTCACATCTTTGAACTGCCGCTAGCGCAACATCATTGTATCGCTCCTCACACTTGGAGGAGAACGCTAATTGCTAACGCTAACTCCACCTATGTTTGGCTACCAGCGTGCCAAGTGATTGGGGTAGAGAGCAAGGACAATTATGTTGTCTTGGACTCTTGGGCAAGGATTACTGTGGCAACAACAGGGACTGAACTTGCGACCTCCTGATGACAGGGCCATCGTTTTTTTTTTGTTGTTGTGCAATCAAGCTAACTTTAGCATGGTGGCAAATTCGTTGTCATTTCCAACCTGCCTAGTTTCGATTAGCAACACAGTCCAGCTCACTATTGTTACTATCCTTATCGGTAGGTATTGTGTACTTATTCGATCCTGATTAGTAAATTTGTAAGTTGTATACCGGAACACGGCCGTTTATTTTTCATCAGTTAACAACGATTTCTGTGGTTCGACGTTATAAGCAAGGTTAGGTCTGGATGCACGTTCGGTATTTTAACCATGATGGTGTTTTGTGCTCAAGAAACCCTTACTATTCTCAAAAGTGAGTGATGAGGTCTCTTCATTGTAATGAATGTTATTACAAGCTTCTTCTGGAATTTAGCAATAAATACAGGTAATGTTGGTCGTTTTCCTGGCCAAACGATATATAGGTCAGCCAACTGTTTAGCCCTTTTTGTGTTGAAGTAGTTAGAGATTTTTTTGTGCCCAGAAGAACAGATTGAAGAACACTTTGCTATTTGGAATCACAAAGATCGACAGGAATTTCTCCAAAAACAGACCAACCACAAAACCAAGAACTTAACAAGTGGTAACACCACTGTATTAAGATCTTCTGAGTTGCTTTTGGGAAGCTGCACTTGAGCTCTAATACATTCTGCCCTTACCCTCCATAATCTTTGCCTGGATCCTAACTGTACGTTCACATTAGGACATGAAAAGTTGCTAATGTTGCCCCGAGTTTGTCTCTGTGGGTATTTGAGGCCACTCTTGTCGCTTGTGGGCGGCAAACGTCTACTGTGTATGGCTGTTTTGTTTATACGGTACATAAGTTTCTCTTCTATGTCTCGCACGACAACAGGAAAACTACCAAAAACAAAGAGAGTAGGGGACCTTGGGCAATCGTGTCTTGGACTGGTCTAAGGCAGGGATGTCCAGTCTTATCTACAAATGGCCAGTGTGGACGCAGGTTTCATTCCAACAAAGGAGGAGCTCACATGATCAGTTGTTTGAAGACTGACCAGTTGATTAAACAAGTGGAATCAGGTGTGCTCCTGGTTGTGTGGAAAGAAAACCTGCAACCGCACTGACCCTTTGCGGAAAAGAATGGACACCCATGGTCTGAAAAATGAAATGGAATCAGTCATCTAGATTGTCGCTACACCATGTCGTACTTCATTTACATTGACAAAATTCCTATCCAGTTAGTCACTCGTTGCCGTGTTGCTTGTCGCTAAATTGCAGCTACACGCTGCCTTGGTTGCTTGTGCTTTGTCACCTGCTGATGTGAATGCAGGGTAACGTTTCAACCACGAGTCAAATTCCTATTCAAATATTGTATGTAAACCCCTTCGCCAGAAGAACTTCGGAATTTTTATCTACAAAAATTAGGCCCGTGCATCAGTATAAGGCCTCCATATGTCTTACAAAGCCTTCATTCTGCCAGCAAAATACTTCTTGCAAAGCTCCAGGATGGCTGAATATTCCATCAACGTCAAATTCCTCATCCTCTGCTTTCATCTCAGACATCATCCTGACAGTCGAGATACCATTTCATACTGTAGTCGTCTGCAATATGAAGTCATAATCACGACCCTGAACAGTATGTAGCTTTCAAGGGTACGTTTGCCGACGTGCATCCACGATTACAAAATCATGAAAAAAAAACAGCATTAGACTTGTGTAAAGTAATTACAGAAAGTGTTCCTAGCGTCAAGTTTATGGGGTTTCTGTAGTGGTAAACATCAGCACATTTGCTGTTGCCAAGGGTGACACAGCTATATAAAACAGAACAGTCTAGATACAGAACCTTAAGAAAAAAATAGGCTACATTTATCTCTGCCCAAGATGCAGTCATTCATCGAGCCTTAATAAATGCTACACAGTAGTGTTTAACAAACAGAACACACGAGCAACCACAGAAGGAACCGAACACTAATATCTCCGAGATTGTAAACTCATAGTGATGATTACGGTACAGCCGAGCAAGCAGGTAGTGTTCATTAAGCTTTTGTGAATGGCTGCAACGAGTACCTAAATGTAACGGAGAGGCGCAAATGCATCCGAAAAACATTTCAAAGTGGCAGGAGTGTAAAAATACATCAGACTGGAGGTGCTGCTTCCACTGCGCTCATTTAGAATCCATTATAATGAATTTATGATAATGCTCAATAAAGTTCTACAAAATAAAATACACAAAAATTGTGCACTGATTTTATTGTCTATAATCCTATAATCTATAACAATGTGTAAACAGTATCTCTAGTTACGTTTGTGTATTCATTGTGTTTTAAAAAAACGGATTCTGAACTGTACCAGAAGAATCAAATCCAAAATCGAATCAAATCATTGTGAAATCTGATATTTAATAAAGCAATTAATCCTATGCTAAATCGGACTGAATCAAACTGTGATGAAATCTGACAATTCAAAAAGCACTGAATCGATGGCTCAATCAAATTGAATCTAAACGAACCTTGGTGAAATCTGAAATTTCATGCAACACTGAATAGTTTGCTAAATTGAACTGAATCCAATTGTGGTGAACTCTAGGATTTCATAAAGCACTGAATCCTTTGTTAAATCAGATTGAATCGATTAGTGGTTGGCTAAATCAAACTGAACCTAATCGAATCGTGGTGAAATCTGAGATTTCAAAAAGCAATGACTCGTTTGTTAAATCTTTGGAGTTGAACTATCATGAAATCAGAGAACTCTATATCACTGAATAGTTTGCCAAATCGAACTGAATCCAATTGTGGTGAACTCTGAGATTTCATAAAGCACTGAATCATTTGCTAAATCAAATCAAATTGATTTGTGGTGAAATCTGAGATTCCATGAAGCACTGAATCAAATGATATTTCAAACTGAATCAAATTATGGTGAAATCTAAGATTTCAAAAAGCACTAAAGAATTTTTGCTAAATCTAATTCAACCGAATCGTGAAATCTAAGATCTCATGAAGCAGCGAATAGCTTGCTAAATTCAACTGAATCAAATTAGGATGAAATCTGAAATTTCATAAAGCACATAAAGAGTTTAATCGAATTGTGGTGAAATGTCAGTTTCCATGAAGTACTGAATGGTTTGCTAAATCGAATTGAATCTAATTGTGGTATAAAGCACTGAATCATTTATGAATCATTGAATCATTTGCCAAATCAAACTGAACTGAATAGTTGTGAAATGTGAGATTTCAAAAAACACTGAATCGTTTGCTAAATTGAACTGAATCGTGGTGAATTCTGAGACGCTATAAAGCACGGATTCATTTACTAAATCAAACAGAATCAAATTGTGAAACGTGAGATTTCATAAAGCACTGAATTGTTGGCTAAACTGAATTGAATCTGATTGTGGTGAAATCTGAGATTTTATGAAGCACTGAATCATTTGCTAAATCGAATTGTGAATCATTGTGAGGTCAGAGATTTACAGGCCTGGACCTCTGGGTTTAAATTACACGCTGTCCTTCCATCTCTGCATCTGTCCATGTGGCTGTCCATTGAGCAAACATGTACACGCCCTTATGTTCAGTCACACTCCTCCGTTCACCTCCTCTCGTGTCCGTCTGTGTGTGTGTGTTCACGTGTCTGCGAAATCGTTCACACATGCGGCCTTCGGTTTCCTCCATGCCTGGAGGAAATGGTCACAAAGCTCGGCGAGGTCAGCTCCTCAGAGGTTGACCACCGGAATCCTGCATACAGAGAACGACAGAAGAAGAGAAAATGGAAAAAAGACAGAGGAAAGCTGAGTTTATCCTGCGTGAGATTAACTTTAAAATCCCCCCGACTGGAGAAAGAGGGAGATTTCACACCGGCTCACTCTCTGTTTCTCCCTCTACAGCTTTCCTTCTCTCCTCTGTCCTTCTCTCTTCACTCATCCCTTCTTTCTTTCTTTCTTTCTTTCTTTCTCTCCTGTCTCTGTCCTCTCTTCGCTCACCACTTTCTTTCTTTCGTTCTTTCTTTCTCTCCTGTTTCTGTCCTCTCTTCGCTCACCACTTCTTTCTTTCTTTCTTTTTCTTTCTCTCCTGTCTGTCATTCTATCTTCTCTCATCACTCTTTCTTTCCTTCTTTCTTTCTCTCCTGTCTCTTTCCTTTTATCTTCTCTCTCACCACTTCTTTCGTTCTATCTCTCCTGTCTCTATCCTCTCTTCGCTCACCGCTTTCTTTCTTTCGTTCTTTCTTTCTCTCCTGTCTCTATCCTCTCTTCGCTCACCACTTCTTTCTTTTTCTTTCCTTCTTTCTTTCTCTCCTGTCATTCTATCTTTACTCATCACTCTTTCTTTCCTTCCTTCTTTCTCTCCTGTCTCTATCCTTCTATCTTCTCTCTCACCACTTCTTTCTTTCTTTTTCTTTCTTTCTTTCTCTCCTGTCTCTATCCTCTCTTTGCTCACCACTTCTTTCTTTCTTTCTTTCGTTCTTTCTTTCTCTCCTGTCTGTCATTCTATTTTCTCTCATCACTTTCTTTCTTTCCTTCTTTCTTTGTCTACTGTCTCTATCCTTCTATCTTCTCTCTCATCACTTTCTTTCTTTCTTTCTTTCCTGTCTCTGTCCTTTTCTCTTCTCTCTCACCACTTCTTTCTTTCTGTCGTGTCTATCCTCTCTTTGCCCACCACTTCTTTCTTTCTTTCTTTCTCTCCTGTCTGTATCCTCTCTTTGCTCACCACTTCTTTCTTACGTTCTTTCTTTCTTTCCTTTTCTTTCTTTCTCTCCTGTCTGTATCCTCTCTTTGCTCACCACTTCTTTCTTTCGTTCTTTCTTTCTTTCCTTTTCTTTCTTTCTCTCCTGTCTTCTCTCTCACCACTTTCTTTTTTCTTTTTCTTTCTTTCCTTTCTCTGTCCTCTCTTCTCTCACCACTTCTTTCTTTCTTTCTTTCTCTCTCTCTCTCTTTCTCAACTTCCCTTTCTTTCTCTGCTCTCTACGTCCCTCTCTCTCTCGTCTCTTTCTTGTGTCGCTCTCTCTCTTACACCATTTTTTAATGTCTCTATCTTTCTCTCTTTCACTTTCTTTTTCTGTCTCACCTTTTCTCTTCCTGTCTCACCTGTCTCTCTATTGATCTCTCACTCTATTTCTTTCTCTCCTGTCCATCTCTTTCATTTCCCTCTTCATTTTTTCTTTGCCAGCCTCTTTTTCTCATTTTTACTCTCTCTCATCTCTCCGTCCTCTCACTCTCTCCTGTGTCTCTCCATCCTCTCACTCTCTCCTGTCTCTCTCCGTCCTCTCACTCTCTTCTGTCTCTCTCCGTCCTCTCACTCTCTCCTGTGTCTCTCCATCCTCTCACTCTCTCCTGTCTCTCTCCGTCCTCTCACTCTCTCCTGTCTCTCTCCGTCCTCTCACTCTCTCCTGTCTCTCTTTCTCTCTCTCTCTCTCTCTCTCGTCAATTCAGTTCAGTTCAGTGTGATTCAGGCTTTATTGGTGTGACTGTATCTAATCCAGCAGCAGCAGCGAACAGAGAGGGAATGAATTGGTTGCTGAACATATTCAGAGACAGAGAAAGAGCCGAGGTAGAGTTAACAACAACAACAACAACAACAACGATAAATAACAATAATAATAATGACTCTCTCTCCGGTCTTTGTCTCTCTCTTCTTTCTTTCTCTCTCTTTCTTTCATCAATTCAGTTTGAGGTTCTTCACTGGGATGGCCAAAATACTACTGTATTGCCAAAGCTTCACAAAGAATATTGTTCTATAATATAATATATGATGTATAATATACTATCACAAAAAAATAAAATTGCAATATACAATTTTTTCTTTGTACTTTCTATTTTTCCCTCACTCTCTTTTCTCTCTCCTTTGTTCTGGCTCTCTCTTGCCCCTTTGTTTTTTTGTCTTCCTCTTTCTCTCATGTTAGCTTTTATTTTATTTCTTTCTTTCTTTCTCTTTTCTGTCTGGGCCCCCCCCCCCATTGTATCTTCTGTTGGTGCACCCCTCTCTCTTCTGGCTCCCTCTCTTTATCTCTCGCCCCCTTTTTTCTTTTTTTTTCTTTCTGTTTCTCTCGCTTCTGTGTTTCTTTCTCTCGTTTCACTCTCTCTACTGCCTCTGTCCCCCTCTTTCTCTCTCCTCTTTTCATTCTTATTTTGTTTGGTTTCTGCCCCTCTCATCTCTCTCTCTCTCTCTCTCTCACTTCTGTTTTCTCTCCCTTCTGCTCTCTCTCTCTCTCTCCTCTCCCTTTCGTTCTCTCTTTCTCTCTCCCTCTATTCTCATCTCTTTCTCTCTTCTTTTTTCTCTCCCTTTTGCTCTCTCTTTCTCCTCTCCCTTTCTCTCTCTCTCGCCCTCTACATTTCTCTCTATCTCTCTTCTCTTTTCTCTCTCTCTCGCCCTCTACATTTCTCTCTATCTCTCTTCTCTTTTCTCTCTCCTCTCACCCTCTCTCTTTCTGTCTTCTTCTACTCTCATCTTTCTCTCTTCTCTTTTCTCTATTTCTCTCTCTCGTTTCACTCTCTCTCCTGCCTCTGTCCTCTCTTTATCTCTTTCTCTCCCTCTCCTCTTTCTCCTGTTTCTGCCCCTCTGGTCTCTCTCTCCTCTCCCTTTCTCTCCTCTCTCTCTCTAATGTTAGCTTTTATTGTTTTCTTTCTTTTTCTGTTCTATGTAAACCCCTCCATTCTATCTTCTGTCTCTGCAACTCCCTCCCTTTCCTGTCTCGCTCCTGTTTTCCCTCTCTCTCCTATCTCCTCTCTCACTTTTATCTGTATCTCTCTCGTTTTACTCTCTCTCCTGCCTCTGTCCCCTCTCTATCTATTTTTCTCCCGCTCCCCTTTTCATTCTCTCTTTGTCCTGTTTCTGCCCCTTCTCTCTCTCTCTCTCTCTCTCTCTCTCTCTCAGCTCTCCTTTCTCTTCTCTTTTCTCCTTCTCTCTCTCTCTCTCTCTCTCAGCTCTCCTTTCTCTTCTCTTTTCTCCTTCTCTCTCTCTCTCTCTCTCTCTGCTGTTCAGTATGGGCAGCCAAATCTGCTGCCACTGAAAACAGAAATATGCGCATATTCATGTGCAGACATTCTAAATAAATAAATGCAAACCAATTTGAAAGCATAAACGATGCGTTTCGTTTCATTTTTAGTTCTTTTTTTCGCACGTATGCTTGTGTCCTCTGTAATGCACACACACTTCAGTCCACACACACACATATACAACAAATCAGCGCTGGCATCCACACACACACACACACACACACACACACACACACACACACACACACACACACACACACACGCACACGCACAGTCTCTGTACCTCTCTCTGTCAGGGAAGGAGGGGGTGCTGTGAAGTGTCTGCCTGCTGTCCTCCTGGGCCAGAGAGCGAGGGATGGCGAGCGAGAGAGGAGGAGGACGCTGAGAGAGAGAGCGGTCATAGCTGAAAGAGAGAGAGAGGGAGAGAAAGAGAGAGAGAGAGGGAGAGAGAGGGAGCCAGTGAGAGAAACAGAACATGGGAGATCATTGATGTACAGATCAAGAGAGAGAGAGAGAGAGAGAGAGAGAGAGAGAGAGAGATGGTAAAGCATAGGACCGGCCAAAAACCTCATCACAATATATTTTTAAATCAATATCTATTGATAACTAGATTTGCACTTCCTGAAGGAAACACAGAGCCTGCAAGGCAAGAAAATATTCAAAAGCAACAAAACAGCAAAGAAAGAAAGAAAGAAAAAAGATAGGAGGGTAGGGAGAAAAAGAAGAAATAAGAAAGAAAGGACAAATGAACAAAGACAGAAAGGAAGGATGGACCAAAGGAAGAAAAAGACAGAAAAGAAACAAAAAAAGGAAGGAAAGAAGAAAACAAAAGTAAGAATTAGAAAGAAAGTAAGAAGAAAAGAAATAAAGAACGAAGGCAGGAAGAAAAAAAAGAATGATCTGAATTCAAACTGAAAAACGAAAAAAGCAAAACAAAAGAACAGGAAAAGAAAGAATGGAAGAGAAACAAGAAAGAAAGAGAAAGAAAAAAGAGAAAAAGAAAGAAAAAGAGAGGAGAGGAAAAAGAAAAACAAGAACGAAAAAAGAGAGAAAGAGAAAGAAAGATAGAAGACGAGCTTATAAAGCCATACAAAGCCTGAAAGAGAGAGCAGCACTCAGCCAATCAGCTTCAAGCACATTATGACATCATCAGCTGTGGAAGATTCCACCCCACAAATGTATGGGAAAATAATTTTGATCTAAAATATGTAAAAAGTGTAAAAGTTATCTAAATAAAAAACAGCATGTCTCACTGAAATCATCTGTACGGTGTTTGAACGGAGTCTGTTAGGCAGCCCAAGCTGTATTAAGTGCATTAGGAGAAGAAAAAGAAGAAAAAGAAGAAAAGGAAGAAAAAAAGAATAATAGTGATAAAGACCTTGCAAGCACCGTAATCACTAGGTGCATTTCTAACTGCTGCTCAGTAGTATTTTAAAACCTGAAGAAAACAGTGTGATGTGGTGTAACATACAAAATCACTAGTCAGGATAGAAAATGAAGATTTTAGAATAAGACGACTGAGAAGAATAATAATATTTAATATTTATTTACTATTAATAATATTTATATATTTAATATGTATTTACAGATGTGCATGCCAGTGGCACAAACACCCCATACCATGACAGGCACTTTGAAAGTTGGACTCATTTCCACTTTGCGTCAGGCCATCTCAGATGAGCTTCAGCCCAGAGAAATCGGCAGCGTTTCTGGATGTTGTTGATATGCAGCTTAACTTGCAGCAACAAACTGTTTACTGACAAGGGTTTTCCGAAGTATCTCTGAGCCCAAGTGGTTCCTTTCATTACAAAAGCACGTCTGTTTTTAATGCAGTGCCGTCTGAGGGGTGGAAGGTCACCTGTTACCTATTCACCTGTTTACCTGTGGAAAGTTCCAAAACAGGTATTTATCATTCCACAAACTTCCCAGTCTTACATTGCCCCATCCCAACTTTTTTGGAATGTGTTGCAGGCATCAAATTTGAAATAAGTGTGAATTTTTATACAAATTAATAAAGGTGATAAGGAGGAAATATTGTCCCACTGGTTTGTGCAGGTGTGAGTGAACAGCTAGGGCTCTTTTACTTTATCTAGTGAATGACACTAAGCGCATATCGCCACCTAGTGTACCATAGTAACAACTCTTCAAAGTTTAAGTCTTTGCTGATAATAGACGACTGAAGTTGGGTCATTGTATAGTAAGGAACTCCAGGTCTAAGTGTTTTTTTTTCTCTATAGAAAAATAAATTATGTTTTTTTCCTTGTGATAAACTAAAACACTCTAAACTTCATATGTTTTGCAAAACTTACCTTTTTCCTATGAACATCACTATACCTTCTGAATTACGAGGTCTGTAAAGCGTCGAAATATGAATGTTGCTACATACAAGCCATCACTGTTACACACTGAACTGATATTAGACCTCACCAAAGGCAGCCTCACCAAAATACCCCCATGTAGAGCTGCAAAATATATCAAGCATGCTGATTACATGATTTTGGCAGCAGTAGCCTACAATTCGAGTTGACGGTGTTGGTATATAATAGTGTTTAAGTTTAATCGTAGACTTAGGCCCAATCCCATTTTTTTTTTTTACCCCTACCCCTTGTTTTTGAGTGTCATCTTGCCCCTTGGAACTGAGTTACAAGGGGTAGTGGTTGAAATCTCCCCTATGAAATGGGACCCTCAAATAAAAAGAGCATTACTTCATTAACAGCTACTAGCGCTGCTCTGTAGGCGACCCTGCCAGTCTGCAGTGACAGCAGAGGAGGGTAAAGTTCAGCTCCTCACTGCTGGGCTTTAGTTACATTTAGGGCATCATATGACTTCAAAGAGGGGGCAATTATTTATTATCGCCCACCCCTAATTCTACAGTGATATGAAGCTGAAGTCAGATATTCACCAGCTTCTTTTTCAGATTTTACTGTTCCACCTCAAATGGAGCAGCAGTTACATTCTGGCGCTTCAGGTGTCAGAAC
This sequence comes from Colossoma macropomum, assembly GCF_904425465.1. Taxonomy (NCBI): domain Eukaryota; kingdom Metazoa; phylum Chordata; class Actinopteri; order Characiformes; family Serrasalmidae; genus Colossoma; species Colossoma macropomum. The sequence goes on from NW_023494785.1 coordinate 39,978,088, forward strand.
TGCTGGAGTATTTAAGGTGGAATGGGAAATTTAGCTAGCTAGCTACTGAGACGTTAGCACACTACTAGCGATTTTTTATGCTTGATATGAAGAAAAGGACCATAATACATTAAAACGACATTAAACTAAGAAAATGCAGTGGTTATCATAATTTATTAACAGAGAAAATTCTCACATTTGTGGGTTTCTTTGGTCTCTTGTTCAGCCATCTTGCCGGTTTTTCATTTTTTCTCACAACACTCTGTTTGGAGTGTCTGTGAAAAACCTCAGTTTGGAGGGCCATGTAACCCCAACACCTCACCCTACCCCTCTATCTCGACGAAAATCAGGACATCCTACCCCTAGACGTGAATGCACAAAACGGAGGGCTGAGGGATAAGTGGTCAGGGTGAGGGGTGAAATGGGACTGGGCCTTACTTTCATGCAACATCAATTCAATGTGCAGAGGTGTTAGCTTGCAGCTTTTTGTATTTGTATTTAGACCGCTAAACAGCCTCATAATTCACAGGGTCCAGCAACAGTTGTGGGAAATGTTTATAGAACAAAATGGGTCAAATTTGGAACATTTTTTAAAAACAGGACATGACGGTTTTCAAAAATGCCATTCATTTTTCTCATAGAGAAAAACAGCTTAGACCTGGACTTCCTTATATGGGCATAACATCAACCACACCAGAAATAGACGGCATAATCATTTTATTACTTCAAACCCTATCAACAACGAAAAAATGTTTTCAATAATTATCGCTGTCTTTTTCTTGCCCAGCGTACACATTTTCAGTGTCACCGAGTGCAGGTTAATGCGCTCCGTGTCTTCAGCCAAAAACACTATCATTAGGTAGAAACAGAGAGAGAGGAAGAAAGAGGCAGACGCTGGGGCTAATTGTGGGGTTTACATTTGTCAAATTACAGTCAGCAGTCATTATATGAGATGGACTGAGAGCCACAGGTACACACACACAAACACACTCACCAAGCCGTGCTCATGCAATATTCATGCTACACACACACACACACTCGCACTCAGAGTGAGGAGCTAGATCAGGTTCTGCTCGGAGTGAGAAGCAATAAACAGCGGAGGGTTGTTAGGAGAGCAGAAGGCTGGCGCAGAGAGAATGCATAATGTAGAGAGAGAGAGAGAGAGAGAGAGAGAGAGAGAGAGAGAGTCAGAGAGACTGAGAGAGAGAGGAAGAGAGCATGTATGTATGTGCGTTCGTTTGATCAGCATGTCAGCAGAGGCACAACAAATCGGTAGTGACTCAGTTTAATTCCACAATAAGGGATGCTGCTTGATCTGCGTAAGTAGTTTAAATCTCTCATGAATGTTCACGTACCTAAACTGACCGAAACTACTCGGCCACTTAATCCTCTGGGCAATGGAATCAGACTGTGCTAAAGCGACGGTTTGGGCGAAAATCAAATTTACATAGGCCTCTTTTCCACTGAGCACGGAGAGTAACCGTTCCACACGGAAACGGTCCGGCACGTAAAGCTTACAAACCGTTCTCGGCAGTTTCCTCGAAACGGTTAACTAACTGCGCTCAGGAAGGCAGAACCACTCGATGAGATGATGCAATGACGTCACTATTGGCTGATTGGTTCTGTGTTTATGGTGGTGTTGTGCCGCCGCATCCCGAGTTATTTCAAAACCGAAATCGCTAAAATAGATGAAAGTAGGTTCGATCATTTCCAAAAAGGTTGGGACAGAAGGTGAAAAGGCAAATAAAAACCAAAAGCAGTGATTTCTAAACTGTCTTTTACAGGTATTTAATTTTTGTAACTGTACGCTAATTTTAAATTTAAAGCCTGCAACACATTTCAAAAAAAGTTGGGGCAGGGGCAATGCAAGACTTCTGTAAATTTTGTGAATGTAAGTTTGTGGAATGTTTAAAAAACACCTGTTTTGGAACATCCCACTAGTGAACAGGTAACAGGTGATACCATCATGATTGGGTGTAAGCATTCACGAAAGGATCAGTCACCACAGTTTAAGAACAACGTTTCTTGTTACACTTGCCAGGAATTTAGAGATTTCACCATCTACTACCCATCGCATTATTGAAAGATTCAGAGAATCCCTGTGAGTAAAGGGCAAGGCTGAAAACCAGTGTTAACCTTTGATCCCTCAGATGGCAGTGCATTAAAAACCAACATGTTTCTGTAAAGAATATAACCACATGGGCTTGGGAATACCTCGGAAAACTCTTTTCAGCAAACACAGTCCAAAGCTGCATCTACAAATGCAAGTTAAGACTCTACTATGCAAAGCAGAAGCCATAAATCAACGACATCCAGAAACTCCGCCGACTTCTCTGGGCTAAAGCTCTCCTGAGATAGACTAAAAGTGGAAACGTGTGCTGTGGTCTGACGAGTCCACCTTTCAAAATGTGTTCTCCAGGCCAACTTGGAAAAAGACCATCCTAACTGTTACCAGCATAAAGTTACAAAGCCAGCGTTTGTCAAATTTTGGAGCAACATATATTACCATCTAGACATTGTTGTGTGAAGTGTTATATAAAGCAAGAATAGGAAAGAATTCCACTTTCACAACTGTCCTCAGTTCCCAAATTATTACTGATCACTGTGAAAAGGAAAGGTGATGTAACACAGCGGTAAACATGCTATTGTCCCAACTTATTTGGAACAAGTTACAGGCATCAAATTTAGAGTAAGAATATATATATATATATATACACATAAAAGATGCTGTCTGTTTCTGTAACTGAAGCTACAAATTTAGATGATCATCTTGGGTGATCTGATCAGAAGTGGACGGTGTTAAGCACAGTCCAGTGCATCTCGGAAACACATCGTAACCCGATCACTCAAACCACTTTCAGAGAGGGTCAGGATGAAAGGATGTAACAATAGAACTTATAATCGAATTGCATCGTAGCATAGCATTACTGTATCACTGTATCGTGACTAGCATGCTAGCTTGTGGCTAGTTTGTGAGCTTGTAGCATTTTATACAGTGCTGTGAAAAAGTATTTGCCCCCACCTGTTTTCCTTATTTTTCCTCAATTTGTAAAACTAATAATACCAGAACCCAGTTTTAAAATGATCATTTCACTTATTGTAGGAAAAACGTTTTGCAACATCATCATGAAAAAGTAACTGCCCCACTAAATAACTGGCTGTGCCACCTTTAAGTGCAACAACTGCAACCAAATGCTTCTTATAACTGGAGATCAGTCTTTCACACTGCTGTGAAGGAATTTTGCCCTGCTGTTCTATCCAGAATTGCTTTAATTCAGCCGCACTGGAGGACCTGTGAGCAAGAACTGCTTGTTTAAGGTCCTGTCATTCCTTCTCAATGGGGTTCAGGTCAGGCCATTTCAAAACCTCAATTTTCTTTCTTTTGAGCCATTCAGAGGCAGACTCGCTCTTGTTTATTGTCTTTCTGCATAACTCAATTACCCCTGAGCATCAGATCACAGACTGATGACCCAACGTTGTCCTGCAGCATTTTCTGGTAGAGAGCAGAATTCATGGTTCTGTCAATAATGGCAAATCCCCCCTGGAGCAGCAAAGCACCCCCACACCACCACCACCATGTTTTTCTGTTAGTATAATATTCTTACTGTCAAGTGCTGTGATTGTTGGCTTTACACCAGACAAAACAGGACCACTGTCTTCCAAAATGTACCATGTTCGATGCATCAGTCCACAGAACACTATTCCAAAAGGCTTAGGGTGTTTTTTTTTTTTTGACAAATAAGAGAAAAGACTTTATATTCCTATTAGTTAGCAGTGATTTTTTGTTTTGGAATTCTTCCATGGACACCATTTTTGCCCAGTCTCTTTCTAAGGGTGGAATCATAAACTCTGATCTGATCTGAGGTGAGTGAGGCCTGCAGAGCCTTAGATGTTCATCTGGTTTCTTTTGTGAATTCCTGGATGAGTCGTCTCAGAGCTCTTGGGGGAATTTTGGTAGGCTGGCCACTTCTGGAAAGATTCACTTCAAGTTTCCTCCATTTGGAGATAATGGCTCTCACTGTGGTTTTCTGGAGTCTGAAATTTCAATAACTTTTCCTCCGGCATTTCTTTTGATCGCAACATAGTGTGCTGCTTGTGGAGACCTTTTAGCCTACTTCGCACTGCTGAAAAGGTTCTATCTAAGTGATATTCACATTCAACAGGGCTGGCAGTAATCAAGCCTGGGTGTGTCTCATTTTATTGAGCCCTTGCAACAAAAAACTGTATGCGATGTTTTTTAACAATTAAAAATAAGTAAAAATCTTATGAGCATGGTTACGTCATTGTTTGATGCCCTGTATTTAAAATAAAGAGGTCACTCAAATTGAGCCCAATTATTAACTAAATTTGGACTAAGGGGGCTACTTTTTCACCCAGAGCCAGTTGGTGCTGGATAATGTTTTCACTTGAGTAAAATAAATCACTTAATCGCTTAACTAAACTGTACGTTTTGTTTGCTGAGGTTATCTTTGTCTTATATTGAATTTAGTTTTAAGACCTGAAACAATAAAGTGCAACAAATGTGCAAAATATAAAAGAAACCAGGAGGGGGCAAATACTTTTTCACAACACCGCAAGTTGCCTCAGCAACAAGGATTTGCTGGACATTTTTGTTCGACGACAAATGCAGTGAGAGACTGATGTAATAAAACCTGGTGGTTCCCCTCCTCCAGTCAAAATCTGATTATAAGTGGTCCTTGGAGACCAATCAGATTCGCTTGAGGTGCATATTAAGACCAGGTGCGAACAGGGCCCATGTCCTAAAAGACTATGGGTCATTCCATACCAACTCACCTACCCCTCCCAGTTCTTGTAATGGACTTTCTTGAACAAAAAAATCATGTGAAAACTTTTATTAAATTCATAGGGCCTTGTAAAATCCTATAACTCTACTCGAAGTACTTCTATAGTTATGAATTTTTAAAATTTTTACCCGAACGAAGAATCTTTCATTTTCAAAAATTAATATCTCCACTTGTTGTCACTTTCTTGCAACCAGATTTTGATTTTGTGTAGTATTATTACAGTTCTACCACATCTTGAAGTTATTTAGTCCTGCATAAAAAATTGAGGGCCACAGATCTTGATTAATACAGCTTAAGTGCTAAAAACCCACATTTTTATGATATTTCGACTGTATATTTTCCCAGGAAGAGTTCTTTGAATTTGCTTGAAAGTTTTTTTTTATGCAGAGTGTTAAAAAGCCTTGCTGGTATATGAAAAAAATTACAGATGTTATATTAGTCCTTCATCGTTTAATAATTTATTGAAAATAGCTCATTTTACTGACTGTAATAATACATTCAGTGGTTTTATTTCAGAGGTAGATATTTGTACTATGTTCACTTTCTATCTCTGTGTGATACCTATTGCACCTGTGTTTCATTGGGTTCAGGAAATTTGCATGTTACAGCTTGGAATGGCTTGATTTGTTGCATACCGAATGATACCATCTTGCTCCGAGTGTGGGCACAATTTTAGTTATACACAGGAAAACGTGGAATTCCTAGTGCTATTGATACGGGACTTAATATAGCAGTCAGACCTCTCACTGTCAGATGCAAGTGCTCATACCTAACAGCATAGCCTAAATATAACACAACAGGGTGCACTATGACCATTACACTGGTACTTAACAATACTGACAACAACAACAACAAAGATCCCTTTGTGAGCATTTTACAGGGGTTGTCAAGCGGGCACCTTCCTTTATCGGCGTCTAGTGGAATTAAGCCCACAACACCTCCAGGAGGCTCAACAATGGTGTGTGGCGCCCCAGACCCACCCCTCTCCATGCTCACGATGGATTAGGACACATGTCAATATCAGAGACAATAACAGATACACCTCAAGCATTACTGAGAGACGTCCCCACAACAAGCATGTTTGAATGCCAGTCCATCTGGGATCTTCAGCTATACTTAGGCCTACTTGCTGGTGTCTCTCATTATGCCATCTTCAGCCATTTTTATATCCCACAGATTTAGGTGGCTTAACAGATTACTTGGAGGCATGTGAATTAACTTGCATTACATGAAGAAGCCTGTTGTTGCAAGATGTTTTGGAAGTTGGTATGATGTTCTGGACCTTGGGATACCTAGAGACTGCATCGACATGGCATGGGTATAGCTAAGGAGGCCATAGGTAAAGCCACCTAAATCTACGGGTATAAGAACGGCTGAAGATGGCATACTTAGAGACACCAGCAAATAGGCCTAAGTATGTCTGAAGAACCCAGATGGACTGGCATTGAACCATGCCTTTTGAGGGGACGTCTTTCAGCAATGCTTGGGCGTATCTTGAGGTGTATCTGTTGTTGTCTCTGATATCGACATGTGTTCTAATCCGTCGTGAGCATGGAGGCGGGTGGGTCTGAGATGCCAGACACCACTGTTGAGCCTTCCGGAGGTGTTGTGGGCTTAATTCCACGAGACACTGATGAAGGAATGTGCCCACTTGTGAAAAGCTCACGAAGGCATCTTTTTTTGTTGTCGTTGTTAGATATGCTAGGTTGTTGGGCATGAGTACTTGCATCTGGCAGTGAGGTTTGGCTGCTGTGCGAAATCCCGTACCAACAGCACAAGGAATGTTACATCTTTTCCTGTGTATAAAACTAAAACCATCCACAAAAATGCATCAAGATGATATCATCTAGTGTGCAACAAATCAAGCCAATACATCGCACATTTCATGAACCCAGTGAAACACAGCATCAACAGGTATCACACAGAGACAGAAAACCTTGAAGTCAACATAGTGCAAATATTCACCTATGAAATAAAACCACCGAATGTAATATTACTGCCTGTGAAAAGTATGACAAATTAGCTATTTTCAATCAATTATTAAATGATGAAGGACTAATACAACATCTGTTTTTTTTTTATGTATCAGCGATAAATTTCAACACCTTCCCATAAAAAAAAGTTTCAAGCAAATTCAAATTATCCTTTGGCGGGAAAATACACAGTCAAAATATCTTAAAAACTGGGTTTTCAGCAACGAAGCTATGTTTAGCAAGATCTGCGGCACTCACTTTTTATGCCAGACCAAATAACTTGTAGATTTGACAGAACTATATTAATACTGCACAGACTCAAAATCTGGTTGCATGAAAGTGAAAACTAGTGCAGATATTAATTTTTGAAAATTAAAGTTTCTTCATTCAGAAAGAAAATATTTTTTAAATTACTGTGAAACATTCAGCAACAAATATTTACATGAATACATGTTGCAGATTTCCTTAGGTAGTAGTGGTCAGGTAGTTCAGTATAAATATCAACCCAATCCAGCAAAAAATAAGCAACTGTCGAGGCTTAGAGTGCACATACACAGAACCGCAAAAATGATGAAAAGGGCCAAACTTCAAAACTTCATAACTAAAAAAGTATTCGGAGTACAGATATTAGATTTTGCAGGGTCCCATAAATTTAATAGATGTTTTCACATGTTTTTTTTTTTTTAAAGAAAATCCATGACATGACCTGGGAGGGCTAGGTGGGTTGGTATGGAATGACCCCTATATGCAGCTATAGTTACACGTATCACAAATCAAATATTAGAAGTCATACAAGATCAGCAAGAAGATCTTACATCTAAAAAAGTGTAATTGTTGATAATAACAAACTTCATATTGAGATACTGTTCTCATATCATTCAATGGCCTAGCCTCAAAAGACTTCTGGGACCAGAGAAGACTCTTCTCAGACTGATAGGCTCAAGTTACGCTGGGGACATGTCCCCACCACTTTTTTAAAGTGTCGTCTGTTGAAAATCGTTCATGTAATAGCTGGTGGCAGACAGCAGTCCAAACACTTTCTAAATACATCTCGGCCATGTGGAAAAGTGTCTTTAGTCATTAATCAAATTGACATGTGATGTACTGGCGGCTATGCAGTTCACTGACAATAAATAAAGCAGAGTGCTGTTGTTGAGTGCTGCGATAATGGAGACAGGAGCTAATCATTAAGTTTATTTCTGAGCAGAGGAGAGCAGTGGGTGAGTGCTACCTGATAACAGGTTATTGAGACAAATTTTCCAGCGTAGTGACGGATAATATCTTATTTCACCATCTTATATATGGAGTTTGCGAGAGCTGTTAGTCTAGATAGGTATGTTACAAGCAAACGTTACAACGATGAGCTTCATGTGCCTGTCTTTTCTCGCAATATTACCCAAATCATTTTTGTACGCTGAGTAATATTTGGGATTGTCCATCATATCCTATTTATATAACCACAGATATACGTTGTTAGGTAAACATAAATCAGGGTCTCTGAGCTAGCTGAGCATTTTCTTTCAATGCTTGGTGGGGGTGGTGGGGGTGGGAGTGGTAGGTGAAAGACTTGCTGGTGTACTGTAATGTCTGTACTGTAGACTGTACTGTAGATAATGTCTGCACTGTAGACTGTAGCTGCATTCCAAAGCCTAGGCTGTATTTCTCGGCCGCTACGTCATAGAAGGCCGTTCCAAAGTGAAGGACGCTTTGTATACAGCCTAGAAATGCAGCCTACATTCTGAGTGATTTCGAGGACGCAACTGTATCGTTCGAGGCCTTCAGTTACCCACAGTTCTCTGTGCACAAACGACGCAAAGGAAAAAAAAACAGCATCACGAAAATGTCGGAAAACTGCGAAATGCAAGCTGTTCACGTCCTTGAATTCATCTTCATTACCTTATAAAGCGTAAAATGACTCATTAATTAAAGAATTCGTCCATATATTGTTGTTTAATCAGAAGTATTTGTATATATGTAGTTTATCGTACTACGTAAGCTTCTTGACATCTTAGCTACCACAGCAATAAACACAATGCAACGGGCTCCATTTCTCACCAGTTCCCTCACAAGTTTCGCGCCGCTATTGCAAGATGCAGGACCTTTTTGGTGACGTCACCACGCAGCCTCGTTAGGACTGTTTCATTTGTGTGACCAACAGGCTACTAAGGAGTCTTCATAGGACAGTCCTACCGAGGACCCGCCCTACTTCGGCCGCAGCCTAGGCTTTACCCCTTACAGGCGGGTAAAAGTAATATTGGAAAATTAATGGACAATTATGGAAAATGAAAAGAAAACAATATTTTTTCTTTTAAATGATGTGATGATTTGTGCACAATATAGAGACATGACATGGACTAACGAGGTAAAAAAGGTCAACTTTAACTGTAGCCTTGTTGTGCAGGTCCCCTGGTGGTCATTCCACCTGCAGAATGGAAATCAACCCAGTGATTTTTCATTAACGTAACCAAATTCAATATTTTCCATAGTAACTTTTAGTTCTGAGTAAAACTTATCAGCTTAACTAGGACACTGTTTTATCCCTGTGTCTGAAATGTTGTTGAGCTGCTCGTGAGCAACAAGGGGTGAAAAAGGAGGGGTGGCAACCCCCTGCTGTGAAAACAACCCATAACCCTCACTAAGATGGTCAAAACCTTGGCTTTCTTGATACCAAATTGCAAGTAAACATTTTTTTTTTTAATGTTGGCTTGGCTTCCGGTTTGGTGAATCATGCATATTTCCATCCACATTCCTGAAGAAAAAATGCAGAGCACAGCTAAGAGACCTCCAAAACAGGTGGACATTTCATTTTATGGCTACTGTAAAAAAGGTTAATCAACGCTATACAATGTCAAACAATGCTAACTAGCAATCGTGGAACTTTTAGGGCAATCCCATTGGTTTATTTAGCTAAATTTCCCTGTTTTTTCTTTCCAGGTCCTTATCCTTATCACCAATAGTTTTTCCAAAAATAAAAGTTACACCCATGCCATTGCATCCTCATTCCAATCATACTGGATAATCTGGACCTGTACGTTGATTCGGATTAAAGCTCCACAATAAAAAACACAGCCAAGGCTTCCACACAGAGCTAGAACATCTAATGTTGGCGCTCCTGACAACCTCACAGAGCTGTGAAACTCCCTCTGTAATGCTTCCACTGAGAGATAACTGCAGGAAAATCTGGCGTGCGAACGCTGGCATTATCAAACTGAGTGTACACACACAAACATGCACACACACACACGCACACACACACACACACACACACACACACACACACACACACACATAAAGGCAGTGTGTGGAGACGTGCGACGGTGCAGTGAGGACAGATTAAGTGCTGAAGCCGCCTCACCAGAGTTTGGCTGAGATGATGACCGCCGAGAGAATCAGCAAAGACGAGATAGTCACGGTCACATAGAACTGGGGATCCACTACAGAAAGAAAAAGGAAGAAAAAGAGAAAGAAAGAGAGAGAGAGAGAGATAGAGAGAGAGAGAGAGAGAGAGAGAGAGAGAGAGGGGATAAAAACGGATTGGGAAATAAATAAAGGTGACAGGGAAATGAAGAGAAAAGACACAAAGCACAAAGGATCAGAAAGGCAGTCCCAGCTAAGAGAAATGGAAGTACTGAGTGAACACAATACGGAGAGCAGTCGGAGGATAAAAAGGAGCTGAGAACTGTGGGAGAGATAAAAGTAGCTACAGTGTCATAAGCAGCTGGAATGACTGAACTGAATCTTTCCTTTTAAAGAAATACCTCGGCCAGACATGCTAATGTGGCTAACTACGAAAGCAAACTAGTAGCCAGCTAATAAAGCTAATTAGTAAACATTCCCTTTCACTGAGACTGTTAGCAGCTTTCGACTGAACTACTAACTACAGCGTTAACATGAGTGACAGCTCTTCCTGTAAGAGTGAACAAAGACAAGATATGATCACACAGAACTGAGGATTCACTACAGAAAGAAAGGAAGGAAGGAAGGAAGGAAAGATAGAAAGAAAGAAAAGGAAGGAAAGAAGGAAGGAAAGAAAGAAAGATGGAAGGAAGGAAGGAAGGAAAGAAAGAAAGAAAGATGGAAGGAAAGAAAGAATGAAAGAAAGAAAGATGGAAGGAAGGAAGGAAGGAAGGAAAGGAGAAAGAAAGAAAGAAAGAAAGAAAGACGGAAGGAAGGAAGGAAAGAAAGAAAGATGGAAGGAAGGAAGGAAGGAAGGAAGGAAAGGAGAAAGAAAGAAAGAAAGACGGAAGGAAGGAAGGAAAGAAAGAAAGATGGAAGGAAGGAAGGAAGGAAAGAAAGATGAAAGAAAGAAAGAAAGAAAGAAAGACGGAAGGAGGGAGAGAAAGACAGAAAGAAAGACAGAAAGAAGCAGGGAAAGAAAGAAATAAAGATGGAAGGAAGGAAGGAAGGAAAGGAAAGGAGAAAGAAAGAAAGAAAGATAGAAGGAAGGAAAGATGGAGGGAAGGAAGGAAGGAAGGAAAGAAAGAAAGAAAGAAAGACGGAAGGAAGGAAAGAAAGACAGAAAGAGGCAGGGAAAGAAAGAAATAAAGATGGAAGGAAGGAAGGAAGGAAAGGAAAGGAAAGGAGAAAGAAAGAAAGAAAGATGGAAGGAAGGAAAGATGGAGGGAAGGAAGGAAGGAAGGAAGGAAAGAAAGAAAGAAAGAAAGAAAGAAAGAAAGAAAAAGAAAGAAAGAAAGAAAGATGAAAGGAAGGAAGGAAAGGAGAAAGAAAGAAAGACGGAAGGAAGGAAAGACAGAAAGAAGCAGGGAAAGAAAGAAATAAAGATGGAAGGAAGGAAGGAAGGAAGGAGGGAAGGAAAGGAAAAAGAATGAAGGAAGGAATGAAAGAAAGAAAGAATAAGGAAGGAAGGAGGGAAGGATAAAAGAAGTAAAAAGATAAATAAAGGGACAGATAAACTGAATAAACGGTTGAAAGGAGCTGAGAACTGATGAAGAGATAAAAGCAGCTACAGCGTCATGAGCAGCTGACAAAACTGAACCTTTCCTCTTACAGGACTAGCCTGATTAGCTTGGACACGCTAATGTGGCTAACTATGAATACAAAATGAGTAGCCAGTTTTCACGGCTCCATTTCCACAAAGCTAATTAACGAACATTTCCTTTTACAATTTTTCACATTTTCAACTGAACTACTAATTACAACATTAACATGAGTGGCAGCTCTTACTGAAAGAATCAGCAAAGACAAGATATGATCACTTACAACTGGGGATTCACTACAGAAAGAAAGAAAGAGGGAATAAAATGGTGGAAATAAATAAAGGGGACAGAAAAATGAAGAAAATGGTGTTAAATGAACACACGGCTGAAAAAAAACGAGTTTGAAGACATAAAACTAGCTTCCTTTTAAAAGAATAGCTTGACTAAACATGCTAATGTGGCTAACTAAGCATACAAACAAGTAGACAGTTAGCATGACTCCATCTCCGTAAAGCTAATTAATAGACATTTAATTTCACTTAGCTCACTGTTAGCAACACAACTTTTGTTTGTTAGCGTTTTTGACTGAACTGATAACTTAAAAAGCTAATGTGGCTTAGCGAAGACGAGCTATGGTCACATAGATTTACTAGGAATAAAGGAATAAAAAAAACCGTGGCACAGCAAATGACTGAACTGAATCCCTCCTCTTGCTTGAAGGAATAGTTCGACTAAACATGCTAACGTGGCCAACAATGAATACAAACTATAGAAAGAAAGAAAGAAAGAAAAAACTAATTGGGAAGTAAATAAATATGCTAATGTGGCTAACAATGAATACAAACTATAGAAAGAAAGAAAGAAAAAAAGAAAGAAAGAAAGAAAACTAATTGGGAAGTAAATAAATATGCTAATGTGGCTAACAATGAATACAAACTATAGAAAGAAAGAAAGAAAGAAAAAACTAATTGGGAAGTAAATAAATATGCTAATGTGGCTAACAATGAATACAAACTATAGAAAGAAAGAAAGAAAGAAAGAACAAACTAATTGGGTAGTAAATAAACATGCTAATGTGGCTAGTAAAACAGTAGGCAGTTAGCGTGATTCAATTGACACAGCAATAGTTAGTGGACACTCAATTTCACTTGTTGTTAGCAACATTTTGCCTGAGTGCTTTAATGAGAGAAATGAAAGCTGTGAATGAGAGAATTAGCAAAGGCGAGACAGTTATGGTCACACTAAACTGGGGATCCACTGCAGAAAGAAAGAGAGGGAATGAGAAACGGATTGGGAAATAAATAAAAGTGACAGAAAAATGGGGCGAGAAGCCGAATGAATCAGCTGAGAGAACGGGAGTGATGAATGGACACGCTGTTGGGAGGAGTTGAGAATTGATGAAGAGATAAAGAACAGCTTGACCGAAAACAGGCCAGTGAGGCCAACGATGAATGCAAATAGCCAGTTAGCATGACTGAATCCCCATAAAGCTCATCTGTTTAGGTTCTCTTTCGCTTATGGTCATCAACGTTAGTGTTTCTGACTGAACTGCTGACGAACTACTAGAACAATCAAAGATCTTGTCAAGCAAGACTCATGAAGGTAGGATGAGTGAGATAGGAGCATTATGGGTAATGGAGTCCTTTAGAAAGCTAGACCTTTGCTCCAGGTGCCCCACCTTCTTCAGTGTCTTTCTCCTCCGCCTCTTCTTCTGGCTCCTCTCCCGAGTCTCTAGCTTCGATGGACAGCAGCTGCTGGGTTTGGTTGGCCGGCGTGTTCCAGTGGTGAGGCCACGCCTCGGGTGTGGCAGCCTTGGCCCCCTCAGTTTCCTGGCTGGACAGGAGGTGATGCGTCTCGTCCTCCAGCGGCTGTGTTGGGCCCCAGTCCACTGCCCAGAGCGGAGTGGGCGTGGCCTGAGCAGTGACGGACAGTTGCATGTGGCCCGCCTCCTCTTGGCAGGAGGCGGGGTGAGTAACAACGACAACCAGCAGGAGGCACCAGAGAGGGGTCGGTCCAGAGATGGAGCTAAGAGGGAACGGAAGGAGGGATGGATGGATGGATGGATGCAAAGAGGAAAGAAAGGAAGGAAATAAAAAAGGATGGAGGAAAAGAAAGAAAGAAACAAAGAAAGAAAGAAAGGACAAAAATAAGCGAAGAAAGGAAGGTAGAAAAGAAAGAAGAAAGGATGGAAGAAATAAGTGAAGGAAAGATTGGAAAAAGGAAGGAAAAGAGGAAGGATGGAAGGAAAAGAGGAAGGAAAGGAAGGAAGGAAGGAGGGAAGGAAGGACAGAAGAAAGGGAAAAGGAGGATGAGAAGAAAGAAAGGAATAATGGACAAAAATAAGGAAGAAAGGAAGGAAAAAGAAGACAAAAAGGAAGGAAGACAATGAAGAAAGAATTGAGATGACAAAAATAAGAAGGGAAACAAAAAGGAAGATGAGTAAGGAAGGAAGGAAGAGAGGAAGGAAAGGACAGAAGGAAGGGAAAACGAGGATAAGAAGAAAGATAGGAATAAGGAAGGAATAGGAAGGAAAATAAAGAAGGTAAGAAAAGTAAGAATGAAAGCAAGAATGAGGAGAAAATGAAGGAAGTAAGGCAAAAGAGCAGGAAGAGGATGAAGAAAGGACAAAGGAAGAAAAAAGGGAAGAAGGGAAGGATAAATAAGGAACAGAAGGAAGGGAGGATGAATCGAGGGTGAAAGAGTGAAAGAGTGATCTGGTTAGACGGGAACAGTGAAGCTGTTGGTACTCAGTGCAGAGAAAAGACAGCGAGCAGAAATTGCAGTTAATGGTCTATAATTCATGACAGCCATTTACAGTCAGAGGTGAAAGATCACGTAATAAGTTATATAAATAAGAGTTATGAGTGTGAGCGCCTGTGTTAAACACTACTTCTCTCTTTTCCTTACCATCGCTCCATCGCTCCGCTCTTTTCACTGGCTCCCGGCTCCTCCATTCATTTCATATGAGGGGGGAGGGGGGGGGCTCAGTCCTGACACTTTTACTGAAGGACCATAAACAGATGGCTGGAGTGGAGAAAGATGGAGCAGCGCACACACACACACACACACACACACACACACACACACACACACTTTACAGTCATACAGTGAACATAAATATCAACTCACTTCCACTGTAACATAGGATGTCGCTGCTGTCGGAACAAAACCTCCTATCTCCAAAATGGTAACTTCACAGGAAAAGGAAAAAACATACTTTACTTTTAATGTAAGTCAATGGAACCAGAATTTTTTCCAAGTCATTCTGGGCCGTTTCTTTTGGCCCATTCATCATGAAATTTCTACACAATGTAAAGGACAACAGGCATTTTCAAATTTTGTCGAAACCTGAAAAACGACAAAAATCTATTGAGGTTTTGTCCCAACAGCAGCGATATGCAGTATATATGTAGCTATTTATATATATCTACACATAGCTATATCTGTCTATATATATACATATATATATATATATACGTATATACGTACACACACACACACGTCAGACACCATCATTTATGTAATTTCCTGTGAAGCAGGTCATTACTAATAGAAATAATAAGCATTTTCCCGCATCAGGAGGAAGCTGAAAACATTCAGCACTGTACAAAGACAAACAAGTATCTCCAAAATCGTAAGTTTACAGGAGAGGGCAAAAACCTTCTTTATTTTCTATGTACGTTAATGCAAAGCCATTTTATTCCAAGCAATTTTGTAGCATTTCTGTTCGTCCATTTATCATAAAATTTCCCCAAACTGAGAAGGACAGCGGCCGCGCTCAAATGATGCAGAAAAGTCAAAATCAGATTTTTTTCTTTGGACTGCGATGGTATATTTCACAGAAACCTCCTCAACTACTAAGCATATCATTATTTTCCAGTATTTAGTCCCTTATTATAGCTTCCATTCTTTTTGCGAGACTTGCTTGCAGAGAAATCTGCAGGGGTGTCTTTCCACTCCTCCAAAGTTCAGTCTTAGAAGCTGGTTGCACTTTCTGCCTCGTCCTCTCCAAGTAATCCCACATTTGATGTTGAGGTCTGGACTCTGGGGTGGTCAGTCCACTGCTCCGAGAACACCAGCAGCTTCTTTGCTCGATGTGTCTGTTTCCTTTTCTCGGTTATGACTTCTTCACAGCTACACATCCTTTCAGACCAACAGCACTGAGTCGTCTTCTCACAGTGGAAGGATGGATGTGGATGTTTTCAGATCTGAAGCAGCTTGATTTTCTCCTCTCTCTCGAAGCTTTAAGCGCTGCTTATCTGATGGGGACAGTTTTGGTGGTCTACCAGATCTTACAGGTGGTTGTTAGGAATCCTGTTTTCTTTGCAACAGTTTTGGAAACTCATGCACTTATTTCCCTTTGACTTTCCCCTTCCTAATACAAACGTAATACCTTCTAACTAATCTTAGAAACATCTGCTGAAAAAACGAACTTATATACAACCACTGTTGACTGGAAATTCAATAAACAAAGCGTTTTGCACTCACACATATACCATATGCTCAGCCCCCCCAATCTAACAGAGGCACCCACACACACCTGTGGACACATCCAGCGCGCATTAATCCAGCTCCCGACGCGGGCAATAACTCCAGCCACTGCCTAAAGCTATCAACATCACTACACACGAAATAAAGCGAAAGACCCACACGCATGCATCTGAAGACCGCTATCGGTCCCCATGCCTACCTCTCCGCCGCTGATGGAGGGAGTGGAAGAGAGACGGAGAGAGCCCGAGTGTGTCAGAGTGGGAAAAAGCATTGGTTGCCGTAGCGACAGAGACATGGAGAAACTGAGCGAGCGGAGAGTGCGTGCGAGAGAGCGAGAGAGCGTGAGTGAGCGAGCAAGAGAGAGAGAGAGAGAGAGAGTGTGTAACCAATATGGGGGGGGGTGTTCCTGTAGAAGAGAGATTTAAATGCTAATTATGCTTTTTAACTGGTTCAATTAAACAGAACAGAGGAAACGGATTTTGAAGACAGAAATAGCGGGGAGAAATGACTTCGTAATATTCCGGCCTGAACAGGATGAACGAGGAGAGGAGGAGAAAGAAAAGTACTGGGAAAAAGGACAGACGTGGCAAATGGAACAGGGAGAAAAATAAATAAATAAATAACTAAATAAAAATCAATACGCATTAATTTGAGTGTTGGACAGGGCGAGCGGAGCGATGGAGAGAGCTGCGGATATTTACAGACAGAAACGCCAGCCGTGATAAATAATTTCACACGCACAGACACGGGCACAATATGGCACTTTTATTGGCTACGTGACACAACGTTTACACGCCGAACAATCTGTTGTCCACCCGCTCTTTCTGCCCCGTCACCACTCACTCAATCTGTTACACTTCACACCCCACGTTTTCTCTATTTTCAGTCCAAGTCTCTCTCTCACTCCCCCCCCTCCCCTCACTGGAGGACGCATCGTAGCCAGGACGAAGTAGTAGCCACTTCTTCTGTGTCTGATGCATCTTGGGGAATGGAGTCTTCATCAGCATCTGTGAAAACAAATAGGCAAGTACCACTTACTATGGAACAGTTTTGGACTGACAAGTTTACAGATTCTGATTCAATATTAAAGGAACAATCCAGCTAAAAACATGACATGCTTTTATGGGTGATCCGCCATTGTGGCAGGGTTACCCTGCGTTCACACCGGCAGTGACTTTTCGCCTTTCGTTGCCCAAATCTCTGGGTGGGTGTTTCTGAACTCGACTGTTGGTTGCCATGGTTTCACTGATGCTAAGCACAAATCCGATGAATTAAAAATAAAATCCTGGTGAGGAATCGCTTGTGTGCTTATTTTTATTTAATCCCCGTGTCTGTGCAGTCAGTATGTGAGGAAAACCGTATTTGGTCTTTGTGAGTACTGTCTATAAGCACCACCGCTGCCATTATTCCATCTCTAGTAGGAACAATAATCTAGGAACCAAAAAAGGAGGGTATCGTTTCACAGTGGCAGAGATAAAGCGCGTGCTACGCTGCTCAATGCTCAATTCCTATTGGTAATCGGAACATCTCTTCACTCCTTATTTGCATAAAGTTGGACGCCGCTGAACTTCGTCACATCGGCCACTTCGCATCGCCAATGTTCGCGCCGCCTCCTGACGCCGGAAATCGCCAGCTCTCATCGAAAATGAATGACCTCCGGCCGCTTTGTCTTGACACGTCGCTGCCGGTGTGAAAGCAGGCTTAGTCGACCTGGGCTGTTTAACAATAGTTGAAAGAATCTCCCTTCCTTACCTGCTTTCTTTGATTTTGTCTGATCTGAAGCCCATGGAGTAACTTAGTATGTTAGCAGAGCTGAGAAACATCTGGCTCTACATGACTACCAGATCAAAGACCAGAGCAAAATCAAGAAAAGCAGATGAGAGTGGGAGGTTCATTCAGTTCTTCAGACGCAGCTCTAGTTAACCAGCACATAGGAAGCACTGCTCAGTGTCAATCAAGCCCATTTTATAGATCTAATTGTACAGCTTTAACAGAATAAAACTTTCAACCTCATTTAGTGGATTTATTACTCTTGAAATCAGCTTATTTACTCTTCACAAACAGCTCATGGGTGCCAGAATGGAACCGCTGCAGATTTAAGGTGGAGCAGAAATAAGAAGCTGGCAAATAAGAAGCAAATCTAAGCTTTGTGGTAAGGTACGCAGTGATGCTACCACCACCAATCAGCATTTTAGCTTAAAAACGTGTTGTTTTCCAGCTAAAATGTATGAGGTGAAAGACGTTGTGCTGTGACCGGGCTAGTGCTGTTAGCCGAGGTTTCAGAAGATTGGTGTTTATCTGTTTCTTATAAAGACTTTAGATTGACTGCCCCTTCAGTGTAATCACGTGTGATCAAATGGGGATTTTTGGGGGGTTATTATTGTACAGTGCAGTAATAGTGTCATTAGTTTGCTAACTAGCCAGGCAAGCAGTGTTTGCTAAACAGGGCTACTGTTAAAAAAATTAAAGATAGTAGATTTCGAGAATAAAGTCATAATATTTTGAGATAAAAAGTTGTACGGTATGATATTTTGAGAATAAAGTCATAATATTTTTAGAATAAAATCGTAATATTTTGAGAATAATATGATAATAATCCTCACCAGTACAGCAACTGAGGCCCCTACGCGTTGTATCAGCCCCCCCCTTCAATAAGCCTACTTTAACCTCGAAATATCGAGTTTATTCTTGTAACTTTATGACTTTATTATCAAAATATTGTGACTTTATTCTCAAAATATTATGATTTTATTTTTAAAAATATGATTTTATTCTTGAAGTCTATTATTTTTATTTTTTAACGGTGGCCCCAAAACACTGTCGTAAGTAACAGATTTAAAACAATGATCGTATGAATCCTGTCTGGTTAAATATGACAGAACATCTGTTGGTGGCTGAATGCCACCGACAGGGACACTCGAAAAACAAGGGGTAGGGGTAAAAAAAGAAATGGGACCAGACCAAAGAATGAACCCTGCCAGTATGGTGGATTTTTTAAACATTTCTGCCTAATTCAGTGGTTGAGATGTAAACAAAGTCAGAGTGGTTTGATGTGAAACGGTTCATTGTTGAGACTCAGATGTCTTTATCTGTATGTCTTTACAGTGGTGCTGATAGGAACCAGGGGTCTCAACACAAACATAGCCATTATTTATTTACTATCCAAAACCACCAGTGAACCTATACGCATCATCTAAATTCTTATATGTAATGTTGATGACGGTACAACATTCATAAATCTGAAAAAAAAAAAAGATTTTTTGCCTGCTTGTACCGCTCCACCACAAATTTACACAATTTTAAAAATGTTTCAGGTCATAACTTTCTCAAAACTCTCATAAAACAGTGTCTCAGGCGTCAGGCAGCATATTCATCACCAATTCATTAATACCTTTCTGTGAGGGAGCTTTTAGAGGTGGACGTCAGGTTCCTATCACCACCACTGTGAACAGTTCTGACTCGGTAAGTTTCTCTAGAATGGACCATTTCACACCAAAACACTTTGAATGACCTTGTTTACCTCTTAACCGTTTAATTATGCAGAAAACTTTTAAAAAATCGGTGGAACTCTCGTTAAGTAATCACTAATAGACATGCTTATGTGGTTGCTGACACTGTATTCCATACTGTTATCTATAAAAATGGACAAAAGTACACTGCATACAGCTAAAACACTTTTGTCCACCTCTGTGGGGTCTGAGGCAAGAGTGTGATGATGCTAATATGAGTTTGCACAATGCTAATAGCTTACATTACTAGTTAGCAACATAAGCATTGTAGCAGCAGTGCAAAACATGTCTTGGCAGATCGACAATGTTTGTGGTGAGGAGGAAAACTGTAATATAAATGGTTCCTTTAATATGAAATATCATATCAGCATGGGATGTTGGCAAGGAGCTCAGATCCTCAAATAAGATAATAGCCAGACTATCCCTTTAACGTGTCCTGCTGTATCTCTCTCTCACCTTCACTCTCCTCCTCCTCCGAGTCTCTGTCTGATTCCGAAAGCGAGTTGTCCAATCGGCTGTCTCGTCTCACAGTGACATCACCCCTGGAATTAAAACAGCAGAACACAGCCATTAAGAAAAGAAGGTCCTGGGTCACGTAGTTAAAGACAGTGGTTCACTGTATTAAAGAGACAGGGGTCATAAATAAAGGTATACAAAGGTCATACTTTCCCATTGTCCCCAGTGTAGTTCGCTGATCGAGACATGTTTAGCATCTAAAGTGTGCTTCTTTCGTTTTGCACACTGGAGGCTAATGCAGATGATGTTATGCTTATCATACACTTTCATCCATGTTTACAGATAACAGTATTTCATGCAGTGTCAGAAACCACATCAGCAAGTGTATTTGAGATTATTTAACAACTCAAAATGGCTTCAGGAAAGCGTGTGAGGATTTCGGCATGTGGTTGATGCTAATTGGTCTACATGAGCTTCTTTTACATTAGCTGCATTAGCCAGTCCCAAACTAAAGAAGAAAACTTCAGACACCAATCATGTCTAGGCTGATTTACACTTCTGGTAAGAGGGAAAATTCTCTTTTTGATGTAGCACGTAATGTTAAAGTTAAAAAAAAAAAAAACAATCTCTCCCATCTGTGTGGTCCATATATGGAAACTGAGCTGCAAAAACAGCCAGCTTTGAATTTGCTTTTGTGATGCCATAAAAACGAATGTATTTACATAAACACCTTTTCACGTGGCTGCTGTTTCAAGATTATGGCCGAAATATCCGGTTTGGGAGTGGAAGTGTCATTTGCTACCATTTTAATGAAGTCAAAGAAAGGGTGCTAACTTATTAGTTATCGTTTTATCCCATTAAATGTCTCTGAGGCGCTTCTGTGAATACATGCACGATGAACTGCCAGCTGAACATCACTGGTTGCTGCTTACAGACTCACTTTAACTTGTTTACAGGTTAAATCCCCTCTATAACTGAATTCTGCCCTCAGTAGTGGGCCAAGCAGAAGGCAGAGAGCTAACCAGCTACCAGGCTATCGCTACAATAATAAGAGACAGGCTTCAAGCCCTCAAATGAAGTGTTACTTGATAACTGAGACACACGAAGTAAAAAATGTTACTTGCATGTCTGTTATGAGCTAAAAATGTCTGTATTTAAACTAGAGCTGGTATTAAAATCCCATATAGTGCTGAGCTAACTCCGCTAGCTTAACATAGCTAACTCCCATGGTGAACACAAAGTCCTTATACGAAAGTCTGTTCACTCGGCGGCCATCTTTGCAACGCCGCCAGGCAGTTATTTCGAGCCATACAAGACCAGACCCCTGTCTCGTTGAACGGGAAGAGACCTAAATATTCGAAACTGAAGGTTAAATTACTGTTTCAAACACGTTTGAAATCACTGATAAAACCAGACAAAAACCTCATAAACAGTTTGTAGTGTTTGGCTAAATAAAAACGTCCTTTTTCGGGCTGTTCTGGCGAATGTGCTTGTGCACATCTCCACAACGAGGGGGGGGGCTTTTCCTGCTCATGGCGTAACTAGCAAGCTGACTGGCTCTGATTCCTGAAGGGCGGGACTTACACTGTATACAGACGACATGTTGAGAGTTACGAGCTGTCCCATTCATATTTCAACCAGCGGTCAGTCTCCTCGTTTATAACATGTCTGGTGAACATATGAGGAGCGTTATCATAGTGCGGTTTTAAAAAAACAGATTTCTAAATTAGACATTGCTGGAATGGCACTGCTTTATGGTTTTCTCCTTGTACATAATTGAAAAGTGTAAATTAAATGATTTTATGATTGTGAAAAATCAGTGTGTATACATATATTTATAGCTGTTACTGCTGTTGTCAGAATAAAACCTCATATCTCCAAAATGATAACTTTACAGGAGAAGGAAAAAACATGCTTTACTTTTAATGTAAGTCAATGGAACCAGACTCCCCAAGTAATTTTGGGCCGTTTCCTTTGGTCTATTCATCATGACATTTACCTTCAATGTAAAGGGCAATAGGTACTTTCAAATTAGGTCAAAAACTGATATATATATATATTCATACATCTATCTACGCAAACCTAAACCTATTTATATTCTTCACTTGCATCTCGAATTTCAGTAATTTTTCATTTTTTTTACAGAATTTAAACATGTCAGTTGCCCTTTGCATTGTGGGTAAAGTTTATGACGCAAGGACCAACAGAATTGACCCAAGCTTAGTTGTAATATATCTGGTTACATTAACATACATTAAAACTAGAGTATGAGTTCTTCTGTCAAGTCCCAAATTTGCAGATACAAGGTTTTGTTCCAAAAACAAAGATATAAAACATAAGTGGAAAAAATAACAAAAGAAAAAATGCTAGATATAGGCTCCTTAAAAGAACAACAGCAGTGTTAAATGACCAGTTTGACCCGGAACTGGCTGTTTTTTATGACAGTCGTCCCACCTTTGCCACGAAGGCTGCTGCGTGTCCTCAAAGCGTGCTTACACTTTAGCAACTATACTGTTATTACTGCCTCGCGCTCAATGATTCAGCCATTTAATGAGAATATGTACTGTATGTGTAATACAGAAATGTCAAGATGACACCAATGAAGCATTACTCACATGAGCGTGCACGCTGGCGGTTATTGCCACATCACCGTGCCGTCAATGAGCACAAAGCTCAAAGTTATTACTGTCAGCAGAGAAATCCTAACTGTACTTGCTACGACAGAGTTATTAAAAGTGCATCCCCAGACAGCTTGTTTTAACTATGCTTGGATATTATTCGCCTGTCGATACTTCAGTCGATCCTTCTTTTTCGATGAACACGTAACCCGCGCTTTCTGAAAGGTCATATCGACTAAATTATTGGATCGCCATTAGTAGCTGAGAGAGTGAAATATGTGGGAACGACACGCAGTAATAGAGACGGCAGGTAGTTCATTATGTGTGATTTAGTGACTGTCTCTGTGCTGCAGGGTGACTGTAATATTTGAGCTTTCGGCTGAGGGAACATTGCTGAATGTTAAAGTGATAGTTTGGCCACAATTTAAACACTTAGCCCAAATGTGGACGAGCCAAGACATGCTTAGTGCCAAAAGTTTGCTTGTTCACTGTGAGGATAGTGTAGTTAACAAGTAATGGAAGCTTATAGCCATCAGCAACACTGTTAGAAATAAAGGTGCAAACAATGTAAATGTGCCCTCAAAAGGTACAACAGTGGTTTTAAGGTCCAATTGTGAACCTTAAATAAGTTTTTTCTAGTGTTAAAGTTTGTATTTGTACCGTTTTATAACCTAAATTAAACAGAACAATAAAATAAAAAGCCTGGAGACGAGACGGGGTGTGTGGAGTTAATGCAACTTAGAAAATATAATTTAAATGGATCACGGTTCAGTTATGTTCCCCGACTAAAGGTACTGAGATGTACTCTTGAGGGTTCCACCCCAGTGACAAGAGGGGCACTGACCCAGTGACAGTTTACTACCTTTATTTCTGAGAGTGTATTGCACAAGCTGCAGGCCTAAATCAGTTATAAAAAGTTATTAAGTTACAGACTTGCTTATGTAGCTTCTGACACTGTATGACATTCTGTTATCTATACAAACAGATGTACATATGGCTGCTAATATTGCTTTAGCTATGCATTTTGTAGATAACAGTATGTATACAGTGAGCATGCAATCTGCACGATGCTTATTGGTGGACATAAGCTTCCATTACTTGCTCGCTACATTAGCCTCACATCTCCAATGCAACTAAAGAAGCAAACGTCAGACATCAAACATGTCTAGGCTGACCAGCTACACTTGGAGGGTTTCTAGATGGTAAATACTGGAATTAGACTTCACAAGTGCAACACATTCAAGGGAAATTCCATCAAACTTTCAAAATTTCTGCATAATTAAACAAAGTCATTCAGAGTGGTTTGGTGCGAAATTCCATTCTAGAGAAACTTACCAAGTCAGAATTGTTCACAGTGGTGGTGATAGGAACCAGACGTCCACCTCTAAAAGCTCCCTCACAGAAAGTTACTACATGAAACGGTTATGAATTCACTGCCTGATGTTTAAGAGAATAATACATGTTTCAAAATATATACGAGGTAGAGGGGTACATACAGGGTGTTTTAAGGCAAAACAGTCCCCAATTTTTTTTTTGGCAGATTTCTGACTATTTTACCATCATCAACATTACATATAAAAACTCAGGAGACACGTATTGGTTCACTGGTGGTTCTGGATAGTAAATAAAATGGCTATATTTGTGTTGTAGACATTGCAACCCCTGGTTCATATCACCACCACTGTAAAGAAGCTGGAAGGTTTCTTTACAATTACAGTTAGTCGGCTACAGGTTTAACTCACCGCAGTAAAGGCTCAGTTTCAGTAACAGATACTCAAATATCAACTGTTAAGAAGATAAACAATAAGACTGATGTTGGAGTGATAGGCAGAATCAAATGTGCCTTGTGTTGGGTGCTTTGTGTGTAGCTTTTTCTCGTTTATGTAGTTTTCTTTAGTATTTCCCAGCTACGATTTAGCGGCACAACAGATGGAACCAGTCACAACCGGTCTCACAAGCCCGCAACAGCACGGAGCAGCACAGTACGGCCTTGAGAAGCATTTGACTTCCACTGACAGTGGAAAAGAGGCCTTTATGAATAGCTCTTATTTACTGTGCGCCACATTTTGCGCTGTGTAGCACTGTTAGCGCCAAGTTATATGAATCTGGCCCGAATGTCCGTACAAATGTTCATCTGCGGTGCATATAAAATTTTAATTTAACAAAACCCTGTGGTGACACATCCACCTGCTGTTCTGCACACTGGCGAGAGACTGCGGCTCAACTTCAACGCAAAGACTGTATGCTGGAGAAAATATAGAACCACGACAACTGAGTTAATGACTCTTCCTCATGATGTAAGACCTGCTGTAAAGAAGAAGAACCTTCTGAAAATGGTTTTACATAGCACCAAAAAAGGTTCTGCCATTGTTACAAGTCATACAACGTTTTTTGGTACTACACAGTTTTCTAAGAGTCATTTGACGGTCAATAAAGGCATCTGCTTGTTATTCATTATGAGAAAACAATGGAAATATGGACTGATAAATGCTCTTTGCCCTCTCTGTGATGCAGCTCCGGTTTGCCGCTTGTGCCGCATCGCTCAAGTTCGAAATAGAGGATAAACCTCCAGCTTAACTCAAACTGCTGTCAAACATTTGGCTTCATGTCTGCAGCAGCAATAAAGACTACTAAAATAATTGTTGTTAGCAGCCAAGCTATAAGCCAACAAATATGTTTTTGTTTTAATCAGTTTTATAATATTTATAATATGCAGTAGGTAACATTTGGACTAGTCTTGTTATGCGGTAAGCGTTTTTGTGCAAAAAACAATAATATGATCATAATTTTACTCCTTTTTCCAGCAAACTGAATCATTCTCTGACACTGTGACCAGCACCACAGTTTCCTTGCAGCAAGTGATCTGGGAAAACTGTATATATGATTTTTGGCTGAAGTATCGCTTTTTTGGGTTAGTGCGTGTGGAGCAATGTGGTGGGGGAACAAAGTGGGAGGAGAATTGTGAGTTAATTCTATTAGCAGCATACCTCTTCTTGACATTTCCTTGAAGCTGTTCCCAAACTGTGAGATCGCGACCCCCAGTGACCCAGCGATGACCTCCGCTTGGTGTGAGCCATGCCGCAAAACAGAGGATTCTGGGTAAATCTGAACTGGTCAGCGAGACAAGGTATTTGCACTGAGGAAGAGAAAACACTGACAGAAGAATTGAAAAAAGAAAGAAAGAAAGAAAGAAAGAGGTTAAACCAAAGAATCAGCCTTCTCAAATATTCTCCCAAAAATTTCTCGAGGACATTCACTTACAGTTGAGCGTACTCTCTCCAGTGGTGAGGTCAAAGCTGGAGCCAATCAGAACTCCTGGTATTTGATTGACGCAATCTGTGACACCAGCACTGCTGCTGTGATTGGTTAACCTGCTCACCGTGCCTAAAATCAACCAGACAAAATAGAAACAGAGGCAACACAGTCAGGAGGCAAAATTTTCAAGTTCATAATACATCATACATATCGTCACTTTTGGGACAAAATTTCATATCTCCATTTTTGTCGTTGTCCATTTTTTGAGCTAATTTGTAAAAGTCGTTTGCCGTTTATGCTGTGTTGAAATGTCATGATGAATAAACCGAGAGAAACAGTCAAAAATTACTTGAAAAAAAAAAACCCTTTAATTTCCATTAAAAATGATGAAGGAAAATGTTTTTCCTTGTTCTGTAAAGCTACCTTTTTGGAGATACGAGGTTCTGTCCCGAAAGCAGTGATACAGACATAAGATGGAGGAAAAAATTTAAATTTATGCATACAGTACTGTATAAATGTCAAATACTACTCTTCATTTATCTAAATTC
The DNA here is from genome assembly GCF_904425465.1 of Colossoma macropomum. NCBI lineage: Eukaryota > Metazoa > Chordata > Actinopteri > Characiformes > Serrasalmidae > Colossoma > Colossoma macropomum. Next base: position 40,004,659 of record NW_023494785.1, read on the forward strand.
CATTCAAAACAGCCACTAAGAACAAGTTCATTTTTCAGGAGGTATTTCTGAGAATATTAGATAAAGTCAAAGCAAAGAAAGTCAAAGGTCAATAAGTGGGGAAAAAAATCCAAAACTGGAGAATGTGTCTGGGATTATTTGGACTGTGAGAAGCAGAAAATACAACCAACTTCTAAGACTGAACTTTGGAGGTGTGGAAAAATATCCCGGCAGATTTCTTGGAAAAACTAAAAGCGAGTCTCCTGAAAAGAATGGAAGTGGTAATAAAGGTAAAGAGTGGACACACTAAATACTGAAAAATACGACACTGTATTAGTTGTTGCATTTCTCTAAATGTAGTTTTTCTGCTTCTTTCCTGATGTGGAATAACTCGTACTTAAAGGCTGATTTGACTGGAATATTAAATAAAAGGGTCACTAACTTTTGCATGTTACTAAATATATATACAAAGTTAGTCAAAAGGTAGAAAACAGAAAAATATCTGATGTTGCTGATCTCATATGTAACAGATGTACCCACAAGGTTGAATATTCTTTATATCACTGCTGTCAGAATAAAATCTCGTATCTCCAAAATAACAACTTTACAGGAAAAGGAAAAAACATACTTTACTTTTAATGTAAGTCAATGGAACCAGACTTTTTTCTAAGTAATTTTGGGCCGTTTCTTTTGGTCCATTCGTCATGAACAATGGACATTTTCAAATTATGTCAAAAACTGAAAATCGACAAAAATGGAAATACGTTGTTCCGACAGCAGCGATATACTAAATCCCTTGTGCTTAAATAAAGCACAGCATGAAAAAAAACACAGGATTTTTTTTATTTTGCTTTGTCATTTGTTCTCTAGTAGCTGTTTAGCCTCACTTTTTTCTCCCCTGCCTTAAACGTAGTGTTTTTTTTTTTTCCTTCTCTTAAATGTAGCATGCTATGATGAAGTGCCATCGTTAGTGCACCCTGCATCCCCCAATGAGATCATCGCATCACAGTCTACTGCACGTGTTGCCAGCAACTTTGATTAATCTGGTGTAACTGTTTACAGATTTCGGGATAACAACACCCTTCAGAAGAAATATCCCCAGACCCGGCTCGCTCCGGAGAGACAGGATTAAGACGCGAACGTTCCGGATGTTTTTGAAATTTCCTGCTGCCCCGGAGCGAGGAGGCTTTCTTCTGAGTGCGTTCTTTTTTTTTTTCCCCCCGAGCCGCTGGGACTTCAGCGCAGCTGCTGCGAGCGCATGGGCCCAGCCATGATGCATTCCATTAATAAATCCGTTAAACAGCCTCGGGGCCGCAGAACAAATGTGAGTCTACCGAGGGCGGCGAAACATTAAACATAACAGGATTCAGCACGGCAAACACACAAGAAGCGTTTCATGAAACGAGATGTCGACTAAACGCCTGGTGCTGACGGGAGGCTTTGGGAGAGCTGACAGGTTGGCAGGATAATGACTGGGAAACTGTAGCTGCACTGAGTATGTTGCAAAGATGCTCGCAGGTAACGTTCAGCTTCCATTACCTGGGGCTCAAACATGCTGCAATTGAGGACATTTCAGCTCTAAAGGGAAAAAAATACAAATTTACATAATGTTCACCTGAACCCGAATGTAATCGATCAGCCAAGACATGTTTGGGGGTCTGGAATAGAGGTCTGCACTCTATTGCCTGTGGGACCCGCCACAATATCTTGTGGCGCAGGAGTAATTTTCAGTGTTGCGCAAGGGAAACCAGCCTGTTGCAGGCAGGAGCAGGCCGAAGCATGCATAAAGAGAAATCCCACAAATGAATGAATAGCCTAAATAAAGGAGAACAATCACTAAATCATATATATATATATATATATATATATATATATATATATATATATATGATAACAGTAAAACAGTTAAAGTGAATAAAGTCATTCTAAAGAACTGCAAAGCAACCATTCATCCGCACAGTGCGGGTGGGAGCGGAACAAAACGTTTTGGTTGCGGATGGGAGCGAGACAAATAATTTCGATTTTCTGAGGGAGTGGGGTGAAATCTTGCGGATTTAATGTAGCTAACAAGTAATGGAAGCTATATCTATATGCTAATCTACAGACTAAGTTAATAAATATAACTAAATTAGCAATATTGTAACTCTTACCTTGGCCACTGAACACATTTGTAAAGAAAACTGTAAATCCTTGTAGTGTGGACCAATGCTGACTGCTACCCTAGCCACTAATCTGTGGGCTAATAAATTAGCTAGCATTAGTATAATTTCTACCTCAGTTGATCAAAAAAATGAATAAAACAGCGATTCTAGCTTTTTCAGAACAAAATGGACACAAGAGACAAATCTTTTTACCCTTTTAGCAAGAGAAAAGAACTACAGTATCTAACTAGATCGCCAGTAACCTTGCTAATAGCTAGTAGCATAGCTTGTTGTCTTTTTCAGCTGACAAGATATTTCTGAGTGGCCCATATTTAATGTATATTGTTGATATTTTGGCTTATTTAATCCATTTCCTACTTTGTAATGATGACTTGAAGACAGTTACTGCAGTTATACGGCTAAGATATTCAGCTTTCTCACAGTAGCATTCAGTGTCTTTATTCGCCAGCTAACGGGCAAAAATAAAAAAGACAGCATGTCCCCAAAAAATCCCCCCCAAAGCAGTGGTAGTTTTTCAAAAGGTCCTCCAAACTTCAAAATACACTATAAGAAGTGTTCCTTTACCACAGTTTGAGGTAAGTGTGTGAGGTTTTAGGCTTAAGCTTACTTGTTAGCTACATTAGCCTCATAGCTCCAGTGCAAAACTAAAGAGGCAAACTTGGGACGCCACACATGTCTTAGCCGATCGACTGCATTTGTGTTAAGTGGGAAAACTGAGTACATTTTTACTGAAGATTTTTGCCTCAAATTATTCCTTTAATTAAAGTATTATGTTAGTTTGGAATGTTGGCAAGAAACTCAGACCCGTCCTCCAGTTGAGCACGCGGATGCTGGCTCGTCCGCAGGCCAGGAAGATGCGGTCACCGCGGGCGCTTAGCCTCAGCCTCCCGCCGGCCTCCTCGCCCCCGCCACAGCACGTGACCTCTGACCCCCAGCTCTGCAGCCTGCGGAGAGGCTCCGGCCCGCCGTCGCACACCTCCCACACACACACGCTGCCGTCCACCGAGCCGCTGAACACCAGAGGACCCTGGGACTGTGGGGGAGGGAGGGTCAGTGCCAATGCGTTTCCATGACAACTCAAACTCTTAATAAATAAATAAATTTGAGGATAAATAAATAAATAATAAATAGAGAGACATTGAGGTTTGCATTCATATCATTCAAAAGTTTGGAATCACTGATTTGTATAGAATAATATAAACATTCATGTATCACATATATATATATATATATATATATATATATATATATATATATATATATATATATACACATATATATATATATATATATAAAACAAAGACATTATATGTCCAAAAGCATCAAAGACACCCCTTCTAATGATTGAATTCAGCTACTGAAGGAAAAGCATTGATACCAATAGAATTAATAGAATGGGACGCTCTGGTGCAGCTGCACATGAGCCTATGGTCACCATGCCCAATGCCAAGCGCTGGCTAGAGGGGTATAAAGCCTCCCAGCTTTGGGCTGTAGAGCAGTGGAACTGCATTCACTGGAGCAATGGAGCTCCATCCAATACCTTTGGGATGACCTGGAGCGATCCAGAACTGATCATCCAACATCAGCACCTGACCTCACTAATACTCTTTTGGCTGAATGCAATCAAATACTCACAGCAATGTTGTAACATCTAGTGTAAAGCCTTCCTAGAAGAGTGGAGGTTGTTACTGCTACATCCCCATTAATAAGAAACAAGCAGGTCTACAAAGTCTACAAAACTTTGGACATATATTTTGTACTTTTCAATTATATTGGGAACAACAAGTAGTTTTTACATAGCAATTCTGTTATAATTATTTGTGTTATTATTTATTATTATTTGTAATTTCTTGTTAAAGCATCTGCCTTGAGATTTGATCGCTTTCGAAATGTGAATCTATTTAGATATTAATTTTATCAGAAATTCATTCTGGCAATGACGTTTAATAGAACTACTTTCAGGATATTTATTTTAGCAGTATTTCATTCTGTTTTTCATTTTTATTAGAACTTCATTCTGGATATGACTTTTTAAAGAACTTCATTTGGGATTTTAGTTTTATTATAACTTCTGAATTTTAATTTTAGTAGAACTACACTCTTGATATTAATTTTATCACAAATTTATGTTGGAAATTAATTTGATTAAAAATTAATTCCATAATTTGATGAAAATTGTTCTGGATATTAATTCTATTTTTAAAAATCTGTATATAAATATGATTGGAAATTCATTCTAGACATTAATCATATAAAAAATTCATTTTGGATATTAATTTTATTCGAATTTCATTCATAGCTTCGTCCTGGATATTAAAATTACTATCATTCTTAATTTTATTTTTAAAATCGGATATAAATTTTTATTAGAAATTCATTCTGGATTTTAATTATATTAGTAATCCATTTTGGATATTAATTTGTTAGAAATTCATTCTGGATATTATTTTTTAGTAGAACTTCACTGTGGATGTTACCATATTAGAACAACATTCTGGATATTAATTTCATTTCAAAAATGATTCTGAATATTACTTTTATTATAAATTCAATCTGGATATTAATTTTATTAAAAATCATTCAGGATATTTATTTTATAAAAATGTCATTCTGGAAATGAATTTTATTAGTAAAACATTCAGGATATTAATTATATTAAAAATGCATTTTGGATATTAATTTTATTATAAATTCAATCTTGATATTAATTTTATAAAATATCATTCCGGATATTCATTTTATTAAAACATCATTCTGGATGTAATTTGTTTCAGAAATTAATTCTGGATATTAATTATATTAAACATGCATTTTGGATATTAATTTTATCAGACATTTCTCATGACATTATTTAATTCTATTATAACACCATTCTTGATGTACAGCTTTCTCAGTCATTTTCAAATCATCTAAAGCTCCCTTCATCATTCTAGACGCATCTAACGTCTCTAACATTTCTTCATTTTTCACAGCTTTCTATTAATAAGGACTATCTGAACCCTGGTGGAACCTGTGAAGCTGCAGAGGATTAAAATCCTAGCGTCAGTTTATGCATTTTTCTGCAACTTAATCAGTTTTATATCCGTGAAAACATTGATTTCCAACATTTAAAGGGTAGTGCAAATATCATTGAGAATAAATAAATGATAAACGTGGGGAGAGGGAGGTTTACATAAGGGCTTGACTCTGTATGTGTTCTCTAAGGACCAGCCTTCAAGCCCAGTTTGAGCTTTAAGCTGCAGGAGCGGAATATTAAAATTTGATATGTGCTGGATCGATGCCGTGCTAACGAGCAGGCAGAGAAGACGCCCGCGTGCCAGCCCGGCGGCGTTGCCATGGCGCCCGCCCACCTGTAGCGTGGTGACCGAGTCCAGGTGCGCGTTGACTGATTGACGGTTCTCCTGAGAGAGCCAGTCCCACACCTGCAGCTTCCCCGCGTCTGTCACACAAACACAGCCACATCGGTCATCGCTGACACGCTGACAGAGCGAACGCACACAGCATACACGAAACTGTACACCCACACACGTCCTCACCTGAGCCTGTCGCAACGTAGCCCCCCCCAGCCGCTATGAAGCACATGCTTGTGACAGTGTTAAAGGTGTAGACTGACTTCACGCACTGGCCTGCCAGGAGACACAAACACGTACGGCATGATGCACATTTCACTGTAATAAACATCAACAGCATCATCTACAGCATATTCACAGTTACTTACCATACATGTAATATTTACACTTACACTGTCAAGAGACATAGACAGTAAGACGGTAGTGGGTGGTACGGCCAATAATTGAGATCACAGTAGAAAATTTCTGATGAGTTTTTTTTTTTTATATACAGTCATATGCAAAAGTTTTGGCACCCCTGGACAAATGACGTTTTGTTGATTTTCTAAGTAAAAATAAGTTAATAATAAAACACAACCTGTGCAAAAGTTATGGCGCATTTTATATTTTATCGTTTTTTTTTTGTAATGTGTTAAAATAATATATGCATTAAAAATAGCAGAAATATGCCATATTTATTCTCACCAAGAACAACAAAACATGTCATTTGATTGGTGGTGTTCAAAGTTTTGTACACGACTGTATATGTATCATCATTTTTATGTATATTTGTCAGAGAAAAATAACTCCTTTCAGAATGTGGATCCTTTAAAGGGCTGCAGTCGTTTATTTACATTTACAGTGTTTTTCAGACGCTCTCATCCAGAGCAGTTAACAATTTGGTCATTTCTTACACAAAAAGATGGTTCTTCAAGGGTTCCTTAATAAAAGCAATAGTTCTATTTAGAACCATGAGTCCTATTAGAACGATTTCATGCTTAAACGTTTATTTGCATGGTAAAATGGTTCTCCAGATTGATGGAAAATGAGTTGTGTGTGGTCCTATGTATAACATGTTTGGAAAGAGTGGAAGAGTTCTGCTACTGTTACAATTTCAAGTAATAATAGAATAACCATTTTTGTTGCTATAGAACCATTTTCAAAAAGGTTCTATACAGAACCACATACAATACATTCTCCTTCAATCTGAAGAACCATTTAATTTACTTTAATATAGATCTAATGGTTCGACATAGGGTTAACTAAAGGACCCTTGAAAAACCATCTCTTTAAGTGTGTAGTAGGCAAAGGTAGTAGTGTTGGGAGTCTTGCCAAAGGACTCTTATTAATATAGTGCAGGATGTTTGACTGAACCTGGAAGGCAACTAGAGGTGGTACCAATTTCACTATACCAAATTACTGATTTATCTCATTCCTGACAGACAGGAACAGCGCAACGTTTAATCGTTTTCCACATCCTCCACCCTAATGACTCTGCTACCCATAACTTGTTAGTCTGAACTTTCGAGGTATGGAAAAACATGCCTGTAGGTTTCTTTAAAAAGCCGAAGTGAGTCTCGTGAAAAGAACGGAAGCTGTAATAAAGGAAAAGTGTGGACACACTGAATTCTGAAAACTATATTTAGTTGTTGAGGCTTCCGTTTCTGTTAAATATGCTTTGTGCTTTTTTTCCTGATGCTGAAAAATAACCTTTGCTTAATAGCTGTTTGACTGGAGATGAAATGAATGAAGGGCTTTTGCACAGTACTGAGTATATTTAATAAACTGAATTTATTAAATGAACATTTTTATGTGTGTTGTGTTGCATGGCTGTGCACTTATATTAAGAGCTGATTTCGTTCTGTTCCACTGTGAACCGAAAAGTGCACAGGCCGAGTTACTCAGCACGTATGTGCACGCATGAGTGTTTAAAAAGTTGAGCATGACTCACCAGAGCTGAGCGTCCATATTCTTACACAGCAGTCAGAGGAGCCGCTCAGAACGAACCTTTCCTTCTCCCCCAGACGCAGAGCAGATGCTACAGCGGGACAGAGTCAGAGCAAGAGGAAGGGAGAGAGAGAGAGAGGAGGCAGTTTGCCAAAGAGCATGATTATAAAAGCAATGTGAAGAAGAAGAAAGGGCAGACAAAGGCAGGCAAAGAGATGGACAGATGGAAAGGAGGAGAGGAGAGAAAGTGCAGACAGGACAGGGGAGGTGGGTGGAGAAATAAATGGACAAGCTGCAGTTGTTAGTACATATGTAAGTGCCAGCTGTTCCAACAAAACGTCGCTTATTTAGGGCTGAAAAATGTAACATTGCAGCATATTTTTCTATATCATTCAATATCAATAAGCAACTATGCATGTATGCAGTAATTATGCACGCAATAATATGCATGCATAATAGTATTCTGTACCTTGAAGCAAACATCAGGCTTGTCCTAGTCTAATATGCTAAACAATTTATCACCACCATAAGGAGGTTTCAAGGGGAATTTCCATCAATTTCACTCATTTTCTGCGTAATTAAATCGTTGGGATGTAAACAAAGTCATTCAGGGTGGTTTGACTTGAAATGCTTCATTCTAGAGAAACTTGGAGTCAGAACTGTTTACAGTGGTGGTGATAGGAACCAGACGTCAGAAGAGTTTATTGCCTCTGAAAGCTCCTCACAGAAAGACATATTTTCTAAGAAAATGTTTTTTTTTCAGATTTATCACTATTTTATCATTATCAACATCACATATAAAAACTCAGAGAAGACGTGTAGGGTCACTGGTGGTTTTGGATAGTAAGTAAAATGGCTATATTTGTGTTGTAGATGTTGCGACTCCTGGTTCCTATCAGCACCACTGTAAAGAAATCTGGGTCAGTATGTTTCTCTACAATGAACCACCTCACATCAAATCACTCTGAATGACTCTGTTTACATCTCAACGACAGAATAATCCAGATATTTCAAAAAACTGATGACATCATTTTGTTCGGACAATCATTAAAATAGACTAAAATTAAGTTAAATTACATTTTTGTAGCTAATAGTTAACTTCTGAACTAACGCTACAGCATTTGGCGATTTGGAGACACCTCTGGTGGAAATATGGAACTGCAACATTTGAGCTGGATTACTGAATAATGATATATATTGAATAATGCTGAAATCAAAGTTTCTCATATTAATCAGCATTAAAGTTTGAGCCTATAGAACATGTATAAACTTATTTTTACATGGAAAATCAACAAAACATGTAATTTAATTAAAAGTTTTGCATAGAATTATGATATAATACAACGTTCAGCACTTTGGATCCTTCGGAAGGCTGCAGAGATTTTCTTTTGCTTCCCGACAGCCAGAAACAGCACAACGTTTAATCGTTTTCCCTTCCTCCGATCTCTCCCTTCCCTTCTTTCCAATAACTTTGATAAAGACTGCGTGCAGGAACAACACTCCACAGCACTTCAGCACAAATGGGCGTGGCTAAAGTGCTGCAGGCTGAATGGGCCATCATATACAAATGTTTTCACGGATGTGACTTCACAACCAACATGAATTCATAATGGGCTTATTTTCCATATACAGACTACATGAACTGGGGCATGAATGCTATGTTTTCCAATATTAACAGTGTTTATATAGTACAGCAAACTCATTTATTTTAAAAAAGAAAAAGCAATAATAATTCGTTTTTACACAATATGGGTCGCTGCTTTTGCTCCAGGTGGCTGTCCTGAAGAACTTTATTGCAGCTCTACTCAAATCCACCTGATTCCCCCATTCAGAAGCTCCAAAATCAACTCCACCACTGTGTTTTTTGAAGAATTTAACTGCTCAGTATAAGGGAGTGTTATCAACAACGAGTTTGAAGAAGACTCTTCCCATAGCAAACACTACAGCGGGGTGGGGAAATGAGGGCTGGATTCCAGCACAGTTTGCTGTGTCATAACAATTAAACCTGATAATAAACTGCTGAGTTGAGCGAGGTGCGTTTGAGCAGGGAAAATTAGATTTTTCGTGAGCCATCCCCTGCCACAAAACACCCCTTAAAATCCTGCACAGCTTGGCTTTAATGAATAATGTCTGGAAAGCGCGGCTTTAGAAAGCAGCTTGTTGATATGGCTGTTATCGGCCTGATACTGGAGATGAACAGAACAATCTCTCTCGGCAGAACTGTGTTCTCATAGCCACATTTTGGGTTGTATCAGGAATGTATGAGTAGTGGGCGGTATGGCCAAAAACGCCCTTCTCACACACTGCCTGTGGAATCATCGAAAGGTGTTTATCGGCATGTTTGTCTGTCCGCGCAGTTCTTTATGGAGTTGGTGAAAGAACAGTTGAATAAACTCTTCTCCTCCTGGTCTTGATTGCTAAGCCTGAATGTGAAAAACACGCCCCCTCGTTATCATATGAACGAAGAAATACAGAAATAAATAAATGAAGTCATGAAAAAATAAATGAATTAATGAAAAAATAAAGAAATAAATCAATAAATGAATCAATAAATAAAGCGAACAATAGTTAAAAATATAGATACAGACAAAAATATGTTATTAAAAATATTAATAATACAGAAATAAACAAATTGAGAAATATATAACTGCAGAAAAAAAGGAAATATATGTTTAATTCCAATCAAATTAAGCAATATATACTTTATTTTATAAAAAAAATCAATTACAACATAAAACTTGATTTTTTTTATTATTATTGTTTATTGATTAATTTACTGAGTCATTCGTTTTTTTTTATTTATTTTTCATTTTGGCAGATCAGGTCCTTCATATTTTAGATGCTGCAGTAAACCTATTTTTGTAGGTGGCTTCTTACTCTGGGATGCCCAATAAAAACCATTTTAACAACCAAAATAAATTTGAAACATTTTTTTAATGTAACTCTTAAAAGCAAAGTTGAACAATATATAAACAACCTATGTTTCTGTTGCTGTCTAACATCAGCCCTGTGGGCCTGGCAAAGACAGTGATGTTGCTGCACAAGGCTGAAGTCGGCTTCTTATTCAACAGCTTATTGTTTGCATTTTCCGTTCCACCTTAAATGGAGCAGCAGTTACATTCTGGCACCTGTGCAGGCACCTCAAGGTAACTGATGCACCATTTAAGGTGGAACTGGAAACTGAAATAAGAAGCCAAATTCAGCTTTGTCCAATTTCTCAAGTCATCTGTCTCATATGCGCGTCACGTATTCATGCCTCCAACCATCAGACACTGCTGGAAAACATTACAGTCATTTATGCTTCAGTACCAGCTGATCCACAGCTTGATTTCACAAACAAAACCCGGACCATGGCCTCATTTCCCTCGAAAACAAAGTGGACTACTTCATATGCAACAGACTAAACAGCGGGAGGTGATCGAGGCTCTGCTGTGTTTTCATTTTCATTCGAAACGTTACTAAAACACCAAAACAGGTCAAACAGGCTAACATTTGCAGGGTTTACACTGTTTGTATGTCGCACTTATCTGCACTTATTTGTGGCTCAACAGTATAACTGTTCTAATAAAACTCAACCCCGAGGTAGAACTTCAACCAGATGAACCGGTATACTGCCCACTACTGAATGGCATTACAATAAATATCAGTGTTTGATTCACTTTATAAGTAGCCTTTATAGATACACTATATGGACAAAAGTATAGGGACACCTACACATAACACCTACAGGAGCTTTTATGAATCCCATTCTAAATCCATAGGCATTAATATGGAGTTGGTCCCCTTTGCAGCTTAACAGCTTCCACTCTTCTGGGAAGCTTCCTACAAGTGTCTGTGGGAATTTTTGCCCATTTATCCAGAAGAGCATTTGTGAGGTCAGACACTGATGTTGGACGAGAGGGCCTGGCTCATAATCTCCATTCTAGCTCATCCCAAAGGCGTTCAATATGGTTGAGGTCAGGGCTCTGTGAGGGCCAGTCAAGTTCTTTCACACCAAACTCACCCAGTCAGGCCTTTATGGAACTGCTTTGTGCACTGGGGCTCAGTCATGCTGGAACAGAAAAGGTTCTTCCCCAAACTGTTCCCACACAGCTGGAAGGATAGAATAGTATAAAATGTCTTGGTGCTGAAGCATTAAGATTTCCCTTCACTGGAACTGAGGGTTCTAGACCAACCCCTGAGAAACAACCCCATATCATCATCCCTCCTCCACCAAACTTTACAGTCGGCACAATGCAGTCAGGCAGGTAACGTTCTCCTGGCATTCGCCAAACCCAGACTCGTCCATCAGACTGACGGATAGTAAAGCGTGATTCGTCACCCCACAGAATACGTTTCCACGGCTCCAGAGTCCAGTGGCGGCGCTTTACACCACCCTCCTCAATAATTAGTAAGGGTGTCCCAATACTATTGTATAAGTAAAGCTTTATAAACAGCCTCATAATATAGAGGACCCAGCGACATTCTTGGGAAATACAAACATAGCACATTCTGCTTACCCTGCGCTGTGATGGGGTGACTTTTGTAAAAGCCAATCATTTTTGCCAGCAGAGAAGAATCTCTTAGACCCGGAATACATTATTTAGAGCTGCTTCAAGCCCTACAGACTCCAGACTCAGGCCTATGTGTAAGTGTACATCCTTACCTAGACTCCTGCAGTACTCTGCGGGTGGCACATTGAGGCAGGTGACTCCGCCGCTGTGACCCCCCAGATTGCGCTGCTCCGTTGCCGTGGGAACGTGCCACACCTTAACCGTTGTATCGCGACTTGTGAGAGAGCGCGAGGGAGAGATAAGGTGCCGTCAATTCAGTAATTTCACAGCCTGTTAGCATCACAAATCGCATAATTTCGCTCACAGATTGAAAAGAGCTCCCGGTACCTGCCAGAAATCACGAGGTTGTCCACAGCAGCCACGCAGGTGACGATGTCACTGTGACCTTCTAGAGTCCTGAGGCGAAACTTGGCTGATTCCCAGGATGCTTTGAGGGATCTGAATTCGGAGTCTGGGATGGGAACACAGACACTAGTTAACCCCTTTAACTCTAAAGGACCAAATACGCTGGTCTTATAGTAGTGACCGAATAATTTACAATAGATACTAAATAATGTAAAATCATTAATGTAAATTACATGCTAGTTACAGGATTATTCATAGTAGTTACTAAATATTTTACTGTAGTTATTGAATAATTCATAGTAGTTACTGAAGAATCCATAGTAATTTCTGAATAATTCATAGTAGATACTAAATCAGTTATAGAAGTTACTGAATAATTCACAGCAGTTACTGGATAGTTCATAGTAGATACTAAATAATTTAAAGTAATTACTGAATAATTTATAACAGTTACTGGATAATCTACAGTAGGTATTAAATAATTCATAGTAGTTACTAAATATTTCATAAAACATGAACAATTTACAGTAGTCACTGATTAATTCACAGTATATAGTAATTAATTTAAAAACATTCATAGTAGATACTGAATAATTCATAGTAGTTACTAAGTTATTTGAACATTTTTACAATAAATAACTGAAGAGTTCTGTTTCAAAATGCATTAATGCGACGTTCATGAATATTCTTTTTTTTCCAGGACAAACTCTGCTGGGAGTGAGAAATTTCAGTGCTATTTTATGATTAATACTGTCTTTATTACCCAAATACAGATGCATTTTTAATAAAGCCAAGGCATGTTTGGTGAAGCTTTGCTCCTTGAGTTTTTCACTGGAAATGCTAAGATAACGTAACAAGTAATAAAAGCTTGTGTACAACAATTAGCATCATTACATACTTGCCTCGAGTTGCGAAGTAATCCTTAAAATGAAACCACATAAGCAAAATCTATCTGAGGTTATTTAACTGGACACGTTTTGAGGCAAGTGTGATGATTTGCACAGCGCTAACCTGGTGGCTATAAGCTTCCTTCACTACATTAGCCATGCAGCTGACGGGCTAAATTTGGGTTAAGTGGGACAACTGCGTGAATTTGATTTTGGGGTTATTGATCACATTAATATTAACGACTGAATAATAAGCTGATGGTTTAAGGGGTTAACCTACGTCAGGCCTCAGGCCACTTCTGTTTTTAACTCCAGAAGTAAGAGAGAAACGGAATGGCCCACAGTCAAATTTTAATTACACGTCCAGCTCCGGAACCGGAGATGGACGCCCCCGAGTGAGCTACCGGCGTACCTAGCTTGAAAGTGTGTGCGTGTGTGTGTGTGTGTGTGTGTGACCTGGGTCTGGTGGTCCAGGGCTGTCTGAGATGTTCTGTGTTTGTCCTCCGCTTTCTCTCTTCTTCCCGCCGTCTTCTCTACTTTCCTTTTTCTGGTGGTCATCTTCACGTGCCACCTTCACTGCTGGAGTGTGACCTCTGTGATGCTCTGCTGCATCCTCCCTGCAGCCACAACAACAACAGCAACAACAACAACAACAAACATCAGCAACCACTGCTACCAGGGGTGTAAATCTCTAACATCACAACTAATCAGTTCTTTAAAAAAATAAATAAATCAATCTCGAATTTCACCAGCACTTGATTCAATTTGATTCATTCAATACAATTCAAAATAAGATGAATCAATGAATCAATAAAGCTCACACTGTAGCGCCATTCTTTAGGTACAATTCAAAATACACCGAAATGATTCAGTGAATAATGAAAAATTACATTTTTACTGTGATTCGATTTGATTCTTTCAGTAAAATTCAAAATGCACTGAAACGATTCAATTCAGTATGACATCGCAAATTTCACCACAATCTAATTTGATTCTTTTGATTCTTTTTTGTTCAATTCAAACTGCGCTGAAATGCATCATCAAACTTCAAATTACACCACAAATCGATTTGATTTGATTCTTTTGGCACAATTCAAAATGGACTGAATCAACTGAATCAAAATTAATTCAATGAATCCTGAAATCTCCAATTTCACCAAAATTCAAATTGATTCAATACAAAATACACTGAAATGATTTAGTGAATAATGAAAATGACATTTCAAATGTTACCACAGTTTAGTTTGATTCATTTGATTCTTCTTTGCTCAATTCAAAATGAACAGAAATGCATCGTCAAATTGCAAATTACGCCACAAATCAATTTGATTTGATTCATTTGGCACAATGCAAAATGGACTGAATCAATTAAATCAAAATGAATTTAATGAATCTTAATCTCCAATTTCACCAAAAGTCGATTTGATTAGATTCTCTTAGATCAAAAATGCACTAAGCTAACTCAGTGCATAAAAAAACTCAAATTTCACAAAAAATCTGTTTGATTTGAGTCTTTGGGTACAATTCAACATGCACAAAAATGATTCAATGAATCATAAAATCGCAATTTTCACCAAGATTCAATATGATTCAGTAAATATGATTTCACCACTAACTGCTCTGTCTGTACATGATGGATCTGGCGAAGGTGTCAATCGTGAGAAACGGCTACATAACTTTGCTATTACACGTCCACCGCTGAGCGCTGATGGAGTGACGCTGAGAGAGGTGGAGGAAGGTACAGTGCCGTTAAAGATGCGTGACTGTGTCCAATCAATACCAGCTAGACTAGAGAGAGAGAACGGCGGAATAGCTGCGGGCACACTGAGCTGCGATTCACACGCTCCTGACCCTCACTCACTCTCTCATTCTCTCTCTCTTTCTTTCTCTCCCCCGACTCTCATTCTTACACTTGTCTTTTCATTTTATCCTCCTCTTCTCCCACAATGCAGTGGGTTTGCTGGGGGCCAGAAAGCTGCAGCAGCAGCTCAGCCAATCTGCTGCGAAGCTCCGCCTTCTTCGAGACCTTGAGAGAGAGAGAGAGAGAGAGAGAGAGAGAATGAGAGAGAGAGACGTTGAAAAAGTGAGAAGAGAGAGAATGAAAGAGTGGGGATGGAGGAAAAGAGAGCGAGAGAGAGAAAGAGTGGGGATGGAGAAAGAGAGGGAAAGAGAATGAAAGAGTGGGGATGAAGAAAAGGAGAGAGCAAGAGAGAGAAAAAGAGAGATAGACATTGAAAGAATGGTGAGAGAGAGAGAAAGAGTGGGGATGGAGAAAGAGAGAGAGTGAGGAGAGAGAATGAGAATGAGAGACAGAGGAAGGGGAAGACAGTGAAAATTGGGGAGAAAATGAAAGAACAGAGGGAGGAAAGGAGTGAGCGAGAGAGAGAGAGAGAGAGAGAGAGACATTGAAAGAATGGTGAGAGAGAGAGAGAGAGACATTGAAAGAATGGTGAGAGAGAGAGAGAGAGAGAGACATTGAAAGAATGGTGAGAGAGAGAGAGAGAGAGAGTGGGGATAGAGAAAGAGACAGAGAGTGAGGAGAGAGAATGAAAGAGGGGCGGGATGAAGGAGAGAGAGCGAGAGAGAGAAAGAGACATTGAAAGAGAGGACAAAGAGAGTGGGGATGGAGAAAAAGAGAGAGAGCGAGAGAATGAAAGAGTGGGGATGAAGGAGAGAGCGAGAGAGAAAGAGTTTGAAAGAGTGGGAGGAGAGACAGAGGAAGGGAAACAGAAAAGAACAGAGGGAGGGAGGGAGTGAGTGAGAGAGAGAGAGAGAGAGAGAGAGACATTGAAAGAGTGGAGAGTGTGAATTATGACCTCTCCATGCACTAAACTGAGGGAGACCACATAAAAGTGCAGTGACTGAATTAAGCAGAATCATTAGAGCTCATGTTGAGAAGAATAATTAAGAGTTCTGTTGGTTTCATTTACCTCGGAAAGCTGTAATAAGACTAATAAAACAAGGCGGAATGGCCTGCAGCTGTAAGCAGTCAGTCCACTTTGTGAAAAATACAATTAGTGAAAGAAAAGAGCGTTTCAGCTTCTAATTACGTGAGAAAGTATTACAGGGCCGATGAGGAGAGACAGAAACAGGATTTGGTCTTATGTCATGGACATGGGCGCTAGTTACACAGAGTCTGAGCCAGAAGCATCATTATGATCAAAACAAGTCGGTTTTCCTTTCGCCAGCTTCTTGTACGAATAGTTCCGTTCCACCTTAAATGGTGCAGACGTTACATGTAACTGCTGCACCATTTAAGGTGGAACGGGACAATTCGAACAACAAGCTGGCGAATATGAAGCTGCCTTCCGCTTCATCTTTTTTTTTTAACGAGAGGAAGACGCAGTTGGGGTCTGTACCTTTACTCTCTCTTCTGGAGTCAGGGAAACTTTGATTTCCAGGTTCTCAATCTGCCTCAACTTCTTCTGCAGTTTCCTCACCTCCCCCATCTGAAAGCCTCAGTTCAGCGAATCACCCCTCCTCCTAAACTCACACTGAAACGGCTGCTCTTCACTTTATCACTGCGCTCTTGTCATATATGTCATGCTTTAGGGTCGTTTCTGACTTTTAACTGGTACTGTAGTGGTTTTCCACAGATTTAGGCTCTAAATGCTGATGAAGTTGGTCTCCATAAATCCTCCGCTTGACGCGCTCGGACTGTAAACGTGTAAACACGACCTCACCGGAAATCCACGGCAGCGTAAATGACCTCACCGGATGCTGGTGCATATCTCCATGGCGACCTTTTCCACCGTCTGCAGAATAAATGTATTTTTTTTTAATTATTTTTAAACCTGTTAAATAGTATTATTAATACACTCTGAGACTCATTCATGTTTGTGCATCCAGGTTAAAAAAGTAGACAAACAATTCTACACACAATTATAGCTTATTTTAAATAAATTTTGTATTACATAGTTACAACCTTTATTAACTATTGTAAGTTATTATAATGGTATTACAATTGTACTAATTATAATGATAATAATAATAATATTATCATTATTATTACAATTTAAATACTATTCCTATCTTTACTCTAATTAAGGTAGCAAAACATACACTTTTATAACCAAGGTACCCAACTTCATCAATTTTTTATCCAAGTTTATTACTAAAAAAAAGATCTAGCAACTCCATCTACTAAGATAATTTATTATGATAAAATATGCAAATCCAAATCTTATTAGAATCCTGTTCATATGACTGTAATAACAAACCTGTCTTCTAAGGTAAATAGGTAAATAAATAAATAAATCAGTGAGAGTCAGCAACTGAGCAACTGTCACGTGAAACGTAGGCTACTTAGTTCCCAAATTCTAATTGGGCTCCTGAATCTCTTGTTATTTATTTATTTTATTTATCTGCAAAGCATTTTATTCACACAAAAAACAACAAATTCTCCCATTCCATTTTTGAGAAAATTTGAGCAGTTAATTCCTTGCCATTATTAGCTTAATTAACAGCTTTATTTATTTACCAATACCATTGTCGTGAATATATTATTTTTAAATGTAAATATTTTGTACTCGTATTTTTTATTACACGTATCCCACATTTATTTATTTATTTATATATTTTGCTGCCATCTTGCTAATTTACTCATTGATCCATTGTCATGAAAAAGGAAACGGAAACGTGGCTTCTTCTCGGTGTTATTAAAAGGGCAAATTCCGAGCACCGGGGTGTCGAAATCGCCAAAATGAGCGTTATTTTATGTGTTTAGAGGAGAAGAGGAGTCGACTCCACTCAGACTTTGTTTCAGCGCTGGTGTAATTTGACCTTACTTGAGGGGGGAAGTGACGTCGTGACGCTCGGAAGGCTTTCGACCTCACTGGCAGGAAGTCCGAGCCCAGACAGTTCGGGCAACTCCGTAAGAAAAGAAAAAAAAAAAAGAAAATAAGAGAAAAAATCGAAGAGCCGAAAACGGGTCGAATCGGCTCAGCTGAGCGCTTTCGGACCTATTTCTTCGGAAAGCGGAGGGGATCCCCGGGGGAGGGAGCGCCACCGGTAATTTTAGGCCTGATTTTTTTTTCCTAGCTTGTTTTTTTTCTCTTGCAGCTGTCGCCCCTCTCTCTTTCTCTCCTTCGCTCTCTCTCTTTCCTTTTTTCTCTCTCACTCGCTCTCCCACTCTTTTCCCTATCTCTCTCCCCTTTTAACCTCTCCCTCTATATCTCTCTCTCTCTCTTTCTCTCTCTCTCTCCCTCCTTCGTGCCGGAAGTCTGCGTAAAGCCTCGGTTTCAGCGTCGACGTTTTTTTTTTATTTTTTTCACCTCACTTGTTCTTTTTTTTTTCCTCAACCTCGACTATTTTCCTTTTTTTTCCTCCCTGCTTTTTTTTCCTCCGCGGACTCTTCGGCAGCGGAGAGCTTCTATTGAGCTTTAACGGCTTGAACGTTTAACACGACACGCCGTGGACACATCACCGAGTCAACGACCGAGACGAAGAAATAAACCGATGTTTTACAGTCTTGCTCTCTTTAGTGATCCATGAACCAATTTAAAAGCAAACCAAAACACCTTATTCTTCTTTTTATACCACATTTTGCCCGGCTTAACTCGGAAAAAAGGGTGTTTTTTGAGCTCTGCTCGCTGAGCCCGCCAAACTAGAAACGACAGCAGGCTGTTTGGAGCAGTAACGGTCAAATTAATGGCGTAAAAACAATAAACTGAAGGTGAATATTCATTATTATAGTGAAATATAGATGTCTGGGTGGGAAACTAACACGGATACAGAGCCTTTTAGCCTGGTAAACTGTCCTGTTGGCCTACCACGGTCATTCCTGCAGCCCTACCAGAGGATATATTTGATTTTCTTAGCAATTTTTTAAACCTGAATGCTTGTTTCAGTATGGCGTTGCTTGGTTAAAGGAGAACCCCACCGATTTTTCAATAATTCTGCATAATTAAATGGTTGAGATGTAAACAAAGCCCTTCAGATTGGTTTGGTGTGAAATGCTCCTTTCTAGAGAAACGTAATGAGTCAGAACTGTTCACAGTGGTGGTGATAGGAACCAGACGTCCACCTCTAAAAGCTCCCTCACAGAAAGTTACTACATGAAACGGTTAGATATGTGCTGCCCGATGTCTGACACATTGTTTTATGATAGTTTTGTGATGAAGTTTTGGCTTAAACTGTATTGTAATCCCCTTGTTTTGACCTATTCATGGTGGACGGGTGTATGCGGGGTGTTGTAAGGCAAAATAGTCCCCACAAAACTTTTTTTTTTCAGATTTATGACTATTTTACCTTCATTAACATTACATATAAAAAAACTCGAGTAGGTTTACGGTGGTTTCGGACAGTAAATAAAAGGGTAAAATATTTTAGTGTTGTATACATGGCGACCCCTGGTTCCTGTCACCCTGTCACCACCACTGTAAAGAAGTCTGAGTCAGTAAGTTTCTCTACAATAAACAATGGCATTTTGCATCAATTTACTCTGAATGTCTTTGTTTACGTCTCTAGGAATGAATTATTCAGAAAATTTGAAAAATTGATGGCATTCCCCTGTTAGCCTTCGTTTCTGTTCCACTTCCAGCACAAATGCAGGTGTATTTTTGAGTCAGCTGATTCTCTCTATACTTTCATACCGTTATTGTTTTTCACTTTTAGTGAATTTTTGCATTTTTGGAATTATTTTTGGCTTACATTATTATTTGCAATGTTGTCCATGAAATAATGGGGTCCCTGTTGCCAAACGGTCTGTCTTAATTTTTCCCCCCTTTGTTTAGGTGCTTTACATGTGAATATGTTCTAGCAGTTAAAGGAGAATCCCACTGATTTTTCAAAATTTCTGAACAGTGAAATGTATAAGATGTGAATGAAGGCGCTTAGTGTTTTATATAAAATGTGCAGTTCTAGATATACTTACGGATTCGGAACCGTACACAACAGTGGTGATAGGAACCAGACGTCCAAATGCCTCTAAAAGCTCCCTCACATGAATTTATCCAGTTAAACGGTTACAAAAGTGCTTCCTAATGCCTGACGCATTGTATTACCATAGTTTTGACACAAGCATTTGGGCTATAATGTATTTTTTTAATCCGTTCATGGTGGAGAGGTAAATACAGGGTGTTATAAGGCAAAATAGTCCCAAAAGAAAACTTATTTTTTCAGGTTATTCACTATTTTGGTTTTGGATAGTAAATAAAATGGCTTTATTTGTGTTGTAGACATTGAGAGCCCTGATTCCATTCACCACCACTGTAAAGAAAATCAGTCGGTAAGTTACTACAATGAAATATTTCGCATGAAACCACTCTGAATGACTTTCTTTACATTGTAAAGGCTGAATTATGCAGGAGTTTAAATTAAAAATGGATGGAATTCCCCTTTAAGCACAACATATGTTGTAGTGTGGGTGCTTCAGACTATTCACACTCAAAGAGCAGTTTGAAATTGATAAAAATGAAAGTTATTGTATAAATTGCAAGTTTTCTTTCTGGTTAATCTGCTGTCTGCCTGGTTAACCTTTACAATATCATGTAAGGTTCACTGTCATTTTAAAAAAAAAACAGCAAGCGATCAGTCCAGTCCAAACATGCTATTTCAGATGCAAGTCATTCATTTCGCATAGAGTAGCAGCACACAGGAAGCAGGAGTTCATTAACTCTGTTAGTCCCCCTTCCCTGAAGGGGAATTCCACCAATTGTTCAAAATTTCTCCATTAGTCAATTGTTAAGTTATTTAGACTAGCTTGATGTGGAATGCCTCATTTTTGAGTCATAATTGTTCACAGTGGTGGTGATGGGAACCAGACATCTGAAGTTATTACATTAAATATTATATGCTTTTGTGCTGTAGTGATTTTCCCCAAAAGAAAACTTATTTTTTCATATTTATGATTATTTTTCCATCATCAACATTACATTCACTGGTGGTTTTGGATAGTAAATGAAATGGCTGCATTTGTGTTGTTGACATGGTGACTCCTGGTTCCTATCACCACCACTGTAAAGAAATGAGTTGGTAAGTTTCTCTACAACAGTGGTCACCAACGCTGCTCCTGGAGATCTTCACCTCCAATTCTAATCAACCCCACGTAATTATTGCCTTCAGAAATCCTCGATTAGCTGAAGGAGGTGTGTTAGATTGGGGTTGGAGGTGAAAGGTGGAGGGTTGGTGATCACCGCTGTACAATGACCACCAAATCAAACCACTCTGGATGACTGTGTCTGCATCTAAATGACTGAATTGTACACACACTCCACAAAAATGGTGGCATTTCCCTTTAAATATCACATATGGAGAATATTGTGACATTGAATTTTGTTAATACCTCATATATGCCTAGTGAAACGATGATGGGTTGTTTCTCTTACCACACTTTTGTCTTGTTTAATGCAGGAATGATGGAGGACTCCCATTTTAACTCCTACTTCTGGTCCCCAGTGCAAGGACAGGTAAGAACGTGTTGCATTTCAAGCCACAGAAAAGTCCATTCTTGATAGTGAGTGATGTTCAACACAATACCAGCATGTTTCCGTTAAGGCTGTTTGTGTGTGTTTGTGGTGCGTGTGTATTCTCAATTCAGATTGAGAATGCTGTGTTTCTAAACAAGGTCAAAGAGCAGCTGGGACAGGACAAAAACCCCGCCTACCCGCATGGCTCCACCCACTACCCCACCACAGCGGTGGTGGCGGTCACCGGCGGCGTTGCCATGGACACAGTGGCCAGCGGTCGGGCACTGAAACAGGAACAGCCGCATCCACCCCAGTCCTCTCACAGCATCACCGTGCTACCAGTTCCGTCTACTGGAATCATGACAGCAGGTATTGTTTACACCAGGGGTCAGCAGTTCAGGTCCTGGAGATCTAACGCCCGGGAGAGTTTAGAGTTTAGAGTTCACCAATCAGTCAGAACATTAAAACCTTTGTTTCTACACTCACTGTCCATTTTATCAGCTCCACTTACTATATAGGTGCACTTTGTAGTTCTGCGGTTACAGACTGGAGTCCATCTGTTTCTCTGCATACTTTGTTACCCTGTTCTTCAGTGGTCAGGACCCCCACAGGACCACCACAGAGCAGGTATAATGTGGGTGGTGGTTCATTCTCAGCACTGCAGAGTATGTGTTGTGCTGGTACGAGTGGATCAGACACAGCAGTGCTGCTGGAGTTCAAAAAATGATTAAAAGCTTCAGAGAAAATAGCACCTGCATCTGTAAGTAATTTATAGAAGTATTTACATACACTAGATATCAATTAAAAGATTTTTCAATAGACTTTTTAAGATACTTAAATAACATCACTTTTTGTTGTCATAGGTTTGGCCCATAGTGCACATCCGTGTCATAAATAAGTATGAATACAATACTACGCTGTATCAGAGGCCCCCCTCCATTTATTACATTTCTAGTCAAAATGGCCTTTTTAACAGATATTTCTAATGAGAATAGATATAAAATCTCATATATAATATAAGAAATATAAGAAGGAGAAAGTCAGAGTGGAAATTATTGGTGGAAAGAAAAGGAGTTTCCAAAACTTGAGTTCAAAAAGTGATTAAAAGCCTGGAAGAGCTGGTCGACACCAAAACTGCCCCCATCAGATAAACAGCACTTAAAGCTTTCATCTTTGAGAGAGAGGAGAAAATCAAGCTGCTTCAGATCTGAATACATCCACAGGTGTTTCTGTCCATCCTTCCACTGTGAGAAGACGACTCAGCGCTGTGGGTCTGAAAGGATGTGTAGCTGATCAAGAAGAACCTCACTGAGAAAAGGGAAGAAATTTTGTACTGGAGCACTGAAAGTGGACATCTGAGATGTGGAGAGAGGTTTTATGGCCTGATGAGTCCAAATTTGTAATTGGGATTAGATGCCGAAAATGCAACCAACTTCAGAGACTTTGGAGAAGTGGAAAAATATCCCTGCAGGTTGCTTTGAGAAACTGAAAGCAAGTCTTCTAAAAAAAAGAATGGAAGCTGTAATCAAAGTTAAAGTTTATTTATATAGCGCTTTTTACAACAGGTGTCGTCACAAAGCAGCTTTACAGAAAAAAAAATCCAGGTCCGAGCGCCCATGAGTGTTGCCAATGGCGACAGTGGCAAGAAAAAAACTCCCTAAGTAGAGGAAGAAACCTTGAGAGGAACCAAGACTCAAAAGGGGAGCCCATCCTCCTCTGGTTGACACCAGATAGCAAACAGCATTAGTATAAAATATTAGAATACAAAACGGGGAAAAAAATAATAAAAATATTACGGGGTAATAAATGTAAAGAGTGGACACACTGAACACTGAAAAATTTTATATTATATTGAGTTGTTGAGGCTTCTGTTAAATGTTTTTTGACGCTGAAAAATGAATAACTGGTACTTTTGTAATCGCAGTTCAAGAGAGTGCAGTTTTCAAATCGCAAGAGCTGCAATTTAACAAAAAATAAAATTATAGCCTGCATTATCAAAAAACATTGTCTTTTGGCACACTACATTCAGGGGTCAAGCCTCAAGCTAGAAAAAATGGATATTCTGGTCTTTTTGGCAAAAAAGCCTGAACCTTAATTTATAGAAAATAATCGTAATTTAAATTGCAGTTGCAATATTAGTCAGAAAATCACCATTAGATATTTTCCCCACATCATTCAGGCCTACTTTTGGGGGTTGTAATGAAACACAGTAAGAGGGCAGAGCTCCAGGAGGAGACCTAGACATCATTGGTATAGATGGTGTTGTTGGGATATTTGAAAAACAACCAAAAAAATGGTCAACCATTTGCCCAGCTCATTATCATTAGTAATACATGTAAATTTAAAGGGACAGTTAAGGCAGTAGTTTAATATTTTTGCTGACTTAAAACAGCTGTATTATGGTACCTATACCACATACCATACTGTAATTATATTGCTACATATTGTGATTACAAAATGCCTAGCAGTGTATTAAAAACACTGGTGATGGCAGGGTTAAAGATTGGCCTGCATTATTTTGACCAAATTTCTCGCATCATTTAAATTCATCAAAACAGCCACAGAAATGCAGGGGTTGGTCAGAAAGGTCAAAGATCACAGCACACAAAAAATGTCATTTGTTGGAGACGTATTTCCATATTGCTCTCTATGATGCCAATATTTCAAAGGTATATATCACAGCAGCAGTTAACAATAATATTGTACAGATCTAGTAGGAAGAGCCACAATTGCTAGAAACTACCGCACGAGCTCTCACGACTATAAGTCATTAGTGAAAGTAGGGCTGAACGATTTTGGCAAAATTTCGAATTGTGATTTTTCTGACCAATATTGCGATTACGATTTTAATTGCAGTTGTTTAAAAATGAGGTATATATTGAGGTATGGGCCTTTTTTGGGTAAAAAGACCAGCATATCGCTGCTGTCAGAACAAAACCTCGTATCTCCAAAAAGGTAACTTTACAGGAGACTGAAAAATGTTCTTAACTTCATATTGAAGTAAATGGAGAAATAATTTTTTCCAAGTAATTTTGGACCACTTCTCTTGGTCCATTCGTCATGGAATTACACAACGTAAAGGGCAGCTGCCTTTTTCCAACTATGTCAAAAAATGAAAAATGACAAAAATGGAGATACGAGGTTTTGTCCCGACAACAGCAATATATTCTTTCTGGCTTGAGACCTAAACTGAAAGTGCGCCAGCATGCCGGTTATTTGCGGTCATGATGTCAAAGGAGTTCACAAGCTCCATGTTATTAGGTAAAATTTCCCTACTTACAACTTGCATCATATCAACGTTGTTGACAACAGACTGTAAGCCTATAATAAAAATTGCAGCTCCTGCGATTTGAAAATTGC
The DNA here is from genome assembly GCF_904425465.1 of Colossoma macropomum. NCBI lineage: Eukaryota > Metazoa > Chordata > Actinopteri > Characiformes > Serrasalmidae > Colossoma > Colossoma macropomum. Next base: position 40,029,629 of record NW_023494785.1, read on the forward strand.
ACTCGTCCAAATTGCGATTTCGATTTAAAAACGATTAATCTTTCAGCCCTTAGTGAAAGTATAACTGCTGAGACCTATTTCACTGCCTCTGTCCACCACCCTGTGTTTCACTCTTATCTTTCACTTTCTCCCTCTGTCCAGCGGGTTTGGTCACTCTGGTCTCTCCGGTTTCCTCCGCCCCGTCTCTCATCCCTGGACATCCTACGACTACGATGATAACGTTACACACAGGTAATGCGCTGCCAAAGCCTCCTTAACAAATCAGTAATAACCTGGAAAACAACCCACATTGCTGGTCAGTGGCCTCTGAGCTTTACATTGCTGGAGCCATTTGATGGGTTATTGGATCAGTCCAGCAAATTTTAAGCCTAATCTCTGTCTACTGCATCTGGGGCGCATAGCTGATCACCACAAACAATAGTTATTTGTACTTTGAAAAGAACAGTAAGCCTGTTTATTCACGTGAATGTTTCTGTCTGAAAAGATGGCAAAAAATAGCACATTTGGTTCAAGAAAACAACAAAATTTGACCAAAAAATCGATAAATAGTCCTACTGTGTCAAAATCTAAAACTTTCCACACAGCTGATATGACTGTTCGCTTCTTATCTGAATTTTCCAATCCACCTTAAATGGTGTGGCGGTTACATTCTAGTGCTTACAGGCTCTAGAATGTAACCGCCACACCTTTTAAGGTGGAACAGAAAAATATAATAAGAAGCTAGCACAGGGGTCAGCAACTCAAATGTTAAGAGGGGCCATTTTGTCCTTTCAACCAAAATCAAACCACCTTGGGAGCCTCAACATTTTGTGTCCATTTTATTTAAGTAAAAATATGTTTTTATATGTGCTACCTTATGTCCTAGTATAGATTAAAAAAAGTAATATAATTGAAAATGCAGACTTTGCTCTGCTTTAAGCTTTAGCTCAGCTATAGCTGCTATTCTCGCTTCTCTGACAGGAAACTTTTCCACAAAAGTAGAACAGCGTCTTGTAAAATGTCTCTCAGCATTCGCTTTTTTACAAGGCTGAAATCAGCTTCTCATTCTCCAGCTTCTTGTTAGAATGTTTCTGTTGCACCTTAAATGCAACTGCTGCACCATTTAAGGCGGAACGAGATCATTCGAACAAGAAGCTGACTTCAGATTAAACGTATTAGGAATCCAGCTGAGTGCTTATAAATGCAAAAAAGTCCATGCTTCTCCAAATTATTGATGTAAATCTTTCACTTTGGCTTTTCGTTAGCTACTAGCCAGGCAAGACCAACAGTCTGCACGGCAATCCTCAGGGTTGGTGAATTAGCAGTTCTAGGCTACATTAATTCCAGTGATTAAGACCATTTATTGTTAAAACTGTGTTGAATGATCAGCAGAGCTTTATTTTACTGTAAAGGAGGATTATTTTATTTTTACCTAAAGATCTAATTCTGCTGTGGAGCCGCAACAGGGCAGTAAAAGAGCCGCATGTTGCCGACTCCTGAGCTAGAGAATACAAAGCTAACTTTAGCCGCAACTTCACAGACACGTTCAAACAGTTTGAGCGGCAGCAGATCAACACTGAAAATGTTGGCCATGTGGAACTATTTTACAGTTTCTACGAAAGGTTTGTTAGACAAGCGATTTGTGATAAGTGTTCATGTTGAGTATCAGGAGGAGGTAGAGCACCCAAGAACTTCACTGTAGATTTTATTTCAATTAAACACGACACCCCTCTCAATATGCAGAATACAGCACAGGAAGGAAAGCTCCTGCCATCATGGCAAGGCCATCGCTAGCCTCAGGTTTTAAAATGAAAAAAAAATTCACAAACAACAGCCAAAGTGCAAAGTATGAATGAAAATCTATTGAATTTTTTGACTTGGATGACCAGCCATTCTCTGATGTTGGATTTCGTGGTACAAAGTGTAGCCTATGTGTCATAATTATTTAATAATTATTAATAACAATAATAATAAATCCTAAAAACATCATGGTCTGTTGCATCATAACGGCTGTACTGTTAGAGTAAACAGCTGTCGTTTCAAATTTAGGTGAGGGTGCATTTCAAACAGCCCTTCACCAGCAGCATTCATCAACTGGCTTATATTATAAAGCCGACAGGGTTTCGATTCTTTTCTAGAAACAGTGATACGTATTGAAATCATGCTCTGTGATAATCAACTATGCCCTACACATGCAGCAGATAGATACACTTACCAATATTAAAACTGAATATTTTTCAACACTTGCAGCGGATAAGAAAGAGGAGGCCGTGTCCTGCCCCCCTGTTGTCATACCGATACCATCGAAACGAGGCAGGAAGAAGAAATCGACCATACCGCTGATGGGCTCAGCCACAGGAAGTGACACACTGATGCTTAGTCATCTGCCTGGACAGGTACCTCTCTGAGACAGGAACACATACATACACACATACAGGTTGTGTCTCATGACTGTGCTGTGCATGTATGGGGGGGCAATATGGTGGTGCTTATCGTTATTGTGATGAATTATATAACATGTCATACTATGCTTTTCTGAGCGTATCATGGATTTTGTCAGGACTCACTAACTAACTGCTTGTTTCATTACAAAGAGTCTGTCTAATTGGATTTAGTGCAGTGTGTGTAATGTTGGCTAAAATTACTGTATTCATAGGTCTGGATAGTATTTTTAATATGGTACTACCGGTTGTTTTTTGTTTGCTCCAACTTATCAAACTAAATATTGTGCTGCATATCATGTAGTAGCGAACCATGACTCTTAGAGCTAAATAACAAAACTCAGTCAAAAACACATACATAGATCAGGCATAACATCAAGACCACCTCCTTGTTTCTACGCTCATTGTCCATTTTATCAGCTCCACTTACTATATAGGTGCACTTTGTAGTTCTACAGTTACAGACTGTAGTCCATCTGTTTCTCTGCATACTTTGTTAGCCCCCTTTTACCCTGTTCTTCAGTGGTCAGGACCCCCATGGACCCTCACAGAGCAGGTACTATTTGGGTGGTGGATCATTCTCAGCACTGCAGTAACACTGATGTGGTGGTGGTGTGTTAGTGTGTGTTGCACGGGTACGAGTGGATCAGACACAGCAGAGCTGCTGGAGTTTTTAAACACTGTGTCCACTCACTGTCCACTCTATTAGATGCACCTGCGTTGTTGATCCAGCCTGTAGATGTAAAGCCAGAGACAATAGCTCATCTCTTGCTGTACAGTATGAGCTAATCATCCTCTAGTCCTTCACCAGTGGTCACCGGACGCTGCCCACAGGATGCTGTTGGCTGGATATTTTTGGTTGGTGGACTATTCTCAGTCCAGCAGTGACACTGAGGTGTTTAAAAGCTCCAGCAGCGCTGCTGTGTCTGATCCACTCAGACCAGCACAAGACACACTAACACACCGCCACCACGTCAGTGTTACTGCAGTGCTGAGAATGATCCACCACCCAAATAGTACCTGCTCTGTGAGGGTCCATGGGGGTCCTGACCACTGAAGAACAGGGTAAAAGGGGGCTAACAAAGTATGCAGAGAAACAGATGGACTACAGTCTGTAACTGTAGAACTACAAAGTGCACCTATATAGTAAGTGGAGCTGATAAAATGGACAATGAGCGCAGAAACAAGGATAATGTTGTGCCTGATCGGTGTATATGATAATGGTAATTATAGAAACCCCTATGACATTCTAATAGTATGTTAGCACTAAGCTAACTTTTTTGGGCTGTTCTAAAACATGAACATTTAAAGACATTTTAACATTATATTTTACCTTGTATGTAGCAGTTTTACAGTGACATTTCAGTAAATAGCCTTCGTTTTTACAGCTGATGGAAACCCATTGGTTTTGCCACAGCTTGCACACACAGTAAATGTTACATATGAAGGCCTAGATCAAAGGTCTTGGATTTAGAAATTTGGATCTTTAATCCAGTTTCCAGACTGTGATTTTTATAATAAATCACACCTCAAGCCTATATTTTGTCTGAATTTCTGCATAATTGAATCATTAAGATGTGAACAGAATGGTTAATTAATAGCAAATCTTATCGACTTTGATTTTCTTTACAGTGGTGGTGATTGGAACCAGGGTCACACTGCCTCATATAGACTTTTTATTTACTATCTAGAACCACCAGTTGAACCTACACATGTCTTCTGAGGTTTATTATGTAATGTTGATGGTGGTTAAATAGTCATAGATTTGCCTTACAACACTTTGTAAGTATCTCTCCACCGTTAATGTCTTCTTTCATGTAGTAGCTTCCTGTGATGTAGCCTTTAGAGGCTTTGGACGTCTGGTTCCTATCACCAACGTTGTGAACGACCGATTTCTTTAGGATGCTGCATTTCACATCAAACCACCCCAAACAACACTGTTTACATCTTAACCATTTAATTATGTGGTATAAGCTTTGATCCCTTGTTAGCCACATGAGCTGAATTCCTAACAAGCCAAACTATTACGTATAAGCAGTGGTGGACAAAGTACACAAATCATGTACTTGAGTTAAAGTAGAGATACCCAAGGTAAAATATTACTCCAGTAAAAGTAGAAGTTCCTCCCTTTAGACCTCCACTTGAGTAAAAGTACAAAAGTACTTGCATTCAAATGTACTTAAGTATCGAAAGTAAAAGTACCAAAAGATTAATTATGACTCTGATGTCCTATTATCATTTTTGTAACAAGACTCTGCTTCATTAACTCATTTTAGATGAAAATACTCCAGTGTCTCTCTTGGTAAACCAGTCTTTTAATAGAATGTCATTAATTAGTGACGCTGATGTCTATTAAAATTATCATGAGCACAAAACACTGAAGGCAAACAGTTTCCATCAGGTAGAACTGAGTGGCTCTGAAATCACTTTTTACAAACAAGCAAAGTTTCACTTTAAGATTTATTTGCAGATTAGTTACAAGTTTAAGTTTAATAAAATCTTTAAACTCAGGTTCACAAATGAGTTTCCTTTACTAAACTGCATCTGTAGGTCTCTGTTCATAAACATAAACTAGCCAAAACTAATTTACTATAAAATGAAATAATGTTTGTATAAATTCAGAAAAAAGACACGTCAGTCACAACTGCATATGTGTACATATTTCTATATTGTGGTCTTTTTACACAAAGTTAGGTTAGTTCATCATTTATGTTGAATAGACACTCCCAAAACTTTACGCTGCTGCACTGATGTTGAACCGTGTGCTGCACTGGGTCGGTATGACCAACAGGTCAAAACAAGCTCAGGACAAAGTGCGCGCTGTGCCCTGATTGGTGTTCTTGATTCGCGCTTCTTTTGTTTTGACATGTTATGTTTTTATACACACATAAACCAAAAGGAACGACAGATTTCTCATAATGTAGTGGAGTAAAAAGTGAGATATTTGACTTTGAAATGTAGTGGAGTGAAAGTAAAAAGTCGCCCAAATTGGAAATAAAGTACAGATACACGAAAAACTACTTAAGTACAGTAACGAATTACATTTAGTTAGTTACTGTCTGCTTTTAAGAGACAGAAGACCTAAATAACTGCATGTTGACCTTGTCTTATCTCAGCTAATGTGCTCTATTCTTCTCCTCAGCACCATCCTGCTGAATTCCATGACCTCTCTGCAGAAGAAGGCCACGCTGGGAAGGAGAAAACGTACAGGTACGGCATCTCTGAAGGATGATAAATCAGCATGCGTGTTTTGTGTGCGTTTTTCCAGAAAGCTCCTAGCAGAGGCAGGACTGAAACCTTTGTGCATTGTCCACTCGCACGGCAGCGATGCATGGCCTCCCCAACCAACACGCACACAGACATGCTTGAGCTTCGTAGGCTGAGTGCTGAATGTGAATGTGTGGCTTTGCTTTAGCGTAAGCAGCGCTCCTGTGTGCGTCCACGTGGCTGCATGCGCCCGCATGGCTGACCTCAGCTACACACAAACACGCACCCTCAGACAGACACGGCTGCAGACTCTCTCCTCCACTCGTTCGCTCTCTCACTCACTCACTCCTCTCCTTCATCCGTCTGCGCTCGTCTTTCTCGCCTTTCCTTCTCATCTTTCTGTTTGTCGCCAGTCTACGGTTTCCCTCTCCCTTTCCCTTGTTTTCTTCGCTGATCTCGCTCTCTCTCTCTCTCATGCCCTCCGTCCTCCTCCTCTCATCCTTTTCCCTTTTTTTTTTTCCTCTCCTCTCTTCCCTTATAACTCGCTTTTTTCTTCTTTCGTCCTCTGTTGTTTCCATCAATATCTTACGCACTCTCTCTCCTCCTCTGCTCACCCTTTACTTTCAATGGCACTTCTAAAATGAACTCGTCCCCCATAACGCGCACTCTTTTATTTCCCTCTCTATTTATTCATTATCATCCCACTCTCTCTCTCTCCATCTACCATCTTTTTTTCCTCCTCCCTCCCTCCCTCGTACTTTCATTTCATTTGTAAATGGACCTTTCCCGTATAACTCACTTTTTTCCTTTTTTCACCCTCTGTTGTTTCCCTCATTAACTGACACTCTCTCCTCACCATTTCCTCTCTCTCTCTATCCATCTCCCTCCGTCTTTTTTTTTATTTCTCCTCTTCTTTCCCACTTCTGAATGGGTTTTTTTGTTTAACTCACTTTTTCATCCATTTCCCCTGTTCATTTCTTCACTCTCTCCCTCCATCCACCCTTTTCTTTTTTTCCCTTTTCTTCCTCTATTTATTCATTATCATCATCCCATCATCATCCCACTCTATCTCTCTCTCCAACCACCACCCCCCTCATACTTTCGTTTCATTTGTAAATGGACTTTTTCTGTATAACTCGCTTTTTCCGTTTTTCACTCTGTTGTTCCCCTCATTAACTTACACTCTTTCCTCACCATTTCCTCCCTCTCTCTATCCATCTCCCTCCTCATCTCCCTCCCTCCACCTTTTTTTGCTTCTTTTTTTCCCCACTTCTAAATGGGTTTTTGCTCTAACTCACTTTTTCATCCACCCTTTTCTTTTTTCCCCTTTCCTGCCTTTTTTCTTTTCTCCTTTCATTTCTAAACGGACATTTTTTTCTCTTTCATTATCTTTTCCATCTGCTCTCCCTCCATCTCTTTCCCTTTTTTCTCTTCTCTCTCTTTCTCTCTCATGCTCTCTTCCCACTTCTGAATGGATGCTTATAACTCACGTTCCTTTTCTTCTCTCTCTCTCTCTCTCTCTCTCTCTCCATCTACCACCTTTTTTCCTCCTCCCTCTCTCATACTTTCATTTGTAATTGGACTTTTCCTGTATAACTCACTTTTTCTCCCCCCTCATCTCCCTCCCTCCATCTTTTTTTACTTCTTCTCTTCTTTCCCACATCTGAATGGATTTTTGTTTTCAACTCACTTTTTCATCCATTTTCCCTGTTCACTTCTTCACTCTCTCCTTTCATGCACCCTTTTCTTTTCCCCTTTCCCTCCTTTTTCTTTTCTCATTTTATTTCTAAATGGACTTGTGTCTTTCTCTCCATCTCTTTCCCTTTTTTCTCTTCTCTCTCTTTCTCTCTTATACTCCTTCCCACTTCTCCACCCCTTTTCTTCACTCTCTCCCTCCATCCACCCTTTTCTTTTTTCATTTTCCCTGTTTTTTTCCTTCATTAATTTGTCCACTTTCTCTTCTCCCCCTCTCCGTACTCCTTCCCTTTTTCTTTTTCTCTTCTCTCTATTGTACGTTTTCTTATTGCATTCTGAATGGACCCTTCCCTTACGACTCACATTTTCTCTTTCTCCTCTGTTTCTCTCTGTTCTTTTCTTCTGATCTCATCCACACTCTCTCTTTCTCTCCGCTGACCCTTTTTTCTTTTTCTGTCTTCTCACTCATACTTTTTCACATTCCCTATAACTCCCCCCCCCTTTTTCTGTCATAAACTGGTCTACTTTCTCTCTCTCTCCTCACTCTTTCCTTTTTTCTCTCTTTTCTCTCGCATACATCTTATTCCACTTCTGGATGGACACCTTATATCTCACACTTTCCCTTTCCATTTCACTTTGTTTTCTTCACTGATCTCTCTCTCTCTCTCTCTCTCTCTCTCTCTCTCTCTCTCTCTCTCTCTTTCTTTCTCATACTATTATCTGTTTTTCCCCCTTCTGTGTCCCTCCACCCCTTTCTTTTCTTTTCTCTTGTCTGTCTCACCTCATTCTGAATATGGGCCCATCCCTTAAATCACATTCTCTTTTTACCTCATCTTCTCTACCTCCATTCATTCTTTCACCTTCACTTGCTCCTTTTCATCTCATCTTTCTCCACTTTCCCTCTCTTTACGCACTCTCCTCATCCTTTCCTGTGTTCGTTCTCTTATCGCTCCCTTACACTTCTTGTAATTCCACTTCTGAATGGACCATTTTCCTCTAATCTTTTCTTCACTGATCTCATTCATTCTCTCCCTCACCCTCTTCTGCTACCTCTCCTCTCTCTCATACATCTCACCGCATTCTAAATATGGACACACATTTCCTTTTTCACCCCTTCTTCTTTTTGTCTATTCGTTCTTTCACCTTCGCTTGCTCTTTCCCATCTCATTTTCCCTCTCTTCCTCCTCCTCCTCCTCCTCCTCCTCCTCCTCTCATCTCTCTCTCCTCATCCTTCTCTCTCCCGGTGTGTCTGTGTCTCTGTGTTCCTGTGTGTAGGTGCCGGATGTGCGGCCTGACGTTCTGCAATAAGTCAGATATGCAGCTGCACTCCAAGTCTCACACGGAGGTGAAGGCGCACCAGTGTCCGCACTGCTCCAAATCCTTCGCTAACTCCAGCTACCTGGCGCAGCACAGCCGCATCCACAGCGGCGCTAAGCCCTACGTCTGCTCCTACTGCCAGAAGGCGTTCAGGCAGCTCAGTCACTTACAGCAGCACACACGGTACTGCGGGGCACAGGGAGGGCTGGCCAGACAGGCGGCGGAGTGCGTGAGAGAGCATGTGTATGAGTGTGAGAGAGAGTAGTGAGGGGGGTAATACACAAGTAAAACAGTCAAGACTATGGCTGCAACGATTGGTTGCGGCTCTTTTGCTGTCCTGTTGTGGCTCCACAGCAGAATTAGATTTGTAGGTAAAAATAAAATAATCCTCCTTTACAGTAAAATAAAGCTCTGCTGATCGTTCAGCATAGTTTAAACATTAAATGATCTTAAACGCTTGACTTAATGTATAACTGCTAATTCACGCTTTAAGATTGGTGCACAGACTGCTGGTCACCATAGCAACGCAGACAACGTCTCGCCTAGCTAGTAGCTAACGAAAAGTCAAAGAAAAAGATTTAAGACAAACATCGATGATTTGGAGACGAATGGACTTATTTGCATTTATAATCACTCCAGCTGGTTTCCTGATACGTTTAATCTGCAACAAAAACTATCAAACACTAAAAAGTCACAAAGCTGAAGTCAGTTTCTCATTCGGCAGCTTATTGTTCGAATTCCCCCGTTCCACCTTAAATAATGTAGCCTCAGGCACCATTTAAGGTGGAACGGGAAAATTCAGACAACAAGCTGGCGAATGAGAAGCGACTTCAGCCTCGAAAAAAATCAAAAGTTGAGAAACATTTTACAAAAAACTTTTCCACTTTTGCTAAGTTTCCTGCTGGAGATGTGAGAAAAGCTGCTGTAGCTGAGCTAAAGCTTAAAGCAGAGCAAACTAAGTCTAAATTTTTGTTTATATTTTATTTTTTAGCCTCTACTAGCACATTAGCACATACTGAAACATATTTACAGCCAAATTGGTAAAATAGACATATGTCAAAATGTTGTGGCTCACAAGGTGGTTTGATTTTTGTTGAAAGGACAAAATGGCTACAATTTGGGTTGCCGACCCCTGTCTTAGTCAAACAAAACTATTGAATCATCGTCAATAGGTTAATTGATTATACAAACAATCTTTGGTTGCAGCCCTAGTCAAGACCAGAAGCAGAGGAATGTGTGAGTGTTACAGCAGCTTCAGTGGAAATCAATAGGGATTACAGAAGTATGTTATGGCTGTAGTAGCTCTCTAAAATAGGGCATGATGTGATGTGTCCCACAATACTGCCTATACCCTCAGTGAGTGGACCACTGGGCTAATACACCGCACTGTTCTACAGCGATACCCTCTGTGTATTGGGTGCACACATAGCAGTGAATCAGGCACTGTTGTTGTGGAAGATAATTTGGTCCGATACAACTGTAGGAGGAAGAGCGGAATGGTCTGCACGTTGTGATGAAAAAAAGCTTGAATCAAATGGGTAGAACATGGGTAGAGATGAAGATAGAAGCTTGTTGCTTTGCCCACAGATGTGTCCTTTCATATCTGGGCAAGCTTTTACAGAACCGAAAATCCCAAAAAAAATCTGACCCAATGTGATTTGAGTTGTAGTACTCTACTACAGGTCTTTACATTAAGGTCCAATCCCATTTCTTTTTTCTACCCCTACCCCTTGTTTTCGAGTGTCTCCTTGCCCCTTGGAACTGAGTCACAAGGGGAAGTGGTTGAAATCTCCCCCTACGAAATGGAACAACCCTCAAATAAAGAAGAACTTTACTTCATTAACAGCTACTCGCACTGCTCTGTAGGCGACCCTGCCAGTCTGCAGTGACAGCAGAGGAGGGTAAAGTTCAGCTCCTCACTGCTGGGCTTTAGTTACATTTAGGGCATCATATGCCTTCAAAGATGGGGGCAGTTATTTATTATCACCCACCCCTAATTCTTCAGTGATATGAAGCTGAAGTCAGATATTCACCAGCTTCTTGTTCGAATTTTCCCGTTCCACCTTAAATGGAGCGGCAGTTACCTGGCCTCAGGCATCAGAACTGCTGCACCATTTCAGGTGGAACAGGAAATTTAGCCAGCTAGCTACCGAGACATCAGCACACTATTAGTGATTATTTTTAATGCCTGTTATGAAGAAAAGGACCATAATACATTGAAACGACATTAAACTAAGACAATGCAGTGGTTATCGTAATTTATTAACTTAGAAAATTCTCACATTTGTGGGTTTCTTTGGTCTCTTGTTCAGCCATCTTGCCGTTTTGTTTATTTTTCTCATAACACTCTGTTTGGTCTCTGAAAAACCTCAGTTTGGAGGACCATGTAGCCCTAACACTTCACCCTACCCCTCTATCTCAACAAAAATCAGGACACCCTACCCCTAGACGTAGACAGGGGTAGAGATAAGTGGTCGGGGCGAGGGGTGAAATGGGATTGGGCCTTAGAGTGCAGTCAGCGTGAATGGTAAAGCATATCTCTTCTGTACTTTTGTATCAGGAAAGGTCTCTGAGCAGGCTAAGCATTTTCACTCAATGATGGGGGGCGGTGATTTTTAAGGAAGTGTGTTATCGTGAATAACATCATGGCTGTGATTTGGTCACAGGAGCAAGCTGAAGGCAAATACAGTAGATCGGGGTGCTCAGCCCTGCTCCTGGAGATCTAGCACACTTAAAAGCATTCAGTCGAGTTAGATTAGGGTTGAAGCTAAAATGTGCAGGGTGGCAGATTTCCAGAACCAAGACTTCTGTATAGATCATTCACAGCCATGATATTATTTGCAATAGCACACAACTCGGAGCGTTCTACCTCTGTATACAACAGTTCGGGGGCAAAAGTAAAGCAAAGAAGCCCCAAACATTGAGACAGATATGCTTTAATATTGGCTTTCTGCTAAGAAAAGTAGTAACTACCCCTTTGTGTTGGATAGAGCCAGAAAACTCACGCAATACTAGGTTTCACCTCCGTTTTATTCATACTTGACAGACTAATCTGACGTTGTTTTGTTCCAGCCAGCATGTAAAGCATTTTACAGTCAATCATGTCCGTCCAGTTCCTTTAGTTTAGTAAACTCGCTTAACCCTTGTGTGGTGTTGATGTGTTGTTACTCAGTGGTCCGGTGGACCCACCGCATTATTGTTTGTTTAAATCAATGCAGCCACAACAATTTATGTAAAAATACCAGATGTTTAAAATATCACAAGTGTCCAGCGTAGGGCTCTCCTTTAGCAGCTGTAGCCAGTCAGCAGCCTGTCCATGTTGTCCACACACACAGACGCACACACTCTAACAGCAGGTCATGAAGGAGGAGAACAGAGTGAAGGACACAGCACCTCCACACTTTCATTCCCCGCAGGTTCACCCAACACCACATGTGTAATATAAATGTGGGTGAACAGAGTGGAGTCACGGAAAATGGGTTATTTTATATGTTCTTCACAGAAAATGAGCAAAGACCAAGAAATCTGAGGTTGAAATAATAATAAATTTCATTTCATTTCATTTTTACTTTTGGTAAACACTGAAAATGGGTCCCACAGACCCCAACACCACACAGGGGTTAAGATTAACAACAGAATTAACGGTTGGAATTTGATGTAGGCCTGCTTTTACAATCTTCTCCAGAATATGACCAAACGGGCTACAGAGCATATTATCGTTTAGAAGTTACTTAATATATTGATTTTCTGTCTTTTTAAGTGCTAAAGCAGGAATTCAGTAGCGTTAGCTACAGCATAAAGTGAGTTACTTTGCAGCCGGTGCTCAGCGGACTGATAGTTATTGCGGGAAAGAAAAAGTGCTGTTATTTGTGATTGTGAAAAATGATTTCAGGTTGATTTTAATTTCAAATTATTTTCATTTTGTCTGCCCGTGAATAGTCACATTTTTGTGTCTGTGTAATCAAGCTAATGTTGTTATTGATGAGAATAATAATAATAAGTTCAACTTATATGGCGCCTTTCTTTACAGAGGTAGGGGAACAAAAAGAGTGAAAGTGCTGGGAAAAGAGGCAGGTTTTAAGCTGAGCTTTAAAGGAGGAAAGTGAGGGACAGTCATGGAGAGATCGCGGTAATGTGTTCCAAAGTTTGGGGGCCGTGATGCTGAAAGATCTGCCTCCAACAGTGACCAGTCTAGATTTTGGGACAGCAAGATAACCTGAGTCAGTGGACATAAGTGTTCGGGCAGGGCAGTAAGGGTGCAGGAGCTCGGCTAGATAGGCTGGTGGTAGAGCATGTAGAGATTTGTATGTAGCAGGAGGACTTCAAACTGGATACGAAGCAGGACAGGTAGCCAGTGTAACTGGCATTGAACGTTGTTCATCACAGTTGCCCTGTTTCGATTAACTCCAGCAGCATAGTCCAGCTTAGCAGCATAGCTTTTCAAACTGGAAACTCAACATCATGCAGTTCCCCTAAATCAATATCGCTACAGTTATTCATGAAGTTGAGGCTCTGGATAGCATTTTTGCTGTTGTTCTGCAAAGCTACAAAAGATCGCATTAGAGGGTGGAGCAGGGACACTGAGTGCGTTTACATGCCCTTTAGAATCCGATAGCTGCAGAAAATCTGATTTTGTCAGTAAATAGATCAACGCGTTTACATGCACTTGAGTAATCAGACAATAGGGAAACTCCAGGTCTACATGAGTCAGGCAGAAATCGGATTTCTGCTTTGCAACTAGCCAATAAACTCACAGAAGTAGACGTGACGTAAACGTAACGTAAAACTCTACCTGAAAATATGAACATACATCATCTAGAAGATTAAGAATATTTATATCCTTCATTTCGTCAAGCATGTGGTCGGTTTCAGCGTCGCTCCAAAAGTGTTTCACTGCGTCTCGCGACGACGCTGCTCACCTATTTCCGGTACCGCAGTCCGTATTCACACATGCGCACACCGAGAAATCCGAAAGAAATCAGAGTAAGAGTTTACATGCACTGAGAAACCTGATTACTGAGCTAAAATCCAGCTCTTTGATCAGATTTCTTATTCAGATTTTTAGGCCTTACTCCGATCTAAATAATCAGAGTGCTGTTTACATGACCATTTGATAATCAGATAACTGCAGAAATCCGATTATGATCGGGTTATTGAGTGCATGTAAACACTCATTGACAGATGGAACACTTTCATCTCCGAATATTCTGAAATGACTGCATTTGAGCAACTTGTATGAGACACTGAGACATCATGCTGGTAATCAGGCTCTGAATCAGTGAATCCAGAGGGCTCATTATGTGTGTAAGTTCATCTCTTTGTTAGAGCACTTTCACAACTTCTGTCCTTTGTTCTATTTCTAACTTCCCTTTGTTTCCCCTGTTTTCTCACTGTCACACTTTCTATCACTATTCAAGCCTGTCATTTTTCTCAGCTACCTTTTGCACCCTCTAGATATCTAACTCTCTGACACACACACACGCACACGTTCACAGAGCAAGGCAAGCAGGTAGTGTGTATGTGTGTGTGGGTTTGTGTGTGTGTGTGCTGCACTTTGACACCTTTCCAAGCCTCTGAAATAGAGGTCACTGGAGGGTCCTGTGCCCTGCTGAACTTTCTGTGGAATCATTGGAGGTGGAAGGTTTGGGGAGATTTTAAGGTTAATGGTGAGGAGATATAACTGGCCTTACAGTCACCTAATACAAACAGCTGAACCAGAACACAACTCCTCACCCCAGCGTTAGGTAGAAAGAGGAAAAAGCAGACCTGCTTCAGACGAGGGATGGACCGATAGTAATATCTGGTATTTTTCACATACAGTACTGTGCAGAAGTCAGAGACCACCGTGACATTTATTTAATTTCCAGTCAAGACGGCAATTAAATATGGAGATGAATGAGTTGAGTTCAATTGAAAAGCAATCACATGAAATGCATTGCACACATGACATTACTTTTCCAGTGACAGGCAGAATACATGCCAAAATGAAAAAGCATAACATAATTATTGCCTCGCTTTACCTCTTTACGGCAAAACAACGCATGAGGATTTAAATTTAAAAAATACAGTACTTTAATTTGTGTCAGAATCGACCACAACCCACAGCTATGCTTTCCACCATGAGGTACTTTAAATGGATTCGCCTCATTGAAGTGCAGTCATAACCGTGAAATACAGTGCACAGTGGATGCGGAATAACTACCAAAATGAAAAGTAAAACCTCCACCACAGTGTTTTTACGGTGCTTCACCTTTTTTTTGTACTTCAGATGTATTTACCTTATTGAAATCCATCCCAAACAGTGAAATGTAATGCACATATGAGATTGTGTTTAAACAGTGAGTGTGTTTACGTGCACTTAATAATCCGATAATTGCAGAAAATCAGATTTTGTCAGTAATCCGATCAACGCGTTTACGTGCACTTGAGTAGTCAGGTAATGGGGAAACTCCAGGTCTACATGAGTCAGACAGTAATCAGATTTCTGCTTTGCAACCTGCCAATAAACTCACAGAAGAAGACGTGATGTGACCTCATACTGCGGCTTTTTTTTTTTTTTAAACATGGCGCCACTTTACCTGAAATATTTCAATATTTCAATATTACAATATTTAATCCTTCATTTTGTTGAAAATGCGGTTGGTTTCAGTGTCGCTCCAAAAGTGTTTCACTGCATCTCGCGGCAACGCTGGTCGCTTATTTCCGGTCACAGACTAAGAACTCAGAAAGAAATCAGAGTAAGAGTTTACATGCACTGAGAAACCTGATTACTGGGCTAAAATTCAGCTCTCTATAGGATTTCTTAATTGGATTTCTAGATCAAAGAAATCAGAGTGTGACCATCTGAATAATCAGATAACTGCAGAAATCTGATCACAATCGGATTATTGAGTGCATGTAAACCCACTCAGTGATGTGGTAAATGTGTCAAAATGAAACATAAAAGATCCGTTACGTTGTCTTCCGTTACGTCGTCTTCCGTTACGTCGTCTTCTCACAGTGGAAGGATGGCTGTGGAGTTTTTTTTTTCCTTTTAGATCTGAAGCAAGGGTGGAGCTTAATTTTCTCCTCTCTCTCAAAGATGAAAGCTTTAAGTACTGTTAATTCTGTGTCTGATCTCCTCATAAATAACTTACTTAATGGTCATTGTGGCTGGTGGTCTCTGACTTTTGCACAGTTCTTGTACATATTGGTGGATGCCAATACTGATATATACACATTTAAATACATTGGTGTCTAGATTAGTGTTTCAGTATACTGTAACATTTATTTGTAGAGGGTTATAAATGCAGAAATGAATAAAATGCAGATATTTTACCATAATAACCCAGAGTCACCTTAATGTTCTGCTTTTCCCGAATACAATAAACGCATCAATATTGGTCTGAAATGTCTAAACATCTCAAATACATTAACGGTTATCTGCTGATACTGATATGGTTCTAGTATAATTGTGTAAACAAGCTTAAAACTGAAAACATTAAAAACGACAAAGCCAATGTCGCCAACAAATACACCCCACCATGTTAGCACTATTCAAACTACATGCGTAAATCATTACACATTTGCCTTCAAAGGTTGTTTGGCTATATAATACCAATAGTTTCATAAAATAGAAGAGTAAAGCTGAAGGTGATTGTAAACGACATGCAGCTGTAAAAAAAAGGTCATTTCCTCTTTCCCTGATTTCATTTAGGTAAACTTAATGAAACAAGAGGACAAACTGTGATAACAGCATGATCTGCAGTGGTCTAGGCTTGCTACTGGCTTGGCTTTAAGCTTCCATTACTTATTAGCCACATTAGCCTTGTTGCTCCAGTGCAGAACTAAAGAAGCCAACTTCAGACACCAAACATGTCTTGCTGATCAACTACGTCTGGGGTGGCATCGCTTTAAGTTCGCACCTACATCACTGATCACAGTGTTTTTGAATATCGCAACACATGTTTAGGTGAGAAGTGGCTTTCTCACAGCTCGACACTGGCAAACTGCTAACAGACGTGGACTTTTTCAACGTTAACTTTTTTGTTCTAGCTAAAAATACCATATTGTGTGTTTACGCTTGAAAGGCAACATGAAGAGCTTTCTGTGTGACAGTAAATATTTAGGGTAGGTGGCAACAGGCTGGAAGGAGTTGATTAACATAGCACAGCTATGGAGGAGTGTGAATGAGATTCAGGACATGAGGCCATGTTAAAGTCATGTGCACAACACATCACATTTATGGGTACTAATTTCAGCAAAAGCCCTGCATATTTATGAGACTGTTGTTGAACCCGCTCCCCTTTTTCTCGCTTTTTCTCTCTCTCTCTCCATACAGAAACCACACTGAATCCAAACCCCATAAGTGTCCTCACTGCTCGAAGACGTTTGCTAACACCAGTTACTTGGCCCAGCATGTGCGAATCCACACGGGAGTGAAGCCCTACACCTGCACCTACTGCCAGAAAAGCTTCAGGCAGCTCAGCCACCTCCAGCAGCATCACAGGTAAGATCTCTCTCTCTTGTCTCAGTCTGGACTTTATTTAGTTATTAATCTTAATATTTCTTATTCAGTAACTGCTTTAAATTGTTCTGTAACCGCCATGAACCTAACAGTGTCAAACAGTGACTATTAGAGCAACCAATCAACCAGTCGACTTTTATTTTTTTTGCTCGGAAACACATCGAGGGTGGCCCTCGTTTTCAGTGCAGCTAAGCATTTACAGTGCAAACAACAGGAAATAAAATAAAATGGAATTTAATCCGTTTCAACTAAAATGAACAGAACTACATGACCAAAACAAACAAAATCAAACAAGATAAGAAGGAAAATAAGAGAACTATTAAGATTTGATTAAGAAGGGGAACAACAGAATAAATAAAACAAAGATATAGTAGTTAAAGCCGATTAACAAGTATCAGTGACACTTTATTTTGAGTGGTTCTTTTTGGATGAAACAAACACTCAACTGACTCTCAGTAACATGTCCAAAACATATGAGGGTTAGGATTAGGTTTTGGGTTGAGGTGAAGGTTATGGTTAGGATTAGTCAAGTAAAAGGATTGTAAAAAAGTAAAACTAAAATCTAAACAGTAATAGAATTGAACCAAATTTCATTTAAATCAAATTTCATATCGACTTCTTTCTGGCACGTTCAAAGGACAGCGCTACCAAGGACCTCGCTCAGAACATGTCAGTTTATGTAACTGGACAGCTCAGCACGCTTGGAGGAGAACGCTAACTGCCAATTCTGTTACATCAGATAATAGATGATCACGTTGTGTAGCAGAGTGGTGGCTAGCATTGTGCTAAGTGGTGGCTAACATTGTGCTAAGTGGTGGGATTTATTATTCAGTAACTGTTAAAAATTGTTCTGTAGCTACTATGAAAAAGTAAGCATTGATTAGAAGGTGGTGGTTAAATTACATCAATCATGAATGCTAATATTTGAATTATGTATGAATAATTAAGTATGCACTCAATTTTGGATTTGCACACATGACACATCTACATCATACTGTTTGTTGGAACAAAACCTACTATTTTCATTTTTGTTGTTTTTCCGTTTTTGGCATAATTTGAAAATGCCTGTTCTCCTTTACATTGTATATAAATTTCATGATAAACTGACAAAAAGAATCAGCCCAAAATTACTTGGGGGGGAAAAATTTCTGGTTCCATTGACTTACATTAAAGGTAAAGAAGGTTTTTTCCTTCTCCTGTAAAATTACCATTTTGGAGATAAAAGGTTTTGTTCCGACAGCAGCGACATGTTTATTGGGAGTTTTGGAGGGACTTTTCAGTCATGCTAAGTTAATGAACATCCATGGGCCAACGACAGGCTTGTTGTCCATCAGACAAAATTGATGAGCACCATCACCGCCTATTTCTGAAGGCATTGACTTGGTTTAGAAATTTCACATTTACTTGTTTCCCACTTTGATAAGTCCCACCAACATTTAGCTCAGAATTTCTTAGTTTTCCCAGACGTTTCCATTATGAAATTGGCCCTGTGAGACATTCTAATTAGGAGTCTGGCCCCGCAACATTAGGACTAGAGTTGGTGAAATAGTACCTCCAACCACATTGTGTGTTGGTGTGTTTTTGAAAATAATTCTGAATTGTACCAAAAGTGAAAGTGTGACACACATTAAAAGACATTCTTTCAAAACGCTCTTTATTAACTCCCAGATGAATTTGTTTTCTGTGCAGAATCCACACGGGAGACCGGCCGTATAAGTGTAACCACCCAGGCTGTGAGAAAGCCTTCACTCAGCTGTCAAACCTTCAGGTACAGATAACGAGCCATCGCTGTTCATAACACAGAGTCATTTATTCCTAATATGCATAAAACATATGACAAATATGATTACACCTAAACATTTATACTTACCTATATGTTTTTTTTACACTATTTGATATAAATGAATCTAATTTAACTTTTAATGTAATGTCTTTAAATCAATGCACATATACACTATATGTCCAAAAGTTTGTGGACGTCTCTTCTTGTTAGTGAATTCAGGTGCATTAAGGTGCACCTAATGCTGACACAGAGTTCAAATGCATGTATAATCGCCATAGAAAAGCATGGACAATACAACAGGTCACTCTGTAGCAGCTGTACATGAGCCTGAAGTCAACATACTCAGTGTCAAAGGTGGGCTAGTGGAGTATAAATCCCCTCAGCATTGGTCTGTGGAGCTCCATCCAGTACCTTGGGAAAGAGTTGAAGTGATCCAGAACTGATCATCCAACATCAGTACCTGACCTCATTAATGCTATTGTGGCTGAATGCAATCAAATCCTCACAACAATGTCCCAACATCAAGTGTAAATTCTTCCCAGAATAGTAGAGGCTGTTACTGCAGTAAAGGGGGTCAACCTCCTTTTTAATGCTCTTGATTTTCACTCATCAGTCAGAGTTTTATGTTTCGTGGGTACAATTAAAATAGAGTAAACTGTGCATCACTGGGCAAATGGCAGTATTAACAATATAGTACAGATTGAGCTTTGGTTTAGAGATCTTGGCCTCCTCCTTTAATGATCTGTCCTTTGTTCACAGTCTCACCGCCGTCAGCACAACAAAGACAAGCCATACAAGTGCCACCACTGTAACCGCGGCTATGTTGACGCAGCAAGTCTTGAGGTTCATCTGTCGACACACACGGTGAAACATGCCAAGCTCTACTCCTGTGGCCTATGCAATCGCACCTACACTTCGGTATGACCAGCTCCTGAATCTTAGCATTGTTGAGGAACAGTTTGACAAAAAATCAAATTTCTGCAATTTTCCCACCTCAACCCAAATGTACTCAGCCAAGACAAGCAAAACTAAACAAGCCAAGTTTGCTTCGTCAGTTTTGCACTGGAGATTACAGGGCTAAACCAACAAGTGCCGAAAGCTTAGCTTAGCATGCCTAATTCATCACACACGACTCAAGCCATGTTGAGGTCTTAAGTCCTTTCAGATAGACTTGCTTATGTGGTTTCTGACACTGTATGACATACTGTTGTCCATAAAAATGTGGTGGTTTGATGAAGTCAGAATTGTTCACAGTGGTGTTGATAGGAACCAGACGTCTGAATAGTTCAAAGCCTGTAAAAGCTCACAGAAACTTATTACAGAGAACAGTTATGAATATAATTCTTGACGACAAACGTTTTTGAGATGAGATGTTGGCTTTTTTTAAATCCATTTATGGTGGAGAGGTACAGGGCATTAATAGTACCCAAAGAAAACTGTTTATCACAGTTAGCAATTATCAACGTTAAATATCGTTGCTATAGAAAAAAAAACATTTATCTACATTTTTTTCCGATTTTTACATTGTGTGAAAATTTCATAAAGAAATAGAAATGCTCCCACATTACTTGAAATAAATGTCTTTACATTAACTTCCATTAAAAGTGAATGTAAAGATATTTTCATTGAAAAAGTACATTTTTATTTTATTTATTTACTTTTTTTTGGACAGTGATAGATAGTAAGTAAAATGTCTCTATTTGCGTTGCAGACTTTGTGATCTCTGGTTCCTATCACCACCACTGTAAACATATGAGTCTGTAAGTTTGTCTACAATGCACCATTTCACAACAAAGCACTGACTTTGTTTACATCTCAACCACTGAATTTAGCAGAAATTCTGAAAAGACAGTGGCCCTCCAGGACAGAGCATTTTCTATTAACTGTATTAGCTTCATAGCTCCAGTTCAAAACTAAAGAAGCAAACTTCAGACACCAAAGGCCCAGTCCCATTTCACCCCTCGCCCCTACCACGTAGCCCTACCCCTCCATTTTGCGCGTTCATGTCTAGGCGTAGGGTGTCTGGATTTTTGTTGAGATAGAGGGGTGGCGTGAAGCGTTAGGGCTACATGGCCCTCCAAACAGGTTTTTCAGAGACACTCCAAACAGAGTGTTATTATTTTAGTATTAAGAAAAAAAGGCAAGATGGCTGTGCAAGCAACCAAAGAAACCCACAAATGTGAGTTTTTTCCCCCATTAAAAATTATGATAACCACTGTTTTGTCTTAGTTTAATGTTGTTTTGGTGTATTATGGCCCTTTTCTTCATAACAAGCATAAAAAATCGCTAGTAGTCGGCTGATGTCTCGGTAGGTAGCAAGCGGAATTTACCGTTCCACCTTAAATGGTGCAGCAGTTCTGATGCCTGAGGCGCCAGAAAGTAACTACTGCAACATTTAAGGTGGAACGTGAAACTTCGAACAAGAAGCTGGTGAATATCTGACTTCAGCTTCATATCACTGAAGAATTAGGGGTGGGCGATAGTAAATAACTGCCCCCCTCTTTGAAGGCATATGATTCCCTAAATGTAACTAAAGCCCAGCAGTGAGGAGCTGAACTTTACCCTCCTCTGCTGTCACTGCAGACTGGCAGGGTCGCCTACAGAGCAGCGCTAGTAGCTGTTAATGAAGTAATGCTCTTTTTATATGAGGGTCCCATTTCATAGGGGAGATTTCAACCACTACCCCTTGTAACTCAGTTCCAAGGGGCAAGGAGACACTGAAACAAGGGTTAGGGGTAAAAATAAGGAATGGGATCGGGCCCGAGTTTTGGCTGACTGACTACATTTGGGGTAAAAGGGGGAAATTCATGTATGTTAGATTTTTTTTGGCAAACTGTTCCTTTCTGACTGACAGTATCCCCAGATATGTCAGAGTGTTGATTTGTTCTGTCTAACTAGCAATTGCCCTGTCCACCCGCCCACCAGGAGACATACTTGATGAAGCACATGCATAAACACTCACCAGACTTGGTGCCCACTCCGCCAGCGGCAGCCCAGCGGAGCCACAGTCCCGGCCAGGCCGGAGCAGGAGGGGGCCCAGAAGGAGGTCCAGCAGGGGGTGCTCAGAACCGGCCTGAGAGGACCGACGCCTACCCTCCACCGGAGGGCGTCCCGTGCGTTTTCGACCTGCACCAGTACAAACCAGTGGGGCCGCCGGACATCCAGTATAAAACAGTCAGCGTGGCTGACATCTCCCCTCACAAAGACCTTTGCACCACCGTAGAAACCTCAGCCATACAGGTGGAACACCTCAATTCATGAGGCGGGACGGACCTGGAGTAGAACAGAGATACGAACACAAAGACTGTATAAATGGAAGCTGCGTGAAAGGAAAGGAATTTCCTTACAAGGCCTGCTTTTGTGTTCCAAGAAACAAGCAATGTCTGAAGATTTTTTTTTTTATTATTATTATTTTTCACACAAATATCTTGATCTTCCTGTTTAAAGAGGACATCCAGCCAAATTTCAAAATAAACAAAGTATTTCAAAGTGGTTTGATGTGAAGTGGTTCAGTGGTGGTGAATGGAACCAGGAGTCATAATGGCCAGTAAAATTGTCTACATAATATTGATGGTAAAATATTTGGAAATCAAAAGTTTTCTCGGAGGACTGTTTTTCCTAACAATGCCATGCATCGATTTTAAAATACATTTTAGGCCAGAACTTCACAAAACTATCAAAAACAACGTCTCGACATCAGGCAGCGTATTCACAACCATTAACAACTTTCTGTGAGGGAGCTTTTAGAGGTGGACGTCTGGTTCCTATCACCACCACTGTGAGCAATCTCTTGGTAAGTTTCTCTAGAACAGAGCATTTCACACCAAACCACTCTGAACGACTTTGTTTACACCTTATCTGTTTCATTATACAGGCATTTTGAAAAATAGGTGGAATTCCCCTTTAAGTCTTTGTTGAAAGACCTGGCTATTTCCATGACTACATAGGTCACTTCCAGTTACTTCCAGTCTATGACTAGACCTTTGAAAGTTTTTTTTTTTTTTTTAATTTAATTTAGTGCTTCAGTCTTCTGTAGATATTTCTATCTACTGTTATTACACTATGACCTCTATATTTGCTGTTGTCAGACAATATGTATGAACATCTTTGATATGTTGCGCAATATGCATGTGGTCCTGTCAATTTATCTAAAAAAAAAAAAGGGAAATCCGTTTTCAGTCATGCTGATAACAAAGTAAGTATATCCGGATATCTAGTATATCGTGTGTATGTGTGCGAGTTCAAGAAATTAATGGTACAAAAAAGAGGTTTGAGCGCTAGCCAGTCCTCAAGCTCTATGAATGTCCTTGACACGAACAATCGTCCTCACTATTCATTTGTGCGAATGATGATGCACTCACTATTGTTATGCTACCACTACTTCATCTTAGTATTAACAACTCTTGTGATGGACCCCGAGCCTCATTAATAGACATTAATAAGATCAAAATAGAGTGAATTATTCCCCTTTTTCAAAATGCAAATAAAAACAGTTATGAACATATTTAGAGGCCTTGTTATAGTCCCTTGTGTCCGCCCACCTGTTATCACACAGAAAGAACTTGGAACTAAAAAGCAACCCATTTTTAGAAGCTCTCCTACAGGTTCTCACATCAGGCCTACTTAAAAATATTGCTAAATCTCAAGCTAACATTTGTTCGATCACCAATTTTTCTTTTTCACCATAATTCACTCATTGAGTCATTCGGAGGGGTTTGGTGTGAAATGGTTGATTGTAGAGACTCAGATTTCTTTACAGTGGTGGTGATAGGAACCAGGGGTCACCATGTCTACAACACAAATATAGACATTTTATTTACTGTCCAGTGAACCTACACGAGTCTTCTGAGTTTTTATATGTAAAGTTGATGACAGTAAAATAGTGATGAAAAATGTTTTCTTTGGGGACTATTTTTCCTTACAACACCCTGCATGAACCTCTGCGCCATGAATATAATTTTTAAAAAGTTTGTTTTTAGGCCAAAACTTTTTCTCTCTAAATTATCATAAAACAGTGTCCCAGGCATCGGGTAATGTATTCACAATTATTTTCACCTTTCCATCAATTTATCACACTGAAGACGTTAGCTGACATTATTGTACTCTGACAGCTGTGAAGGAACTTTTCCACGAAGCATTTATATCCTTTATTTAGTCTGGGCTCCCACACTGTTGTATGTTTGGTTCTCTAACCATTCTGGACACATCCTTGAATTCCAATCTTAACTGTGACAAAGATAAAGTGACACATTTTCTGTGGTGAGCTTAAGTGATACAAACGCCTGTATTTCTGAGGTTAGTAACTGCCGTAAAGCAACAGTGGAACATGTTTTACCCAGCATTTATGCACTTCTGTGTCTTGTGAAAAGGGCCTATTAGATTTCAGGGAAAGAAACTGGCCACCACAGCCACCCCTTTAAAACCCCACATGAAAGTGAGGTCCGTAAAGACGTGGTTTGACGAGTTCGGTGTGGAGGAACTCCATTGGCCTGCACAGAGCACTGACCTCAGACTCACTGAACACCTTTGGGATGAACTGGAACATCAATTGTGAGCCAGACCCTCTCATCCAACATCAGTAGCTGACCTCACAAATGCTCTTTTTGACTGAATGGGCACAGACACACCTTGTGGAAAGCCTTCTCAGAAGAGTGAATGCTGATATATCTGCAAAGAGGGGGCAAATTCCATTTTAACGGCCATGGTTTTGAAAGGGGATGTCCAACAAGCTTATGTAGGTGTGATGGTCATGTGTCCACAAACTTTTGGCCACGTACGTTAGTGTATAAGGCTGGAGAGTTAAACTTTGGGACGAACACATCCGGCCACAGCAGCAAACCTTCTTAGCCTACTAGTGACCCTACAAAATCTTTGACCTTGTAACAACATAGTCGATATTTGTTATTTATAGCTGACTGACCGCCCCTTCGTTGTCTCCAGTGAACCGTGATTCACCTCTTTCCTCCCATGGACTCACTGTCTGGAGTTAGCTGGTTGCTATTTCAATGACGGGTGGACGCCACCACTGCGCTGAGGTAGGGGGGGATGTGCGGCAGTGATTTCTCGTTGAGATCCAAACGGTGAAGGGGAATTTCCTCCAAAATATGTGGAAACAAAACACATTATGTAGTGGAACCTTTGTACCCACACTTCAACTAGAATAACGTAGGCTTAAATAAAGCGCTGAAGTGAAAAAGTGGTAGGGTCCGCCTGGTTTGGTTGTAGTTTGGCGTCGCAGAGAAAAAGTAACGTTAGCTAGCATGCGTAGCGTTAGAGTGGCGGAGAAACTTCACCCGCCGTAAATAAACACAAAACTAAGGCTAAACTAAACCGAACAGCTGCAAAAAAAAAGTACAGTGGTGGTGTCTTCGCTGTTTACTTCTCTTTAGGCGAACATGCCTCGGAGGAAGCCGTTCAGTAACAAACAGAAAAAGAAACAGCTTCAAGTGAAGCGGGAGAGAAAACGAGGTGAGTGTCGTTGAAGTTTGAACTCAAAATAACGGTTAGCTAACGTTAGTGTGGAAGCTGGTGGGGCTCAGCTTTACATTATACGTAGCGTGTTTACTGCTAGTCTTTTGTGAAGGCGAACGAGTTGTTTATATGAAGCTGGAGTCAGCTTCTTGTTCGAATTTTTCCGTTCCACCTTAAATGGTGCAGCAGTTCCATTCTGGCGCCTGAGGTAGGTTAATGGAACCCGAGGCGCCAGAATGGAACTGCTGCGCCATTTAAGGTGGAACTGGAAAATTCGAACAGCAAGCTGGCGAATAGGAAACCAACTTCATCCTCGTGTTGTTTGTACGGTTAGATTTCAGAGAAACGCGTTGCTAACTTGTTTGTCTGGTTGTTTTGACTTCAGGCCAGCTGCTTAGTTAGCTAATGTTAGCTGACACAATACAGAAAAGACGGGGACAGCATTGTCAACAACCACTGACATCACAAAAACTGACTGACAGACTTAGACAAGTGAGGTACTGGGTTATAGGAGGAATTGCGAGAACCTAACTGGTGTCAGCTTTAAACAGCAGATTTATTTCTGCATGTGGACTGAAGATAATGTTGAAATTGTCCTTGTTGTTTGTGTATAGAGTGGAACGAGCAGTGTAACGTGGTTTGTCTTCTTCATCAGCAGTGTTTGGGTAATGCGGACTAGCGGAGCGCACTGCGCAGACTCAGTGCGGAGTTATGTAACGATGAAGCAAAGCTGGAGTGCAGTGCTTTGTAAATGCGTCTTTAAAGGCATATATCACCGATTTTTCAGAATTGCTGGATAATTAAGTCTTTGAGATGTAAACAAAGTCGCCCAGAGAGGTTTGATGTGAAATCGTCCATTCGGGAGAAACGTGCCAAGTCAGAATTGTGCACAGCAGTGGTGATGGGAACCAGACGTCCAAAGTGTTTCATCCCTTTAAAATGCCTGACGGATTGTTTTATGACAATTCTGAGGTTAAGTTCAGGCCTAAAATGTATTTTTAAAAATATCGCTGTTGTCGGAAGAAAACCTCGTATCTCCAAAATGATGACTTTACAAGACAAGGAAAAAACCTACTTTTTAATGTAAGTCAATGGAACCAGACTTTTTTCCAAGTCATTTTGGGCCGTTTCTTTTGGTCCATTCTTCATGAAATATAAACACAATGTAAAGAGCAACAGGCATTTTCAAATTATGTCAAAAACTGAAAAACAACGAAAATGAAGAAACAAGATTTTCTTCCGACAGCAGCGATATAGTCATGGCAGAGAGGTATGTGCAGGATGTTGTAAGGCGAAATAGTACATCAATATATCTTACCACTATTTTACCAGCATCAGAAACTCTGAAGACACAAGGTTGGGTTGTTTTCTATAGCAAATAAAATTGCTGACACCTGGTTCCCATCACCACTGCTGTAAGCTTCTCTACATTGAACCATTTCACATTAAAACCCTCTGAATGACTTTGTTTAGACCTCAGCGACTGAATTATGCAGAAACAAAACAAAAATGACTGGAATTCCCCTTTAAAAAGCTATTTATCTGGGCATAAACCATTTATTTGTTAGCCAAACTTTCTATCTAGTCCAGAAGAGATTAATTACTTTTATGAAAACAAGAAATTTAGACTTGATGTATGCCAAGTCATTCAGAGTGGTTTGACGGTTTGTGCAGTGGTGCATTGTAGAGAAACTTGCTGGCTGAGATTTCTTTACAGTTGCTGTAGCTATTTTATTTACTATCCAAAACCTTCAGTGAACACGTCTTCTGAGTTTTTATATGTGATCTTAATTACTGATAAAATAGTTGTAGATCTGAAAAAGTAAGTTTGCTCAGTGGACTAATTTGCTATACAACATTATGCATCTACACTTCTCCTATGAATGGCTTTAAAAAAAATATCTTTTATGCCAGAACCTTCATATAACGTATATACGTGTCTCAGTGAGCACACAACCAAAGTTTAAATGAGGCCGCTTTTAGAAGCATTAAACATTTTGGATTGCTGGTTCCTGTCGCCAACATTGTGAATAATTCTGACTTGGTAAGTTTCACTAGAATTATACATTTTACATCAAACCATTCTGAATGACTATATGTGTGTTTGTTTATATATATATATATATATATATATATATATATATATATATATATACACACACACACACACATTTATACATATGTATATATTTGAAAATGCTTTAAGAAACTTTTAAAAACACTTCATTAAAAATTCATAGCTGTGTGCTCAATAGTACAATTTAAAATGTGCATTATCATCATGCGAATTGCCTACTAATGGCTTATTATTTATAAAGTAAATTTGACATCATAGTCTATAATGGAATATACATAAACATCATCTTCCCACATGACTGACGGAACTGACTGTGTTCAGTTTTGGGATTCATGTTAGCAGAGAATTGAAATGCAAGGGTTCATGCACAGAATATAAAGGCCCTACCGCTGCTGGGCCTCTTCAGAGACTGCAAGTATTACACGCTTTTAATGAAATGCTGCTTGTTAGCTTTTCACAGAGACCCTCTTTATTTTCTGACTGCCAAAGTGCAGTAATGAAATCAGCTTCTTATTCATGTCGGATTAACACCAGAAACGCCAGAATGACTGTGTTCTGCAGTAAATGCCTGTTTAATGCAGTCTTTAAGGAATGTGTGACGGATTATGTCGTCCGTCTGTTTGCGCTTGTGAAGGTGATCCAGGCTCAGGTCAGAACAGCCGGAATGCGAGCGTGGAGAGGGGAGTGAGACGGGACAGACAGTCAGACACATCGGACAGTGAGACAACGGACATTAGGAAGATCAACCAGCAGCCTGGCACCAGAGACGGCCGTTATGACCCCAACAGGTGAGCGCCCGAGAGGCAAAACGTAACTCAAGAGCTGTGTCTGCATAAATAGAAAGGAGATATTTAAGCAGGCGAAGTGAAACGAACACGGTTGCTGCCTGGCCAGTGGCCACCAGTAGGATTGTTTTCCTTGTTTATGTAGTAAGAGTATAGTAGGGTTTGGGCTTATGGGACTAGCTTTTATAAAGAAATTTGAGCCTTTAATATCATGACCTAGCCTGTAAAACACAGTTGCTGGTTTATTGTGTACACCTACATTGTACTCTTATTGGCTATTTTATCAGAATCACCTATTATATAGGGGCACTTTGTAGGTTTACAGTTACTGACGGTAGACGATTTGTTGCTGTCAGTATTGCTGGGGGGGTTTTAAGCACTTTGTATGCTTTCTGTCCACTTTTAGACACACCTGACTTGTTGGTACAGCTTCTTTAACCCCAGTTTAAAAAAAGCTGGGACTGTATGTGAAATTCTAATAAAAACAAAAAGCAGTGATTAGTAAATTCTGTTTGATCTGTATTAATTTGAAAATAGTACAGAAACACCTACCTAATGAACTTCATTATTTTTTGAAAATATATACTATATAATATATAAATTTGATGCCAGCAACACATTCCCAAAAACATGTTACAGGTGCATGTTTACCAATATGTTACATCACCTTTTCTTTTCCTTTAACAACACTTAATAATGGTATGGGGACTGAAGACTCAAACTGATAACAGTTTTGAAAGCAGAAATTTTTGCTGTTTTATTATACAATTTTTGCTATTTTGTTATACAAGTTTTCCGTCAGCCGTACAGGGCCTTCGTTGTCATATTTTGAGCTTAATAATGCGCCACACCTTTTCAATGGGAGATGAGGCTGGACTGCAGAAAGGCCAGTCCAGCACCTACACCCTCTGATTATGGAGCCATGCTGTTGTACCACATGCAGAACGTGGCTTGTTGTTGTTATGTTGAAATAAGCATGGATGTCCCTGGCGGAGATCTTGCCTGAAGGCAATGTATATTGCGCTAAAATGTGTTCAGCGTTAATGGTGCCTTCACAGAAGGGCAAGTTCCCCATTTAACAACCCCACCCCTTTACTATTACAGACCCTTGCGTTTGAACTTTATGCTGGTAACAGTCTGGATGGTGTTTTTCTTCTTTGGCTCGGAGAACACAATGTACCTTATTTCCATAAACAGTCTAAAAGGTTGATTCATCAGGCCACAATACATGTTTGCCTTGTGCATGAGTCCATTTCAGAGGAGCTCAAGCCCAGAGAAGCATTTATGAATTCCGCAGCGAACAGTGCTTATTGACTACGGTTTGTAAAAGTATATTCCGAGCCCATGTGATGGTATCAATCACAGAAGCCTGCCAGTTTTTAATGCAGTGCTGTCTGAGGGATCTCAAGCCATGGCATTCAGTAGTGGTTTTCAGCTTCGTCCTTTACACACAGAGATTTCTCTGGATTCCCTGGATCTTTTGGTGATATTATGCACTGTAGACGGTTAAAATACCTAAAATCCTCCCGAGTGGTGCAACTGTCTAAGCGTTGGCCCTATCATCAGGAGATTGCGAGTTCGATCCCTGGTGATGCTACAGCCATCCGTAGCCGGGAGTCCGAGAGAGAACAATTGGCCTCGCTCTCTCCGGGTGGGTAGGATGGCCCCTCCTTCTCCCCCCCATCACTCAGCGCGATGCTAGTCAGCGCAGGCGTCAGTTAGCTGACGTAACAGATCTGGCGGTTGCCGCTTTCCTCCGAGCGCGTTTGGCTGTCCAATGACGTTGCGTGAGCGGCAGTTCGAAAAGAAGCGGTGGCTGGCTTCACAGGTCTCGGAGGAAGCCTGTGTTAGCCTTCACCCTCCTAGCGTTGATAGTATCGTGTGATTGGGGGAGTCCTAACTAGCGGGTGGAATTGGAGACGACTAAATTGGGGAGAAAATCGGGTAAAAATTAATAAAAAAAAATAAATAAATACCTAAAATCCTCAGAGTTGCTTGTTGTTCTTAAACTGTTGGATTTTTTGTGAATCATCTCCAGCAGAGCCTTGGATGTGTGCAAAAATGCTGTGCCTGATACACTCATACACTACCATGCAATTACACTGAGAATACTGACAAGTAATATCTTGTTAGCAGTGGTCTTATGGTGGTCCCTTTTCATTTATGGTCTTAGTAAAAGGGGACTCAAGCAGCAGATGGGCTTCAGTGGATAATTGTAAACCTAAAAAGTGCACCTGTATCATAACTGTACCTGATAAAATGGCCAATGAGAGTAGATACTGGGTAGATGTATTAAACTGGAGACTCAATGTACTGTGCAAAGTATTTCAAAAGTGTAGTATACACCAAAATTGCTCCAAAATATAAGGTGAATGCAGGGATTGCTCTAGAAATTAAGGAAAAGCAAAATATTTTCAAATGTGCTTTGAAACAAACAGTATAATGAACCATTTTAAATGTAGTATTTCATGACAGATTGACTCAGTATAGCGTAATTAGGAAGAGTCCATTGTGGTCCATTGTGTGCTCAAAAGGGCTGAATATGAGACTGTAGTGTACCTTACGGTTTTTTTTTTGTTGGGGGAGTTCAGATACCGCCTCCACTTTGAGAAGGAGAGCAAAGAAGAGGTTGAGAAGCGGAAGAAAATGGCCCGGGAGACAATTCTGCAACCAGTTCCGGAGAGAGAGCTGGAGATGGACATCAACCAAGTCTTCCCCGAAGAACAAGGTTTATTTGCTTTATATCAGTTTTAAAAACATTATTATAAACATTCATTTGAAAGTCTGTCCACAGACAATTACACCACTGTAGGTTACACTCTGATTACATGATATTTTATCAGTCCAGTGGGAGAAAAACTTTAGTTTAAGAAGCTAAATATTAGCAAGTCATCTGTAGCAAGCAGCTGCCTGCACACCATGACAACATGCCTTTCAGCGGGACATAGACAATGGATTGAAAAAAGTTTCTTAAGTTCTTAGCACCCCGGTTCCATACGTTCTTTCTTTAGTGTTACTGACACAGCATTTCCCAGTGGTCACTGAACCAAAGTAAATTTTCGTTGCAGCATCGTTTTGATTGTCTACCTTGGTGCTAAAACAGCGACCAAATAGTGTGTGTCAGTCAAATGTCCCCTTCCTGACAAAGGAGGCAGATCTTGGCCGCATTGAGCGATGAAACCTATTTGATAGGCCAGAACGCTATTAAGTAGCATTTAGTTCCAGCAGTTCTTCATGAATTCATCAGTTCATCGGTTTGCTTTATAATCCTAAAAATTTGGATCGTCCACCTTAAATCACTCTCTCCTGTTCCAGTTTGCTTAGTTTCAGTGTGTCTGCTTTCAGGGCTGGATTTCCCACGGCGGCCCTCCTGGCATTATGGGATGCAGAGAGAAGAGCTTTTGAGAAAAGAGGAGAAATCTTTTCATGAGTTTCTGGACTCTCTTTATTCGAAGAACCCTCCTGGAACCCTCAGCCACTTTGAGCACAATCTAGAGGTGAGAGGTGAAAGTGAGAGGTTTCTGACGTTTGATTTTCATCATAATTTTAATCTTGAAGAATATTTGACAATATAAATATCAAATATTAAGCTGTCGCTCAAATACTCAAGCACTACGTTTAAAAAAAATCACACGATGTTACAGCTTGTATAATGCAGATTTTAACATTATTGCCAGTTGACCTATTTTATTTCTGCCTGTTTTGACATCTGTCTCTTTTTCATTCTTACTCCCACCCAGACTTGGAGACAGTTATGGAGAGTGCTAGAGATGTCCGACATCATTCTGCTCATAGTGGATCTCAGACACCCTGTGAGTGCTTTACTGAGTATTGATTATGAAGTTTTCAGAAGATTCTAACTTATAAATGTTTGTGAAATGTATATGATTGTGTAGACAAGGCATGATATACAAGTGGCTTGTAGCTCAGACAGCACAGTTTCCCAGAGGACCAGCAGGTGGAGCTGGCTGATGTAACAATACTGCATGTGATGCTTTTCAATCACAGAGTGGTTGTTTTCCGCATTTTGGAGTATGATGTGTCTGACAGACTGTCAGGCATTTAAATAGTTGACATGCCTAGACAGTGACAGATTCTAACAACCACTGCTCAAGCGCTTATGCTAAACGAGCCGTGCTGGGAGTTTCTGTTGCGGTCGTGTATATTTCACATACTGTCAGCTACGAAACATTAAGGTTTTTGTTATTACACTAAAACTAATGTCCTCTTATACTGCAGTGGACATGTACCTATTCTTGCTTTCTCATGATGTTGCACTGTATTATTGCTGCCATTTTGAGGACCAAATAGAGCACTGACTGCACTAAGATGCCTTCAGTTTGCTGAGCTGTTGGTTGCAATAACTGTAAGAGAAGTGAGGGAAAAGATTGCCTTCTTTCATGTATTCAACTGCAAATCATATTTAGAATAAGCCTTAATTCCAGCATCAGTCAGAACAATCTGGCTGACCCTGACAAGCCTCCTTCATTCCTGTTTGTTGTGATCAAAGCCTAATCAGCTTTGTCTAACTGTCCCTAAACTGGCTGAAATGAATCCCTTGATTTTACCTGCCCACGGTTGATCTTGCACTTACAAAAACATCACAGTGGCAGTGATTCACTATTAGGACACAGAGATCATTGGCTTTCTCTACTGGCATAGGCCACTCAAGCCGGAACATGCCAGTGGTATGTTAAACACAATTTCATTCCGTGCCAGTGGCAAGTCCCACGTCCCACAGAATGCTTCTACCACAAGTCACTTTTCTTTAAATTAATGTGGCCATATTATGGCAAATTTAAGCATATTACCTAGGTAGATAATTTTATCGGCTTAATTGGCAAAGTACCGTCTATTTCTCCTCCCAAGTGAAGTGAAATTTTGGTGAGGCCAGAAATTCGGTCACAAATACGGCAGCAACGACAGAAAAATCATCTGGCTGAAATGCAAGTTCAGTTTCTCCATTCACTATAAATCACATAAGCATCTAAACTGCTAGTTTTAAATAGTTTTGAAGTATTTCACTCCATAAGAGTGATGAAAAGAACCGAAATTAATATTGGTCTCTCTTCTTTCTTTCTCTTTTTCTGCGTCTAGGTGCTGCAGTTTCCTCCAGCCCTGTATCACTACATTACAGGACCACTGCAGAAGCAGGTAGTTCTGGTGCTGAATAAGGTTGACCTGTGCCCTGCTCCGCTCGTGTTGGCATGGAAACACTATATGACCAAACACTTTCCTCACCTACACTGTGTCTGCTTCACCTCTCACCCAGGACAGCCCTACAGCACCTGTGAGAGCACATCACACATGCATCCAAGAAGTGCCTGTGCCTGGTTAGACGTTTTTCAGCCATGCGTTGCTTTTTTGTATTCAATGAGTTGTTTATCTTTCTTTCTTATCTTGCACAGTGCTGCAGAAAAGGAGGATGAGGCGAAAGGGGGGGTGGAGCCAAGCAGGAGGACCAATCCACATTATGAGGGCGTGTCAAGAGATCACGGCAGGAAAGGGTGAGATGCCCACTATGCTAAGGCCCAATCCCAGTTCTTCTTTTTACCCCTACCCCTTGTTTTCGAGTGTCACCCTAGTGGCTGAAATCTTGCCCTACGAAATGGGACCCTCAAATTAAAAAAAAACTTGCTTCATTAACAGCTACTAGCGCTGCTCTGTAGGCGACCCTGGCAGTCTGCAGTGACAGCAGAGGAGGGTAAAGTTCAGCTCCTCACTGCTGGGCTTTAGTTACATTTAGGGAATCATATGCCTTCAAAGAGGGGGGATATGACAATTATTTATTATCACCCACCACTAATTCTTTGGTGATATGAAGCTGAAGTCAGATATTCACCAGCTTCTCGTTTGAATTTTCCTGTTCCACTTTAAATGGTGCAGCAGTTACATTCTGGCGCTTTAGGCATCAGAACTACGGGACTGTTTAAGGTGTAACGGGAAAGTTAGCTATCTACCGAGACGTTAGCATGCTATTAGCGATTTTTTTATGCTTGTTATGAAGAAAAGGACAATAATACATTGAAATGACATTAAACTAAGATTAAACAGTGGTTATTGTAATTTTTTAACAGAGAATATACTTAAATTTGTGGGTTTCTTTGGTCGCTTGCTCAGCCATCTTGCCAGTCTCTATTTGGAGTGTCTCTACAATAAGTAGCCCTAACGCTTCGCCCTAACCCTCTATCTCAACAAAAATTGGGACACCCTAATCCTAGATGTGAACGTGCAAAACGGAGGGCTAAGGGCTAAGTGGTAGGGACAGGGGGTGGAATGGGACTGGGCCTAAGTTTCAGCAGCAGTGAAGATTGAAGGAATATATGGAGCTACATGGCTAAAAAAAAAAAGGAAAAACTAAATCTTTTAATTGTACTACTTGTTAGCTACATTAGCCTTGTAGATTCAGTATAACACTAAAGAACCAATCTTTGGACGCTAAACATGTCTTGTTGGATGTTTGGGATAAGATTGAAAGATATATAAAGATATAATTTACTGATGACAGTGGTTGTTTTTGTTTACCAGTTGATTTAAGTAGCTGGGAGAGTAAGATACAGAAGGATGCGGTTGCCATGGGAACAGAAGGGGATTGGCCTGATGATGGGGCAGACACAGTGCTGATGGAGCACCACAGTGATGTTGCTATGGAAATGAACAGCCCCACACAGGAACTTTATAAGGATGGAGTTCTCACATTAGGTTGCATAGGTAAGGCCAAACACACATAACTTCTGCTGGAATTGTGAAGTTTGAATGTTTAAGCTAGACTAAAGTTTGGAAAGGTTTGTTTTTCATATATGTATTACTATCAATAATTTTTTAGGTCAATATACGTGTCTAAAGTCTTATATCTTTTATATATGCTGTTGTCATTCTCTTTATTTACAGTATTGTGCTCTCTGCTCTTGCAGGTTTTCCCAACGTAGGAAAATCTTCTGTGTTAAATAGTTTGGTTGGTAGGAAGGTTGTAAGCGTGTCTCGGACTCCTGGACACACAAAATATTTCCAGACGTACTACCTCACCCCCACTGTTAAACTGTGCGACTGTCCAGGACTCGTCTTCCCTTCTCGAGTGAACAAGCAACTCCAGGTACAACACCACTCACATCCATGATAAATAACTGCACATTAGGGTTTGGTGAAATTCTTCCTTCAAAATTGATAATGGGTCTTTCTTAAAAAACATAGTAAGCAATAATTTGTTAATATCTAATGCAAAAACAAAAAAAGAGTCTAGTACAGCTCCTTAAAAATCTGCATTTTATCATTTGGCCACACTGTGGTGCCAGATAGTTTCCTGCAGTGCCCACTGATGGTCAGACGTGTTGAGTTTGAATCAGAATATGTGTAGCGAGAAGAATTGACAATGTCTTCTGGGTTTGCCAGACACTAGAGGGTGCTCCTTTGCAAGTCCAAAATGAATGCAATCCTATGGGCCTTTTGTGGAAAATCATAATTTGTAAATGCTCAATAATTTTTCTAAAGGAAAATTAACTATTTTTCTGAACACATGAGCATAAAATATTTCAACACATCAGCTGTTATTTTTGAAATTCAAGACATTATAACTTGTCTTATGTACATTCATGACATCAATGAGCACAAACCGATTTACTCAGCCAGTGAGCTGATCAGCTTGCCTACCAGTCAGCACTCAGTAGCAGTAATGTTAGCATCCTACTGCCTTTTGCTATAGAAAAATGAAAAGGTACTAGTAAGTTTTCTTTGTTTTTTTAAATAAAATACATCCTTCTACTTTCCAAACTTAAAGGAAGGTTCCACACAAATGGTTAGAAACATGTTTAGTTTTTTCATTTTTAGCCCTTTAGCTCCATTTACCCCTGCTCATTAAGGAGGCACTGGTCCTGCAGTCACTTTTGACAGAACCTGTTTCATGAACGGCTTCTTTCACATCTTTAAACATGCATAGTGGTCAGTGGTGGACGAAGTACACAAATCATGTACTTGAGTTAAAGTAGAGATACCCAAGGTAAAATATTTCTCCAGTAAAAGTAGAAGTTCCTCCCTTTAGACCTCCACTTGAGCAAAAGTACGAAAGTATTTGCCTTCAAATGTACCGAAAGTATCGAAAGTAAAAGTACTAAAAGATTGATTATGACTCTAATGTTCTATTATCATTTTTATAACAAGACTCTGCTTCATTAACTAATTTTAGGTGAAAATACTCCAGTGTCACTTGGTAAACCAGTCTTTTAATAGAATGTCATTAATTAGTCTGACACTGATGTTTATAAAAATGATCTGAAATCATCATAAGCACAAAACACTGAAGGCAAACAATTTCCATTTGGTAGAACCGAGTGGCTCTGAAATAACCTTTTGCGAACAAGCAAAGTTCTGGTTAAAGATTTGTTAATCTTAAACTAATCTGACAAGACTGATGTTATTTTCCTGTCAGATTCTGGCTGGTATCTACCCGGTGTCCCAGCTGCAGGAGCCCTACAGCTCAGTGGGCTTTCTGTGTGAGCGCACTCCTTTTCTCTCTGTACTGAAGCTTACACACCCTGAGCAGAGTCCTGGCACGCAGCAGGATCACGACTGGACAGCCTGGGATGTATGTGAAGGTACATATGTAGTGTTCTTATTATCGCAGTCTTACTTACGACGCATATTAAAAGCCTGAGTTTCTAACCTCCAGACTTACCCATATCTTTATCTTTAAAAGATATCTAAACAGATATTAAACAGACACTGATTTTAATCAGCTTACAAATATTTCTATCAGAGTTGTTGTTCTGTTCATTCATTTTGTCTTGCAGATGGTGTTTATATCTTTATGAAACATACTTTTTATTAGCACTGACTTTCTTGCTCTCTCACTCATAAACAGCGTGGGCGGAGAGGAGAGGATATAAAACAGCGAAGGCAGCACGGAACGATGTTTATCGGGCAGCCAACAGTCTGTTGCGGTTGGCCATAGATGGACGTCTCTGTCTGTGTCTCCGGCCACCAGGATACACGCTGAACAAAGGTCAGACGTCAACCGGTCACTAAGTTCATGTTGCTGGTTCACTGTTTTTTTTTTGTTTGTTTTATTTTGGTTTGGTTTTGTTTTGGTTTTTTTGTTTGTGTTTTTTGGTTTGTTTCTTATACAAATGCAGGTCTGTACACTTTTTGATGTGATTGCACTGATGCTAGAAAGAAAAACTAAATCTTGAAAAAAGGGATGCGCATATGTGTGCATCACAGTAGTTAGGCTGAGTTTTTCTAAAATTTTAATGAGATGGAATGAACAAATGAGAACCTGTAGTGCCACATATAAAAATACTGTAATGATAATAAGAATAATAATAAGTCTGCAGTTACACTCTTAAAAAAGATGGTTCTCCGAGGGTTTTTCAGTAAAGAAAATGGTTCTATATAGAACCATGAACATTCAAAGAACCTTTTGCATGATTAAAGGGTTCTATGCTTCATGAAAGCATTCTTCAGATTGATGGAGAATGTGTTTTTATATGGTTCTATATAGAACCTTTTTGAAAAGGGTTCTTTATAGCACCAAAAAGGTTCTGCTATTGTAACAAGCTAGACATGTAACTATAGAAAAACCTTTTTTTCATTTTTAAGAGTAGATTGTTCTATATAGAACCTTTTTGAGTTGAGAAGTGTTCTATGTAGCACAGCATTCTTCTATTGTTACGATGTCTGTTGTAATGATAGAAGAACCCTTTTTTGGTGCTATATAGAACCTTTTTCAAAATGGTTCTATATAGAACCATTTACAGCACATCCTCCATCAATCTGAAGAACCCATTCATGATGCAGAGAACCCTTTGATCATGCAAAGGGTTCTTTCAGTGTTCAGGATTCTATATAGAACCATTTTCTTAGCAAAAGAACCGTAATTTTTTAAGTGTGTACAATGATTTTATTTAGTGTTTTACAGACTGTACTGGGGGTCTACGGCCAGCAGAGAATTCTGAGAAACAACCCCTCTGTCAGAAGCACCTCAGTCACCCAACCCTCAGACATAGTATTTATTTTTATTTTATTTTTTTTGGCCAATCAAAAGTGTGAAAAGAGTCACATTTTGTGAGCAGTGAATTTGCTTTAATTTTTGAGTGTTCAAGTTTCTTATATATTTCTTCATTCAGTATATTGTGAGTGGAACATGTCGATTTATGTGAACTGTGGAGTTTAGCTAAACAACCGTCTACAAATTACATCACAAGTGGCAATCACTGGGGTCAAAGTGCTGAACACCACTCCTGTAGAGCACAAATGATGGCAAAGTTTTTAGATCAGACACGATTTTTAATAGATGTGGTGTCTCAAAAGAAGATATCTGCCAAAGTTAGTAGAAGCTGACCTTTTTACCTTGTTAAAGTAAGCATCAAATTTTCATCAAATAAATCAGAACACCTAGAGAACAGTACAATATTTGGA
Source organism: Colossoma macropomum (assembly GCF_904425465.1). Classification (NCBI taxonomy): domain Eukaryota; kingdom Metazoa; phylum Chordata; class Actinopteri; order Characiformes; family Serrasalmidae; genus Colossoma; species Colossoma macropomum. The sequence continues at coordinate 40,068,300 of NW_023494785.1, forward strand.
CATGTAGTTGTTGAACCCAATAAACTAAATAATTCCACCGCAATTACCCCTGTATTTTAGTCTCGGAATTTCTCCAGGGAAAGATGCTGCAGGACCGCGCTGCAGTCTCTGAAACTACTCAGGAGTTTTCATGTCTGAATATGAGAGCAGATAATGTTTCATGGCCATTCAGTCTCTAATTGACTAGTCAGTTAACCATTCTAGGTTCCAATAACCAAGTACTGAAATCACTGTCTGTGTCCTCGGTAGCGAGAAGATATGGCATTAGATTAAGAAAAGAGCAACATTTATTGTAGTGTGCAAGTTATGCAACACCAGACTTGCCTAGAGCAGTTCATTCAGCACAATGCTGACTCACTTAAGTTTCAAGCATCCTGCATATTCTCTTTTTCATCAGCAGTAGAAGTCAATAATGACGCTCACTGCCTCAGACTGAGTTCCGTTTGATCTTAAAACAAATCAGAACTACATGCCCTGTAGCAAGATAGCGTTCAGTAAAGCTTTGTTCAATATTTCACTTATTTCTTTGAATTACTCTGGTCAAACCATAGATATACATACCTAGATGCCGCATTGCCTGTTGTTCTCTATCTGAGGCGATACGTCTGCACGTCTGCCATGTTGGAGAGGTCAAGATCCGCTTGTGAACAGGTTCACTTGTATTGAGAGATGAAGAGTCTCAGGATTAAATCAGCCACAACTTCCTTATTACTCAACCGATTTTCACCACATTTGTTTTGTTATAATCCTCAGACACTGATTAATCTGGGCTGCACGGATCTGCTCTCGGTATGTTTTATTTCTTTAATAACTGATCGTGCTAATTAGCCGTCCTGGCCAGCAGAAAGTATTCAAACACTTATGCCACCAACAGGGGGAAGTTTACTCACAGAGTTACTCTTCCTTGTGATTAACCAAAAACCCCTTCCTTAACGCATATCGGTACTTGAACGTCAGCACTCTCTGTTTCCAGATCAGTGGGAATCGCACCCAGAGCTGGCTGAAATCGTGGCTCTGCAGGGCCGCAGGACGGAAGAGGAGGAGAGCAGCGAGAGGGACGAGGAGGAGGACGAATCGAGCTCTGAGCCAGAGGAGGAGGACGACCGAGACGCAGACGACGACGAGGACGCCGATGGAGACGACGAAGACGAGAGCGTGAGGTCCGACCGAAAGAGCAAAGGCTTCACTCTCAACATGTTCGGCGTTCTGGGAGAAAACGAGTGCGAGTGAGAGATGAACACCTGCTCATCTCCTGCTCTGATTCCATTCATCTCAGTCCAATGCATTCCTTCTTTTTTTTTCAGATTCAACAAATTTGCAGTTCTCTTTTTGTTTGTGTTTGAGTAAAACTTTTCTCAATCAAACTGACTATGCTGACAAACTTGGACCGACTCACACATCTTATACAATCATCAAGCCCACATACACCAGCTTGTTCATCATCCTGGCTTTTCCTGCAGTGTAAAGCAGGTGTGCCTCTGTACCTTAGCCAGCTATGCTCTGTCAGGTTTGTTTTAGTAGCATCACTAAAGGCCCTTACTTTCACGTACAAGAGATGCAATCTCTTTTCTTATTTGAGAGATTTAAGAGGGCAGATTGAATGTTATTGCAGTGGTTGATTGCACAGATAGATTCCAAACACTATCACAGATGAGTACAATCAGTGATTGATCAAGAATCTGTGAGTGCGCAGCTTTATTGCCAAAGGCCACTGGGAGGTCAGAAGTCACTAACCTCACTAAGAGGAGAGAGAAAATATCTCTGCAAGAGAACGTATTTGTTCTGTAGCCGCGTTTCTGCGTGCAGCTTCGAGCAATAGCGAGTAAACCGGGTGCATCTGAGGCAATAAAGTAGATACAAGCAAGCAACGAAATAAAAGATCAAAGCAGAGGAACAACAGAATTGAAAATGGCGTAAAGATCTGAAGCACTTTTTAAAGCAAGGCACTAGGCATGGTTTCACTATTCTCCAGACAGACGACACACAGAGCAAGTAAATAGGGGATGGCAATTCGTATTCATACCGAGGACCTAGCAGAGAGTCGTTAAGGAGTGAACACGCAGACCACAAATAAATGACGCGAAAAAAAAATCCAGAAGCTTTTTTGTTTGTCCCTCCACGTCCACTTCAAAGCTATACAGTGCTCAGAAGTATCTTGGGATATCTTTTATTCTATATTGTTCATTATTTGCCAAGATGAATTTATCATTTGCTCATTCTTATCCATCTGAAAAGTTATAACAGCTAGTAATAACAACCAAACTCAAAACGACCTCCATAATTAACTTTTCTAGCCATCGAGTGCAGAAGGTTGCACAACTGCTACTCGGCCTAGCTTTTTGGATTTTCCCGTGGGGATGAACAGAGTGGCAGGTTTGGACCATGTCCTGTATTTCCTGTCTCTTTCCCCCCACTTCAGCACCTTTTTTCTCTCTTTATTTTGGAATTTTCATCGTATTTATACTCTTATTACCATATCTGTAACATTTTATTACCAAGAGACAGGTTTTTTTTTTGTTGTTTTTTTTTTTAGATTAATTTAATTCAGAAAAGTGTGATCTGAAATAGACATTTGGATTAGTGTCCCAACATTTTGAAGCAAAACGGGGGGTTAGGTGAATGTGTTCTAGCTTGCTATCAGTTGGACTCTTAAGTCATAAGTCATAGTCGAAATGATACTTTTGAATAGAGTAAAGCACAATTTTAAAACCACAATACATAAAAAATAACTCTAGAAAACAAAAGATGATTGAAGTGTTCTAGAACTACTTTTGAGCACTGTATACACCCCAGAATTTGTATTTATTTTATTTTTTTTCCCCATCGTGTTGATCGAACAGTATGTCTTGAACTGACACAGATATGATTTGCTACTCCGAGCTCCGAGCAGCTTACTTTTCATTTTGGAAAAGGGAAAAGAACCTGGAGATTTTCACCACCAAATTTCAGCTGCTTAAACTTTATTAGTGCTTTTGCAAACACCTCTGATGTCTGTAACTCAGTTTGAGGCAGTACCACACGGAACAAGGCAGGGGACACACTATCCTTTTGACTTTTGTTAAAAAGTTCTAGCTGCTGCGGCGCAGCCAGTTCGTCAGCTTTATTGTCGCTATGCCAGAGGGCCAATAAAATAATGGCTCATTTTCACCAAATCCTGCATGGTGTGTAAAAAATCATCACATAGACACGTGTTCAAATTAATTTAGTGAAGTCTGAATCAGTCGCACGAATAATCATGCTCTGTGTGTAAAGGCCTTAACACTAGCATTTTATGGTCTACAAAGTGACCAGGAGGGTTCCTAGCTTTTCAAGAGTATCTGTATATTTTTTTTTCCTCTTTATACTTCATGATGTGAAACTCCTGCCAGGGCTTTTGCATGGGTGCTGTCAGAATACTTTTTTGCTAAATCTTGATACAAAGGCTGATCGAAATATAATATACATTGGTTTAATAATCAATATATTTAAATTTTGTAAACTGAGTAAGGCATTAGCTGGCACACATGCACACATTTAAAAAAAGGACACATTTTTTATTCTGTCACAATGATATTTTGACTGAATATCGCAGTGCGGAATTTCAGCCACACTAGGAGGGAAAATGCATTGGCTTGTAATGCGATGCTCTGCTTAGTTTTGTTTCTATGCCTGTGCTTGCCACTGAGCTATACTATGCAAGATTTAAAAAAAATATCAGTGTAGAGGACTGCAGTGCTGAACGACTTACCTCATTTGCTCCAACATGACCAAAAAGACACATTATTTTGCATACAACAGATACGCCATGCTGTGGTGTGGTTTGCACCAAGATAAATTCATAAGAACATTCATCAGGTTTCCCTTGTTGGGCTTTGTGATGGAATGGTAGTGGTTTTTAATAAAGCATGGCACTTACCGAGTTCCTATGTGCTGTTGAGAATGGCTGAACAGTATGAGAACAGATTTATAGTTCGCTAATTGACCGATCCACGCTCCACCCACAGATATTTCTACGTTAGACCTGCTACTAGGTAAACAAATTCACCACTGCTGTAGCTGGAAATAACTTCTCATCCGTGCAATTGGACATTTAGAAGCTGGATTTGAATGAGAGAACTTCAGTTTCTGAGTTATAGCAAGTTAAAGCGTGCAAGCAGGCGGGTTTCTATGATGGCATTTTATATAAAAATAAGAGACTTTGAGAATAAAGTCGTAGTATTTTGAGAGTAATGTCATTTTTTAGAATAAAATCCCAATATTTTGAGAAAAAATCGTATCATTTTGATAATAAAGTCGTATAATTACAAGAATAAACTTGCAATATTTCGAGGATAAGGTGGGCTAATTGTAGGGGGGCTGCTATAACTCATTGAGGCCTCAGGTTGCTGTACTGGCGACGAGGAAGACACAGAGCACGCCGGAGTTCCTCTCCTTTGGGTCAATCATTTTGATTATCATTCTCAATGCCTCCTATGAAACTACATGCCCTCTTCAAATGGCACGGAGGCTTAACCACCGATAGTCTTGTAGACGACCCTGCCTGCGAGTTCTTCTTCAACAATTTCCTCCGAGTCCGTCTGGTTCTTTCTTCTAGATAAACACAGTTTCTTGCACAGCCATTTCAGCCGTTTCTTATACTAATAACAGTCTAGTGCTGATGTGCCAGGAGAGACAGGGAGACTGAGTGTTTCTTTATGGGTGAAATCGATACAGAAGTGTAACTACCAACTCCTCAACCTCCCTCATTTAACACAAGGAGGTGCTCCCTACCATTTGCAAACCCTTTGGCCACAATATTGCGACTTTTCTCAGTAATATTCAACTTTAATGTTGTAATTCTACGACTTTATTTTCTAAATATTACGCCTTTTCTCTCGAAATATTACAATTTTATTCTTGAAAATACAATTTTATTCTAGAAGTCTGTTATTTTTATTTTTTTAACAGTGGCCTAAAACGCCGCTGTAGGGTTTCGGGCTGGATCTACGGATTATTTGAAGGGCTAAACTACACAAATGTGTTAACAACATTTCTCATTACTGGATTCTCATTAAATTCAGCTCCTGTAAAGTTTTGTCCAAACTGACACTAGTAGCAATGAAAGAAAGCACTTTTTGGTGGAGCGTGGATTAGTCAGTAATTCATTTTTGCAGCGACGGAATTCAAATCTTACTATCTGGATCAGTTACATTTTAGCTTGTAGTGTGAATAGTCTTGATTCCAGCTAGCTTAAATAGTAGCATTCGGAATCGTATCTATCGGAAATTTATCGTTCAGTCGTCATCACAATATTGGCCTTTGTCATACTGAAATGGCGGAAGGCTGTAATATGCAAATTAGCTCTGGAACCAATCACAGTGTTGTTTTCTTTGTGCTGTGAGCATCCTGACCAATCACAGTTCTAGTGAAGTGATTTATTGATGAATCAAAGTATTCGCATAATCCAAGGAAAGTAAATTATATTGGTTAAAATAATGAAGGCCAATGTAGTACTTTTATGAAGGGGTAGTCCATCCATTTTTCTAAAAATTTTTGCAGAATTTCAGAAATAGCCCTAAATCTAGGGAGAAGTTGGGTTAAAGTTTCTTTGGGTGCTAATTTGCATTCAACTGCCCTGCATGTTCACCACACCTTTTAAAAACATGTTTTAGGCCAAATTTTGCTCTCAGAACCATCATAAAATGATGTTTTAGGAGTCATGCAGCACATTTATAACCAATTCATGAAATAACTTTGTGAGGGAGCTTTTAGAGACAATTACCTCTGGTTCCTGCCACCATGAACATATATGATTTAGGACTGAGCATTTCACATTGGACATCTTGGCTATTTTATTGTGCAGAAATTTAGAAAAATCAGGTTTTCCCCTCTATATATTATTAAAGCACATTGCAATCACAATATGTGGCTGTATAATCACAGTATTAGGACTTTGCCTGTATTGTGCAGCCCTAGCTTGAAGTGACCAGTATGCTGACCCAAAAAGAAAGATTCCGTTTCAGTAGTATTTGAATCCAGGCCGTACTGACCTGATGCCTTAACATCCAGGCTAAGAAAGAAAGGAAATCTGATCCTAGATCTGTGCTCCTACTGAAAGAAAGACTCTTTGTGAAAGCGGGCCCAGATGAGTTGGCGTTCTGCTTCTTGACTCCGACTCCTGCAGCAGTGCGTGAGTGTGAAGGGTGTGTGTATGTGCGAGTGACCAGGTGAACAAACATGCATTTGTGTGTGTGAAGTAATCCTCGTTTCATTCCTAAACGAAATGAGATGTTAAATTGGACTGAAACAGCCCTCTGCAATAAAGATGAACCTTATTGGTATTAACATGTCGTTTCTCTGCTGTTTTGTTCTGTTTTAGAGTGAAGTAATAGTATAGTAAGCTGCTGTAAATTGTACAGCGAGGAGAAAGTATTCAGATACGCCTTTTGTTATTTAATATACTTTCAATGCATATATCCACTTCAAATGATGCACGTAATGTCCTTTGACGTTATAAAACGAACAAAACAAAATTAATAGGGAACAAACATACAGATACTGTACTGAAATATACATAAATGTCACGGTTAAAAATAAAAATGAAGTAGCGATCATTGTGATGGTGAAGGAGCTTCCCGAAGTTCTCAGGGACGACATTATTAAACAACCATCAAATGAAATAAGCTACAAAGCCATAACCGAGGCGGTAAACATCCCTCTCAGTGCAATTAGTTTGACGATATGCAAGTGTAAGGTTAACGGAACCGTAGCTAATCATCTCCGGATGGATGATAAAGAAGGTACGAGGAAGCCAACAGTAATTCAAAATGAGTTGCAGGACCTGAATGCAGCATGAACAACAGTTACACAGAGAACAATAAGCAACGAGCTACTATTACGTTTCCAAAAAAAATCTGTACTTTCTGCTGATTAATCTTTTCATTTATCTATTTAAAAAAAAATGGCAATGTCTATTCAGGCACCTCACCACGCGGCCAATCGTTAGCAAGTATAAACGCTAACCTGTCTGCTGTTGGTCCTCTGCATGCCGCTATGCCATGGCATGGACTTTACGAGACCTCTGAAGGTGCTCTGTGGTATCTGGCACAAAGACGTTGACAGTAGATCCTTTAAGTCCTGTAAGTTGTGAGGTGAAGCCACTGGGCCTCAGACTCCAGAACATCCCACAGATTCAGTTGGATTGAGGTCTGGGGAATTTGGAGGCCAAGGCAACACCTTACACTCTTTATCTACTTTAAATCATTCCTGAACAATGGGCCTCATTCACCAACCGTTCTTAAGAAGAAATTTCTTCAAAAAACATACTTAGGCAGTTTTCACAAAGATGTGTGAAAACCACCTCCTTGGACCACTGTTGGTAGGTACTCAGCATTGCTGACCAGGAGCACCCTCGCCGTTTCGCAGACGCTCAGATCCAGCTGTCTGGCCATAGCGATTTGGCTCTTGTCAAAGTCACTCGGATCTTCAGGCCTCCTTCACGATTTGTTTATTAGCCTAGATTGTATTTTCCTAGATTTCAGACAGCTCTGGGCTGATTCTGGCTGTCGTACTTGAGTGTAGGTTGAGTGCAGGGCAGATGTTGGGCATCCGAGCCAGATCGCAGCTTCATACAGTTCCCTTGTGTCTATATTTGTGGGCGAATTCTGGCATGAGTGCTGTGGACCAACAATGTAGTTGGGCCAGATTTGGGCCAAAATCATTAGTTCTACTCACTTTACACTGATTTACACCTCCTTGTTTCTACGCTCACTGTCCATTTTATCAGCTCCACTTACTATATAGAAGCACTTTGTAGTTCTACAGTTACAGACTGTAGTCCATCTGTTTCTCTGATACTTTGTTAGCCCCGTTTTACTCTGTTCTTCAGTGGTCAGGACCCCCAGCACTGCAGTAACACTGATGTAGTGGTGGTGTGTTAGTGTGTGTTGCGCTGGTCTGAGTGGATCAGACACAGCAGTGCTGCTGGAGTTTTTAAACACAGTGTCACTGCTGGACTGAGAATAGTCCACCAACCAAAAATATCCAGCCAGCAGCGTCCTGTGACCACTGATGAAGGTCTAGAGGATGACCAGCACAAACTGTGCAGCAGCAGATGAGCTATCATCTCTGACTTTACATCTACAAGGTGGACTGACAAGGTAGGAGTGTCTAACAGAGTGGACAGTGAGTGGACACAGTGTTTAAAAACTCCAGCAGCACTGCTGTGTCTGATCCACTCGTACCAGCACAGCACACACTAACACAAGGAGGTGCTCATAATGTTATGCCTGATCTGTGTATAGTGTGTGGGCCAGATCTGGGCCAGGAACCCAGGCATATACTGAGCCAGAACAAACTCAAGGATGTGCTTCACGAATGGGCCAGAAAAAATGCTAACTGGGTTATAGCAGAAACACTGCATTTCCTAACTGTTTCTGTTCTGCTAGAATGCATACGTGAAAAATAGACCCACGCGTGAGATTCACGCATGTGTTGCTGCCACGTGGCTGGTGTGAAAGTCTACAGGGATGAATATAGGAGCGTTATATAATATACAGTGTGTCATGCGGTGTGGTTACCACATCTGGTCTGAAACTGTCTTAAGAAATTTGTGTACTTCTGCCACCACTGGGTGGGAGGGGGATGTGAAACGTGATATTATTGGTTACTATACGTTTCCCCACCCCCTCGTGCACGATACCATAATCAGAACTCGTTTTAGAGGTGGGCACAAGTGCTATATATGAAAAATATGGTGTGACTTAAAAAAGTAAAAAGTTCAATTGTGACATCCGGTTAACTTTAAGGATCTGTTTTAGGGTGCATTTCCAAATGTTTGACAAGACAAGGCAAAATAAAATACACGGACAAGGTTCCAAACTTCTGAATTCACTGGAAAAACATTTAATATGTAAATAAATCACAATTAACTTTGATTTGATGAGCTTATTGAGTTCATTCCCACAGTAAACTGTAGCACAAGCTTTTGCATGTGGATAATAATATAATTGACATTTAATTGGACACTCCATCAAACTTGTATTGCGTAATGTGATGTTCCTTTAAAACACTGTGGCTTGCTGGGTGTGACTTCCTGGTGTTTCTTAAAGTGGCTGTTTTCATAATATGCTCATAGTTCCAAACGCAAATCATCTCTAATCACCCCCCACCCAGTCTCTTACACCGCCCCCACCACGAAAACACACCCCAGACAAATAGAATATTAACTCATTTCCTGGAGTTAGTGTAAAATCATGCGCCTGTTTATAATTACCGTCTGAAGCAGAGCTGGAGTGTTCCTCTCACCCGTGACCCCATAAATTGTGCTAATTAAATTCTGGTGTGTCACATTCTCTCGGGAGCCTTTGGTCATGCCAGCAGTGGACATATGCGCTGCATTAGCAGCCTGCCCTTCTCACGATGGACCAAGCAGTCCTCCCAACACCCCCTTCCGAAACACTCCAGGGTGAGATCCATTCCTAACGAATTAGACCGGACTGAAATGAGTGATGAACTGAAGGCGTAACGTTACAGCGTCTGAGACAGTTCTTGCCACATGTGACAGTGAGTCTTAGAGTAAACAACAGTTCAGAAAGAGGTCGGAGAGGCAGCAGACACACAGGCCTCAGCCTGAATCAACGCAGACAAATCACTCTCTGGTTTCTGGTTACCTTGTGGTAAGCAGGCCAGACAGCCAGGGGGCGATGTGGAGTTATGATCGCCACATTGTTGAAATTCCTCCAGCCCTCTCAGAAGAGCAACCGGGCAGATGTTCATAATCCAGTCCATATTTTCGTTATGTTTTAGATCCTAAAACCCTGAATTGTTCTTCCCTAGCATTCGAAAGTTTGGAATCACTTTTTTCGGTTACGTAATACCAATATTGTTGCAGATCCATGTATTAAATGTTATTTAATGCTAGCACGTTAGCTAGTACTACGACCAGAAAATTGCCACTCAATAACATCTTCTGTTTTGTCAGATGCTGGTAGGTGTTTTCAAGTCCAAAATGAATGGGCTCCAATGGAGCTTCTGTGCAAAATCATAGCTTGTAAGTTCTTAATCATTTGTACATTGAAAATCATTCAAAATCATGTGCTAGATTGCTAAACACAGAGCAGCATGAAATACTGTCATATTTTTGAGAGCTTTTGAACTCCAGTTGCCTCATGTATGTTAATGGTGTTAGTAAGTGGGAACCATTTCACTCAGCCAGTGAACTGATCAGCTCACCAACCAGTCAGCACTCAGTAGCAGTAATGCTAACCAATCAGCACTCAATAGAAGTAGTGCTAACTGGTCAGCACTCAGTAGCAGTTATGCTAACCAATCAACACTCAATAGAAGTAGTGCTAACTGGTCAGCACTCAGTAGCAGTTATGCTAACCAATCAACACTCAGTAGCAGTAATGCTAACCAATCAGCGTTCAGTAGCAGTAATGCCATCCAATCAGCGGTGGTCCACCAGCCAAATTATCCAGCCAAGAGTGGCTCTGTGGTCAGAAACTGACCACTGCTAAAGGTCTAAAGCTGCTCTATTCAAAACTTTTCCCTAAGAGACCCCCTTTCCAGTTTTTTTGACAGTCAATACAGTGTACTTGCATAAAACACAGCTATTTGGGATTTTGTGATTTACTAATAGGACGTTTCCATGTGACACTAAATTTGACCATTTATGTTTTTTTTATATAAATAAACCAATGTTCCTAACTTAGTTACATTTCAGATCACAAAAATGCAGCTGTTTAAGTATTTATTTGCCATTTTCCCAAATCATCCCTCACCTGTCCCCCCATGCTATTCCTTTGCACTCCACAAGGGGGCCACACCTCCAATTTACATACCTATGGTCCAGAGCAGGGGTTCTTAACCTTTTCCACCTCAAAGTCCACCTGTTTGTCACCAGAAAGCATGAAAAAGTTTTCTTGCTTAAAAAATAATTTATTGGAAAACTTGAACAGCGATGTTTGGCACTGTATGCAACATGTATCATACATAAACATAACATATCAAAATAATACCAGAATAGACTAACGGGAGCTTTTTCATGCCATAAATCAGTTCCTCGCATGTTGGCGACTGAAACGGTTGGGGAGTGTAATGTTTTTTCTAGAGATAAATCTGCTTTGTGCACCATTGTTGCAAACTTGTATAAATATTGTTTACCATTTGAATCTTTCTTATTATTAAGTCAGTTATTTTATCACTGATTTTTATGATGAAGTGCCATCAAGGGCCCACTATGGACCACTGGCTAATCCTCAGTATAGGCCCGAGAACCACCCCAGGGCCTACTTGTGGTCTTTGGCACAGTAGTTGAGTAACCCTGGTCTAGAGCAGGGAGCCCAAACGACTGTCTTGGGCATCCAAAGTGCAATGTTTATGGTAGGCAGAGAGCCAAAAAGACAAAACAGTATGCAAAAATATAAGTTTTAAATGTATTTTATAACATTACACTATATTTTGATACTTAATGATAAAGCTACAATTTTCAAAATATATATATATATATATATATATATATATATATATATATATATATATATAGTATAAAAATATGTTTGTTCTCTCATTCTCACTCTCGTTCTCTCAGCCCTGGTCTAGAGAATGGCCAACACAAACTTAACATGGACAGATGAGCTACAGTATCTAACTGTCGACCAGCGAGGAGGACCTACCAAAAGAGGGGTTTCCAATAAAGTGGCCAGTGTGAATATACTGGCTGCTTTACTGTGACAGTTCACAGTGATTTTACTACACAAAATATTCCTCGAACATTTCATAGCAGTTCAATCTGTTACAGTTGCAGTTACAGCTCCAGTCTGGAAAATGCACACACAGTGTGATTTATTAGCAGGCAGTTGTCTCCTCTGACTCAGACCGCTTCCGAGTGGCGGTAGGGGGGTGGGGAGGGGTGTGTATTGGGTGTCTCGACTGCTGAATCTAAAGTCTGCTTTCAGTGCAGCAGCTCAGAAGGCCCAAATGTAGTGGACTGTTATATGGTCAACATAATAACAAGCACTTAAGGGTGTGTGTATAAAGCTATAAGTCTATGTGTGCGTTTGGTTGCCCAGCAGGGTGTGTGTGTGTGTGTTTGTGTGTGTGTGTGTGTGTACTCTATCTCTATAAAGACCGAAGGTCCTCACAATGATGGCAAAGTGAGGACGTGTGAGGTCCTCACTTGAACATGTGCTGTTTTCACCCCAAATGTGTACTTGTCTTACTATTTCTATGGGGTATGACAAAATGAGGACATATTTCTGGTCCTCACTTGAATACGTGCTGTTATCACCACAATTTTGTTTTTTGGAACTAAACTAAAACAGCAGAATGATTGCCTTTTGGATACTAAGGTTAAGGTTAGAGTTAGCTCCAGGTGTAGGTGTAGTATTACCTGTCTACAGTAATACAAAAATCAATGGAAATCAGTGTAAAGTCCTCACAAAGTAATGTAAGACAAATGTGTGTGTCTTGAGTAATAAGAAGAGGCACTAGCAGGGTTGAATAACGAGGTTTGTATTTGTCTCTATTGCATATATGACGATGTGTTATTACTATTATGACCAGTTATGTCACAACGAGCGCCTCGCGGGTATTTGCAGCACTTCTAGAGCACCGAACAACTGCACGAGGGTTAACAGGTGGCCCCCAAGTAGCTGTTTGAAGCTTCACCCTACTGCTCAGAAATCACAAGTGCTAATCCTGAGCATGGCAGAAGTCCAAGGCGTCACATGCGGTCTTGTTTAAAGGGGAATTCCACAGAAGATTCAAAATGTCTGCGTGATTCAGTCACTGAGATGTAAACAAAGTCATTCAGAGTGGTTTGATAAAATGGTTCATTGCAGACAAACTTACAGACTCTACAGTGGTGGCGATGGGAACCAGGGGTTGTGATGTCTACAACACAAACCACCATTGAACCTAATGTTAATAAAGGTAAAATAGTGATAAATCAGAATTTTTTTTATTCTTCAAGGCCTACTAATGTACCTCTGAATGGATTTTAATAATATGTTTAAGGCCAAAATCTTCTGAAAACTACTGTAAAACGATGTCTCAGGCATCAGGCAGCATATTCATAGCCATTTCATGAATTTCATGCTGATCTAAGCTGGTCTAAGCTATTCTAAACTGGTCTTAGCTGGCTTATGCTGGTCTGGTGCTGGTTTAATTGGTGACCTAGCATTGTCATGCAGGCTGACCAGCACCCAAATCACAACAGATTGCTGCTGTCGGAAGAAAACCTTGTATCTCCATTTTTCAGTTTTTGACATGATTTCAAAACATCTGTTGCTCTTTACATTGTGTGTAAATTTCATGAAGCAAAAAATGTCTGGTTCCATTGACTTACATTAAAAGTAAAGTAGTTTTTTTCCTTCTCCTGTAAAGTTCTCATTTTGGAGATACGAGGTTTTCTTCCCACAACAGCGATATGCTGGTTGTGATGGTGACCAGCCTAATAACTTCCCTTGCTGCTGACCAGCATCCCAGTATCCAAAACTCAACATATGCTGGGTACCAGGCATGCTGGTCTACGCTGGTTTTTCTAGCAAGGATCTTTCTGTGAGGGCACTTTTAGAGGCAGACGCTTGTTTGTCATCACCACTGTGAACAAGTCTGATGGTGCATTTCACACCAAACCACTCTGATCAACTTTTATTAATGTGTAAATTATGCATAAATTTCAAAAACTCCCATTTGATTGGATGTAGCCATGATTCGTGCTCTTTTTATTGATGTAGTGTTGTTTTGATGGTGAATTTTGGCCATTGCAATGTCTTCACAACTTCAGAAAAACATGTTGTAGAAATAAAGTGTGGCAATGTTATATTTTTGCCAAATCACCTGTGTTTAATATAATATGCCATTTTGATCAATAACAGATCAAATAACTCTATAGTAGAGACAGAGATTCTACTGCTCAGTTAGCGTTAGCATTCTTATACACTGTGCTTTGTGCTTGTGTGTTGTACACTGATGTTTGTTGTGTTATGTATCAGATTGCACTTTGCACTTTGGGTGTGTGTCTAACACGGTGTGTCTGTGTGCGCTTGGTTGCCTGTGTGTGTGTGTGTGTGTGTGTACTTGTCTTAATAACTCTATAAAGACCACAGGTCCTCACAATGATGACAAAGTGAGGACACATGATGAGCTGCAGTCTCTAACTATTGACCAATGCGAAGGGCCTACTTAAAGAGGGTTTCTAATAAAGTGGCCAGTGTGAACATACTAACTGCTTTAGTGTTATGACGGTTCACAGTGATAATAAAAAAAATAAAAAATAATACGCAGACATTTCACATCAGTTTGATCTGTTACAGTTCCAGTCAGGAAAATGCACACACAGTGTGTATAATGCTGTGTGTCTGTGTGCGTGAATTTGTTCGCCCATCTGGGTGTGTGTGTGTGTGTGTGTGTGTGTGTGTGCTTGTTTTACTATCCCTATAAGGTCCTCACAATGATGATAAAGTGAGGACACATGCGGTCCTCACTTGAACATGTTCTGTGTTCACCACAAATAAAATTATTTCTTTGGACAAATTAAAAGAGCGGAGAGACTGCCTTTGGATACTGAGGTTAGGGTTAGGTTTAGGTTTAAGTTTAGGTGTAGTATTATTTGGCTACAACAATACAAAGTCAGTGGAAAACAGTGGAAGTCCTCAGAAGTAATGTAAGACAGATGTGCGTGTGTGTGTGTGTGCATGTGTGTGTTTACTCTGACCCTGTTGGAGAAGTCAGAGTCTGTGTGTCAGTGTATATATTTAGTTTGAGCTCTCACTGCATTGCAATGGCACACATTCACCACTCCCCCCCCCCACCCCCCACACGACCCCCCACTCTCACTATAGAACCAGAGAGAGAGAGAGAGGGAGTTCAGTTTGTACCTGAAGCCGCACGGCCCCAATTAGCCCCCTTTGCCCTGCATCCATGGTAACAGTCGGAAATAGGCATTCCCACTGCCCATCAACTATTTAAGGACAAAAATTTGTTTGAATGTGTTAAATAAATGAGCAGCTTTTCTTCATCAGTAGCTTTTCAGAGTGGGCGGGCAATCTGGCCAAAATATCATCACATCAAGATATTTCAAGACATTTTCATAATACAGGACATGAATATTGACAGTTAGCATCAGGTGTATTCAGTTCTTTTCCCCATGAGCCCCTGTTCCCAGTGTTTTGACAACTTGCTCCACCCCAAAAAAAAAAAAAAATACTGCTGCTTCGCTTATATGCATAAAAAAACTTTTACACTTATTTATTCCTATTTTTTATGATGCAGGACCTGCATTACCTGTGACCTGTTACCATGTGATACATACATATATATATATATATATATATATATATATATATATATATATGTGTGTGTGTGTGTGTGTGTGTAAAAACTTTATAAAATGTATATAAAACATGACTGTAAAATTCAACAGTCAATACCAGTTTAAATAAACCTCACATATACTGTATTTGAACACAACTGTTGTAATTTACAGAAATAGAATGTTTAATTAACAAAACCATGTGATCAATACAATCATCTTCAATTCACAGACATTAACATTTATTTTAATAGTTGTTACTTTTATTACTATTACGGTAAAATACTGTCAGAATAACTAGTGGAACTAGTGAAACTGTTGAATTACA